>NC_143132.1:55902500-56527500 GCF_059928025.1 Delphinapterus leucas | reverse complement strand
ATTCTTTTTTGTTTATAGTAAGGCAGATCAAATTTTCACAGATTATGGAGATAGTAATATGAGATTACTACATCCTACAGTGAAATATTCAAATATTATGAATACCTACTATGTATTATGCTCAGTCCTAGGTATTGGAGCACACCAGGATGAACTAGACAAAAATCCTTCTTTTAAGACATTATAGTTTAGTTGAATGGGGGCAGAAAACAAATAAATAACATTTAACATACAGAGTGTTGTAAGGGGTTAAGTGCTATGAAAAAATAAATCAGGAAAAAGGAATAGGGTCTACAGGAAGCAGGACTTGTTGCATTTTTAAATAGGCCAGAGTAAGAATTACTGAGACAATACTTTTATGTTAAAACCTGTAGAATGCACGGAAGAAGCCATGGATATCTCTGACGGGAAAGCATAGAGAACAGCAGGGCAATGGCTGTGAAGAGTATTTGGCAAGTTTGAGTACTAGCAAGTATGTCGAGGGGACTGGAACAGAATAAATAAAAAGAGAAGTAGTAGAAAGGAAAGTCAGAGAGATAAAAGGAGGAAGTGGTGGGCTTCTGTTATGACTCATCCTATTCCATATGGTGACACCCTCTGTAGTTGTACACTTGTTCATGGCAACTAACTCCAGGTGAGCTGGATTACATAGGGCTTGGTGGGTCCCCAAATGACTTTGGCTTTTACTCTGAGTAAAATGAAAAAACACTGGAAGATTTTGAGCCACAGAGCAAAATGTTCAGACTTAAAATTTAGTAGGATTACACTGGCTGCCTAATTTCTTTTCTTAAATATAAACAAAAAAGGGACTACAGGGGAAACTGGGAATCTTAATAGGAAGTTGTTGAAATAATCCAGGCAAGAGATGGTGATGGCTTAGATGAGAGGAATGGAAATGGAGACTGTGAGAAGATATTGGAACCTGATTATACTTTTCAAGTTTTGCTGGTAGATTGACTAGAAGACAAGAGATAAACAGAAGAGGGAGGGACGGCTCCAAGATCTTTGGCCTGAGAACTAGAAGAGCAAGACTGTCATTGACTGAAGTGAGAAAGATTGCCAGAAGAATGAATTTCAAGGTGGAACGCTCTGAGCTCTTTTCAGACGTATGAAGATGAGATGCATATTAGACATCCAAGTGAAGATGTAAAATAGACATCTGGACAATGATCTGGAATTAAGAAGTCTGGAGTGAAAATATACATTTTAGAGAACACATTTATAAGAGAGAAGTTATTTATGCCATAAGACTAGATAAAATTACCAAACGCATATCGAATGCACAGGTACAGGATCCAGAGGACCTGAGTTTTGGTTTCAGCTATGTGGTTTTGGACATCACTGAATTTCACTGTGGCTCTAGTTTCACATAGTTAAAATAAGAAGATTATTACCACTTGTACATCATAAATGTATTGTGAAGAACAAATAAGATAGTATCTTCAAGTAAAACAAGTTAGAAAACATAAGTAATTATCTGAATAATTCAGGAATGCAAATATTTTAAGATAAAAATAAAGATAATTAGGGCTTCCCTGGTGGTGCAGTGGTTGAGAGTCCGCCTGTCGATGCAGGGGATGCGGGTTCGTGCCCCGGTCCGGGAGGATCCCACATGCCACTAAGCGGCTGGGCCCGTGAGCCATGGCTGCTGAGCCTGCGCGTCCGGAGCCTGTGCTCCGCAACGGGAGAGGCCACAGCAGTGGGAGGCCCACGTACCGCAAAAAATAATAATAATAATTATATTAGTTTTTAAGTTATTGTCTGTTAGGTTCAAATCCAACTTCTATATTCTGAAAATCACACTTCTGCAAATGGGAGCTATTAGAGGAAGGCCTCAAAAAAGGAGGATAAACAAGGGGCCTACCTTTTCCCATTTGCTCATTTTTGGCTTCTTGTGCGCATCTTGTTTCTCTTAGCATCACCCTAGGCTTGCTTCTTGAGCCAAGCAACAGTGATTTGTTTCTGTAGCCTCAGTTGAATCTATTTTGCAGTGTTACTAACACTTGCAGAATCTGCCTTATTATGTACCCTCAGAGACCCTGGAAGAGCCAGCCATCATTCCCCTCCTCGGTGGGCTGAGTCCCAGCCTCATAGACCCCTCCTCTGAGCTTAGAGACATCAGCACCATCTGACAAGCCCCTCCAACTGTGAGGCCAGGATTTCAATTTGATGGAGTCCCTTCTAAAATCATCCAAGTTTTAATCATTCTATCTTCTTTATTCTTCCAAAACTAGGAATGGTAGCTACTTCTTGCAATTGCTATTTCCATGATACCATCATGTTCTTTTTTTGTCTTTTCTCAGTTATAAATATCTAGTCAACAATTCTTTATGTTGAATTTCCTCCATTAAAGTAACTTGTACGGTTTCTATCTCCTAATGAACCTTGACGGACACAATGCTATGGAGCCATTGGCATGAAGAGTGGATCTAAAATATTTTCAATAAAAACTTCACAAAAAGGAAACAGTTTTGAAGAATTGCAACTTATAATAGATCCTTAAAAATAAAATGCATATCCTTCATTAAAACCTAATAAAATAAAATAAAATAATTTTTAGAAATAAATCCACAAGGGCAAAGTAACCAGGAGAAGAGACACTAAACAGAAAATTTTGAAAAATTGGAAGCAGATGGAGAAATGACAACTGACCTAGAAAACCTGAGAATACTAAAACCTAAGCCCCAAGGGAAGAAAAAGCACAGAAGCAAGCCAATTTGCACATTAGAACCAAAGAAATATTTCAGCAACTAGAGGCATGGGTACTTCTGAGCAATGAGTTCCCTGTGTTTTTTTTTTTCCTCTCCTCATATATCCCAGACTGGGTGCTGAAGCAGCAGGCAACCTAGAAATAACAAGAGGCACAGACAAATAATTCCCTTAAGGAAAGCCTTCCCAATCCAGCCAAAGGTTCAGAAAAGGGGTAAACTATCAAGATTTTTTAAAATTACATAATAACCACTCTACTCCAGCCAGAAATATAGAAAAATGGTGACCCCCATTCACAGGTCTGCCATCAAAAGCCAAGTGAGGAAACTAGAATTCTAGCCTCACCAGGCTGTAATAAGTCACCCCAATTCTTCTTCCAGGGAGGTTCCAGTGAAGGCTAGGAAAGGATACGGGACTTTTATCCCTAGTGAATGGTAATAAGGTGTCCCTCCCTGTGGGATCCATGGAGACCATGTGGGAAACCTGGTCTTCCACCCCCACCCATAGGTATTGTCCCTCTCATTTCCTGCTGAGTTGGTATCAGATAAGGCCTAGTAGAGAGTCAGGTCTTTTGCCAAAATCCAGTAGTAACAAGGCACCACCCCCCAGTGTGGGGGATGCCATGTGGGGAGTGTCAGGGATGCCATGTGGGGAGTAATGAGGCAACCCTCCACTCCCAGCCAGACTGCTATTAGTGGATGCACAATAGAGAGCCTCGACTCCCACCCTTACCCAGCAGCAACAAAGCACCTCTCTACCACCAGTGTCAATGGAAGTCAAGTGAGGAACCTGGACTTTTAACACTACGTGACACTACGAGGTGATATCCCTCTTTCCTCATTGGAATGGTGTCACAGGATGCCTGCTATACTAAAAATTTAAGTAAGATCCAAAATTTCACAACATAATAACCAAAATGTCCAGGATTCAATAAAAAAAAAATCACTCATCATACAAAAACTAGGAAATTCTCAACTAGGATGAGAAAAAACAATCAACAGATGCCAACAATCAGACACAGGTGTTAGAACTACCTGACAAGAATTCTAAAGTGTCCTTAATAAAAATGCCTCAATAACTGTGAACAGACGTGGAAAATATAAAGAAGGTCGGAATGAATTTTTATAACTAAAAAATAAAATAAAAATTTTTAAATTCAATGAAGTGGCTCAAAAGCAGAATGGAGAGAACAGAGGAAAGAATTAGTGAACTGGCAGTTAGAACAACAGAAATTAACCAATCTGAACAACAGAGAGAAAATAAACTAAAAAAAAATAACAAAGACTTATGGGACTTTAACAAAAGTTCTAACATTCTTGTCATAGGAATCCTGGAAGGAGAGAAGAAAAATGGTACGGCTGAAAAGTATTCAAAGAAATAATTGCTGAAAATTTCTCAAATTGGTGAACAACAAGAACATAAGCTTACAAATTCAAGAAGTTAAGCAGACATGAAACAAAATAAGCCCAAAGAAATCTACACCTAAGCACATCACAGTCAAACTCTGAAAGCTAAAACAATAAATCTTGGAAGCAAGAGGAGAGAAATGACACCTTACCCATAGGGGAAAAATTTCACATAAGATCAGATTTCTCATCAGAAACCATGGAGGCCAGAAGGAAGTGGTACACTATTTTTCAAGTGCTGAAATAAAAGGACTTCAAACCCAGAGTTCTTTATCTAGCAAAAATACCCTTCAGGAATGAATGGGAGAAATATTCTCAGATGAAGAAAAACTAAGAATTTTTCATCAGCTGAACTACCCTAAAATACTGGCTAAATGAATTTCTCTGAACAGAAAGGAACTGATAAAACAAGAAGTCTTGGAACATCAGAAAGAAAGAAAGAACAACAGAAAAAGAAAAATTATGGGTGAATATGATAGATTTTTCTCATCCTCTTGAATCTTCAATGTTTGATAGTTGAAGCAAAAATTTTAATACTGTCTGATGTATTATAAGCCAGTCTAAATGTATTAGAAAATATGTAAGGCAATTATATTATACATGGATGAGGGTAACGGGACATAAAGAGAGGTAAGATTTCTACAGTTCAATTGAACACCAGTAGACTGTGATCAATTATGTATATGTAATGTAATATCTTGAGAAACCACTAAAAAGCTATGCAAAAAGATACTTTAAGAATAAAATACATGGATAAATCAAAATGGATTTCTAAAATATGTCCAAGTAACCTATGTAAAGCAAGGAAAAAGAAAATGGAGAAGTGAGAAACAGAAAGAACAAAGAGAAACAAAAACAAAACAGCAGACATAAGCTTTAACTTATTACTAATTATATTAAATGTAAATGATCTAAATATACAAATCAAAAGACAGAGTTTGGCATACCTAACTATATGCTGTCTACAAGAAACTTCAAACGTTAACAATATAAGTAGATGAATAGAAAGAAAGAAAGATATGCCATGCAAACATGAATCAAAAGAAAGCAGGAATAGTTCTTTAAACATCATATAAACTTGACTTCACAGCAAAGAAAGGATAAAGAAAGATATTACATCATAATAAAAGGGTAAATCCACAAAGAAGACATAGAACTCCTAATTGTGTATGCATCAGACAACAGAGTCTCAAAATACACGCACGAAGTAAAAACTGATAGAACTGAAAGGAGAAATAGACAAATCCACAATTATACTTGGGGATGTCAACACTCCCCTCTCAGCAAATGGCAGTATTAATAGACAGAAAATTGGCAAGGGTAAAAAAGAACTTAACAACATCATCAACCAACAGGTTCTAATCAACATGCAGAGAGCAGTCCACCCAACAATAGAAGAATATGCATTCTTTTCAAGCTTGCACAGAATGAATACCAAGATAAATCATATGCTGGGCCATAAAACATTAAAATCATACAGAATGTGTTCACTGGCAATAGTGGAATCTAACTAAAAGTCAATAACTAAAAGATAACAGGAAAATCACCAAATGCTTGAAATCTAAGCAACATGCTTCTAAGTAGCCCAAGGATCAAAGAGGAAATCTCAAAGGAAATTAAAAAATACATTGAATTGAATGAAAATAAAAATACAACATACTAAAATTTGTGTGACACAACTAAAGCAATGCTGCTAGAGAAATATATAGCATTAAATAATTACATTAGAAAAGAGGAAAGTTCTCAAATCAATAATACAGTTTCCTACTTCAAGAACCTAAAAAAAGAAGAGCAAAATAAATGCAAAGCAAACAGAAGGAAGGAAATAATAAATATAAGAGCAGAAATAAATGAAATTGAAAACAGAACAACTGAGGAAATCAGTGGAACTGAAAGCTGGTTCTTTGAAATGACCTTCAAAAATTATAACCTCTAGCAAGAGTGTCAAAGAAAAAAAGAGAGAGAGAAGACACAAGTTAGCAATATCAGGAAGGAAACAGGCCCTGCAGACCTCAAAAGGATAATAAGGGACTACTATGAACAATTATCCATGCATAAATTGGACAATTTAGATGAAATGGACCAATTCCTTGAAAAACATAATCTACCGCAATTCATGCAAATTGAAGTTAATAATTTGAATATCCCCATAACTGTCAAAGAAATTGAAATTAATAATTTAAAAACTCCCCAAAAGGACACATCCAGGTCCAGATGGTTTCACTGGAGAATTCTACCAAATGTTAAAAGAAAAGTTAACACTAATTCTACACATTTTCTTCTAGAAAATAAATGAGAAGGCAATATGTCCCCATCATTCTGTGGAGGCAGTATTATCCTGATTCCAAAGACAATATAGAAAATGAAAACTGCAGACCAATGCTCATTAAACAGCCACAAACAAAACTTTAACAAAATATTAGCAAATACATTTTCAGCAATAAATTTTAGAAATTATGTGCCATGGCCATATGATATGATTACTCTAAGGAGGCAAGACTGGTTCAACATCAGAAAATGAATCCATGTAATCCACTGTATTAACAACCTAGAAAGAAAAACTGCATGATCACATTAATTGATGAAGAAAAGGCAGTTGGCAACACTCGCTACTCATTTAAACTAAAGTCTCAGAAAACTAGACATAGAGAGAACTTTCTCTACTTGATGAAAATCATCTACAAAAAGCCTCCAGCTAACATCATATTTAATGGTAAAAGACTGAATGCTTTCCCCTAAGATCACAACAAGGCAAGGATGTCTGCTCTCATCACTCTGTTCAGCAGAGTTCTGAAAGTTTTACCTATAGCACATTAAAGCAAGTAAAGGGAAGAGAAAGCATACAGATCAGAAAGAAAGAAGTAAAATTTCCCCTGTTTGCAGATGACATGATCATCTATATAGGAAAGGCAAAGGAATTTATTAAACTGCTTAGTGAGTTCAGCAAGGTCACAGGATATAAGATCAACATACAAAAGTCAGTTGTATTTGTATATACTAGCGATGAACACGAGACACCGAAATCTAAAATGGAATATGTCTATAATGACTAGAAAAAAAGAAAAGAAATGCTTTCATGTACATTTAACTAAACACATACAGAGTCTGTATGCTGATAATCACAAAATGCTGATGAAAGAAGACCTTGGTAAGTGGGGAGGCATACTGTGTCATGGATTGGAAGACAACATATAGAGATGTCCAGATTGATTAAAGTTTATCATAATCACTATCAAAGTCCCAGAAAGATTTTTTGAATATATAGACAAGACTATTCTAAAATATGTGGAACGACAAAGGAACTTGGATATCTAAAATGATTTTTAAAAATAACAGAATGGGAAGAATTATTCTATCTCACTTCAAAGTTTATTCTATAGCCAAAGTAATCAAGACCATGTGGTACTGACAGATTAGACACGTAGATCAATGGAATGTCATAGGGAACAGAGAAATAGACCCACACAAGTCAGCCAATTAATTTTCTACAACGTGCAAAAGAAATTCAATGGAAGATATATAATATTATGGTACTGAAGTAAATGGACAACCATAGGTAAAAGAATGAACCTTAATCTAGACCTCACACCTTATATAAAAATCTGAAAGATCATAGCTTTAAATGCAAAACATAAAATACAAAGGTAACAGGAGAAGATCTTTAGGATCTAAGGCTTGGTAAAGAGTCTTCAGACATGACATCAAAAGTATAATCCACAAAGAAAAAACTTGATAAACTGGACTTCATCAAAGTTAAAACAGAGGAACTTCCCTGGTGGCACAGTGGTTAAGAATCCGCCTGCCAATGCAGGGGACACAGGTTCAATCCCTGGTCTGGGAAGATCCCACATACCGTGGAGCAACTAAGCCTGTGTGCCACAACTACTGAGTCCGCTTGCCACAACTACCAAAGCCCACCCACCCTAGAGCCCGTGCACCATAACCACTGAGCCTGCACTCTCTAAGGCCCACGTGCCACAACTACTGAGCCTGCATGCTGCAACTACTGAAGCCCACACACCTAGAGCCCATGCTCCGCAACAAGAGAAGCCACCGCAATGAGGAACCCGCGCACCGCAAGGAAGAGTAGCCCCTGCTTGCCACAACTAGAGAAAGCCCACGCACGCAACAAAGACCCAACGCAGCCCCCCAAAATTTTTTTTTAAGTTAAAAAAGAAAGTTTGCTCTGTGAGAGACTTTGATAAGAGGATGAAAAAACAAGCTACAGAATAGCAGAAAATATTTGCAAACCATATATCTGACAAAGGACTTAAATCTAGAATGTATAAAGAACTCTCAAAAGTCACCAGTTAGGGCTTCCCTGACAGTCCAGTGGTTAAGACTCCATGCTTCCACTGCAGGGCGGGGGTTCAATCCCTGATGGGGGAACTAAGATCCTACATGCTGCGTGGCCAAACAAAGATTAAAAAAAAAACCCAGAACTCACCAGTTAAAAAATCCAATTAAAAATTGGGCAAAAGACATAAAGAGACATTCAACCAAAGAGAATCTATAATGGCAAATGCAATACTACTTTAATTAAACTCCTTTTTATGGGATATAGGGAGAAAAGAGAAATACAGGGTGTTTCCCACCACTATCCAACTCCAAAACATGGGCAGTACAATTAAAAGAGCAACAATATAATTCATGTGTACTTACATCCCTCAGCATCCTTCCAACCCCAGAACATGGTCTAAAAAATTGCAATCCAGTTTTAGCTAATCAACACATCAAACTTGGGAAAGTGAATTAAGTATCTTTATGTCTACTACAAGTAAGACATATATATGCTAGGTGCTTTCTCATTTACTATTCATTTAAACTTCCCAACAACCTTGTGAGACAGATATTATCCTCCTCATACAAATGAAAAAATGAAAATTCTGGAAATCTATGATAACTTGTAAGTCCATAAAGTTAGTTAAATAATGAATTCTGAACTTGTTAGATTCCGTACAGATAATTTATTTCATTTCTATTTATAATAGGAGATGACAGTACAATGTAATTTTAAAACACAATACTAGAGATTTCCACTTTGGGCCAAGATGAAGTAATAAGGATTGCATTTATCCTCTCACCTGAAATAACTTTAAAAACTATACACAAAATGTGAAACGACACACACTAAGATATTGGATGTCACTCAATGGAGAGGCCATGACACAAGGAGAACAAACTTAGAGCCAAGTGGTCTCCCTGACTTGGAGTGATGAGGCTGGGAGAAAAGGAGGCCAAGGAAACAAGAGTTTGCAAGGGAAAGTGCTAGAAAAAAGAGAGTTGAGCAAAGAAACACTCTGAAAATCTGCACAGTCTCTCTCAGTTAATCAGTTAAGTACTAATTAGCACATGCATGTGAAGAAACTAATCAAGGCTAAGGAAAGAGCACCCAAGGGATTAGAGAAGGAATGAGCAAACTGCAGCCAGTAAGCCAACCATCTGTTTTTGTAAATAAAGTTTTATTGAAACAAAGTCACACCTATCATTCACAGGTTGTGTATGATTACTTCGTGCTAAACTACTAGAGTTGAATAGATGTAGTAGAACCTGTATGTCTCACAAGCCTAAAATATTTACTATCTAGTCCTTAAAGAAAAAGTTTGCCGACCCCTGCATTAAAATGACCAATCCTACAAACAAGAACTGGGACTACTGTAAGGCAAGCATGGTGTCCAGGACACAAAATTTTAGGAGGCACTCAGTCTCAGGTGCAGACTCTGCACTTGGATGAGCCTCAGAGAGACTACCACCTTAAATTTTTTACCCTTGATAACTTCCTCACTTCACCCTAGTTCCAGCTTTCTTCCATACAGGGCTAGGAAGATAGCAGTTCACACCAGTTACAGAGCAAAAGTTCATAATTCACAGGGCACTGGGTAGAGTAGTCAGAGCAATTTGGCCTTAGTACTGGAAAAAAATTAGCCATAGACTAGAAGTCTCTCTGGTTCCACCTAAGAAAACTTAAAGGCAAGACTAAAATGGATCGAACTGCTTTCAAGTAACTTAACCAAGTCCCAGAACAAAGCTCAAGAATATTTAAAAGAATATAAATATATCAAGCACCCAAAAAGGTAAAATTTTAAATGTCTGGCATCCTATAAAAAATTACCAGGCATGCAAAGAAACAGAAAAACAGGCCCATGGTGAGGAGAGGAATCAATCAAGAAACTGCCCCAACCCTTGTACACTGTTGGTAGGAATGTAAATAGGTACAACCACTGTGGAAAACAGTATGGAGGCTTCTCAAAAAACTAAAAATAGAACTACCATATGACCCAGCAATTCCACTCCTGGGTATATATCTGAAAAAAACAAAAGCACTAATTTGAAAAGATACATGCACCCCAATGTTCATAGCAGCATTATTTACAATAGCCAGATACAGAAGCAACATGAGTGCCCAGAGTGTCCATCAACACATGAATGTATGAAGAAGACGTGGCATGTATGAAGAAGATATACATATACACAAGGAGTACTACTCAGCCATAAAAAAGAACAAAGTTTTGCCATTTACAGCAACATAGATCGACTTGGAGCGCAATATGCTAAGTGAAACAACTCAGAGAAAGACAAATACTGTATGATATCACTTATATACGGAATCTAAGAAATACCACAAACTAGTAAATATAACAAAAAAGAAGCAGACTCACCGATATAGAGAATAAGCTAGTGGTTTCCAGTGGGGAGAGGGAAGGGAGGAGGGGAGAAATAGGGAGTAGGGGATTAAGAGTTACAAATTATTAGGTATAAAATAAGCTACAAGGATGTACAACACAGGGAGTATAGTCAATATATTATAATAACTATAAATGGAGTATAACCTTTAAAAATTGTGAATCACTATATTGTACACCTGTAACATACAATATTGTACAGCAACTATACTTCAATAAAAAAGAGAAACTGTCCCAGAAATGACACAGAGGAGAGAATTAGTAGAAAGAGAATAACAGCTATTTTAGTTGTATTTTGTACATTTAAGAATCTAGAGGAAAGACTGACTATATGAAGTGGAGGCACAGAAACCCCCCCAAAGAGGCACAAATCCGACTTCTAGAGATGAAAAGACAATGTCTGAGAGGAAAACTGCATTGGATGTGGTTATGGGAAATGAAACATTGCAGAAGAAAATGATTACTGAACTCAAATACATGGCAATTAAAATTATCCATTATAAAACTCTGAGAAAATGTACTAAAAAAGTAAACAGAGAATTGATAAGCTGTGGTGCGATTTCAAGCAATGTGAAATATATGTAATTAGAGTCCCAAGAGAAGGAAAGAGAAAAGAGAAAGGAGGAACTATAAACCCACAGATCCAAAAAAACTCAAACTCAAGCACAGAAAAAAAAAGAAACTACATGAAAATACACCAAAATCAAATTCTTCTAAACTATTGATAAAAGAAAAAATATTTAAAACAGCCAGAGAAAAAATACATGTTATGTATAGAGGCACACAACCTCTGTTGACATCATATTCAATAGTTGGATGACAGCACATTTCACATTAGAAACAATACAAAAATGACAGGGAAGCACTGAAAGAAAAAATGAAAAATGTCAACCTATAATTCTTTATCCAAGGAAACTATTTTTTCAAAAGCAAAAGCAAAATAAAGATCATTTCAGACACACAAAACGAAAAAGAATTCAGACGTGCATTACAAGAAATTAAAGCAGAAGGAACAAGATACCGGATAGAAATATGGATCTACACAAAAGCACGAAGCACACAGGAAATGATAACTACATGGGTAAATATACTCATTTATTTATTTACTTATTTTAAACAGCCTTGCTCCACCGTGAGCCATGCACTCCGACTGACCTAAGGACTCTTTTACTATTAAAATCTCTTTAAAAGATAATTAAAGCTGAAGTGGCTATATTTTTTCAGACAAAGTTGATTTCAGAATAAAGAATATTAAGAGAGACAAAAAGGGATTTCATACTGATATAGGGGTCAATTCATCAAGCAGATACATGATACCAAACCTTTATACAGCTAATAGAGAGCTTCAAAATATATGAAATAAACACTGACAGATCTTCAAAGTAAAACAGACAAATCCATATAGTTAAGTAATTAAAAAAACCCTCACTCCATAGAGAAAAATAAACATTAAGAATACAGGCCTACCTCAGAGATACTGTGGGTTTGGTTCCAGAGCACCACAATAAAGCTAGTAACATGAATTCCTTGGTTTCCTAGTGCATATAAAAGTTATGTTCATACTATTCAGTAGTCTATCAAATGTGAAATAGCATTATGTATTAAAAAATGCACATACCTTAATTAAAGCACTTTATTGCTAAAAAATGCTAACCACCATCGGACAAAGCAGTTTGCCACAAACTTTCAATTTGTAAAAACTGCAATATCTGTGAAGCGCAATAAAACAAGATGTGCTTGTATGTGAGACTTGCACATTACCAATCTACTCGACTGAATTGACACTTATAGAACATTCCACTCAACAACTGCAGAATACACATTTTTTTCAAGTTCACTCAGAACGCTTAACAACACAGACCATATTCTGGGCCATGAAACAAGTCTCAATACATTTAAAAGCAATCAAATTACCACCACAGAATTATATTTGAAACCAGCCACATTAAGATACCTAAAAAAAAAAAATCCCCAAATATGTAAAAGCTAAACAGTACACATAAATAATTAATAAATCAAATAAGAAATCAAAAGGGGGGGCTTCCCTGGTGGCACAGTGGTTGAGAGTCCGCCTGCCGATGCAGGGGACACAGCTTCGTGCCCCGGTGCGGGAAGACCCCACATGCTGCTGAGCGGCTGGGCCGGTGAGCCATGGCCGCTGGGCCTGCGCGTCCGGAGCCTGTGCTCCACAACGGGAGAGGCCGCAACAGTGAGAGGCCCACATACCGCAAAAAAAAAAAAAAAAAAAGAAATCAAAAGGGAAAATGGAAAGTATTTTGAACTGAATTAAAATAAAAATACAACATATCAAAGTTTTGGGGATGCAGCTAAAGTTGTAATTACAAGAAAGCTTAGAGCGCTATTTACTTTAACAGGAAAAAATGTCCCAAATCAACAACCACAACTTTCACCTTAGAAAACTAGAAAAAGAAGCACAAATGAAATCCAAATAAGCAGAAGGAAGAACAGAGTGGATATCAGTAAAATATAAATCAAAAAACTATGTAGTAAATCAATGAAAACAAAGGCAATCAACAACATGTAAATACAACCTATAGCATGGGAGAAAATATTTTCAGACCATATATCTGATAAGGGATTGATATCCAAAATATATAAGGAACTCAAACAACTTAACAGACAAAAACCAAATAAACCAATTAAAAATTGGGCCAAGAACCTGAACAGATATTTTCCCAAAAAATACAATTCCTAACAGGTGTATGAAAATATGCTCAACATCACTAATTATCAAGGAAATGCAAATCAAAACCACAATGAGAAATCACCTCACACCTGTTAGGATGGCTATTATCAAAAAACCCAAAGATAACAAGTACTGATGAGGATGTGGAGAAAAGGGAACCCTTGAATACTATTGGAGGGAATGTAAATTGGTACAACCACTATGGCAAACAATATGGAGGTTCCTCAAAAAATTAAAAATAGAGCTACCACATTATCCACAATCCCATTTCTGGGCATGTATCCAAAGGGATAGAAATCTGGATCTCAAAGAGAGAGTTCATTCCCATGTTCACTGTAGCATTATTTACATAATCAAGATATGAAAACAACTAAATGTTCATCAATGGATGAATACATAAATAAAGTACAATGGAATATTATTCAGCCTTAAAAAAAGAAGGCAATCCTGCCATTTGCAACAACAAGGATGAACCCAGAGGACGTTATGTTAAGTGAAATAAGCCAGACACAGAAAGACAGATACTACATTATCTCACTTTATACATCGAAGCAGAGAGTAGATTGGTGGTTGCCAGGAGCTGGAAGGTGGGGGAAATGGGGAGGTGTTAGTCAAAGGGCATAAAGTTTTAGTTGTGCAAAATAAATGTTTTAGAGTAGAACTGTACAATATAGGTCCTATAATTAACAACACTGATTGTATACTTTAAAATGTGCTAAGGTAGAAGATATTATGTTAAGTGCTCTTATCACAAAAGGTAAAAAACAACAACAGGGCTAGGGAGAAACTTGGAGGTGATGGATAAGTTTATGGCATTGATAGTTATGATGGATATATACTACTCTCCAAACACTTCAAGTTGTAAGTGTAAAGTCTAGAATTATAAACATTCTTTTGCGAAAAAAAGGAGAAAATCTTTGTAACCTTGGATTAGGCAAACATTTTTTAGGTACAACACCAAACGAATAATCCATGAAAGAAAACATTGATAAAGTGGACTTCAAAAAAATTAAGAACTCTGCTCCTTGAAAGACACTGTTAAGAAAATAAAAAGACAAGTCATGGACTATGAAAAATATTTGCAAGTCATATATCTACTAAAGAACTTATACCCAAGAATATGTAAAGAACTCTCAAAACTCAATAAAATAATCTAATTTTAAAATGGAAAAAAAGGTTTGAACATAATAAAGAAATGTATATGTGGATGTCATATAAGCATATGAAAAGATGCTCAAAATCATTAGTCATCAGGGAAATGTACTTTAGATTACAATGAAATTCTATTATCTCCCTATTAGAATGTCTAAAATTAGAAAGACAGACCGTACCAAGGGTTTGTGAGCATGTGGAAGTAACTAGAAGTCTCATACACTGCTGGTGGAAATGTAAATGGTACAGCCACTATGAAAAATAGTATGGTAGTTTCCTTTTATTTATTTATTTGTTTGTTTTTTGTTTACTGAAGTACAGTTGTTGTAAAATGTTGTATTAATTTCAGATGTACAGCAAAGTGATTCAGTTATATATGTGAATATATATGTATACCTATATATTCTTTTTCAGTTTCTTTTCCATCATAAGTTATATTGAATATAGTTCCCTGTGCTATACAATAGGTCCTTGTTGTTTACCTATTTTATTTTAGTTGTTAAAAAATATTTCTTTTTTTAATTGAGTTGAATTACAATATTTCAGGTGTATAGCAAAGTGATTCAGTTATACATATATATGTGTATATATATGTTTTTGTTTTCGTTTTTTGCGATACGTGGGCCTCTCACTGTTGTGCCCTCTCCTGTTGTGGAGCACGGGCTCTCGACGCATAGGCTCAATGGCCATGGCTCACGGGCCCAGCCGCTCCGCGACATGTGGGATCTTCCCAGATCGGGGCACAAACCCGTGTCCCCTGCATCGGCAGGCAGACTCTCAACCACTGCGCCACCAGGGAAGCCCCTGTTTTATATATTCTTTTACACATTCTTTTCCATTATACTGTAGGTTATTACAAAATATTGACTATAGCTCCCTGTGCTATACTGTAGGTACTTATTGTTTATTTATTTTATATATAGTATTGTGTATCTGTTAATCTCAAACTCTTAATTTATCCGTCCCCCTCCTTTCCCCTTCGGTAACCATAAGTTTTTTTTTTCTATGCCTGTGAGTCTATTTCTGTTTTGAAAATAATTTCATTTGTATCAGTCTTTTTAGATTCCACATATAAGTGGTATCATATGATATTTGTCTTTCTCTGACTTACTTCACTTAGTATGATAATCTCTAGGTCCATCTATGTTGCTACAAATGGCAGTATTTTATTCTTTTTTATGGCTGAGTAATATTCCATTGTGTGTATGTATGTGTGTGTGTGTGTGTATGTGTGTGTATACACACCACATCTTATTTATCCATTCATCTGTTGATGGACAGTTAGGCTGCTTCTGCGTCTTCGCTATTGTAAATAGTGCTGCTATGAACATGGGGGTGCATGTATCTTTTCGAATTAGAGTTTTCGTCCTTCCTAGACATATACCCAGGAATGGGAGTGCTGGATTATATGGTAACTCTATTTTTAGTTTTTTAAGGAACCTCCATACTGTTTTCCATAGTGGCTATATGCCAGTTTACATTCCCATCAACAGTGTAGGAGGATTCCCTTTCTCCACACCCTCTCCATCATTTATTATTTGTAGACTTTGATGATGGCCATTCTGACCAGTGTGAGGTGGTACCTCATTGTAGTATTTGATGTTCATTTCTCTAACAACTAGTAATGTTGAGCATCTTTTCATGTACCTGTTGTCCATCTGTATGTCTTTTCTGGAGAAATGTCTATTTAGGTCTTCTGCCCATTTTTTTTTTTTTTTTTTTGCAGTACACGGGCCTCTCACTGTTGTGGCCTCTCCCATTGCGGAGCACAGGCTCCGGACGCGCAGGCTCAGCGGCCATGGCTCACGGGCCTAGCCGCTCTGCGGCATGTGGGATCTTCCCAGAACAGGGCACGAAGCCGCGTCCCCTACAGCGGCAGGCGGACTCTCAACCACTGTGCCACCAGGGAAGCCCCTTCTGCCCATTTTTTGATGGTTGTTTGTTTTTTTGATATTGAGCTGTTTGTATACTTTGAAGAGTAATGCCTTGTTGGATGCATCATTTTCAAATATTTTCTCCTATTCCACAGGTTGTCTTTTTGTTTTGTTTATGGTTTCCTTTGCTGTGCAAAAGCTTTTCAGTTTAATTAGGTCCAATTTGTTTATTTTTGCTTTTGTTTCCATTACTCTAGAGGACACATCCAAAAAAAATATTGCTGTGATTTATGTCAAAGAGTGTTTTGCCTATATTTTCCTCTCGGAGTTTTATAGCATCCAGTCTTACATTTAGGTCTTTAATCCATTTCGAGGGGTTTTTTTTATATGGTGTTAGAGAATGTTTTAATTTCATTCTTTTAAATGTATCTGTCCATTTTCCCCAGCACCACTTCTTGAAGAGACTGTCTTTTCTCTATTGTGTATTCTTGTCCCCTTTGTTGTAGATTAATTGACCATAAGTGCGTGGGTTTATTTCTAGGCTTTGTATCCTGTTCCATTGATCTACATGTCTATTTTGTGCCAGTGAAAAACAATATGGTAGATTCCTCCCATGTGAGTCAGCCATTCCACTCTTATGTATTTATCCAAGAGAAATGGAAGCATATTTTCATAAAAGATTTGTACACAAATGTTCCTATTAGCTTTATTTATAATAACCCAAACTGGAAATGACCCAAATACCTATTAACAGGTGAATGGATAAACCAATTTTTGTACACCAATATGATGGAATACTACTCAGTAATGGAGAAAAATGAACTATCAGTACATGTTACAACATGGATGAATTTCAAAACAATTATTCTGAATGAAGAAAGTCAGACTACCTTAACAAAATAAAAGGAATATATATATATATATATATATAAAATGTATGTTTCTGTCTATATAAAATTCTAGAAAATGCGATCTAATCTGTAGTGACAGAAAGCACATCAGTGGTTGCCTGAGGATGTGGGGGGCACAGAGGAGCAGAAGGGAGAGATTAAAAGGGGGAGAAGTAAACTTTGGGGTGATGATGTGTTCACTATCTCTATTGTGGCTGTGGTTTTACCAGATGTAGGCATATGTCATACCTATCAAAATCCTAAATGTGTGCAGTTTACTATATGTCAACTATAACTCAATAAAGCTATTTAAAAGTACATAATTTTAGTATAAAAATATACATGACATGTAAGCTGTGAAGTATAATAATAAAACAAACATCTCTGAACTGTATCCATGTTCCCCTCTCAAACCCACAACCTCTCCTTACCTCCCCTAAGAAAGTAACCACTATTACGCTTTTGATAAAAGTAAACAAATAACTTTTTCTTTATATTTCTAAAAAATAATATGGATATGGGGGTATATGTATATGTATAACTGATTCACTTTGTTATGAAGCAGAAACTAACACATCATTGTAAAGCAGTTATACTCCAATAAAGATGTTAAATAAATAAATAAATAAAATGAAATGGATGATAAAAAATAATATGGGAGAGCTTCAAGACGGTGGAAGAGTAAGACACGGAGATCACCTTCCTCGCCACAAATACATCAGAAACACATCTATATGTGGAACAGCTCCTACAGAACACCTACTGAACGCTTGCAGAAGGCCTCAGACCTCCCAAAAGGCAAGAAACTCCCCACGTACCTGGGTAGGGCAAAAAAAAAAGAAAAAACAGACACAAAAGAATAGGGACGGGACCTGCACCAGTGGGAGGGAGCTGTGAAGGAGGAAAGGTTTCCACACACCAGGAAGGCCCTTCACGGGCGGGGGGGAGCTTCAGAGCCACAGAGGAGAGCGCAGCCACAGGGGTGTGGAGGGCAAAGCGGAGAGATTCCTGCATGTAGGATCGGTGCCGACCAGCACTCAACAGCCTGAGAGGATCGTCTGCTCACACGCCGGGGTGGGTGGGGTCAGGGAGCTGAGGCTCCGGCTTCGGTCGGATCCCAGGGAGAGGCCTGGGGTTTGCTGCATGAACACTGCCTGAAGGGGGCTAGTGCACCATAGCTAGCCAGGAGGGAGTCCAGGAAAAGGTCTGGAGCTGCCAAAGAGGCAAGAGACTTTTTCTTGCAGCTTTGTTTCCTGGTGCGCGAGGAGAGGGGATTAAGAGTGCTGCTTAAAGGAGCTCCAGAGATGGGCGCAAGCCAAGGCTACCAGCGCGGACCCCAGAGACGGGCAGGAGACGCTAAGGCTGCTACTGCAGCCACCAAGGAGCCTGTGTGCGAGCACAGGTCACTACCCACACCTCCCCTCCTGGGATTCTGTGCAGCCCACCACTGCCAGGGTCCCGTGATCCAAGGACAACTTCCCCAGGAGAACGCACGGCATGCCTCAGGCTGGTGCAATGTCAAGCTGCCCTCTGCCACTGCAGGCATGCCGCACGTCCATACAACTCCCTCCCCTGGCCTGAGTGACCAGAGCACCCTAATCAGCGGCTCCTTTAACCCTGTCCTGTCTGAGCAAAGAACAGAGGCCCACAGGCGATCTAAACACAGAGGTGGGTCCAAATCCAAAGCTGAACCCCGGGAGCTGTGCGGACAAAGAAGAGTAAAGGAAATTTCTCCCAGGAGCCTCAGGAGCAGCGGATTAAATCTCCACAGTCAACTTGATGTACGCTGCATCTGTGGAGTACCTGAATAGACGATGAATCATCACAAATTATGGAGGTGGACTATGGGAACAAAGATATATATTTTATTTTCCCTTTTTTTTTCTTTTTGTGAGTGTGTATGTGTATGTTTCTCTGGGTGATTTTGTCTGTATAGCTCTGCTTTTACCATTTGTCCTAGGGTTCTCTCCATCATTTTTTTTTAGTTTAAAATTTTTTTTCTTACTAATTATTTTTTATTTTAATAACTTTTATTTTATTTTACTTTATTTTATTTTATCTTCTTTCTTTCTATTTTTTCTCCCTTTTACTCTGAGCTGTGTGGATGAAAGGCTCTTGGTGCTCCAGGCAAGCGTCAGGGCTGTGCCTCTGAAGTGGGAGAGCCAACTTAAGGACACTGGTCCACAAGAGACCTCCCAGCTCCATGTAATACCAAACGGTGAAAATCTCCCAGATATCTCCATCTCAACACCAAGACCCAGCTTCACTCAATGACCAGCAAGATACAGTGCTAGACACTCTATGCCAAACAACTAGCAAGACAGGAACACAACCCCACCCATTAGCAGAGAGGCTGCCTAAAATCATAATAAGGCCACAGACACCCCAAAACACATCACCAGAGGTGGACCTGCCCACCAGAAAGACAAGATCCAGCCTCACCCACCAGAACACAGGCACTAGGCCCCTCCACCAGGAAGCCTATACAACCTACTGAACCAACCTTAGCCACTGGAGCAGACACCAAAAACAATGGAAACTACGAACCTGCAGCTTGCAAAAAGCAGACCCCAAACACAGTAAGATAAGCAAAATGAGAAAACAGATAAACACACAGCAGATGAAGGAGCAAGGCAAAAGCCCACCAGACCCAACAAATGAAGAGGAAATAGGTAGTCTACCTGAAAAAGAATTCAGAATAATGATAGGAAAGATGATCCAAAATCTTAGAAATAGAATAGAGAAAATACAACAGACGTTTAACAAGGACCTAGAAGAACTAAAGAGCAAACAAACAATGATGAACAACACAATAAATGAAATTAAAAATACTCTAGAAGGGACCAATAGCAGAATAACTGAGGCAGAAGAATGGATAAGTGACATGGAAGATAAAATAGTGGAAATAACTACTGCAGAGCAGAATAAAGAAAAAAGAATGAAAAGAACTGAGAACAGTCACAGAGACTTCAGGGACAACATTAAACACACCAACATTCAAATTATTGGGGCCCCAGAAAAGAAGAGAAAAAGAAAATGACTGAGAAAATGCTTGAAGATTTTATTGTTGAAAACATCCCTAATATGGAAAAGGAAAGAGCTAATCAAGTCCAGGAAGCACAGAGAGTCCCATACAGGATAAATCCAAGGAGAAAAACGCCAAGACACATATTAATCAAACTATCAAAAATTAAATACAAAGAAAAAATATTAAAAGCAGCAAGGGAAAAGCAATAAATAACACACAAGAGAATCCCCATAAGATTAACAGCTGATCTTACAGGAGAAACTCTGAAAGCCAGAAGGGAGTGGCAGGACATATTTAAAGTGATGAAGGAGAAAAACCTACAACCAACATTGCTCTACCAAGAAAGGATCTCATTAAGATTTGATGGAGAAATTAAAAGCTTTACAGACAAGCAAAGCTAAGAGAATTCAACACCACCAAACGAGCTGTACAACAAATGCTAAAGGAACTTCTGTAGGTAGGAAACACAAGAGAAGATAAGACCTACAATAACAAACCCAAAACAATTAAGAAAATGGTAATAGGAACATACATATCGATAATTACCTTAAATGTAAATGGATTCAATGCTCCAACCAAAAGACATAGACTGGCTGAATGGACACAAAAACAAGACCCATATATTTTCTCTACCAGAGACCCACTTCAGACATAGGGACACATACAGACTGAAAGTGAGGGGATGGAAAAAGATATTCCATGCAAATGGAAATCAAAAGACAGCTGGAGTAGTAATTCTCATATCAGAAAAAACAGACTTTAAAATAAAGACTATTAAAAGAGACAAAAAAGGACACTGCATAATGATCAAGGGATCAATCCAAGAAGAAGATATAACAATTGTAAATATTAATGCACCCAACATAGGAGCACCTCAATACATAAGGCAAATACTAACAGCCATAAAAGGGGAAATCGACAGTAACAAAATCAGAGTACGGGACTTTAACACCGCACTTTCACCAATGGACAGATCATCCAAAATGAAAATAAATAAGGAAACACAAGCTTTAAATGATACATTAAACAGGGCTTCCCTGGTGGTGCAATGGTTGAGAGTCCGCCTGCCGATGCAGGGGACATGGGTTTGTGCCCCAGTCCGGGAAAATCCCACATGCCATGGAGCAGCTGCGCCCTTGAGCCATGGCCACTGAGCCTGCGCGTCCAGAGCCTGTGCTCCGCAACGGGAGAGGTCACAACAGTGAGAGGCCCGCGTACCACACACACACACACAAAATGATACATTAAACAAGATGCACTTAATTGATATTTATAGGACATTCTATCCAAAAACAACAGAATACACATTCTTCTTAAGTGCTCATGGGACGTTCTCCAGGATAGGTCATATCTTGGGTCACAAATCAAGCCTTGGCAAATTTAAGAAAATTGAAATCATATCAAGTTTCTTTGCCGACCACAATGCTATGAGACTAGATACCAATTACAGGAAAAAATCTGTATAAAATAAAAACACATGGAGGCTAAACAATACACTACTTAATAACCAAGAAATCATTGAAGAAATCAAAGAGGAAATTTAAAAATACGTAGAAACAAATGACAATGAAAACATGACGACCCAAAACCTCTGGGATGGAACAAAAGCAGTTCTAAGAGGGAAGTTTATAGCAATACAATCCCACCTTAAGAAACAAGAAACATCTCAAATAAACAACCTAAACTTACACCTAAAGCAATTAGAGAAAGAAGAACAAAAAAACCCCAAAGTTAGCAGAGGAAAGAAATCATAAAGATCAGACCAGAAATAAATAAAAAAGAAATGAAGGAAACGATAGCAAAGATCAATAAAACTAAAACCTTGTTCTTTGAGAAGATAAACAAAATTGATAAGCCATTAGCCAGACTCATCAAGAGAAAAAGGGAGAAGACTCATATCAATAGAATTAAAAATGAAAAAGGAGAAGTAACAACTGACTCTGCAGAAATACAAAGTATCATGAGAGATTACTACAAGCAACTATATGCCAATACAATGGACAACCTGGAAGAAATGGACAAATTCTTAGAAATGCACAACCTTCTGACACTGAATCAGGAAGAAATAGAAAATATGAACAGACCAATCACAAGCACTGAAATTGAAACTGTGATTTAAAATCTTCCAACAAACAAAAGCCCAGGACCAGATGGCTTCACAGGCGAACTCTATCAAACATTTAGAGAAGAGCTAACACCTATCCTTCTCAAACTCTTCCAAAATATAGCAGAGGGAGAAACACTCCCAAATTCCTTCTACGAGGCCACCATCACCTTGATACCAAAACCAGACAAGGATGTCACAAAGAAAGAAAAGTACAGGCCAATATCACTGATGAACATAGATGCAAAAATCCTCAACAAAATACTAGCAAACAGAATCCAACAGCACATTAAAAGGATCATACACCATGATCAAGTGGGGTTTATCCCAGGAATGCAAGGATTCTTCAATATATGCAAATCTATCAATGTGATAAACCATATTAACAAATTGAAGGAGAAAAACCATATGATCATCTCAATCGATGCAGAGAAAGCTTTCAACAAAATTCAACACCCATTTATGATAAAAACCCTGCAGAAAGTAGGCATAGAGAGAACTTTCTTCAACATAATAAAGGCTATATAAATCAAACCCACAGCCAACATCATCCTCAATGGTGAAAAACTGAAACCATTTCCACTAATATCAGGAACAAGACAAGGCTGCCCACTCTGACCGCTCTTATTCAACATAGTTTTGGAAGTTTTAGCCATAGCAATCAGAGAAGAAAAAGAAATAAAAGGAATCCAAATCAGAAAAGAAGTAAAACTCTGAGTGTTTTCAGGTGACATGATACTATACATAGAAAAACCTAAAGATGTTACCAGAAAACTACTAGAGCTAATCAAGGAATTTGGTAAAGTAGCAGGATACAAAATTAATGCACAGAAATCTCTGGCATTCCTATACACTAATGATGAAAAATCTGAAAGTGAAATCAAGAAAACACTCCCATTTACCATTGCAACACAAAGAATAAAATATCTAGGAATAAACCTACCTAAGGAGACAAAAGACCTGTATGAGAAAATTATAAGACACTGATGAAAGAAATTAAAGATGATATGAATAGATGGAGAGATATACCATGTTCTTGGATTGGAAGAATCAACATTGTGAAAATGACTCTACTACCCAAACCATTCCACAGATTCAGTGCAATCTCCATCAAACTACCAATGGCATTTTTCACAGAACTAGAACAAAAAAATTCACAATTTGTATGGAAACACAAAAGACCCCGAATAGCCAAATCAATCTTGAGAAAGAAAAATGGAGCTGGAGGAATCAGGCTCCCAGACTTCAGACTATACTACAAAGCTACAGTAATCAAGACAGTATGGTACTGGCACAAAAACAGAAAGATAGATCAATGGAACAGGATAGAAAACCCAGAGATAAACCCACTCACATATGGTCACCTTACCTTTGATAAAGGAGGCAAGAATATACAAAGGAGAAAAGACAGCCTCTTCTGTAAGTGGTGCTGGGAAAACTGGACAGGTACATGTAAAAGTATGAAATTAGAACACTCCCTAACACCATACACAAAAATAAACTCAAAATGGATTAAAGACCTAAATGTAAGGCCAGACACTATCAAACTCTTAGAGGAAACATAGGCAGAACACTGTAGGACCTAAATCACAGCAGGATCCTTTTTGACCCACCTCATAGAGAAATGGAAATAAAAACAAAAATAAACAAATGGGACGTAATGAAACAAAAAGCTTTTGCACAACAAAGGAAACCATAAACAAGACGAAAAGGTAACCCGCAGAATGGGAGAAAATATTTGCAAATGAAGCAACTGACAAAGGGTGAATCTCCAAAATTTACAAGCAGCTCATGCAGCTCAATATGAAACAAACAACCCAATTCAAAAATGGGCAGAAGACCTAAATACACATTTCTCTAAAGAAGATACACAGATTGCTAACAAACACATGAAAGGATGTCCAACATCACTAATCATTAGAGAAATGCAAATCAAAACTACAGTGAGGTATCACCTCACAGCAGTCAGAATGGCCATCATCAAAAAATCTACAAACAATAAATGCTGGAGAGGGTGTGCAGAAAGGGGAACACTCTTGCACTGTTGGTGGAAATGTAAATTGATACAGCCACTATAGAAAATAGTATGGATGTTCCTTGAAAAACTAAAAATAGAACTATCATACGACCAAACAATCTCACTACTGGGCATATACCCTGAGAAAACCATAATTCAAAAAGAATCATGTACCAAAATGTTCACTGCAGCTCTATTTACAATAGCCAGGACATGGAAGCATCCTAAGTGTCCATCAACACATGAATAGGTCTAGAAGATGTGGCACATATATACAATGGAATATTACTCAGCCATAAAAAGAAATGAAATTGAGTTATTTGTAGTGAGTTGGATGGACCTAGAGTTTGTCATACAGAGTGTAGTAAGTCAGAAAGAGGAAAACAAATACTGTATGCTAACACATATATATGGAATCTAAGAAAAAAAAAAGGGTCATTAAGAACCTAGGGGCAAGATGGGAATAAAGACACAGACCTACTAGAGAATGGACTTGAGCATATGGGGAGGGGGAAGAGTAAGCTGTGACAAAGTGAGAGAGTGGCATGGACATATATACACTACCAAATGTAAAACAGATAGCTAGTGGGAAGCAGCCGCATAGCACAGGGAGATCAGCTCGGTGCTTTGTGACTACCTAGAGGGGTGGGATAGGGAGGGTGGGAGGGAGGGAGACGCAAGAGGGAAGAGATATGGGAACATATGTATATGTATAAGTGATTCACTTTGTTATAAAGTAGAATTTAACATACCATTGTAAAGCAATTATACTCCAATAAAGATGTTAAAAATAATAATAATAATATGGGAATGTTTCAAGTCCAAATTAATAAAAAACAGTTGTGTCTTTAAAAACATTTTTCAGTGTAACACAGAAATCGTATTAAAAAGAAAACAGACCTTAAGTTTTAACATCAGTATTAAGTCACCTGATATTTTTATGAGATTTTAACCATATTGTTTCACATTTACCAATAGTTTCATTTGCAGTCATCTTGTCTACTAACTGGATTTGAAGTTCTTCAGTAGATCTGCCCCTCCGCCCACCTCCCCCAGCACTTATCATCTCATTTAGCACAAACTAAGTATGGTTTTTACCAGGAGGATTTCTGAAATCTTGGAAATAAGTAAATGCATTCTACGAATTAAATATTAGAAACTCCAGAGAGCCACATGTGGAACCAAGGGCTCACTTGTAAAATTTTTATTAAAGAGCAGACAGATTCAAAATTTCAAACAAGTTGCCTTGTTTACAATCTTAGAAAGAGAGATGTTGGAAATCATTATCATCTAGTAAGTGGAAACCTGCTCAGCTTTATTGTGTCTATGCAGAAAAGGGAAATGGTTAGCCTGATGGTTAATTTTACGCGTCAACTTGACTGAGTTATGAGATGCCCAGACATTTGGTCAAACATGATTCTTGGTGTTTCTCTGAGGATATTTTTGATGAGATTAATACTTAAATTGGTAGACTGAGTAAAGCAGATTGCCCTCCCTAATGTGAGTGGGCTTCATCCAATCAGTTAAAAGTTTGAATAGAACAGAAAGGCTGACCCTCTCCAAAGTAAGGGAAAATTCTCCTACCTGACTGCTTTCAAACTGGGACATCGGTTTTTTTCCTGCCTTTGGATTTGAACTGAAACATTGGCTCATCCTGGGTCATGAGCCTGCCAGCCTTTGGAATGGAACTACACCATAGGTGCTCCCAGTTGTCAGGCATTCTGACTCGTATTGGAACAAAATCATTGGCTTTCCTGGGTCCCTAGCTTGCCAGCTCACTCTTCCTATCTTGGGACTTTTCAGCTTCCATAATTGCATGAACCAATTCTTTATAATAATTATCTTTATATATACGAATATAAATATATACCTTCTACTGGTTCTGTTTCTCTGGAGAACCCTGACTAACACAGTTAACATGGAGCATAGAAATTTGTAGAACAAAGAGGCAAAAGGTGGCTAGTAGTCCCACAACTAATGAGAGTAAAGGGGGAGTTCTTCCCTGGTCCACAGACTCCACCTTCCTGAAATCTGTTCCAAGCATGACCTTATTATGGCAATTTTTCAGCTATCACAGCTCAGCACAACTTAACCTCAAACCAACTATGGATCTGTGTTCCCATTCCATACTCACCAAACAACCTCTGGTTTCAATTTAGCTTTCCATGAACAGCTTCTCACCTGGGAAAATCCCCTCCTCATGCTAAGTATTTCAGACTGCGTGACACACTGTATGGGCACCTGTTCTTTTCGCCTAGTTGGCGTTCATTCAGACTTCTTTTCGTAAAAGCATTTTTATTTCCCTCAATCCATGTTTGTGAAAGGTTGATTCAGTCTTCCAGATATAGAACTAGGAACATGACTTAGGTCTAGATAAACCCAAGTTTCTGTGATTGGTTGAGTGATGGTAAGAGACCTAATCTAGACCAATGAGAATCAGCTCCCCCAAGACTTTTGCTAGAACCATTTGCAAATATGTGGAATGAGATGTGCTCATTCTGCTGGAGTTGCTAAACTGCTAGAACATAAGCCTGGAATTCCATAGCCAACTTAGCCATATTTACTTGCCTGAGAACAAAGCCAATGCAGAGGAAAACAATGCCAAGAGATAGGTTAGTATCTATGCTACTTAATCTAAATATCTGAATCCAGCCATCTCTGAAGAAAGCACTGTTCTTTTCAATTATGGAAGCCAGCAATTTTTATATTGTTTTATTGTTTTGCATAAGCCAGCTTGTGTCATGTTTGGGCTTTTGTAGCTGACTCACACACGTCAAATTAAAAAATAAATTCTCTGCCTTATGCATTGTTCTCTGTGAAACTGATTAGTAAGCCCACTCTTGGTATGCTGACAGATCAGATTTTTGAGTGTACAGAACTGAGGACCATCCCCTGGACTAGGACAAATTCACCAATTCAGATGCTGGTCTGAGAGGGTGTATAGTGTAGGAGGTAAGAGCATGCCATAATAAAGACTTGCATTGCAATACATCTTCCCCATTTACTCAGTGAGAGTTCTTGGGCAGGCAAGTGATTTAACCTCTCTCAGTCTCAGTGCTCACATTTGTTAAGTGGAGCTAATAAAATTCCACTTAATTAATACACATAATACATACCGAGAGGACTCAGTAAGAATATAGGTAAGAACAAGAACTAACAGTTACTGATCACCCAGTATGTGCAGCTCCTTGCTGTAAGTCATATATATGTATGTAAAACCAGCAAGAACTGCTTTTTAATCTTAGAGGGTCGTAATTCAATAAATACTTTTGTTTATTGGTTATTTGGGGTTTAGGATTTTTTTGACTTTTTGATCAGAATCAACAAGATACAAGAGAGTATTATTGCTTATCATTTTTGGTTTTGGACCCTTCTATTTTCCTTGTATAAAAAAAGAAAAATTCAAGTCCTTCCATATGATTAAAGGAGTTCATCTAGAAATAGAAAAACTGAAAATGAAAATAAAATATCAAAAAAGAAAATATTTCATCCCATCATCTTCCTAATTTAAAGTTATAATTCGTCCAATTTTAGCCAGTCTGAGAAACCATATAATATCCTAAGCCTCCAAAACTCAGCAGCTAATCATGAACAATAAAGAAAGCTCAGTCAAAATCCTTTTGTGGCGTCCCTGAACTCATGAACTCTAATCACTTTTCTGGCTCTTTTTTGTGCAGTTCAACTTGTAACAAAGGTGACAGCTTTCAGAAAGAATGGTTCAATCAGTAACCAGAATGTGGAGCTTATGAGAACAGAGCTCTAGGTTCAATCAATTGGTTTCATGGACAAACTGGCTTCATGAAATGAAAAATCCAATTCCATAACTACTAGCAACACTGCTATCTCAAACCAGCATTCTTCCAAATACTTGTCCTTAACTGCAGCAGCAACCTGGTAAGAGAATATGAGTGTCTCAAAATCACCCATCAGAACCACGAGGCGAAACAACTGCAGCACAGGACCTACAATTTACTTCCTACCTGCTTGGTATCAACGGTCCCATTTAGGGACATAGACCATATTGAACATCTACTTGAAGCTATAGGGATTTACATTCTAGTGTGGAACTTAAAACACTTGTGAAACAACTGTTTTGAGGGTGAAAATGAAACAGTTTTGCAGGTGAAAATGAAAAATTAGTCTTAATAGTCGGGCCATATAAGAGTTTACTGTGTAGCCATCTGTTTCTAAGAGCTGGTCATTTAACGTGTAAGATGACACTGAGTTAAGGACCGAATAGATGAGGAAGCTGAAGCTCAAAGCACTTAAGAGATTTGACTGATATCACCCAGTTTAAAGAGAGAAGGCAGGATTTGACCGAGTTTTATGTAAGGTCAAAATCACTGCTCTTAACCACAGTGCTGTAGTGCTTTCCTAATAGAGCAGTACGAACAGTACAGAGAAAGCCAAGCAGCTAAGTCTTTTGGTGCAAATGGGATCTACTGAATGCGGCAGCGTAGTTAGGAGGCAGCCTTTCATGCCTGAGGGATGATCTGTGTCTTCTGCAAGCAACTGCTTCTGACCAGAGAATTAAACAGTAGACTTCCATAAGATTGATTGGAACAGAGTGATCATTACTTTTCCAAAACTGCCCATGGAACCTTGGCAGGTTTTTATGTTTTTCTCAAACAGGAGAATGCCCAGAGGCACTGCCATGAATCTAAATGAACAGACCTTTTAGCAGGATTCTTGGGCAACTTTACAAGTGCCTGAAATAATGGCTAAAGCAATTTTTTAAAATGTATTCAAATAACAGTTGTGAGCACAGTCAGACTGTTCCACCTAAGAAGCAAAAGAAAGGTAATTACCTGTAAAATGCATAAAATGTATATTGTTTACTTATCATTAACTCTGAACACCTTTATGCTAATGGATAGCCTAAGACGAGCTTCTAGCTATAAGGTGACAGAAACAGCCAGAGTAAGTCAAAGGAACACAAAGACCTTCCCAGATGAGTGAATGACATCCCAGTAACCTTGAAGAATCCCTGTGACCCGCCACAACCTTCAATCACCTGTGGAAACAGTAAATAATGAGAGAAAATCCAGTAGGCACTAGAGACCACTTTACAGACATGAGCTTGTCCTTACACAGTCCCTAAGGTGAAAACAAACCACATATTAGGCAAAATCTAGAGAAGCAAGGAAGGATATAAATGACAAGCTCCAACAGAAAAGTCAAAGTCTTAATTCTCTGAATCTCAAGAATCTTTTTTCTTCTTTTTAACTTTTTTTTAATTGAAGTATAGTTGATTTACAATATTGTGTTAGTTTCTGGTGTACAGCATACTGGGAAGCACATTTTAAGGAAATGCACAGAAGTTAATTAATGTTTACTGTGTTCCTGGATTGTGCTCGGCAACTTATATACAATACATGCAGAAACACGAGTTCTCAGTAAACCTTTTAGTGCTTTTCTTCTTTCATAATTTATCCTTCCCTACTGGAAGCAGAAATTATCCAAGGAGCCATTGCAAAAATGTAAGCATAATAATAGGACAGTACAAGTCACTCCTGATTTTGACATTTTTCTTTTTTATGTGGTAGCTTTGGTCAATTTTGAAAAGAATTTTGAGAACAAGAGTCTGATTTTTTATCAAGCACTTTTACTTAGCTTATGGTGACTTCAGTAATAGAGAAAGAACTAGGTTGCCAATAACTAAAATAATTTCATTGAAATAATTTATAATGACAGATGGACAGATATGGATATATTGATAGATATAGATATATAATCTCTACTTTAGTCCCTTTTCTTTCTCTGTAAACCTCATAGCAAACACTATAGTGAGGCAAAGATTTCATCTTACAGAGGTACCAGTGGAAGGTTAAAACATAAAACTGAAACATATTTCTCCAGCAGAGTGATACAATTAGAACACTTCTAAGTGTCCAGTGCAAACTCAAGTGAGAAAGGACTTAATTCTCAATTTTTGAGCCACATCTAAAATGCTTCATATCTATACTCAAAAAAACTTCTTAATAACAAGGTCCTGGGACTTCCCTGGTGGTCCAGTGGTTAAGAATCCGCCTCCCAATGCAGGGGATGCAGGTTCGATCCCTGGTCGGGGAACTAAGATCCCACATGCTGTGGGGCAACTAAGCCCACGTGCCACAACTACTGAGCCCACACACCACAAATACAGAGCCCATGCACTCTGGAGCCTGCACACCACAAGTAGAGAGAAGCCCGAGAAGCCCATGTGCCACAGTGAAGAGCCCGCGTGCTGCAACGAAAGACGTGCCACAACTAAGACCCAGTGCAGCCAAAAATAAATAAATAAATAATTTTTTTTTTTTTTTTAAAAAGGTCCTACTGTATAGCACAGGGAACTATAGTCAATATCTTGTAATAACCTAAAATGGAAAGGAATGTGAAAAGGAATATATATAACTGAATCACTTTGCTGTACACCAGAAACTAACACAACATTGTAAATCAACTATACTTCAATTTAAAAAAACAAACAAGCAAAAAAATGCTTCTTGCCAAGTCAGCAAACTATCTTTGATTCTTGTAGCTATGTTTTGGGCTAATATGAGAGGCAATATATCATAATGTTTATGAACAGAAATGCTTGAATCAGTTGCCTGGGGTTTAACTCTTGGGTCTACCATTCAGTAGCTCAGTGATTTAGCACAAGTTACCTAATCTTTCAAACCTCAGCATCCTCATCTATAAAATGGGTGTAATAGAAGTATATACTTCATGTGTTGTTGTAAGAATAAAATGAAGTAAGAAAATAAAGAACCTTAGAACAGTGCCTGGTATATTCTATGCACTCAACAGATGTCAGCTAATATGATTACCAAATTTCAAGGTATTACAATTGTGGAAGGATAATTTGAGATATTAATCTGTTTTATATTGTTCTGTTCTCATTGATGCAGAAGATTCAAAAGGCTGGGAGTGATTTTGTATATTTTTATCTTTCCTCCTTCAAGAAAAGTATCAAGATTTTCAGTCCTAGCATGTAAGAATTTCTCTTGCCCCAGGAGAGAATTAGCAACTTCTGTTTTCTAAAACCTTTAATGAAGCAATAGGGCTGAATTTCATTTGGGAAGGAATAGGAGAGATGAAGGAGAAGAATGTGGCCTGGAAGAAATGAGAGGGTGAGCATCTCTCAGACCTAGAGCTAGATGGGGTTGGATTTGTGGCAAGTGGATGAGATCCGTGCCCCTGCTGCACACAGGGCCCCAGATGGGAGACAGAGAGGGATACCTGAGGTCAGCCTCTAGGGTCTAGGCCTGGAGAGAAGCATCAGGTCTCATGTGGGCCAGAAGGAGGACCACTCCAACAGAGATCTCTGAGCAGACCCAGAACAGTCCTGCCAGAAAAATGACAGAAGACCAATCTGTGTAAAAGCATCATGCAACAGAACAAACAATGGTAGTGACAAAGATAATATGGGCTATTGACCAGGTCACTTGCTCATCTCCACTTGCCCCAATTCAAGTCTTACAGAGCCATAACAAAGAGAAGCCCCCAAATCAAGACTTATATTGTGCTTCTTACTGCCCTGGTAATTTGAACCAGGCCTATAATTAATTTGTTTTAAAAAAGATGACATTCGGGAATTCCCCGTGGTTAGGATTGGCACTTTTGCTGCCAAGGGCCCGGGTTTGATCTCTGGTTGGGAAATAAGATCCCACAAGCTGCAGGGCATGGCCAAAAAAAAAAAAAGATGAAGCTCTTCAACTTCAGCAATACAGAGCAGAGAAGTATGAGTTTTGGAGTTATTCTGACCTCAGTTTAAATACTAGCTATGTGTGTAACCATGAGTAAAGGACTTAAAGTCACTAAAACTTAGTTACCATATTTATAAAATAATAACATATCAAAGCATATGTTTAAAAATTAATAATTCATAAGTTGATGGATACATCATATGGCACATTGTGGGTGCTCAATAAATGGTAGCTATTATTATATAAATGTGCTCCATTAGGCAGAAAAATAATTGTCAATGAAAGATGACCCTGCCATAAAACGGTGCCTGTCAAAGGTGCAGTGGTAAACAACTCAGATTCCCTTCAGGACCAAGGCATTCTTGAACTAGGCTACCTGAAATGTGGATCACATACCGCATGCGTTAGCAGGATCTGGGAAAGCACATTTAGACCTGTATCTCCAGGTGCTGGAAAGGGGGAATGGAACAGAAAGTTGGATAAGGGAGAATTTATCAGTATGGGAGCACTATCCTATGACACAGGATTTAACGCTCTGCAAGGACCTAAGGAGATGGTGCTAGAGTGCTGCTCAGATAACCTTGGAAGCACAAATAAAGTGATCACCTATATTAGGTGAATTAGAAATACCAGAAATTCCTCATTCATGTATAGATTGGCTCAGTATGCGTGGGCAAGCTGAAAATTGCCAACTCCTGCATCTCACTCAGAGATTGACAGGGGCAGAGTAGAGAGACAAAGTAGGTAATTAAATAGTTAATTCCACTAGGGGATTGTAAGTAAAGAAAAAAGTACAGTGCATGCTGCAACTAAAGGAGCCCTCATGCTGCAATGAAGATCTCACACGTGGCAACAAAGATCCCATGTGCCACAACTAAGGCCCGGCGCAGCCAAATAAATAAATATTTTTAAAAAAGAAAGAAAAAAGTATGGGAAACCCCTGTAAGTTAATGATCACTCAAGGAAGCAGGTTTGCTTAACCACAAAACCAAGCAGGCTTGCCTAGGAACAAAACCGTGAAACAGAAGCATAAGACATGCCCCAAAACAATAAAACAATGGTGTCATGAGACCCACATCCTGCCCAGTGAGCTCAGTAAGTTAATTGTTATTGGCCTAAGAGTTATTAGTGTAATTAAGGTTATTTGTATAAGAATAAATCTTAGTATAGAGGGATATCTTTTTCTTTTCCTTTCTTTTTATATTTTAACTTCCTTTGACCAGAGCTTAACAGAAATCTGAAATCATGTATATCCCAACAGATAGGGGGCCGGTGAGTTTGAGAGGATTTCAGGCAACGTGGTGATTCAAACTTCTCAATGCTCTTTGAATATGAAAAGGTAATGAGAAGATTGCTCCATCTTCTGGGTAATATTCCTGAGGATGAATTATTACTATCCTTGTATTGCTCTAGAAAGTCGTTTTGTAGCATTTATTTAAAATGACTCTGTATCCCATCACACACAATATTTTGTTATTCAGAGAAAGGAAGGAAGTTTCTCTATAAGTATATCTTAGATAGAGACTTCAGGGGTACCTCTGGAAATTGCACTGTGTCACCTCTTCATGCTGCAGTTCAGAACTCCAGAAAGATTTCCCCAGACTCTTCTTGGATTCTACTTTTGTTTTCTCATTGTTCTGGATGAAAGTCATTCCTCCACTACCAGGGACTCCACCTAGCCTATGATAGTTGTGAGTCCCTCCTCAGCAGTTTTGTTCAATGATACAAAATTCTCTACTTCCCAAGAGACTACTACTTAAGGCAGAAAGGAAATTTTTACTGCCACATCTGGCTTGCTCTATTTTTAATAAGAATCCATATAACTAGAAAATCCTTTAAACTCGAACTATTTGACTAGATTAGAACAACTCAGCTTCTAGCTCACCAAACATAGATACTAAAGTAAGAAGTAAATCCAGCCAGTACTGCCTTTTCCCACAAAACAGACTTGGGAGCGAGAGTAAAACATGTAACAAAGAGCTGTAAACTTCTAGAATTATGTAGGTTTAATCCACTGAGTCCTTGTAGTATTTTTTAAAGTCCTGGTGATGCCAGATGGCTGTCTTGATTAATAAGATGATGCAGAAATCCAGTGTGTCAAATTCATGGCTACTTAACACTATTTAAATTAGCTATGTAAAGCATGCTGCACCTTTCCAAGTGGGGTTTGCATTGGGGAAACTGTGAGGGTCAGGATTTGAAGACTGATCTGAATTTCATTAAAACTGAGTTACTGGTTCATTTGTATATCCTTGGGCAAATCATTTCAGCAGTTAAAAAAAAAATGCTCAAGGCTAAAAGATTAAATCCCCTAATAAAAAATGAGCAAGGTAAATGATAATACTATTATGATAAACATTGTCATTTATTGTTATTGCTTTTGGGTCTAGCTTTCTCTAAGCTCTTATTATGATTATTATTCATCATTTTTAATTGTGTACATTAGGCAAGGTGCAAGGACCACATACCTGGCGCTATGTATCACTCAGAGATGGTCCCTTACTATCCTAGCTCATTAATGATACTCTCTTAAGTCTGGGGCAGGAAGACCCAGTGGAATAATGTTTTAAAAACTAAAGCAGGAACTCAGAAACCAGCTTTAATAGCACTCCTTCCAGGAACTCTTATAAAGCTAAGAGAGGACCCATTACTGTAGGTGCCACGTGCTGGTACAATAATGGTATGAGTTAATGCATCAGGCAAGGCCACAGCCTAATGAGATCTTTCACTCACCCATTGACAGATTGAGGCAGAGATCTGCTAGTTTATTCATTCATTCATTTACCTGCTATATGTAACACACCCTAATAAGCACTAAGAAAGATGCAACAGAAATTAACCCATATTCAGTATACAGATGGTGCCTAATAAACATTCTTTCACTTCCAGAAGCTTAAAATATTTTACAGAGATAAGATACTGGAAAGAGCTAAGTAAATGTAGAAAGTAGGATATCAAGGCAGTGTTGCACAATAGAAAGAACATAGGTTTCTACCAATACCAAAATGTGTTATTTAAAGTTACTTCTTTATAATTTAAAGCTATAGGAATTAAAATAGTGTGTTATCCATGTAAGACTAGACAGATCAACGGTATAGAACAGAGAACAGTACTATAAATAACCATGTAAATGTAGATGAAAACAACAAAAAGATACCACTTTCAGCAACCAGATTAAATGTTTGACAATACCACCTGCTGGTAAGAGTGGTGGGAAGAGGGAAATCTTATATAGAATGTAGGACAAATTAGAATAGCTACTCTAGCAAAGCAATTTGGCAATATTTAGATAAACCCCAAAATACTCAAATCCTCTAAACCAACAGTTCAACTTCTAAGTATTTTTTCTACATCAACTTTCACACAGTTTCTTACACAGAAACTCCACCCAAAGAGACACATAAAAATATGCACAATGCATCACTGGGGAGAATGTAATGTCAATTAATCAAAGAACAGTGCTATGAAAAGAGAACCATAGATGTAGAATTTTAAACAAAACTTGGTCATTTACTATGAATGGCATTGCAGGAAGGAAGGAGGGAAATGCTTAATATCCAGAGGCTAGGCAAACACCATACCTCAGTTCCTTAACATGTCAAAAATCGCAAACTTTCTTTAGTATATGGCACTTCCTAAAAAAGCCCTTTAAGAATTTTTTTGGGTTTTCAGAAGGCTTCTGACATACAGGTAGATCTCATGACACTCAGCAGGGAGGGGAGAGCAGACCAAATTATCACATGTCAGCAATCTTCAAAAGGTTATTAAAAAGATATGCTTGTGATACATGTTTGAAAGAGGATTAGAGTGTCTTTCCAATAAAACACAAGTACTTATCATTCTGTTAACGGGTAAGACTTATTTAATGAAGATTTTTTTTCATCAGTGGACGAATAAAATATGGTATATTTATTCAATGTATTTATGTAAATGAAATTGATCTATATGTACCAGCATGGGGACAGATCTAAGTAAAATAAATGGCTTCAAAAAGATGTGTGTAGCATGATATTTACATGCATTAAAAAACAAGGAGTCTAAGGTTTTAGGCCACATACACATGTAGGAAAACAATGAACTAAAATGATATAAACTAAATTCTTCATAGAGGAGAGAAAGAAGAGGATAGGATTGAAGAGGGCAAATTTAAATTTATTTATAATAGTTTAATTCTTTTATATTTTAAAAATCTGAACAAAATAAGAAAAGATTTTACATTTCATAATTATAGTGACAGATGTACATATGATTGCTGAATTGTTTATTTCTTCTTTCAACTCTGTCTTTGGCTTCATGTACTGGAAGCTCTATTGTCAGATACATATTAATTTATAATTGTTATATCTTCCTGATGTAGTGATTTTTTTAGCATTATGAAATGTCCCTCTTTGTCTCTCTGTCCCTCTTTGTCTCTCGTAATATTCCTTAAATTTTATTTTATGAATACAACCATTCTAGTTCTATTATGCTTAATGTTTATAATTATATATATATATTTTTTTTCATCTTGCTATTTTCAATCTTTGTATATCTTTTAACCTAACATATATCTCTTGGGACTTCCCTGGTGGCTCAGTGGTTAAGAATCCTCCTGCCAATACAGGCGACACGGGTTCAATCCCTGGTCCGGGAAGATCCCACATGCTGTGGAGCAACTAAGCCTGCGCTCTAGAGCCCGCAGGCCACAACTACTGAAGCCCGCGTGCCTAGCGCCTGTGCTCCGCAACAAGAGAAGCCACCACAATGAGTCTCCCGTGCACCGCAATGAATAGTCCCTGCTTGTCACAACTAGAGGAAGCCCGCGCGCAGCAATGAAGACCCAACGCAGCCAAAAATAAATAAATAAGTTTATTTTTTTAAATTAAATTAGATAAAATATATCTCTTACAGAAAGCATATAATTAAATTTTTCTTTGTCATCATGTATGATAATCTTTGCTTTTCTTGATAATCTTTGCTTTCTGATGAACAGTTTAGTCTACTTACTTTGAGTTTAATTATTGATATGGTTATGTCTATCATTCTGCATTTGTTTTCTATATGACTCGTCTAGTTTTTTTCCTCAGCTTCTCCTTAATTGACTTTGTTATTAACCCCACAAATTAGAAAATTTTGTTGTGTTAGTTCAGGTCTTCAAGAAGCAAGATTAAATGAGTGAGGATTTTAATAGGGGAAACCTCTGTTAGAAAAAGTGGAGAGAGGCTGGGAAAGTCAGGCCATGAAGCAAGTTTTATCCTAAATGAAGGAGAAAGGGGAAGTTGTTTGGGCTGTGGCATTCTAAATGCTATAGGAGTCTTCAAGGCAAAGATCATCTTGAAATGAATCCTGTATTTCCTAGGAACAGGCCTGCCTTAGTAACTCTGTGCACTCAGTCATTGGTTGGGAACAGCACATGGAAAAAGTGAGCTTGGAGCAACTAAGCGATGGATTTCAGAGTGTAGAGACTAGAGCTCTCAATCACTTATGCTCCCTTTTATTGGAGATCTGCAGGGTGTACTTTTATTACATTCTAGGGACAATTTTTACTTTACATTCATCTACTGGGTTGGCCAAAGAGTTTGTTCGGGTTATTCTGTAAGATGTTATGCAAAAACCCGAATGACCTTTTTGGCCAACCCAATACATGGTTGCCAGTGTCTTTGCCCATCATTTCTTCTTGCATACAGGACGTTTTTAAAGGTTCACTTTTCTTCTTGAAGTTCATTTTTTTAAAGTCCCTTTTATGAATCTCTATGCTAATAAATTCTCTTAGTTTTTGTTTGTTTAAAAAATTGTCTTGACCCTCATTCTTGAAAGTTAAACTTAATAAGGATGAAAAAGCAAGTTGAGAATTATTTTTCCTCAGGATTTTTAAAGTTATTCTTTTGTATATTATCATCCATTGTTTTTAAAATGATTGGGTATTAGTTTAATTATCAGTCCTCAGTAGGTAATCTGTCTTTTTCCTCCACTGTGTTTGAGATATTCTCTGTCTGTGGTGTACTGAAAAATCACCACAATATTGCAGGTGTGGATTTATTTTTATTTACCTGCATTGGTATACTTCGAGCTTTCTGTATTAGTGAATTAATTTACTTGATTATTTTTAGAAAACTGCCTGCTATTATTTCTTTGATATTGTCTTTTACATTCTCTCTTCTCTCTTTTCTCAATTATGACAGACCTATTTATTCTATCTTTGATATCTTTTAGTCTCTCTTTTATAAATATTTTCTATCTTGTATTTTATATTTTCTATCCTTGTCTCTCAGTGCTTTACTGTGTAATTTCTTCAGGTCTATCTTCAATTCACTAATTTTTAAATATTTATTTATTTATTTAGTTTGGCTGCATTGGGTCTTTGTTGCCGTGCACAGGCTTTCTCTAGTTGCGGTGAGCAGGGACTACTCTTTGTTGCAGTGTGCCGGCTTCTCGTGTTGCGGAGCACAGGCTGTAGGTGTGCGGGCTTCAGTAGTTGTGGCACGCAGGCTCAGTAGTTGTGGTGTTCGGGCTTACCTGCTCCACGGCATGTGAGATCTTCCCGGACCAGGACTCGAACCCATGTCCCCTGCATTGGCAGGTGGATTGTTAACCGCTGAGCCACCAGGGAAGTCCCCATTCACTAATTTTAAATTCATGTATGTGTCAGTTGCTATTTAATTCATCCTAGATGATAAGACCACTAGAAATGGTCATTTCTAAAACCATTTGGTCTATTTTTGTCTTATTTAAACTTTTTTTTGCTTATTTAACAAATAGTTTTATTGTAATGTGAAAACCATTCAGATTATCTAAACCTCCATACAAACAGAGGAAAAATACCAGATTTCAAAAGGCTAAATAAGCTTAAATAATATTGAATTTAATTATACTTACTGGTAAGTTTTGGGAATACTCATTAGCATTTATTGTCTTTATTCAAATCACTGAATAAATAATTATTTTTACAATTTACATTTTATTTATTTATTTTTTGCGGTACACGGGCTTCTCACTGTTGTGGCCTCTCCCATTGCTGAGCACAGGCTCCGGACTCGCGGGCTCAGCAGCCATGGCTCACAGGCCTAGCCGCTCCACAGCATGTGGAATCTTTCCAGACCGGGGCATGAACCCATGTCCCCTGCATCGGCAGGTGGACTCTCAACCACTGCGCCACCAGGGAAGCCCTACAATTTACATTTTAGATTTTTATTATCCTCATCATTTAATTGTCCCTTAATTCTTTATTTCTTGATTTTATTTGCAAAAAATGTCATGTTTTGACATAGATTCATAATAAAACACTGCCTATATTTTCCAAGTGTGTGTAGTTTAAAAATGTCTTATCTAAAATATTCAGTTGGAATTAAATCAAGTATATATCTGAGAAAGGCAAGTATTTTCAACATAGTTTTGAGGTAGTATCCTAAGAAATATGTTAAATTTGTGATTCAAAATAACATCTATTCAATATAGGAAAAAAAGACACTATTTTTCCTTTCAAGTACAATATTTATAAATGTTTTAAAATTACCGATTAAATGTTCAAATTGCAGCCTTAGAGTTGTGATGTATGTATCCAAACCCATCACAAAAACTGCTTTTTAAAATTAAGTTATACATTCAAATATATCAAATTTCAATGGCTATAACTTCAACCTATAAATATTAAGCTACATGTCAATACATGTTTAAAGGATGTGGAGAAATAAATTTATCTAGGACTTTGAAATAATCATGCAATATATATACTATATTTGTGAAGTCTGGATTATAGGATTATAGTGTTATGTACAGCTTTATAAAAATTTTTATATTTTAAATGAGTGATTTAAGGATATACATAGATTATCTAAAAGTGTTAAAAATGTAATTGGGTTTTATTGTATATAAACCTAATCTTCAAAAATATGGACATTTTAGGGCTTCCCTGGTGGCGCAGTGGTTGAGAGTCCGCCTGCCGATGCAGGGGACACGGGTTTGTGCCCCAGTCCGGGAAGATCCCACATGCCGCGGAGCGGCTGGGCCCGTGAGCCATGGCCGCTGAGCCTGCGCGTCCAGAGCCTGTGCTCTGCAATGGGAGAAGCCACAATAGTGAGGGGCCCGCATACCCCAAAAAAAAAAAAAATGGACATTTTAGCACACGACCAGCAACCTTTAGATTGATATCTTGATGTTTGAGATGTACATGTTTTTCTATGCTATTTAATCAATATATTGGCATGTAGATTAATTTTATGTACTGAAGTGAAACAAATTTCAAGTTTGATGTTTTTTAATATATACTTGCATCTAAAGGTTGTATACATAATGGCTTTGGCTTCTGTATGAGAATATGGTGCTAAAAGTTGCTAGAGTCATGTAAAGATCATGAGAGGAAGGCCATGAGAATCTCAGAGACTTGTGTCTGAGTCCTAACACTGTTGAGCCTGAACCATTTTGGAAAAACTTAACTCCAGACTTCTTGTATTATGAGGTAATGTCTGTCTTAGTTAGTTCACTTTAGTTGGCTATTCTGTTATTTGCAGTGAAAGCCTTCCTAAGTGGTATAACCATATAACCATATAATTTTTTCTTGGAATGTAAGAATTTTTCTACTCAATCATCAATAGGTTAAAAGAGAAAATACTGAAAAGAAGTGACTGACAAAATACATATTCTTAAAGAAAATTCTTAGCCAACTGTAAATAGAAAGAAATTTCTTTAAAGTTAGCTTCTAGAAAACCATTCTTAAAGAAAGATCAGAACTATACTTGTTTTAGTCAAAACCAAAGAGGTATATCCACTCTCACTAGTACTTGCAACATTGCACTGGAGATCCTAGCCTCTGCAGTTACATATACACACATACACACACATAGAGACACACCAAAGAAATGAAGTATAAATAGAAATAAATAGACCAAACTCTCATTATTTGCAGGTGATTTTACAAAATCAAATACTTGGAAAATTCTAGAATACCTGCCAAGACACTGCATGACCACAGGCCTTGCTAATTTAAATACTACATGCCTGACACATACTTTTTTTTCACTCCACAAATATTTATTGACTCTCTACCATGTGTCAGTTACTGTGCTAGATCATGGAGATTCAAGTCAAGCAACACAGCACATTCCCTGACAATTATAAAACTGTATCTACTATGAGAGATAAACAAACATTAATCAAATATTTACACTAACATAAATCACAGAGTGTGTTAAGTCCCCTTAATAAAATGTACAGTGATCTATAGGGAAACCTAACAATCTGGGGAACTGAAGAAAAATCATCAATATAAGAGATTCAAAGAATGATGAAAAGTTAATTAGATGAGGCAGAGGAAGGAGAAGAAAATATTTCCAAAAGAAACACAGCACAAGCCGTGGCACCTGGAGGGAGCATAGCCCATTAGAGAGACTGAAAGATGGGCAGCATTGTTTACGGAAAATTCTCCATGGCGTTTATGGACATCTTGCATCAGCATATCAGCTCTTATGCTGGACCATATTCCCAAGGATGTTTGTTTAGCAACCATCTTGGAATATAGAGATAATATCTCGCTGTCTCTGGGGCAAAAGAGCATATTTTTTTCCTGACCAGAAAAATAAATATAATATCTTCCTCCAGGTCAAAGCTTGGACAAGTTTGCTAACAATGTACTTATAAGATAGAGGGTTTCCTAAGCTCAGGGAAACCCTGTGACACAGACCCACTGCGTGCATGGCATTCAGCTGAGCCTATATCCACATCACCCCCACAGAACTTGGGAGGCAAGAAGAACCAACATGAAACTGAGCTATGCACAGTGATATCCTTTGTCTCTGACCAAGGGATCTTGCGTCTTCTGCTAGCATCTATGAAACTGCTACATTGTTACTTTGTTAGCAGGCTACATTGTTAGCTTTCAAGTACTGTAGCATAAAACCTAAGCCCCTTCGCATTTCATGACAAGGGTGAGTGAAACAACTTGGAATGGCAAAGTATGAATCTGTAAAGAAAAGCAGGATCTTATAAGACATGGTCAGGAGAAATATTGCAATATATTTAACACCATCTGGTATACACACTAGCCAGTCTGAATAAACTCAAGAGAATCAGAAGAGCCATTAATAAACCAATATAGATTTAGTGCTGCATACCAGCTAAATATCAGGTTTAGCTATGGATATTTTATTTTTATCAATGAGATATCACCTCACACTTGTTAGAATGGTGACTATCAACAAAACAAGAGATAACAAGTATTGCCAAGGATGTGGAGAAACAGGAACCCTCATGCACTGTTGGTGGGAATGTAAATTGGTGCAGCCACTATGGAAAACTGTATGGAGGTTCCTGAAAAAATTAAAAATAGAACTACCATACAATCCAGCAATTCCACTCCTGGGTATTTATCTGAAGAAAACAAAAACGCTAATTCAGAAAGATCTAAGAACCCCCATGTTCACTGTAACACAGTTCACAATAGCCAAGATATGGAAGCAACCTAAGTACCCATCAATAGATGAATGGATAAAAGAGAATTTAGTATATATATGCAATGGAATATCACTCGCCATAAAAATAATGAAATCTTGCCATTTGGGACAACCTGGATGGACCTAGAGGGTATCATGCTAAGTGAAATAAGTAAGACCAAAAAGAAAAAAAACAAAAAACTTCATGATTTCACTTATATGTGAAATATTAAAAAACAAAACAAATGAAGAAACATAACAAAACATATACAGAGTTATAGATACAGAGAAAAATAACAGGTGTTTGCCAGAGGGGATGGGGGTAAGGAGAAGAAATAGGTGAAGGAGATTAAGAAGTACAAACTTCCAGTTGCAAAATAAATGAGACATGGATATGAAATGTACAGTGTGGGGAATACAGTCAATAACTATGTAATATCTTTGTATGGTGACATATTGTAACTAGACTTCTCATGATGATCAGTTTGAAATGTACAGAAATATTGAATCACTATGTTGTGTAACAGGAATTAACATGGTGTTGTAGGTCGATTATACATCAACAAACAAACAAACAAACTCATAGAAAAAGAGATCAGATTTGTAGTTACCAGAGGTAGGTGTGGAGTAGAGGGGGAATTGGACAAATGTAGTCAAAAGAGACAAACTTCTGGGGCTTCCTTGGTGGCGCAGTGGTTGAGAGTCCGCCTGCCGATGCAGGGGACGTGGGTCCGTGCCCCGGTCCGGGAGGATCCCGCATGCCACGGAGCGGCTGGGACCGTGAGCCATGGCCACTGATCCTGCGTGTCCGGAGCCTGTGCTCTGCAGCATGAGAGGCCACAGCAGTGAGAGGCCCGCATACCGCAAAAAAAAAAAAAAAAAAAGATACAAACTTCTAGTTATAAGATAAATAAGTATTAGCAGTGCAATGTACAGCATGATAAATATGATTAACACTGCTTATATTATATATGAAGTTAAGAGAGTAAATCCTGAGCTCTCATCACAAAGGAAAAAAATTCTTTCCATTGCTTTAATTTTTTTTCTTTTTTTTTTTTTTTTTACGGTATGCGGGCCTCTCACTGTTGTGACCTCTCCCGTTGCGGAGCACAGGCTCCGGACGCGCAGGCCCAGCGGCCATGGCTCATGGGCCTAGCCGCTCCGTGGCATGCGGGATCTTCCCGGACCGGGGCACGAACCCGTGTCCCCTGCATGACAGGCAGACTCTCAACTATTGTGCCACCAGGGAAGCCCCTATTGCTTTTAATTTTTACCTATATGAAATGTTGGGTGTTCAACTAAACTTATTGTGGCAATGATTTCATGATGTAAGTCAAATCTTTATGCTGTACACCTTAAGGTGCTGTATGTCAATTATATTTTAATAAAACTAGAAGAAAAGGCTTCCCTGGTGGCACAGTGGTTGGGAGTCCGCCTGCCGATGCAGGGGACACGGGTTCGCACCCCGGTCCGGGAGGATCCCACATGCCGCGGAGTGGCTGGGCCCATGAGCCATGGCCGCTGAGCCTGCGCGTCCGGAGCCTTTGCTCCACAACGGGAGAGGCCACAACAGTGAGAGGCCCACGTACCACAAAAAAAAAAAAAAAAAAAAACTAGAAGAAAAAACCAATATGCTTATCTTATTTTCAATAATAAAAACAAACTCCTAATCTGAAAAAAAAAAGACAGTATTAAGTGCTTGCAAGGATGCAGAGTAACTGGAATTCTCATTCATTGCTGGGGGTAATGCAAACGGTACAAACACTTTGGAAAAAAAATTGGCAATTTTTTTATAAAGTTAAACATATACTTAACACATAGTCCAGTAATTCCACTGCTCGTTATTTACACAAGGGAACTGGAAACTTTTGTTCACATAAAAACTTGTACACAAATGTCAATAACTGGAAGCAACCCAAAAGTTCTTTGGCTGGTGAATATATAAGCAAACCGTAGTACATCCAAATACTGGAATATTATTCAGAATGGAATAAAAGGGAACAAATTACTGGTTCATGTGACATGGATGAAGCTCAAATGCCTTGTGCTAAGTGAAAGAAGCCAGACTTAAAAGACTATGTTTTGTATGATTATATGACACTGTGGAAAATGCTAAATTATAGGAACATATCAGCGGTTGCCAGGGGGTGAATGTGGCTTGAGAAGCCAACTAGAAAAGGGCAGCTCAAGGAAATCTTTGGGGGTGAGGGAACTGTTCTGTATGTTGATAATGATGGTCTGACTGCATGCATTTGTCCTACCCATAGAAGTGGACACCAAAAACAGTGAATTTGACTGTATGTAAATTTAAAAAGGCGAATTAAAAAAAAAGAAAAATTCAAAATCATCATAGGATGTTTAACCAGGTAGTGATACTAAAAGATTTGGTCTTTTAAAAGATTACTCTGATGACAACTAAACACAATTTAGTGAACATGGATTGGATTCTGAACCAGAGGAAAAAATTATTGCACCAAAGATATTAGTGGGAAAAATGGAAAATTTGATCAAAGTCTGTAGACCAGATGATAGTATTATGTTATTATTAATCTCTGATTTTGATCATTGTACTGTGGTTATTTAAAATCATTTCTCATTTTTAAGAAATATACACTGAGGTGTTTAGAGGTAAAGAAGTATCGTGAGTGCAGTTTACTTTCAAACCGTTCCCCTCAAAAGGTATAAATATAAAAAGAGATAAAGAGAAAAGGGAGGGAAGGAAGGAAGGAAGGAAGGTGGGAGGTAGGAAGGACAAGAGAGAGAATGATAAATAAATGTGGTAAAATGTTAAGATTTGGGAAATCTCGATGAACATTACATGAGATGTCTTTATTTTTGAAACTTTTTGTAAGTCTAAAATTATTTCAAAATAAAAACCTTAAAAAGAGATTACCTTGTTTACAATATGAGAAATGTTTTAGAGGGAGTTATATAGTAGGCAAGCAAAGCATATGTCTAAATAATAAATTAATATAATCTGACATGTAAATCAAGCACAGTGTTGCCTGATTTAGTTGACTTTTACCTTCCCAACACAAGACGTGATACAGTCATCTGCTTTTAGTTGATGTTTTATTATTCAAACATTCTAAATCATTTTTAGTAGTTTTAATCCAGCCTTATATCTAAAAGGGATAAAGATTTTCCTTGCTCCTTTCTCAATTGTCACTGGAGAATTTTCCTAAAATCTCCATTTCTAAAAATTTATTCCACTTTGTCATTTAAATTTCCTAGCCTTCTCCCTACAGGTTCTTTTTTTTTTTTTGCAGTACGCGGGCCTCTCACTGTTGCGGCCTCTCCCGTTGTGGAGCACAGGCTCCGGACGCGCAGGCTCAGCGGCCACGTCTCATGGGCCCAGCCGCTCCGCGGCATGTGGGATCTTCCCAAACCAGGGCACGGAACCGTGTCCCCTGCATTGGCAGGCAGACTCTCAACCACTGCGCCACCAGGGAAGCCCCTTACATGTTCTTCTATTTCACATTCATGATCTAGCCTGGTTTCCACACTTAGTGACAGTCTCATCTGCTTCTCCATTGCTTTGTGCAGTTCCAAAATTAACTAACGTTATGTCTTGTTAGCTTGCCCAGCATAGTCCCATCTGCAGACTTAATGAGCAATCTCTCCATTCCATCACTGGGGAAGATGCTAATTATTAAATTATATGGTAGAGTATCAAGAATCAATCTCTCTCTCTCTCTCTCTCTCTCACACACACACACACACACACACACACACACACACACACACGCAAATACAGCTACATACAGGCTAATTCTAAACTCTGGAAAGAATAACTGAGAAGAGAATCTCAATAACAGCATGTCTGCTTTCTGAATGCCTTTGTGTTATGCTATTTGTGGTTATTCCACAGAACAAATGATAACAACAATTTTATAGATATACATATTTATGAGAATATATATTATATATGTGTGGACTCTGGACCTCCTGGAGCTATGGGAGAGTCTCACTCACACTTGATCAACAAAGATATTGCCATGTGCAGTCTATTTGCAGCTAGATTGTATCATGCTGAAAACCAGGCCAGCTGTCTAAGTGTCGGAGGCAAAGAGAGCTAAGCTGGCCTTTTTGGATCTCGTGGAGGTTGCAGAGATGCTGGAGGGGCCTGGGTCTTCAGCTCGCTTTCAGTATCACCCAGGAAACTTAAGTCTGGGTGAGGTTTTTCTCAGAAAGAAAAAATGAAGTTGACTCCTAGCTCCCCCTTTGCTTTTCTGCAATTTAAAAAGTATTATCAAGAGCACATTTTTACTGAAAGGAACCAAAAAAAAGGCTGTGAGGTCCAGAAGTCCCGGGTTCCAATTTCCTCCCGAGTCCCTGAGAATCGTTTATATATTGACAGGATACACTCGGCCTTAGGATGTTAGGAAAACTGAAGCAGAGAGGATTAGACAAAGGCCAAATGGATCTTTAGAAAGAAATCAGATAATTGTAGCATCTGACATTTCGATCACAATACCAGGTCATGGTTTTTGTTTTTGTTTTTGCGGTACGCGGGCCTCTCACTGCTGTGGCCTCTCCCGTTGCGGAGCACAGGCTCCGGACGCGCAGGCTCAGCGGCCATGGCTCACGGGCCCAGCCGCTCCGCGGCATGTGGGATCTTCCCGGACCGGGGCACGAACCCGTGTCCCCTGCATCGGCAGGCAGACTCTCAACCGCCGCGCCACCAGGGAAGCCCAGGTCCTGTTTTATTAGATGCCATTTCACCAGCAGTTATCAGTACTCTCAGTGAAACAAATGTCCTGCTATAGAATTTGCAGCTGAGGGACAGAGGCAGGAAATGGCATACAACCAAGCTCAGCAGAATAAGTATAATTAACACGAGTATTACATTTGGGTCACTCATGAACTGCACAGAGGTAGAGGGATAAAGTAGGTGACCTTTCACTCTGCCCTTCAGCCCTATCATTTTCTGATTCTGCAGAATGAGTGACTTCTCAGAAATAAATCTGACTTGAGCCATTAAAATTTGACCTCCAGCTACCATCCCTCTCGTGTCAAGTCCACGTCTAAAGGTAATACTCAAGAAAAGTTAATATGAGAGGCCATGTGTCCACTGACATGTAAGTAACTACAGCCATATTTCATTTTATTGTGCTTCACTTTATTTCACTTTGCAGATATTGTTTTTTATAAATTAAGCTTGTGGCAATCCTATGTTCAGCAAGTATATAGACAACATTTTTCCTACAGCATTTGCTCACTTTGTGTTCCTGTGTCATATTTTGGTAATTCTCACAATATTTCAAACTTTTTCATTATTATTATATTTTTATGGTGATCTATGATCAGTGATCTTTGATATTACCATTGGAATTGTTTTGGGGCACCACAAACTGTGCCCATATAAGATGGCAAACTTAATCGATAAATGTTATGTGTGTCCTGACTGCTCCACTGACCAACTGTTCCTCCAGCTCTCTCACTCTCCTTCGGCCTCCCTATTTCCTGACACACAACAATATTGAGATTAGGCCAAATAATAATTAGGCCTACAGTGGCCTCTAAGTATTCAACGGAAAGGAAGAGTTGCACATCTCTCACTTTAAATCAAAAGCTAGAAATGATTAAGCTTAGTGAGGAAGGCAAGTCAAAAGCTGAGAGAGGACAAAAGCTAAGCCTCTTGTGCTAAACAGCCAAGTGGTGATTGCAAAGGAAAAGTTCTTGAAGGAAATTAAAAGTGCTACTCCGGGGACTTCCCTGGTGGCGCAGTGGTTAAGAATCTGCCCGCCAATGCAGGGGACACGGGTTCGAGCGCTGGTCTGGAAAGATCCCACATGCTGCAGAGCAGCTAAGCCCATGCGCCACAACTACTGAGCCTGTGTGCTGCAACTGCTGAAACCCACGTGCCTAGAGCCCATGCTCTGCAACAAGAGAAGCCACTGCAATGAGAAGCCTGCACACCGCAATGAAGAGTAGCCCCCACTCGCCACAACTAGAGAAAGCCCCCGCACAGCAACAAAGACCCAACAGTTCCAAAAGTAAATAAATAAAATAAATTTTAAAAAACTTTTTTTAAAGTGCTACTCCAGTGAACACACAAATGATAAAAAAGAGAAGCAGCCTTATTGCTGATATGGAGAAAGTTTTAGTGATCTGGATAGAAGATCAAACCAGTCAAAACATTCTCTTAGTCCAACCGCTAATTAGAGCAAGGCCTTAATTCTCTTCAAGTCTATGAAGGCTGAGAAAAGTGAGGAAGCTTCAGAAGAAAAGTTTGAAGCTATCAGAGTTTGGTTCATGAGGTTTAAGGAAAGAAGCTACCTTCATAACATTGAAGTGTAAGGCAAAGCAGCAAGTGCTGATGTAGAAGCTGCAGCAAGTTATCCAGAAGATCTAGTTAAGATAATTAATGAAGGTGGCTACACCAAACAACAGATGTTGTAAGCAGACAAAACAGTCTTATATTGGAAGACGATACCATCTAGGACTTTTATAGCTATAGAGGAGAAGTCAATGTCAGGCTTCAAAGGACAGGCCAACTCTCTCTTGTTAGGATATAACTGATGACTTTAAGTTGAAGCCAATGCTCATTCACCATTCTGGAATTGCTAGGTCTCTTAAGAATTATGCTGAGACTTCCCTGGTGGCACAGTGGTTAAGAATCCGCCTGCCAATGCAGGGGACACAGGTTCGATCCCTGGTCTGGGAAGATCCCACATGCCACAGAGCAACTAAGCCCGTGCACTGAACTACTGAGCCTGCACTCTAGAGCCCGTGAGCCACAACTACTGAAGCCTGTGAGTCACAGCTACTGAAGCCCGCACACCTAGAGCCCGTGCTCCACAATAACAGAAGCCACCGCAGTGAGATGCCTGTGCACAATGAAGAGTAGCCCCCGCTCGCCACAACTAGAGAAAGCCCATGTGCAGCAACGAAGACCCAATGCAGCCAATAAATAAATAAACAAATAAATTTATTTTAAAAAAAAGAATTATGCTAACTCTACTCTGCTTGTGCTCTATAACAGGCCAACAAAACCTAGATGACAGCATATCAGTTTACAATATGGTTTAGTGACTATTTTAGCTGAATGTTGAGACTTACTGCTCAGAAAAAAATTCCTTTCAAAATATTACTTCTCATAGACAATGAACCTCATGAGCCAAGAGCTCTGATGGAGATGTACAATGAGATTACTGTGTTTTTCATGTCTGCTAACACAGTATCCATTCTGAAGCCCATGGATAAGGAGTCATTTCAACTTTAAAGTCTTAGTATTTAAGAAATATATTTTGTAAGGCTGTAACTGCCATAGATAGTGATTCCTCTGCTGGGTCTGGGAAAAGTAAATTGAAAACCTTCTGGAAAGGAGTCACCATTTTAGATGCCATTAAGAACACTTATGCTTCATTGGAAAAGGTCAAAATATCAGTATTAACAGGAGTTTGGAAGAAGCTGATTCCAAACCTCATGGGTGCTTTTGAGGGGTTCAAGACTCCTGTGGAGGAAGTACCTGCAGATGTGGTGAAAAGAGCAAGAGAATTAGACTTAGAAGTGGAGCCTGAAGATGTGACTGAATTTCTTCAATCTCATGATAAAACCTGAATAGATGAGGAGTCACTTCCTACAGAGCAAAGAAAGTGGTTTCTTGAGATGGAATCTACTCCCAGTGAAGACGTTGTGAAGATTACTGAAATGACAACAAAGGATTTATAATATGACATAAACTTAGTTGATAAAGGAGAAGCAGGGTTTGAGAGGATCGACTCCAATTCTGAAAGAAGATCAACTGTAGGTAAAACACTATCAAACAGCATGACAAACTACAAAGAAATCATTCATGAAAGGAAGAGTCAATCAATGTGGCAAACTTCATTGCTGCTTTAAGAAATGGCCATGGCCACCCCAACCTTCAGCAACTACCACCCTGATCAGTCAGCAACCATCAACACTGAAGCAAAACCCTCCCCCAGCAAAAGGATTATGACTAGCTAAAGCTCAGATGATAGTTAGCATTTTTTAGCAATAAAATATTTTTAGTCAAGGTGTATACATTGTTTTTTAGAAATAATGCTATTGCCCACTTAATAGACTACAGCGCAGCATAACTTTAATATGCACTAGGAAACCAAAGAATTTGTGTGACTTGCTTTATTGCCATACTTGCTCTATTGTGGTGGTCTGGAACTGAACCTGCAATATCTCTGAGATATGCCTATACTTCTAATAGATTATTATTATTTGCGGGTAAAAACCTGTCCATACCTGACAGCTGTTGGGCACTTAGTAAATTAATTAATTAATTAAATAGAAGAGAGCTTCTGAGTATCTCAGATCTACCTTTGTTAGTTGGATATTTTAGCCAAGGGCCTAACCAGTCAGCAAGGAGAACTTATGAAGCAGGAAAACTGATAAAATCTTGGGTTTTTGTTAGGATCCCAGAAATGTAAAAATTATTCCATAAATTATCTTACTTTTGGACCTTCGTGTTACCAGTGATGAGGAGGGGGTATTTTCTCCAAGCTGCCAAGTCGTCCCACCCCCATTTATCCCAAAGACTCCTTCTAGCCATAGGTAGCAGAATCATGTTCTAGGATTGTTTCCCTTCTAACACTGCAATTAACTACCGACCTCTGGTTTTCTAATCCTCTTTAACTAGATCAAGGGAAAACTGGAGTTCCGGGTACTGGACAACCTGGATTTCAAAAAGGCCATCATCTCTTCTTTTTTTTTTTAATTTACTTATTATTTTATTTTTGGCTGTGTTGGGTCTTCGCTGCTGTGCACAGGCTTTTCTCCGGTTGCAGTGAGCGGGGGCTACTCTTCGTTGCGGTGCGTGGGGGTCTCATTGCAGTGGCTTCTTTTGTTGCAAAGCACGGGCTGTAGGCACACAGGCTTCAGTAGTTGTGGCGCACGGGCTTAGCTGCTCGGTGGCATGTGGGGTCTTACTGGACCAGGGCTCAAACCTGTGTCCCCTGCATTGGCAGGTGGATCCTTAACTACTGCACCACCAGGGAAGCCCCATCATCTTTTCTTTAAATTCACGGCAGGCACTGATAAGCACAGTGGACATGGGAAATTCACATGCAATCCCTGTTCCTAACTCATCTTGCCAGTGGTCAGTGTCTGGACACATCTGTGCAGAAAACCCATGGCTGGTACACAAGAAACAGGGATTTCCCACTTATACCTTCATTTAAATAATTACAAACCAATTTTATTTATTTATTTATTCATTCATTCATTTATTTATTTCTTTAAGCCACACCCCATGATTTGTGGGATCTTAGTTCCCCTACCAGGCATTGAACCTGGGCCCTCGGCAATGAGAGCACAGGGTCCAACCATTGGACCACTAGGGAATTCCCCAAACCAATTTTAAATTGCAGAACATTGATCTCTGTTTGCAAGAAAATGACCATTCATCAAAGGAGTTCTCTGTCTCTCTGTTTAGATCCTTTTTCATTTTAACCTTTGTTTTCAATTTTTTTCCCTGCTACCTGTTGCTGAAGTTTTTTCACATTTCCAGTCCTGATTTAGCCACATTTAGTGCCTCTAACCTGAGCAGCCCCAACCCACAGGCTGCTCTTCATTAGCATCAATCATGTTCTCCAAGGCTTTCCTCCCAGCCTCCCCAATCTCACCTTTCTATTTCTGCCTGATTTTCCACTAACCTGGACCAGATGCTCCAACTCAGGGGCAGGTGTAGATTGAGGAGGCTTGATACCTTTTATATGTGAAGACTGAGAATACCGCCAAATTCTCAAAGTCAGGGAAATTGCACTGAGGACTGTGCTAAGCTCTTTCCAACTATATCTTATTTGTCTCCCCAACAGTGCTATGAAGTAGATGAAGATTATTAGTCTTGTTTCAAGATGAGAAAAACTGCAGCTCGGAGAAGTTAAGTGTCTTCCTCTAAAGCACATGGCTAGTTAAGAGACAAATCTAGTTCCCAGATGCCAAACTGCATGCTTGCCTTATCTCACTAAGTTGTCAGTTTGTTCTGTAGGACTGGAGATATCTCCCTTCAATAGTTAGGCCACAAATCAAAAGCTGTTTTCTAGAAGATTTTTGTGATTAACCAAGATCGCTAACTATACTATCAAATCTCATTTCCAAAGCAGTTCACTCTCCACTACGTCAGCATTCATGGATTTGATCCTTCTCACTATGCTATAAATCCTTTGAGAACAAAAGTCTTATTTAAACTATAACAACTTCTGTGTCCTTCAAACAGGGCCCAGCTCAGGATAGCCAGGGACTCAATGGATAACAAGAATGTCACGTTCTCAAGCAGACTTTTCTGTCATTAGGTGTGTCAAGCACGTTTTCATGTTTATTTCCACTATAACATCAAATAAAAGGGTTCTTATTTTTTAATTGCTCTATAATTGGCAGTGGATTCCTAATTCTTTAATTTTCTCTGCCCTGTTTTCTCTGACAAATAGTTAATCATGCGTAAAATAAGCAGATGTACTTTTAGAGCTGGCTTTTGGAAGCAATCCCTCGGCAAATCCATTCAGTAAACTAATAATCACTTATGAAAAAAATCCTTCAATTTCATTTTTGCATGTAGATTTTCTTATACTGGTTTTCATAAACCAGGGAACTCCCATGGTCTAGATAAACTTTGGTGCCCAGAAAGGATCACTTATCTTATCAGCACAGAACTCAGTGGAAAATGAAAGAAAATGGAAATCTGAATTTCCACAAAGTCTAACAAAAACACTTCAGAAAATTAAATTCTGTTTACTGGTGTTTTCCACTCCCATGGCAGATTATGGTGCTAGAAAAGTATCATCATGAAATTATATTTACTTCATACAGTTGGTTTAGAACAAAGCAAGGTAAATAAGGAAATGCTATGACACATTGACAACAGCAAAGGATATATCATATGTGCCAGAGAAGTATGAGAGAAACATTATCAAGATGGAACATAATAGTCAAAAAACTACTTTGGGAGGGACCTTAAAGATGGCGGAGGAGTAAGACTTGGAGATCACCTTCCTTCCCACAAATACATCAAAAATATATCTACACGTGGAACAACCCCTGCAGAACATCTACTGAATGCTGGCAGAAGACCTCAGACCTCCCAAAAGGCAAGAAACTCCCCATGTACCTGGGTAGGGCAAAAGAAAAAAGAAAAAACAGAGACAAAAGGATAGGGATGGGACCTGCACCAGTGGGAGGGAGCCGTGAAGGAGGAAAGGTTTCCACACACTAGGAAGCTCCTTCGCAGGCGGAGGTTGCGGGTGGCGGAGGGGGGAAGCTTCGGAGCCACGGAGGAGACAACAGCAACAGAGGTGCGGAGGGCAAAGCGGAGAGATTCTCACACAGATGATCAGTGCCGACCAGCACTCACCAGCCCGAGAGGCTTGTCTGCTCACTCGCAGGGGCGGGCGGGGGCTGGGAGCTGAGGCTCTGGCTTCAGAGGTCAGAACCCAGGGAGAGGACTGGGGTTGGCTGCGTGAACACAGCCTGAAGGGGGCTAGTGCACCACAGCTAGCCGGGAGAGAGTCCAGGAAAAAGTCTGGACCTGCAGAAGAGGCAAGAGACCATTGTTTCAGGGTACGCAAGGAGAGGGGATTAAGAGCACTGCCTAAACGAGCTCCAGAGACAGGCGCGAGCCACGGCTATCAGTGCAGACACCAGAGATGGGCATGAGACGCTAAGGCTGCTGCTGCTGCCACCAAGAAGCCTGTGTGCGAGCACAGGTCACTATCCACACCACCCCTCCCAGGAGCCTGTGCAGCCTGCCACTGCCAGGGTCCCGTGATCCAGGGACAACTCCAGGAAGAACACACGGCACGCCTCAGGCTGGTGCAACGTCACTCCAGCCTCTGCCACCACAGGCTCGCCCCGCATACCATACCCCTCCCTCCCCCCAGCCTGAGTGAGCCAGAGCCCCCAAATCAGCTGCTCCTTTAACCACTTCCTGTCTGAGCAAAGAACAGATGCCCTCAGGTGACCTACACACAGAGGCGGGGCCAAGTCCAAAGCTGAACCCCAGGAGCTGTGCGAACAAAGAAGAGAAAGAGAAATTGCTCACAGTAGCCTCATGAGCAGCGGATTAAATCTCCACAATCACCTTGATGTACCCTGCAACTGTGGAATACCTGAAAAGACAAGGATTCATCCCAAAATTGAGGCAGTAGACTTTGGGAGCAACTGTAGACTTGGGGTTTGCTTTCTGGATCTAATTTGTTTCTGGTTTTATGTTTATTTTAGTTTCATATTTAGAGCTTATTATCATTGGTAGATTTGTTTATTGATTTGGTTGCTTGCTTCCTATTTTTTTTAATATATATATTTTTTCCTTTTCCTCTTTTTGTGAGTGTGTATGTATAGGCTTGTGTGGTTTTGTCTATATAGCCCTGCTGTTACCATTTGTCCTAATGTTCTGTCTGTCCTTATTTATGTTCGTTTTGTATACCTTTTAGCACTTGTTATCATTGGTGGATTTGTTTTTTGGTTTGGTTGTTCTTACTTTCTCTTTTTTTTTATTACATTTTTATTTTTAGTAACATTCTTTAAATTTTAATTATTTTATTTATTTCCTTCATTCTTTCTCTTTTTATCTCCATTTTATTCTGAGCTGAGTGCCTGACAGGGTATTGGTGCTCTGGCCGGCTGTCAGGCATGGGCCTCTGAGGTGGGAGACCCGAGTTCAGGACATTAGTCCACCAGAGACCTCCCAGCCCCACGTAATGCCAAACGGCGAAAGCTCTCACAAAGATCTCTATCTCAATGCTAAGACTCAGCTTCACTCAACAACTAGCAAGCTACAGTATTGGAAACCCTATGCCAAACAACTAGCAAGACAGGAACACAACCCCACCAATTAGCAGAGAGGCTGCCTAAAATCATAACAAGTCCACAGACACCCCAAAATACACCACCGGACACGGTCCTGCCCATCAGAAGGACAAGATCCAGTCTCAACCACCAGAACACAGGCACTAGTCCCCTCCACCAGGAAGCCTACACAACACACTGAACCAACCTTACCCACTGGGGGCAGACACCAAAAACAATAGGAACTACAAACCTGCAGCCGGTAAAAAGGAAACACTAAACACAATAAGTTAAGCAAAATGAGAAGACAGAGAAACACACAGCAGATGAAGGAGCAAGGTAAAAACCCACCACAATAAACAAATGAAGAGGGAATAGGCAGTCTACCTGAAAAAGAACTCAGAGTAATGATAGTAAAGATGATCCAAAATCTTGGAAATAGAATGGAAAAAACAGAAGAAATGTTTAACAAGGATCTAGAAGAACTAAAGAGCAAACAGACAATGATGAACAACACAATAAAAGAAATTAAAAATTCTCTACAAGAAATCAAAGCAGAATAACTGAGTCAGAAAAATGGATAAGTGACCTGGAATATAAAATAGTGGAAATAACTACCACAGAGCTGATTAAAGAAAAAAGAATGAAAAGATTTGAGAACAGTCTCAGATACCTCTGGGACAACATTGAATGCACCAGCATTCGAATTATAGGGGCCTCAGAAGAAGAAGAGAAAAACGGAAGGTTCTGAGAAAATATTTGAAGAGATTATAGTTGAAAACTTCCCTCACATGGGAAAGGAAACAGTCAATCAAGTCCAGGAAGCACAGAGATTCCCATACAGGATAAACCCAAGGAGAAACACACCAAGACACATATTAATCAAACTATCAAAAATTAAATACAAAGAAAAAATATTAAAGTAGCAAGGGAAAAAAAACAAATAACATAGAAGGGAATCCCCATAAACTAAACAGCTGATCTTTCAGCAGAAGCTCTGCAAGCCAGAATGCAGTGTCAGGACATATTTAAAGTGATGAAAAGGAAAATTTTACAACCAAGATTACTCTACCCAGCAAGGATCTCATTCAGATTCGACGGAGCAATTAAAACCCTTACAGACAGGCAAAAGCTAAGAGAATTCAGCATCACCAAACCAGCTTTACAACAAACGCTAAAGGAACTTCTCTAGGCAGGAAACACAAGAGAAGGAAAAGACCTACAATAACAAACCCAAAACAATTAAGAAAATGGTAATAGGAACAAACATATTGATAACTACCTTAAATGTACATGGATTAAGTGTTCCAACCAAAAGACACAGACTGGCTGAATGGATACAAAAACAAGACGCGTATATATGCTGTCTACAAGAGACCCCCTTCAGACCTAGGGATACATACAGACTGAAAGTGAGAGGATGGAAAAAGATACTCCATGCAAATGGAAACCAAAAGAAAGCTGGAGAAGCAATTCTCATATCGGACAAAATAGACTGTAAAATAAAGACTATTACAAGAGACAAAGAAGGACTCTTAAGGTAAATGCTAGCAAACATAAAAGGGGAAATCGACAGTAACAAAACCATAGTAGGGGACTTTAACACCCCACTTTCACCAATGGACAGATCATCCAAAATGAAAATAAATAAGGAAATACAAGCTTTAAATGATACATTAAACAAGATGGGCTTAATTGATATTTATAGGACATTCCTTCCAATAACAACAGAATATACTTTCTTCTCAAGTGCTCATGGAACATTCTCCAGGATAGGTCATACCTTGGGTCACAAATCAAGCCTGGGTATTTTAAGAAAACTGAAATCATATCAAGTATCTTGTCTGACCACAATGCTATGAGACTAGATATCAATTACAGAAAAAGAATCTGTAAAAAATACAAACACATGGAGGAAACAATACACTACTAAATAACCAAGATATCATGGAAGAAATAAGAGAAGAAATCAAAAAATACCTAGAAACTAATGGCAATGAAAACACGACGACCCAAAACCTATGGGATGCAGCAAAAGCAGTTCTAAGAGGGAAGTTTATAGCAATATAATCCTACCTCAAGAAACAAGAAATATCTCAAGTAAACAACCTAAACTTACACCTAAAGCAATTAGAGAAAGAAGAACAAAACAACCCCAAAGTTAGCAGAAGGAAAGAAATCATAAAGATCAGATCAGAAATAAATGAAAAAGATATGAAGGAAAATAGGGCAAAGGTCAAAAAAACTAAAACCTGCTCCTTTGAGAAGATAAATAAAATTGATAAACCATTAGCCAGATTTATCAAAAAAAAAGGGAGAAGACTCAAATAGAATTAGTAAGGAAAAAGGAGAAGTAACAACTGACACTTCAGAAATACACAGGATCATGAGAGATTACTACAAGCAACTATATGCCAATAAAATGGACAACCTGCAAGAAATGGACAAATTCTTAGAAAAGCACAACCTTCCGAGACTGAACCAGGAAGAAACTGAAAATATAAACAGGCCAATCACAAGCACTGAAATTGAGACTGTGATTAAAAATCTTTCAACAAACAAAAGCCCAGGACCAGATGGCTTCACAGGTGAATTCTATCAAATACTCAGAGAAGACCTAACACCTATCCTTCTCAACCTCTTCCAAAATATAACAGAGGGAGGAATACTCCCAAACTCATTTTGCAAGGCCACCATCAAAATAAAGAAAACTAAAGGCCAATATCACTGATGAACATAGATGCAAAAATCCTCAACAAAATACTAGCAAACAGAATCCAACAGCACATTAAAGGGATCATACACCACGATCAAGTGGAGTTTATTCCAGGAATGCAAGGATTCTTCAATATACGCAAATCAATCAATGTGATACACCATATTAACAAATTAAAGGATAAAAACCATACGATCATCTCAACAGATTCAGAAAAAGCTTTCGAGAAAATTCAACACCAATTTATGATAAAAACCCTCCAGAAAGTAGGCATAGAGGGAACTTACCTCAATATAATAAAGGTCATGTATGACAAACTCACAGCCAGCATTGTTCTCAATGGTGAAAAACTGAAACCATTTCCTCTAAGGTCAGAATCAAGACAAGGTTGTACACTCTCACCACTATTACTCAACATAGTTTTGGAAGTTTTAGCCACAGCAATCAGAGAAGAAAAAGAAATAAAAGGAATCCAAATCGGAAAAGAAGTAAAGTTGTCACTGTTTGCAGATGACATGATACTATACATAGAGCATCCTAAAGATGCCACCAGAAAACTACTAGAGCTAATCAATGAATTTGGTAAAATAGCAGGATACAAAAGTAATGCACAGAAATCTCTTGCATTCCTATACACTAATGATGAAAAATCAGAAAATCAGGAAACGCTCCCATTTGCCATTGCAACAACAACAAAAAATACCTAGGAATAAACCTACTTGAAGAGGTAAGAGATCTGTATGTAGAAAACTATAAGACACTGATGAAAGAAATAAAAGATGATACAAATGGATGGAGAGATATACCATGTTCTTGGATTGGAAGAATCAACATTGTTAAAATGACTATACTCCCCAAAGCAACCTACAGATTCAGTGCAATCCCTATCAAACTACCAATGGCATTTTTCACAGAACTAGAACAAAACATTTCAGAATTTGAATGGAAACACAAAACACCCCAAATAGCCATTGCAATCTTGAGAAAGAAAAGCGGAGCTGGAGCAATCAGGCTCCCAGACTTCAGACTATACTACAAAGCTACAGTAATCAAGACAGTATGGTACTGGCACAAAAATAGAAATATAGATCAATGGAACAGAATAGAAAACCCAGAGGTAAACCCATGCACATATAGTCATATTATCTTTGATAAAGGAGGCAAAATATACAATGGAGAAAGACACTCTCTTCAATAAGTGGTGCTGGGGAAACTGGACAGCTACATGAAAAAGAATGAAATTAGAACACTCCCTAACACCATACACAAAAATAAACTCAAAATGGATTAAAGACCTAAATGTAAGGCCAGACTATAAAACTCTTAGAGGAAAGCATAGGCAGAACACTCCCTGACATAAATCACGGCAAGATCTTTTTTGACCCACGTCCTAGAGAAATGGAAATAAAAACAAAAATAAACAAATGGGACCTAATGAAACTTAAAAGCATTTGAACAGCAAAGGAAAATAAACAATATGAAAAGACAACCCTCAGAATGGGAGAACATATTTGCAAACAAAGCAACTACAAAGGATTAATCTCCAAAATATATAAGCATCTCATGCAGCTAAATATTAAAAAAACAAACAACCCAATCCAAAAATGGGCAGAAGACCTAAATAGACATTTCTCCAAAGAAGATATACAGATTGCCAACAAACACATAAATGGATGCTCAACATCACTGATCATTAGAGAAATGCAAATCAAAACTACAGTGAGGTATCACCTCATATGGGTCAGAATGGCCATCATCAAAAAATCTACAAACAACTAATGCGGGAGAGGGTGTGGAGAAAAGGAAACCCTCTTGCACTGTTGGTGGGAATGTAAATTGTTACAGCCACTATGGAGAACAGTATAGAGGTTCCTTCAAAAACTAAAAATAGTTTTACCATATGACCCAGCAATCCCACTATTGGGCATATACCCAGAGAAAATCATAATTCAAAAAGACACACGCACCCCAATGTTCATTGCCGCACTATTTACAATAGCCATGTCAGGAAAGCAACCTAAATGCCCATCAACAGACGAATGGATAAAGAAGATGTGCTACATATATACAATGGAATATTACTCAGCCATAAAAAGGAGTGAAATTGGGTCATTTGTAGGTATGTGGATGAATCTAGAGACCATCGTACAGAGTAAAGTAAATCAGAAAGAGTAAAACATATATTGTATATTAACGCATATATGTGGAACCTAGAAAAATGGTACAGATGAACCGGTTTGCAGGGCAGAAATTGAGACACAGATGAAGAGAACAAACATATGGACACCAAGCATGGAAAGTGGCGGGGTGGTGGGTGGTGGTGTGATGAATTGGGAGATTGAGATTGACATATATACACTAATATGTATAAAATGGATAACTAATAAGAACCTGCTGTCTAAAAAAATAAATAAAATTTAAAAAAAAAACCCAGGCAGACTCCAAGTATAATATTCATAATCTCATTATATTCACTATAAAGATAAAGATTAACAGATTATTAAGAAACTATTTCTTCCTTGAGGGATTCTGGTGGGCGGGGGGGTAGGTAAGGGAGACAGACAGAAATGCAAATAAGTGCAGCAGCCTTGCAAATGGTAGAATAGAGATGGTTTAAAACGCTAGGGGAGACAAGAAAAACCATATGGTGCCTGGGAAGGCACACCTGAATAAAGTCAGATGGATTGGAGTTTACCAAGTCAGCATGATTTGTAGGGGAGAGAAGGGAGAGAAGGTCAATCTAGGAAGAGCTAAAAGCATTGCGAAAAAAAAAAATCTACAAACAATAAATGCTGGAGAGGGTGTGGAGAAAAGGGAACCCTCTTACACTGTTGGTGGGAATGTAAATTGATACAGCCACTATGGAGAACAGTATAGAGGTTCCTTCAAAAACTAAAAATAGTTTTACCATATGACCCAGCAATCCCACTACTGGGCATATACCCTGAGAAAACCACAATTCAAAAAGAGTCATGGGGCTTCCCTGGTGGCACAGTGGTTGAGAGTCTGCCTGCCGATGCAGGGGACACGGGTTCGTGCCCCAGTCTGGGAAGATCCCACATGCCGCAGAGTGGCTGGGCCCGTAAGCCATGGCCGCTGAGCCTGCGCGTCCAGAGCCTGTGCTCCGCAATGGGAGAGGCCACAGCAGTGGGAGGCCCACATACCGCAAAAAAAAAAAAAAAAGAGTCATGTACCAAAATGTTCATTGCAGCTCTATTTACAATAGCCAGGACATTGAAGCAACCTAAGTGTCCATCTACAGATGAATGGATAAAGATGTGGCACATATATACAATGGAATATTACTCAGCCATAAAAAGAAATGAAACTGAGTTATTTGCAGTGAGGTGGATGGACCTAGAGAATGTCATACAGAGTGAAGTAAGTCAGAAAGAGAAAAACAAATACCGTATGCTAACACATATACATGGAATAAAAAAAAAATAGTTCTTAAGAACCTAGGAGCAGGACTGGAATAAAGACGCAGATGCAGAGAATGGACTTGAGGACACAAGGGGGAAGGGTAAACTGGGACCAAGTGAGAGAGTATCATTGACATATATACACTACCAAATATAAAATAGATAGCTAGTGGGAAGCAGCCGCATGGCACAGGGGGATTGGCTCGGTGCTTTGTGTCCACCTAGAGTGATGGGATAGGGAGGGTAGGAGGGAGACGCAAGAGGGAGGAGAAATGGGGATAAGTGTATATGTATAGCTGATTCACTTTGTTATACAGCAGAAACTAACACACCATTGTAAAGCAATTATACTCCAATAAAGATGTTAAAAAAAAAAAGAAAAGCAAGGGAATGGTATCACAAAAGTTAGATAGTGTTTGCCTGTGGAAAGACAGGGGCTGTGATGGGAGGGGATACAGGAGGCTTTCAATCACAGGCTCTGATCTGTTTCTTAACTTGGGCGGAGGTCTTCAGGGGTCAATTTTCTACTTCTTCTTTAAATTGTGTGTGTGTGTGTGTGGGTGTGTGTGTGTGTGTTTGTAGCCTCCATACTCTTTGACATATTTTACAATATATATAGCAATACACAGTGTGTAATAAAATGTTTCCATACAAACTACAAAAAAAAAAAAACTATTTTGCTACATTTAAAGTTGTCAGAGTGGATGAAATGGGAAGATATTTGACGTTTGATCTTCTTTTTCCCTTCCTAAATGAAAAACCAACCTGTAATAGTAAACACCTAATTTATTGGATTATGTTTTACTCTTACACAACTTCCAGAAAATTGAAAAGGCATTTATCACCCCAGTTTCCTGCAGTGTACATTACTGAACTGTTTCTCTTTTGCTGTGTTGTAGCAAAAAGTATTTAAATATTGACATTTGCATTTTGATTATGTCTGACAGGCAGCTTTATACTGATAGCTCAACTGGTTGCATTTTTTTTTTCCGCAACTTCCGATATTATTAAACTTTGTGGCTGTTGGCCTGCTTTGAAAGAGAGCATCTTGTCAGTAAATCTTTTGGATTTGCTCTATGTGAAATTAGGAGGACAAGGGAAGGGCTGAAGGAGAGATAATATATGAAAATACTTAGTATAAGTTTCCTGCACTAATAACCACTCAATAAATGGTAGCTACTAATACTATCAATTTCATTACTTTAGGGAAATAAACATCTTATTCCGGGAGACCAGCAATGAGCCTGATTAAGCCTGCAGTGTTACGGCTGGAGAGAAAGGGACAATTTTGCCAGCAGTAGTCTCTTCAAGTCCTTTAGAAAGGATAATCTGATTCAGTCTTTGAATTTAACCTCTAATTCTCAATGAATAGCAAAAATTGAGAGTAACGTTTCCTGGGTAATAAAAAGGAGTTGCTTTTTAAGTACAAATGACAAGAGTGGTGACTGAAATCTAAAAAATATCTATATACTAATTATGTATTTGCTACATACCTTAACCTTGGGAGGCACTTAGCGTTATTGAGGCACTACGTAATTGTCTTTAAAGGAAAACATAAAAGCTACTCAACCTCATGCACTACATGATTGATTTTTTTACCAATACCCAGAAAAAAACAGCTTCTAGTTTGAAGCTATTGCGTAAGTCTACTTAAATGTTAAAATAGTGGGCTTGCTTGCTGTTCCATTCTTGACGAAAGCTAATTGTTATTAACAAATAGCATTACCTAAAATTTTAGAGGTGTATCTGTTATAATTTTAAAATGTTTTTAAATCAGGGAAAATCTAAAGTCTTCAAGTGAGAAAATTAGGGAATATGTTGAAAATTGATCATAAATTCATTTATGTTTTACTTATATATGTTTTAATCTGAGAAAAATTAGTATCAAAAGTTATTCCTTTCCCTTAAAAAATTTGCTAAGTGCATGCTATGTGGTAGGCTTGGCAAAAAAAAAAAAAAGTGAAAAAGACAGTCCCAACTCTTAAAATGTTTATAATCTGATAGCATATTTAGCAGTAAATTTACATTTTCACATAGTTATGTGATGTTTTACAAATTTTTTTTTGAAAATTCAGGTAGTCAGTTTGGAAATATCTCTGTTTTCCCTGAATAATAAAGTGCTGAATTATAAAATGTAGGTCCATCTTATTGTGTGACACTTACCTACAATGTTCAGTGTGTAACTCTTGATTTTAACTTGACACTGTACTCTCATTCCTAAAGCCTATTCAAGTGATCAGAATGTTTTTTGTAAAAGAACAAATAGAATAAGAAATTTCATTGGTAACAGCAGAGGTGGAAACACATAATACAGCCTAGAAACATGGTCATGGAAACATGAGTTTTAAATAATTCTTCCTCAGCATTAAAAATGGAGTCAACTCATAGAAATCACATAAGTAAGTAATTATTTGTACCAAAGGCCATAGAAGGTATTGATTTTATTGAGCTTTATATGAAATGTGGGCACTAGTTTCTTTAGAACTCAATTGTCATAACCTGACTCTCCAGAGTTCTGTCTTAGACCATATGTTAAATTTCAAATTGAAGAAACGCCAAACACTGAGTTTCAAATGTGCAAGAGGAGCAAGAGGTGGGCGACAGGAGAGGGAAGATGGGCTTAGGAAGGAGCAGAGAGTCCAGGTAACAATGACCAAGAGAATTTGTGTTCATTTCAGCTATCATCTCACCACTAACAGGAGTCTAGCTCAACCTATAACACTTCCAGTCTACAAAGTATAACACAGAAATATAGTTTATAAGGAAACCTGGTTGCTGGGTAGTTTGTTCTTATATATGGCTTCATAGAGGGATGCATTAAATACCAACATAAATACTGACCAATTTACAAACTGCTGCTAATTTAGTATAGATTCCAATGTCACTCTGTATATCCTAAAGTATATTAATTAGTAAATTGCAGTGCGATTCATGTGAAAATATTCATTTTCTCTCAGTAAATACATTAGAATTAGCCCACCATACCAGAAAATTCCTCCCAATTCTAATTAAGGCATATTAGATATGCATGAATTAACATGGGCATGATAAATGCCAAATAAATTAATAACTATCGACCACTAATATATGAAGAGACAGCAGAAAAATTGAAAAAGATTAAAATACACTTTGGGAAGAGGCAGTTCCCACCTTGTTTATTCAACCATGGAGAGCTGAGTTGTTTTTCCTCATATTTTTGAGATTCACATAAATTTATATCATCCATATGTTCAACAGCTCACCATCAGCTTTAAGTACAAATGACAAGAGTGGTGACTGAAATCTAAAATCAGTTTCTTCTTTACTTGATTCTCCTTTATTCTTTTTGAAATTGAAGCTTGAGACATACCAAAGTATGGATGTAAACCCTTCAAAAATATTTTTTTAATTATTATATCTCTAGGAGCATAAATAACTCTCCCATGATGATTATTTGCCAGTGTTAAAGTGTATTTGCCAATAGTGGTATTAAAAACAAAACCAGAAAACACATAAAAAGGCTGTGTAGATATTAGAAACAGTCCTGGGGGTGAGTGGAAGATATAAAGTGAACATTTGAATATCAAATAAGGTTTCATGACAGTATATCTACATATAAATTTTAGGCCTTAGAAAGCAATAAATATTGCACTTAAGATTCCCAACAGGGCTTCCCTGGTGGCGCAGTGGTTGAGAGTCCGCCTGCCGATGCAGGGGACACGGGTTCGTGCCTGGGTCCAGGAGGATCCCACATGCCGCGGAGCGGCTGGGCCCGTGAGCCATGGCCACTGAGCCTGCGCGTCCGGAGCCTGTGCTCCGCAATGGGAGAGGCTGCAACAGAGAGGCCCGCGTACCGCAAAAAAAATAAAAAAAGATTCCCAACATGAGCTTCAAAGACAATTTTGCTTTTGGCTGGATGCTGTCTCCACACATACAAAGTCCCAGTGAACTTCCTGAAAAAGGCGGATCCAAGGAACGACCTATATTTGTTTTTGCACACTGAAGTAAAAACTCACACGTTTTTTAAATATACCATTTTATTGGTAATTTTTTACCAACCGCAAGAATATGAATGTGTTTAAGCACCCACACACTGAGTATAATTCATACTAAGAATTAGCTTAAATCTCAAGATCCATGAAAGAGATGTTTTTAAGCTCCAATCTCCTCAATTCTCTAATTGCATTTGTAATAAAGCTGTTATCATGCTTTTAAGTTGCAATTATAGCTATAAGATACATACTTATTGATTGATCTTGATAATTAAGGGGCACTAAACCATGAGACACTCACAGAGTTGACCTGGTTCAGAGTTTTTTAAATTATTTATACTATAGGCTGCACAAAAGAAGACACCACGTTTACAAATATGTGCACCAAAACTAGGGCCACTGACTGGGACTTATAAAAAGTAATTATCCCTACGCAGACTATTATGCACAAATCTAGTATCTCTTAGCACTGTTAATAAAATATTAGTTTATTTTAAACTCTTACTTAGATATTTCATTGTAAATACAAATGCTCAAATTTTTTTCTTTTCTGATGCAATGTTCATGAGTCTAGTGATAGAACTTTGAAAGAGCCATGTGCCCGTGGCTAACTACAAATTTTGGAATATAAAAGCAGATTCTATCAAAAGTTTGTCCTTCGGACAGACTCAGTAAAATGTTCAATTTGTAAACTTCTGCTCATCGTATAAATTACTGAAAAGGTGACACAGAGTTAACATTACATGGTGGCAGAAATTCTAAAACTTATTTTCAAAATATAAGAATGTAACTGGGCAGAATTGCCTATAATTCTTATAAAAAGTCATTAGCTTCCTGCCACTTTCAGTGTCACCTTAATAAACTAACAGTTTCCATGTGATCACAGATGCTTACATGTTTATGTGCTGGAGCAAACTCACACCAACCACAGAGAAGCTTGAAATGTACCTTCCCTTTTTTTAAAATTAATTTACTTATTTATTTTTGGCTGCACTGGGTCTTCATTGCTATGCATGGGCTTTCTCTAGTTGCAGCGAGCAGGGGCTACTCTTCGTTGCGGTGCACGGGCTTCTCATTGCGGTGGCTTCTCTTGTTGCGGAGCACGGGCCCTAGGCATGTGGGCTTCAGTAGTTGTAGCACACAGGGCTCAGTAGTTGTGGCTTGTGGGCTCCAGAGCGCGGGCTCAGCAGCTGTGGTGCGTGGGCCCAGCTGCTTCGCGGCATGTGGGATCTTCCCGGACCAGGGTTTGAACCGGTGTCCCCTGCTTTGGCAGGCAGACTCTCAACCACTGTGCCACCAGGGAAGCACTACCTTCCTTTTAAAGCAAACAAAAGGTGGCTTTCCAGGAGTTCTGAGGGATCACAGCACACTCCCCAGAATGCACACACACACCTTTCTGAATGACTTGGACAGCAAAACACCCCTTCCTCCACCATAAGTCCTACTTGTGGCTAAGAAGCTTTAAATCCCATGGCCCCCTTTCCACATGCGACTTCATGCAGTAAGGGCCTGTATAAAGCTGCACCATCATTTGGTCTAAGCAAGCTGGACATTTAGGTCACACTGCATGAGTTTAAGTCACCACTGTGCTATTTATTGGCTGCATAATCTTCGATATGTCACTTCAACTCCCTGAACCTCAGTTTCCTCTCTCTACAAAAATATATAATATTAACTATCTCATAAATATGTTATGAGAATTACATAACCTTAAATATGAAAAATTCTTGGCACTAGGTAAATGATAAATAAATGCTAATTATTGCCTTTTCTCCCTCTCTGTATGTATGTGCATATAAATACTGTTGTTAAAATATGTATGTTTATTTAAATATGAATCTATATATTTATATATCTTTATACATGTATAGATATGATACACAGACATATATGCATACATGTGTGTGTATATATATATATATATATATATATATAGTATATCAGTGATCAGCAAACTTTTCTGTAAAGAGCCAGATTGTAACTAGTTTAGGATTTGAGGGCTACGCATTCTTCATGGCACCTACTCAACTCGGCTACTGTTGTGCAAAGGCAACCATAGATAAAACATAAGCAAAGGACAGGGCCTCCCTGGTGGGACAGTGGTTGAGAGACCGCCTGCCGATGCAGGGGACACGGGTTCGTGCCCCGGTCCGGGAGGATCCCACATGCCGCGGAGCTGCTGGGCCCGTGAGCCATGGCTGCTGAGCCTGCGCGTCCATAGCCTGTGCTCTGCAACAGCAGAGGCCACAACGGTGAGAGGCCCGTGTACCGCAAAAAAAAAAAAAAAACAAAAACATAAGCAAAGGAGTTTGGTTGTGTTGCAATAAAACTTTATTTACAAAAATAGGTGGAGACTAGATTTGGCTGATAGATTGCAAACCCCAATACAGACAATATGTGTAGTGCGGATGCTGCATATATTGTGCATGTACTTATGGGTATACAGATAGATAGATACAGATTAAATATGGTTTTTCTAAAATTTGATTTAGTATATTTTTATGGGCTTGTTGGATATCTGTATGTTTGTGTGAGAGGGTCTTGTGAATATTTCCCCAAATGAACCTTGGAGAAATGTGTCTGAGTATTTTATTTATAATGGAAATTTCTTTCACAAAGCACAAGTTCTCTGCTACATAATTTGCCAAGTACAAATATTTTTTATAGTCCTCTGAAGATGCAAAACTTCCCCACATTGGTAATGATAATAAAATGTGAGTAATAATCATAACCATAATTTTTTAGCATGTACTATATGCTAGATGCTGTATTAAGACTGACGTACATTACATAGATGCTAACACCTACAGTGCAACTAGACACTGTCCCAATTTTACAACAGGAAATAACAGCTACTCCAACAAAGAATTGATGCAAGGAGCAGCTCTGTTTTCTGTTTACACAGTCACAGGGTTTTAGAGCTCTAAAATACTTAGCTTATTCTCTAGATCAAAATTTGCTTTCTTCTCCCCTACTCCATTACTCCATTTTGCACATGAGGAAACTGCAGCCAAGAGAGGTAAAGTGATTAGTCCAAGATTCCTAGGCTAGTGAAAGGAAGATCTGGGACTTAAGTTCATTGCAAGTTTTACATGTAATTGCAATGGACTGAGCTTTTAGTCAAATGTAATGAATGAGAATTCTTCATTTCATATCAAAACTACAAGGTCTGGTGCCTAGCTTGATTTCACTTATCCAAAGTTATAGAAAGTTTAAAGCCATACAAACATGCAAGGAAAAAAAAATCGGTCTTCATCAGATTTTAAGATTTCTTTGGAAGCCACAGCACCTATTTGAAAGAATATTCCTTTAGGCCCTCTTTTAAATTCTCACTGTATTTATTTCTTCTTCATTCAATAGCTGATCTTCTATAGGACCTTGTATAGAATTAATGCAGCCTCTTGGCCTGACTGTAGACCCAGGTCCCACTACTCTGATAAGAGCATCTCTTTGAAGGCATTAGTGTCCTCTCTCAGAACCTGCCACTGCCCCCAAGCAGCATAATGAACCCAGGCCTATTTACACTCGCGTCTCTGATCTTTGCAGCTACGCAACAAGAGTATTTCTCAACAATTAGCCTGCAGCCCATTAGCACTCTGTCTTTAGAAAATCCCTGCAGAGAAAGAAAAAAATCACTCTGTTGAAGAAACTGGAATATTGAACTTGTTGCCTCTTTCTTTACCTACTGATTGAGAGTCATTCATTTCCTTGATGTTCATTGTACTACTGTTAATTCAAATATATCAAAAATAGTTTAATTAAAAGTGTGAGAACCGGCGGACCTTCAAGACGGCAGAGGAGTAAGACGTGGAGACCACCTTCCTCCCCACAAATACAGCAGAAATACATCTACATGTGGAACAACTACTACAGAACACCTACTGAACGCTGGCAGAAGAAATCAAACTGCCCAAAAGGCAAGAAAACACCATGTACCTGGGTAGGGCAAAAGAAGAAAGAAAAAACAGAGACAAAAGAACAGGGACAGGATCTGCCCCTCTGGGAGGGAGCTGTGAAGGAGGAAAAGTTCCCACACACTAGGAAGCCCCTTCACTGGCAGACATGGGGTGTGGCAGGGGAGAAGCTTCGGAGCCATGGAAGAGAGCACAGCAACAGGGGTGCAGAGGGCAAAGCTGAGAGAATCCCGCACAGAGGATCAGTGACGACCAGCACTCACCAGCCCGAGAGGCTTGTCCGCTCACCCACCGGGACAGGCGGGGCCTGAGAGCTGAGGCTCCAGCTTCGGAGGTCAGATCCCAGGGAGAAGACTGGGATTGGCTGCGTGAACACAGCCTGAATGGGGCTAGTGCGCCACAGCTAGCCGGGAGGGAGTCCGGGAGAAGGTCTGGACCTGCAAAAGAGGCAAGAGACCATTGCTTCAGGGTGCGCAAGGAGAGGGGATTAATAGCACCGCCTAAAGGAGCTCCAGGGACAGGCGCCAGCCACGGCTATCAGCGCGGACACCAGAGACAGGCATGAGATGCTAAGGCTGCTGCTGCAGCCACCAAGAAACCTGTGTGCAAGCACAGGTCACTATCCACACCTCCCCTCCTGGGATCCTGTGCAGCCCGCCACTGCAAGGGTCCTGTGATCCAGGGACAACTTCCCCAGGAGAACACACGGCGCTCCTCAGACTGGTGCAACGTCGTGCCGGCCTCTACAGCAGCAGGCTTGCCCCGCACTCCGTACCCCTCCCTCCCCCAGCCTGAGTGAGCCAGAGCCCCCTAATCAGCGGCTCCTTTAACCCCGTCCTGTCTGAGAGAAGAACAGACACCCTCAGGTGACCTACACGCAGAGGCAGGGCCAAATCCAAAGCTGAACCCCAGGAGCTGTGCTAACAAAGAAGAGAAAGGGAAATCTCTCCCAGCAGCCTCAGGAGCAGCAGATTAAATCTCCACAGTCAACTTGACACTTGATGTACCCTGCATCTCTGGAATACCTGAAAAGACAATGAATCATCCCAAAACTGAGGCGGTGGACTTTGGAGGAACTGTAGACTTGGGGTTTGCTTTCTGCATCTAATTTGTTTCTGGTTTCTGGTTATCTTAGTTTAGTGTTTAGAGTTTATTATCATTGGTAGATTTGTTTATTGATTTGATTACTCTCTTCCTTTTTTTTAATATATAGATATATTTTTTTTTTCATTTTTCTCTTTTTGTGAGTGTGTGATTTGGTCTGTATAGCTTTGCTTTTACCATTTGCCCCAGAGTTCTGTCTGTCTGTCTTTTTGGTTATTTATTTTAGCATAGTTTTTAGCACTTGTTATCACTGGTGGATTTGTTTATTGGTTTCGTTGCTCTCTTCTTTCTTTCTTTATCTTTTTTATGACTTTTTAATTTTTTTAATAATATATATATTTATTATTTTAATAAATTTATTTTATTATTTTTTTCGGTCATTTTTTTTTCTCCCTTTTCTTCTGAGCCATGTGGCTGGCAGGGTCTTGGTGCTCCAGCTGGGTGTCACACATGTGCCTATGAGGTGGGAGAGCTGAGTTCAGGACACTAGTCCACCGGAGACCTCCTTGTTCCACATAATATCAAACGGCAAAAGTTCTCCCAAAGATCTCCATTGCAACACAAAGACCCAGCTCCACTCAACGACCAGCAAGATATAGTGCTCGACACCCTACGCCAAACAACTAGCAAGACAGGAACACAACCCCACCCATTAGCAGAGAGGCTGCCTAAAGCATAATAAGGTCACAGACCCCCAAAACACACCACCAGACATGGGCTTGCCCACCAGAAAGACAAGATCCAGGCTCATCCACCAGAACACAGGCACCAGTACCCTCCACCAGGAAGCCTACACAACACACTGAACCAACCTTACCCAGTGGGGGCAGACACCAAAAAGAACGGGAACTATGAACCTGCAGCCTGCAAAAAGGAAACCCCAAACACAGTAAGTTTAGCAAAATGAGAAGACAGAGAAACACACTACAGATGAAGGATCAAGGTAAAAACCCACCAGACCAAACAAATGAAGAGGAAATAGGCAGCCTACCTGAGAAAGAATTCAGAATAATGATAGTACAGTTGACCCAAAATCTTGGAAACAGAATGGACAAAATAGAAGAAACATTTAACAAGGACCTAGAAGAACTAAAGAGCAAACAGACAATGATGAACAACACAATAAAAGAAGTTAAAAATTCTCTAGAAGAAATCAATAGCAGAATAACTGAGGCAGAAGAACAGATAAGTGACCTGGAAGATAAAATAGTGGAAATAACTACCACAGAGCAGAATAAAAAAAAAAAGAATGAAAAGAATTGAGGACAGTCTCAGAGACTTCTGGACAACAATAAACGTACCAACATTCGAATTATAGGGGTCCCAGAAGAAGAAGAGAAAAAGAAAGGGACTGAGAAAATATTTGAAGAGATTATAGTTGAAAACTTCCCTAATATGGGAAAGGAAATAGTCAATCAAGTCCAGGAAGCGCACAGAGTCCCATACAGGATAAATCCAAGGAGAGACACACCAAGACCCATATTATTCAAACTGTCAAAAATTAAATACAAAGAAAAAATATTAAAAGCAGCCAGGGAAAACAACAAATAACATACAAGGGAATCCCCATAAGGTAAACAGCTGATCTTTCAGCAGAAGCTCTGCAAGCCAGAAGGCAGTGGCAGGACATATTTAAAGTGATAAAAGGGGAAAACCTACAACCAAGATTACTCTACCCAGCAAGGATCTCATTCAGATTCGAAGGAGAAATTAAAACCTTTACAGACAAGTGAAAGCTAAGAGAATTAAACATCACCAAACCAGCTTTAAAACAAAGGCTAAAGGAACTTCTCTAGGCCTACAAGACTTACAATAACAAACCCAAAGACCTATAATAACAAGAGAAGTAAAACACCTACAATAAATAAAACCCAAAACAATTAAGAAAATGGTAAAAGGAACATACATATTGATAACTACCTTAAATGTAAATGGATTAAATGCTCCAACCCAAAGACACAGACTGGCTGAATGGATACAAAAACAAGACCCATATATGTGCTGTCTACAAGAGGCCCACTTCAGACCTAGGGACACATACAGACTGAAAGTGAGACAATGGAAAAAGATATTCCGTGCAAATGGAAATCAAAACACAGCTAGACTAGCAATTCTCATATAAGACAAAATAGACTTTAAAATAAAGACTATTAGAAGAGACAAAGAAGGAAACTACATAATGATCAAGGGATCGATCCAAGAAGAAGATATAACAATTGTAAATATTTATGCACCCAACATAGGAGCACCTCAATAACATAAGGCAAACGCTAACAACCATACAAGGGGAAATCGACAGTAACACAATCTTAACAGGGGACTTTAACACCCCACTTTCACCAATGGACAGATCATCCAAAATGAAAATAAATAAGGAAACACAAGCTTTAAATGACACATTAAACAAGATGGACTTAATTGATATTTATAGGATATTCCTATCAAAAATAGTAGAATACACTTTCTTCTCAAGTGCTCATGGAACATTCTCCAGGATAGATCATATCTTGGGTTACAAATCAAGCCTTGGTAAAATTAAGAAAATTGAAATTGTATCAAGTATATATATATATTTTTTAATATATTTATTTATTTATTTATTTTTGCCTACATTGGTTCTTCATTGCTGTGCGTAGGTTTTCTCTGGTTGCGGTTAGCAGGGGCTACTCTCCGTTGTGGTGCGCAGGCTACTCACTGAAATGGCTTCTCTTGGTGTGGAGCATGGGCTCTAGGCTCATGGGCTTTGGTAGTTGCATCACGTAGGCTCAGTAGTTGTGGTGCAAGGGCTTAGTTTCTCTGTGGCATGTGGGATCTTCCCGGACCAGCGCTTGAAACCATGCCCCCTGCATTGGCAGGCAGATTCTTAACCACTGGGTCAACAGGGATGTCCCAATCAAGTATCTTTTCCGACCACAATGCTAAAAGACAAGATGACACTTACAGGAAAAAAATCTGTAAAAAATATAAATACATAGAGGCTAAACAATACACTACTAAATAACCAAGAGATCACTGAAGAAATCAAAGAGGAAATCAAAAAATACCTAGAAACAAATGACAACGAAAACACGATGACCTTGGGCTTCCCTGGTGGCGCAGTGGTTGAGAGTCCACCTGCCGATGCAGGGGACACGGGTTCGTGCCCCGGTCCGGGAAGATCCCACATGCCGCGGAGCAGCTGGGCCCGTGAGCCATGGCCACTAAGCCTGCGCATCCGGAGCCTGTGCTCCGCAACGGGAGAGGCCACAACAGTGAGAGGCCGCGTACCGCAAAAAAAAAAGAAAACACGATGACCCAAAACATATGAGATGAAACATAAGCAGTTCTACGATGGAAGTTTATAGCAATACAATCCTACCTCAACAAACAAGAAATATCTCAAATCAACAACCTAACTTTACATCTAAAGCAATTAGAGAAACAAGAAAAAAAAACCCAAAGTTAGCAGAAGGAAAGAAATCATAAAGATCAGATCAGAAATAAATGAAAAAGAAATGAAGGGAACAATAGCAAAGATCAATAAAACTAAAACCTGGATCTTAGAGAAGATAAACAAAATTGATAAACCATTAGCCAGACTCATCAAGAAAAAAAGGGAGAAAAATCAAATCAATAGCATTAGAAATGAAAAAGGAGAAGGGAAAACTGACACTGCAGAAATGCAAAGGATCATGAGAGATTACTACAAGCAACTATATGCCAATAAAATGGACAACCTGGAAGAAATGGACAAATTCTTAGAAAAGCACAACCTTCCAAGACTGAACCAGGAAGAAATAGAAAATATAAACAGACCAATCACAAGCACTGAAATTGAAACTGTGATTAAAAATCTTCCAACAAACAAAAGTCCAGGACCAGATGGCTTTACAGATGAATCCTATCAAACATTTAGAGAAGAGCTGAAACCTATCCTTCTAAAACTCATCCAAAATATAACAGAGGGAGGAACACTCCCAAGCTCATTCTACGAGGCCACCATCACCCAGATCCCAAAACCAGACAAAGGTGTCACAAAGAAAGAAAACTACAGGCCAGTATCAATGATGAACATAGATGCAAAAATCCTCAACAAAATACTAGCAAACAGAATCCAACAGCACATTAAAAGGATCATACACCATAATCAAGTGGGGTTTATCCCAGGAGTGCAAGGATTCCTCAATATACCCAAAACAATCAATATAATAAACCATATTAACAAGTTGAAGGAGAAAAACCATATGATCATCTCAACAGATGCAGAAAAAGCTTTCAACAAAATTCAACACCCAATTATGGCAAAAACCCTCTGGAAAGTAGGCATAGAGGGAACTTACCTCAGCATAATAAAGCCCATATATGACAAACCCACAGCCAGCATCATTCTCAATGGTGAAAAACTGAAATCATTTCCTCTAAGATCAGGAAAAAGACAAGGTTGTCCACCCTCACCATTATTATTCAACATTTCTTTGGAAGTTTTAGCCACAGCAATCAGAGAAGAAAAAGAAATAAAAGGAATCCAAATTGGAAAAGAAGAAGTAAAGCTGTCACTGTTTGCAGATGACATTACACCATACGTAGAGAATCCTAAAGATGCTACCAGAAAACTACTAGAGCTACTCAATGAATTTGGTAAAGTAGCAGGATACAAAATTAATGCACAGAAATCTCTTGCATTCCTATACACTAATGATGAAAACTCTGAAAGAGAAATCAAGAAAACACTCCCATTTACCACTGCATCAAAAAGAATAAAGTACCTAGGAATAAACCTACCTAAGGAGACAAAAGACTTGTATGCAGAAAATTATAAGACACTGATGAAAGAAAGTGAAGACGATACAAACAGATGGAGAGAAATACCATGTTCTTGGACTGGAAAAATCAACATTGTGAAAATGACTATACTACCCACAGCAATCTACAGAGTCAATGCAATACCTATCAAACTACCAATGGCATTTTTCAAAGAACTAGAACAAAAAATTTCACAATTTGGGTGGAAACACAGACGACCCCGAATAGCCAAAGCAATCTTGAGAAAGAAAAACAGAGCTGGAGGAATCAAGCTCCCTGACTTCAGACTATAATACAAAGCTACAGTAATCAAGACAGTATGGTACTGGCACAAAAACAGAAATATAGAACAATGGAACAGGACAGAAAGCCCAGAGATAAACCCACGCACATATGGTCACTTTATCTTTGAAACACAGGAGGCAAGAATATACAATGGAGAAAAGAGAGCCTATTCAATAAGTGGTCCTGGGGAAACTGGACAGCTACATGTAAAAGAATGAAATTAGAACACTCCCTAACACCATACACAAAAATAAACTCAAAATGGATTAAAGACCTAAATGTAAGGCCAGACACTAACAAACTCTTAGAGGAAAACATAGGCAGAACACTCTATGATATAAATCACAGTAAGATTCTTTTTGACCCACCTCCTACAGAAATGGATATAAAAATATATATATAAGCACATGGGAACTAATGAAAGTTAAAAGCTTTTGCACAGCAAAGGAAACCATAAACAAGACGAAAAAACAACCCTCAGAATGGTAGAAAGTATTTGCAAATGAAGCAACTGACAAAGGATTAATCTCCAAAATTTACAAGCAACTCATGCAGCTCAATATCAAACAAACAAACAACCCAACCCAAAAATTGGCAGAAGACCTAAATAGACCTTTCTCCAAAGACGATATACAGATTGCCAACAAACACATGAAAGAATGCTCAACATCACTAATCATTAGAGAAATGCAAATCAAAATTACAATGAGGTATCACCTCACACCAGTCAGAATGGCCACCATCAAAAAATCTACAAACGATAAATGCTGGAGAGGGTGTGGAGAAAAGGGTACCCTCTTGTACCATTGGTGGGAATGTAAATTGATATGGTCACTATGGAGAACAGTATGGATGTTCCTTGAAAAATTAAAAATAGAACTACCATACAACCCAGCAATCCCACTACCGGGCATATACCCTGAGAAATCCATATTTCAAAAAGAGTCATGTACCACAATGTTCATTGCAGCTCTATTTACAATAGCCAGGACATGGAAGCAACCTAAGTGTCCATCGACAGGTGAATGGATATAGAAGATGTGGCACATATATACAATGGAATATTACCCAACCATAAAAGGGAATGAAGCTGGGGCATTTGTAGAGACGTGGATGGGCCTAGAGACTGTCATACAGAGTGAAGTAAGTCAGAAAGAGAAAAGCAAATATCGTATATTAACACATGTATGTGGAACCTAGAAAAATGGTACAGATGAACCGGTTTGCAGGGCAAAAATAGAGACACAGATGGAGAGAACAAACGTATCAACACCAATGGGGGAAAGTGGTGGCGGCGTGGTGGTGTGATGAATTGGGAGATTGGGATTGACATGTATACACTGATGTGTGTAAAATGTATAACTAGTAGGAACCTGCTGTATAAAAAAATAAATTAAATTCTAAAATTAAAAAAAAAATCATTCTGAAGAACCTAAGGGCAGGACAGTAATAAAGATGCAGACATAGAGAATGGACTTGAGGACACGGGGAGAGGAAGGGTAAGCTGGGACGAAGTGAGAGAGTGGCATGGACATATATACACTGCCAAATGTAAAATAGATAGCTAGTGGGAAGCAGCTGCATAGCACAGGGAGATCAGCTCAGTGCTTTGTGACCACCTAGAGTGGTCGGATAGGGAGGGTGGGAGGGAGACAAAAGAGGGAGGAGATATGGGGATATATGTATATGTATAGCTGATTCACTTTGATATAATGCAGAAACTAACACACCACTGTAAAGCAATTATACTCCAATAAAGATGTTAAAAAAAAAAAAAAAATGAGCCACCAAGATAGTTCATGCCGTAAATAAAAAGTAAGAGAACCCATAGGATAAAACCAATGGACCAATGCATTTTTTAATTAGTAAGAAATAAATATTCCCATAAGAATTTCAGTATGTTTAGCTATTAAATGTACACTCCATTAAGAAACACACAAACATATTATATAGTCTTTGAACATTAAAATGATACTTAGAATTTAAGTTTTTATATGCTTTATGTTTCACATTTATTAAAGAATAAAGTCAACTTTTTCTATATTTCTCTCCTGAAGTAACTTTCACTTTGTCAGAAGTTCAATTATTATGGCACACAGTCCCTACTTTTGGTGTTATAAACTGGGCTTTTCAATCTATATTCCAGCTCTAGTTTGACCTTAAGCTATAGTAAAGTTTTTCCCTCCGTACACAAGGATTTGTTTCTATTATATACCAGTAGCACCCAGGCCTCTAACTGCCTTCCTGAAGACGACTTATAATACCCTAAAAATCACCCCTACTAAAATAATCAGGAGACCAAAGCAAACTAAGCACATTTGCCATTGTTTTTCAATATTATTGAATCCTTAACATAGCCCTGAAAAAGTTTTAGTAAACATGCTTTTTTTGCAGTAGTTGACAATTTTAGAGAAAAAGAAGTGCTCCCCACCCCACTACCATCCTCCTTTGTTAATAGAGAGCTTTTGGTTTTGCTTTTGTTTCTTTTACTTGCTTATGTTATTTATTTGCTTTGTTTTGATTTTCTTATAAGCATTTTGAATATCTTTCATTTTGGTTATACATTAGATCTTAACTTTCTCAAATTTTAATCAAAATGCTATTTTCGGTGTTATTTTAATTATAAACAAACTCTTACTCCTTGGCCTGTTTTCTACCAAAGTGAAACAAGTTGTGGCATTTAATATTTAATTAAAAAGTACTTTGGGGCTTCCCTGGTGGCACAGTGGTTGAGAGTCCGCCTGCCGATGCAGGGGACACAGTTCGTGCTCTGGTCTGGGAAGATCCCACATGCTGCAGAGCGGCTGGGCCCATGAGCCATGGCCGCTGAGCCTGCGCGGCCGGAGCCTGTGCTCCACAACGGGAGAGGCCACAACAGTGAGAGGCCCACGTACCACAGAAGAAAGTACCTTGAACTACATTGTATACCTTTAAACTGGTTTCTCACTCTCCCAGTTAGCAACACATCTTGCTTGAACACTGTGATTCTCAACTCACAAAAATAAAGTCCTAAAAAGATATTTTACCAGTTACCCAAATATTTATTCTATATTTAATTCATTTTTTCAACAAATATTTCTTGAATAATTATCATATGCAAGGCACCATGCTAAGCACCAGTCATTCTGGGAATAAAATAAACGTGGTACCCTCCTCTCAGAGTTTACAAGCCAATGAGAAAGAGAAAGAATAGTCAAGATAACTAATAAATAAATATAAATTTTCAAACTGTAAAAATTTCCGTGGGGGGAATTTCAGTGACAGAAAAGTGGGGACTTAACACAAATGAAAGTATTAGAAAGTGGTGCTGATCAGGTATCACTTGAACTGAAACTGAAGGGATGGAAAGGAGTTAGTCATTGAAAACAGGAAGTAAAAGAGCTTCAGGAAAAGAGAGTCACCTGTACAAATAGATGTCCCCAGTGTGGATTACAGCTGGGCATCTCTGAAACATTAAAGATGTCCAGGTTGATAGGGACATGGTAGTCAAGGAACGAGGAGATAAGGTTGAAGAGGTCAGCAGGGAGTCTGTAGTTTATTATAAAGGATTCAGATTTTTTTTTCCCCTAAGTACAAAGTAAACCTTCGGAAAATGTTTTAAGTTGGGAAGTGACATAACCAGATTCACACATCCAGATATAAAGTTGTAGATATGTACACATACATACATATATTAAATTTTTAATCACTATACTTGTTCTTTGGAAATGGATTGGAGATAGACAACTATGGAAGCAGAGAGGCCTTTTGGGAGACTATTCTAGAAGTTCTGCTGAGAGATCATGGGCACTTGGACAAGGATGGTGGCAGCAGGGATGGGAGGAATAGACCAAATTCAATAGATATTTTGGAGGCAAAAATTAAAGAAATTTCTGAGAGATTGGATGTGGAAGATGAGGGAGAGAAAGGAAACAAGGGACACTGTATCTTTCATCCACTTGGATCGGAAGAGATTGAGTGACTATGAGGCTGAGACTTAAAAATTTAAAAAGAAGTATGTAGAGTTTGGAGTTGTAGAAGGAAAAGCAGCTGTCCTTTAGCAAAAGAAATGTTCTCCTAATGTCTGCATTAAATACAAGGTGAAAATCAGTAACAAGAGCCTTCTTAGTTTGAATTTGCACCTTAGCACCCAAGTTTGCAGTTCCTTCAGCCACTCTTAATGATTTAAAGAACCTTGGGAATTCCCTGGTGGTCCAGTGGTCAGGACTCGGCACTTTCACTGCCAGGCCCAGGTTCAATCTCTGGTTGGGGAACTAACATCTCACAAGCCACGGGGTGCAGCCACAAAACTAAAAAAAAAATAAAGAACGTTTACACAACTCTGATATCAAGAGTCACGGCTACCCAAAAGGTAAGGAAGTGCTTAAAAAAGGTTGGGGACAAAAAAAAAAAAAAAGGATGGGGACATGTCAAAAGAACAAATGAGGCTCTGCAGCAAATGTGTCCTTTCTTTTTTTAAGTTAGAGTTGATATGGCTAACATAATATGGGTTCCCAAGGATGCCCACATCCTAATCCCTGTGAATATGTTGCTTTACACGATAAAAGTGATTTTTCAGATGTGATTAAGTTAAACATTTTGACAGTGGGAGATTATCCTGGATTATGCATGTGGGCCCAACATAATCACAAAGGCTTCTTAAGAGGAAGGCAGGAGGGTCAGGATCAGAGAGGAGATATGACAACAGAGGCAGAGGTAGGATTGATGCAGGGCCACAAGCCAAGGAATGTGGTCAGCCTTTAGAAGCTAGAAAAGACAATAAAACCAATTCTCCCCAAGAGCATCCAGAAGGAACGCAAGCCTCCTGATGCCTTGATTTTAGCCCAAGATTAATTTTTGGACATCTGACCTCCCGAACTGTAAGAGAATAAATGTGTGTTGCTTTAAGCCACTGAGTTTGGGATACTTTGTTACAGAAGCAATAGGAAAGAAAGCAGTTAGCTTTCTGGCACATGACTGAAAGCCTCCTAATCCTATGAACAATTCAAAACCAGGTATGCAGTAAGCAGATCGACCTCCTGGATAGATCCCCACGCTCACGAAAAAATACAGAGCCTCTGGAGTGAGGTTATTAAAAATGTGATTGCAGTTTCAAATTTGATTTTTAAATGGAATCGAGATTGACTTTTTTTTTTTTGGGTTCGCGGGCCCCTCACTGTTGTGGCCTCTCCCGTTGCGGAGCACAGGCTCTGGACGCGCAGGCTCAGCGGCCACGGCTCACGGGCCCAGTCACTCTGCGGCATGTGGGACCTTCCCAGACCGGGGCACGAACCCGTATCCCCTGCATCGGCAGGTGGACTCTCAACCACTGCGCCACCAGGGAAGCCCGAGATTGACTTTTGATGGTATAGTTATTTTGAGTATATTTGACCACCACAGAACAATTGTTCTTCCAAACAAAATAAAGGTGCTCCTATTGGAACCAATATAGATTTCCTGCAGATCTTGTTAAATATCTACATTGATAATCACCACAAAGTCAAAAAAGTACAGAAGAAAACTCCTATAGGGCATTTACTAAAAATGTTAAGTTGATTAGAGGAATGTTTTAAGAGTATGAGGTCAATCAAGAATGTAAACTTTAGGGGCCTTGCCTGGTGGCACAGTGGTTGAGAATCCGCCTGCCGATGCAGGGGACACGGAGTCGTGCCCCGGTCCAGGAAGATCCCACATGCCGCGGAGCGGCTGGGCCCGGTGAGCCATGGCCGCTGAGCCTGCGCGTCCGGAGCCTGTGCTCCGCAACGGGAGAGGCCACAGCAGTGAGAGGCCCGCGTAATGCAAAAAAAAAAAAAAAAAAAAAAAGAATGTAAACTTTATAATGAATGACCTCAAGGTTGACTTCTAGTTTTCTTTTATGTTGACCTGTCATTCAAAGGAAAGTAAGACAATTTTTTAGAGTAGAAAGAGGCAAGTGTTGGGAATATTGGGGAACAGTCTTCTAATAGAAAGAACATGAAGGGAAAAGTCAGTCATGTATCCATGGCTTGAAGGGAAAAGAGAGTAAATTAGAGAGAGAAGGACTGGAGTTGTATACCTCACAACCCTGCCCATGAGTCCTCTGCTTGGCCATCTGTCCCCTTCCTCAACTCTTATCTCAAATTTAATGTGGAAAATAAGAAAAAAAGACCAAGAGGTAAAGAAGAAAAAAATAGCATGATGGAAGGATAATTCTATTTATTTTCAGCAACTTCAATTTGGACAAGGCTGCCCTACCAAAGCACTCAATTGGTTGAAGGGAAAAAGTGAACAAAGGAAGAATCTAAAGGACAGTAGAAGCATAAAAGATCAATTAACTTCCTCATACAGTCTAGAAACAATGAATCTCAAAGGAATAATCCAGAAATACTCTTTTATTTGTTCATTTAGCAGTATGTCCAGTTGTTACTATCCCAGAGGCTGGGGACATGGGGAGGGGGAAGATTGAGATTAGGGAGTAGACAAGCTAGCCCTTCCCTGTGGGAACAGGGACCTGATCATTCTTATTCACCGTTGCATACCCAGCACCGAGACATAACAGGTGCTCAAGAAACATGGGCTAAATGAAGAAGAAATACAGTGAAGTCAAGGCTAGCCATTCTTACAGAGAAAAGACAGAAAATGAAAGAGTTGATACAACACATGATACTGATCAAGTCAATGATACAGGTAATATTTATCTTGGGGTAAGAGAGCAGAGAATTTTGTTGTTTCACACCTGAAATAGCAGTGTTTAGTAGCCATTCCCCTACAATACATGTTAACCTAGCAGTTCTCACTGTATTGGGAGCACTGCTGGTATGTCAGTGCCTAAAATGGCACTGTCCAATACAGTAGCCATTAGTCACAGATGGCTATTCAGATTTAAACTAATTAACATTTAATTTAATTTAAAATTCTGTTACTCATTTGCATTAGCCACAGTTCAATAGCCACAGGAGCCTAGTGGCTACTATCATCATAGAAAATTCGATTGTACAGCTCTCTTCCATACCATGCTACATTAAAACATAAAAGTAGCCAGAATTTTATAAATGAGAGAAATAAGACATGATGCATACATACATACACACACACACAGAGAGAGAGAGAGAGAGAGAGAGAGAGAGCGCTAAATCGTTCCATATCAACTCAGCATCTAGAGGAGGCAAATCAACTTTGTTTCTGATAAATCTCACTTCCTCCCAAATACAGCTGAACCTTGAACCACCCAGGTTTGAACAGCATGGGCTTACTTATATACAGATTTTTTTCAATAAATATATTGGAAAATTTCTTGGATATTTGAGACAATTTGAAAAAAATTCATAGACAAACTATATAGCCTAAAATATCAAAAAATTAAGAAAAAATTAAGTATGTCACAAATGCATAAAATATATGTAGGAACTAGCCTATTTTATCATTTACTGCCATAAAATATACACATATCCATTATTAAAAAGTTAAATTTATCAAAACTTATGCACATAAACACTTACAGATTATTAATTCATTAGTGTATGTGCTAGGCTACCATGAAGCAACTGTGTAAATTACTAGGCTACCATAAAGCAATCATGTAGCTGCTTCTTCATTATCAATGCAAGAATCATTATACCTGTAAATAAATATGAATTTCTTTTTCACATTATTTTTTTTTCATTGTTTTTTTTTTGGTCGTGCCACACAGCATGCCTAATCTTAGCTCCCCGACCAGGGATCAAAAAAGTGCCCCTTGCAGTGGAAGCTCGGAGTCCTGACCACTCGACCACCAGGGAATTCCAATTTATTTCATTTCTGATGTCTAGTGTTAGTAGTACATATAACATCTACAGTTTTTTGTATCATTTAAGACAATAACGGGAGCTACAGTCGACAAGATGCTAGCAGGGGGCATGAGGATGGTTCAGTCCTCTCCCCACCCCCTGTGATGCTTCCCCTGGAGTGGCAGACCCTTCCCTTTTCAGGAACCCCTCCTCACCCAGTAATATTCACTTTCCTCTCTTCCCAGAGATTTCCTGATTCTCCGAGGATTCATAGACTTCACAGCTGATGAGGTGGACCTGATTTCAGCCCTGACTTGGAAGATCATGCTGAAGACGCCACTCATCTCCTCCCCCATGGACACTGTGACAGAGGCTGACATGACCATCGCAATGGCTCTGATGGGCAGTATCGGTTTCATTCACCACAACTGCACTCCAGAGTTCCAGGCCAACGAGGTCCAGAAGGTCAAGAAGTTTGAACAGAGCTTCATCACGCCTGTGGTGCTGAGTCCCTCACACACCGTGGGCGAGGCGCTGGAGGCCAAGATCCAGCATGGCTTCTCCGGCATCCCCATCACTGAGACGGGCACCAGCAAGCTGGTGGGCCTCGTCACCTCCCAAGACATCGACTCCCTCACCGAGAAGGACCACACACCCTCCTCAGTGAGGTGATGACACTGTGGAATGAGCTGGTGGTGGCTCTAGTGGGTATGACACGGAAAGAGGCAAATGAGATCCTGCAGCACAGCAAGAAAGGGAAGCTGCCCATTGTCAATGATCAAGACGAACTAGTGGCCATCATTGCCCGCACCGACCTGAAGAAGAACCAGGACTACCCTCTGGCTTCCAAGGATTCCCACAAGCAGGTGCTGTGTGGGGCGGCCATGGGTACCCATGAGGATGACAAATACCACCTGGACCTGCTCACCCAGGCGAGTGCCGACATCATAGTGCTGAACTCATCCCAAGGGGACTCTGTGTATCAGATCGCCATGGTGCACCACATCAAGCAGAAGTACCCCCACCTCCAGGTGACTGGGGGAAATGTGACAGCAGCTCAGGCCAAGAACCTGATTGACGCTGGTGTGGATGGGCTGCGTGTGGGCATGGGCTGTGGCTCCATCTGCATCACCCAAGAAGTGATGTCCTGTCGTCGGCCCCAGGGCACTGCCACATACAAGGTGGCTGAGTACACCCGGCGCTTCGGGGTGCCAGTCATAGCCGATGGTGGCATCCAGACCGTGGAGCATGTGGTCAAGGCCCTGGCCCCTGGAGCTTCCACAGTGATGATGGGCTCCCTGCTTGCCGCCACCACGGAGGCCCCTGGAGAGTACTTCTTCTCGGATGGCGTGAGGCTCAAGAAGTACCGGGGTATGGGCTCGCTGGACGCCATGGAGAAGAGCAGCAGCAGCCAGAAGCGCTACTTCAGCGAGGGAGATAAGGTGAAGGTCACGCAGGGCATCGCACGCTCCATCCAGGACAAAGCCTCCATTCAGAAGTTCGTGCCCTACCTCACAGTGGGATCCAGCACGGCTGCCACGATTTTGGTGCCCGTAGCCTGTCTGTGCTGAGGTCCATGTACTCAGGAGAGCTCAAGTTTGAGAAGCAGGCCATGTCAGCTCAGATGAAGGGTGGTGTCCACGGCCTGCACTCTTACAAGAAGCGGCTGTACTGAGGACGGTGGTGGAGGCCAAGGCGGCAGAGGGCTTGTGTCCCAGGGTCCCTCTTTGGGCACAGCCTCCCTCCATAACTGAGATGTCCACAGATTTGCACTACTGGTTACCCAGCACCTTTCCAGGGAGACAGGAGGGGAGGCCCTGAGGCTCTGTGGCCCCTCTCTGGGCTTCCGCCACAGGTTCAGGACTGCTCCCAGGCCGGGCTGCCCTGGGAGCCCCCCCAGGTTCCTCCTTCTTCAGTTCCCCTGAGCCCAGCCAGCCTAGGCTCTCAAGCCCTGCGCCTGCCTCAGGTCTTTCTCATTGCAGTCTGCTCCAGCTCGGCTCCCACCCCGGGACAGGTGGCCCCCCCGGCTTCTCCTATAGGGCACCTCCCTCCCTAGCCCCACCCCAGAAATGGTGCTCTCCTGGCCCTGCCTCTGGCCCCTTCCTGGGCTGCTGCCCCCTCAGCCATGTGGCACTTCTGGGTTCCTGACCTAGGCCAGAGGAAGGTCTCTGCCCCCTTCCCCTGGCCCTGGACTATCCAGGCCCTGCTCCTCAGGCCGCCCCATCCCTGGCCCTGATTCACCCCCGTGCCCAGGTGTACCATTCCTGTCCTCTCCTCTCAGCTGCAGCTGAAGGTTTTAACTTTGCACACTTTGGGGTCACAGTTGCATCATTGTATGTTAAATAATCTGAATAAATCAAGAGGTTTCAATGCCTCCACAAAAAAAAAATAATAATAATAATGAGGTAGGTACTAACAGATGATTCATCTTGTAAACAGATGACATAAACCTATGGTATCGCTAAATACAGTACAGTACAATAAGGGCATTTTCTATTCCTTATAATTTTCTTAATAACATTTCCTTCTCTCTAGCTTACTTTATTGTAAGAATACTGTATATAATACATGTAACATACAAAACATGTGTTCACAGACTGTTTATCAGTAAGGCTTCCGGTCAACAGTTGGCTATTAGTAGTCAAGTTTTGGGGGAGTCAAGTTATATATGGATTTTCGACTGCACAAGGGGTCGGTCCCTCTCACACCCACATTGTTCAAGGGTCAAATGTATTTTTATTTATTAAGTTAGTAAAGATAATTTTGTACACATAGGTCTAGCAACCACTGGGAAACACCAGAACTATATATTATCACGTATTTTTACCCAGTCTTTCAAAACCCAATACCATCTTGTTTTTAAACATCATCTGTCATTCTTTTTTTAAAAAATTTTATTTATTTATTTGGCTGCATCAGGTCTTAGTTGCAGCAAGCGGGATCTTCATTGCAGTATGTGGGATCTTTCTTTGCAGTGCACAGGCTTCTCTCTAGTTGTGGCACGCAAGCTCAGTAGCTGCGGTGCGTGGGCTTAGTTGCCCTACAGCATGTTGGATCTTAGTTCCCTGACCAGGGATCGAACCCACGTCCCCTGCATTGGAAGGTGGATTCTTAACCACTGCACCACCAGGGAAGTCTCCCAATACAATCTTATCAAGCAATATCTGCCAAATCCTGACATTTGTGGACTTGCATACACCTGTTATGGACCCTGGTTGAAAACCTTGTAGCAAGTTGACAATTCACCTTTAGAATTCCCTGTGTGCTGGAATTTAGTAACTGATCTGTCAAGCTACAATTACCAAGCCAAAGTTGCATTTTATTTCCAAATGCCCATAGAAGCATTTTTATTCAAACTGGCAAGTCTCTGGTTTAAAAAAGTTATTCCTTAGATTCTGCACTTCATGAGGTTATCTAATAAACAGACATTGGTTCACCAATTAGATGAAATCTGCATTTTTCCTAAACCATAAAATGAGCTGACTGAGGTTTCGTTAGCTGGAAATCCCTTGGTAAATTATAAAAAGTGAGACATAAACAGGACAAGCACCATTGCATAATGACTAATTACAAAAGTGAATGACTTTATGACAAAATGAGAGGTTAATTTGAAAACGCACCTGGAAATGAAAAACAAAACAAAGCTTAAAATAAAAAGAAATATAATACACTAACTTGGATATATGTGTGTGTATATATATATATATGATTTAATAGCTGTATTTGTTAAATACAAAAGGAAAAGAGGATCAGACTATGAGTAAATCTGGAAATACTTGCATATCCTCTTTGCCTTAATTAACTCATCCCTACAATGGATATCAGTGAGTTCTCTCTTCTTAATAAGGATTAAATAAGACCACCATGGAAATAAACTTGGGAAAGGATATAACCTTTGGAGAAAGTAGCACTAAATTATTTACAAACTGTCCAAGTTAAAAACAGTAGAAGATAAAGAACTCTAATTATGCAAGAGGTCAGTAGCTCTTTTGCAAACATGAACATAAAAGGACTTCCACAGGGACTGGCAAATCCTGGACCATTAAACATTCTCCTAAAAACCTAAAACCCTCACTTTGCAGAGGGAACACCAAGTGACCATTCTTTTTTTTTTTAAAAATAGATCTTTATTGGAGTATAATTGCTTCACAATACCATGTTAGTTTCTGTTGCACAGCAAAGCAAATCAGCCATATGCATAAGAAAGCACAAGAGATCATATTTTCAAATGGGCAATGTAATGAATGATATGATAAAGGTTTTTCATGCCTTACTAATTTTGATAATACACGTCACATTTGATTAGCCTGGTTAAGTGTCCATTGTCAAGAGCAGCTTAGGTAGAGAGAAATGTCCTGTCTTACTGTCAAATTGTCACTTAGATTTATTTAGAATTTCATCCCTATTTAAAGTTCTCAGATCAGGGTAAAAATTAAAGGCCTTCCCGGGCTTCCCTGGTGGCGCAGTGGTTGGGAGTCCGCCTGCTGATGCAGGGGACACGGGCTCGTGCCCCGGTCCAGGAGGATCCCACATGCCGCGGAGGGGCTGGGCCCGTGAGCCATGGCCGCGGAGCCTGTGCGTCCGGAGCCTGTGCTCCGTCCGCAACGGGACAGGCCACAACAGTGAGAGGCCCACATACCGCAAAAAAATAAATAAATAAAATAAAGGCCTTCCCCCAAATGCTTTAAATACTGGAAGGGAACTCCAATATATAGTTATTGAAGGCAAAAAGGAATTTTAGTAACTTATTTTATAAAAATTTGACTTCGCATTTCTATCAAGAGGTAGAAGCAAGAACCTTGCCCCAAAGATTTGTTGTTAAAATACAGAACATGATACTTTCCTGCCAATGGACCTGCCTAGATGGCAGGGGGAAAAGAAACAACTAGAGTTCCTGCTATCCAATATTTGAGGCTAACTTAAATAAATCTCACTGGCATATAATAAAACAGTTTGTTTTATGCTCAACCACTATAACTCAAAAATAATAATAACTATCATTCATTGAGCAGTTAGTTTATGCCAGGCACAAGATTGAGTGCATTGCAAATATAATTAATGGCTGTATTAGATGGTTATTATTATCCCAATATTCAGATAAAAATATTGAGACTCAGAGTTTAAAACATACAGCATGGCCAAATCACTGGAAACCAGCAGAGATGGGATTTATCTAACACAGTCAAATCCCGACTCTAAAGTTTGGTTGTTCCTATATTGTTTCTTAAATTGTCCACAAAACATGTTTATGCATTTTTTTTTAATTTAGGAGGAAAACAGATTTTTATTCCCCAGTTTCCTTGCTGTAAAGATGATATTGGGAGAATTCCCTGGCAGTCCAGTGGTTAGGACTCCACAATTCCACTGCAGGGGGCCTGGGTTTGATCCCTGGCCAGGGAACTAAGATCCCATAGGCCACCTGGGGTGCAGCCAAAAAAAGAAAAGAAAAGAAAAAAGAAAACTTCAAAAATAAAATGGTATTGGTACTGTCTTCTTCGATTGATTCTCATGTAGGTTAAAATTGAAGTAGATATGTAAACCTGCTTTAAAAATTAACTTTTTGGGCTTCCTTGGTGGCACAATGGTTGAGAATCTGCCTGCCAATGCAGGGGACACGGGTTCGAGCCCTGGTCCAGGAAGATCCCACATGCCCCAGAGCAGCTAAGCCCGTGCGCCACAACTGCCGAGCCTGCGCTCTAGATCCCACGAGCCACAACTACTGAAGCCCACGCACCTAGAGCCTGTGCTCTGCAACAAGAGAAGCCACTGCAATAAGAAGCCCGCTCACCGCAAGGAACGGTGGCCCCCCGCTCGCCACAACTAGAGAAAGCCTGCACACAGCAACACAGCCAAAAATAAATAAGTAAAATAAATTAATTTAGTTAAAAAAAATTAACTTTTTCACAGGTCCTACGAAGGTCTTCTGCCCATCTCAATTCCCCTACAAAAAATGGTAAGGTTTGTTACCTCCAAGACGGAAAACAGCTGGATGTTAAGAAAGGGTAGAAAGGAAGATTTTCATTACATGCCCTTTTACTCTTCTGAACTACTTTAATCAAAAAAATAAATAAAATTTAATTAAAAATAATTTCTTCAAATGATCCATGTAGTAATAGATTATAGCTTGAGACATCAGTATGAATTCATGCCTGGCTTAATATAGGTACAGATGGTTACATATAGAAATATTCACAGATATGTGTATATACACAGCTTAGTATGCACGCATATATTTTTTGCTCTGTCAACTTAGAGGGCCTAAAAAAAGTAAAGATACCCCTGTAGCAACAAGCATACCTAGTGCCCAGGTCTTGGTTTCTGATATGATTTTGCAATAAAAAGAAAGGGCTCCTTCGAGAAATGGCTGATTCTAAGACTGGGGCAAGAATTACAGAAGATGAGCCTAGAGCATTTTGTACTGTCAGAAAGTAGGGAAGTACTCAAAAAACCCAAAAAGCCACATAGATGGGTGTATATCGAATTAGTACAGAAACGAGTTCCCAGTGGCCAAAGCTGAAACAATTGGTAAAGAAAATAAAGTAGTACTGGATTATAAAGCAAAGTATAAAATAAATATCCAAGAGTCTACACTAACATAAATAAATGACAGAATAAAGTAACAAATGAGGGAGAAGAGACAAGTCTTTTGTGCAGAAGAATTCCAAATAATTTATGTAGATATTCTGCCCTGAAGGAGGGGGAATACACCTCCCCGTTCCTTAGGTGAGGACTGCAAATAGTGGCTTCCTTCCAAAGAGTACAGCATGGAAAGTGGGGAAAAGAATAACTTTACAGTAGAAAAACCTGAGAAACAAACACTACTTCAGCCAGGTGATCAAGCTCAACATCAACAGTCACAAATCATGTCAATAGTATGTAGCCTTGCTATGGTGAGATGACCACTTTACCTCTGTGGTCTTTCTCCCAGTAACCCACAATCCCAGTCTTATCATGAAAAAAATATCAAAGTCCAATAGTAGAACATCCTACAAAACATCTAACCAGAATTTCTCAAAAGTGTCAAGGTAATTGAAAACAAGGAAAATTTGAAAAGCTGCCATAACCAAGAGGAGTCTAAAGAGATATGACAACTAAATGTATGTAGAATCCTGAATGGGGTCCTAGAAAAGGGACATCAGGTTAAAAACTAAAGCAATATAAATGAACTATGAACAACAGTTAGTAGTCATGTATTGATATTGGTTCATTAATTATGACAAGTGTATTGTACTAATGAACAATAGTAATAACAGGGGAAACAAGGTGTGGGGTATTGGACTATCTACAATATCTACTATCATCTCAATTTTTTCTGTAAATCGAAAACTATTCTAAAAAATAAAATCTGTATTTAAAAATGAGAAAACATAAAACAATGGTTTTCAGATATTGGAAAACAGGCGTCACAGGGCAGTGACACTTGAGAGAAGGTAGACAAACAATGTAAACCCTAAGATTTCCCACCGCTCTTCCTACAGAGTATGTGCAAGCTGCAGCTCAGGAAGGGAGACCCTAACAAAAGCCACAGGTCCCTTGAGTCAAAGAGACTAAGTTCAGAGACTGGGGACTCCAAGATAGCTAGAATGTACAGAGCAGATCAGAGGGAGCTTCAGAGATCTGTAGAAAATTGCCCTTGATTTATCAGTTGTGTACTGATTAGAACATGTGTGGAAGAAGACTATCCAGAGCAAGGGAAAGAATACCAGAAGGAACAGGTAAAACAATACTACTCAAAACCATCTAAAGATTCAATGCAATCACTATCAAAATTCCTATAGCATTTTTTACAGAAATAGAAAAAACAATCTAAAAACATCTAAAATTCATATGAAACCAAAAGACCCTGAATAGCCAAAGCATCCTGAGAAAGAAGAACAAAGCTGAAGGCATCAGATTTCTTGATTTCAAACTATATTACAAAACTATAGTAACACTATGATATAGGAGTAAAACAATATGATAATGGAGTAAAAAGGGACACAAAGACCAATGGAACAGAATTAAGAACCTCAAAATAAACCATGTATTTACAGTCAACTAATATTTGACAAGGAAGCCAGGAATACTCAATGGAGAAATAATGGTCTCTTCAATAAATGGTGTTGGAATAAATGGATAATCACATGCAGAAAATAAAATTGGATCCCTGTCTTATACCCGTCATAAAAAAAATTAACTCAAAATATATTAAACACTTTTTTATAAGAAAATGGTTTAATTTTTATTTTATTTTTTATACAGCAGGTTCTTACTAGTTATCCATTTTATACATATTAGTGTATATATGTCAATCCGAATCTCCCAATTCATCACAACACCACCACCACCACTCTCCCCCCTGGGTGTCCATACGTTTGTTCTCTACATCTGTGTCTCACTTTCGGCCCTGCAAACCAGTTCACTTGTACCATTTTTCTAGGTTCCACATACATGCATTAATATATGATATTTGTTTTTCTCTTTCTGACTTACTTCACTCTGTATGACTCTCTCTAGATTCATTCACGTCTCTACAAATGACTCAATTTCGTTCCTTTTTATGGCTGAGTAATATTCCATTGTATATACGTACCACTTCTTCTCTATCCATTCGTTTGTCAATGAGCATTTAGGTTACTTCCACATCCTGGCTACTGTAAATAGTGCTGCAATGAACACTGAGGTGCATGTGTCTTTTTGAATTATGGTTTTCTCTGTGTATATGCCCAGTAGTGGGGTGGCTGGGTCATATCGTAATTCTATTTTTAGTTTTTAAGAAATCTCCATACTGTTCTCCATAGTGGCTGTATCAATTTACATTCCCACCAACAGTGCAAGAGGGTTCCCTTTTCTCCACACCTTCTCCAGCATTAGTTATTTGTAGATTTTCTGATGATGCCCATTCTAACTGGTGTGAGGTGATACCTCATTGTAGTTTTGATTTGCATTTCTCTAATAATTAGTGATGTTGAGCAGCTTTTCAGGTGCTTCTTGGCCATCTGTATCTCTTCCTTGGAGAAATGTCTATTTAGGTCTTCTGCCCATTTTTGGATTGGGTTGTTTATCTTTAATATTGAGCTACATGAGCTGTTTATATATTTTGGAGATTAATCCTTTGTCTGTTGATTCGTTACAAATATTTTCTCCCATTTTGAGGGTTGTCTCTTCGTCTTGTTTATAGTTTCCTTTGTTATGCAAAAGCTTTTAAGTTTAATTAGGTCCTTTTTTTTCTTTTTTTTTTTTTTTGTAGTACGCGGGCCTCTCACTGTTGTGGCCTCTCCCGTTGCGGAGCACAGGCTCCGGACGCGCAGGCTCAGCGGCCATGGCTCACGGGCCTAGCCACTCCATGGCATGTGGGATCTTCCCAGACCGGGGCACGAACCCGTGTCCCCTGCATCAGCAGGCGGACTCTCAACCACTGCACCACCAGGGAAGCCCAAGGTCCTATTTTTTTATTTTTGTTTTTATTTCCATTACTCTAGGAGGTGGATCAAAAAAGATCTTGCTGTGATTTATGTCAAAGAGTGTTCTTCCTATGTTTTCCTCTACGAGTTTTATAGTGTCCAGTCTTATATTTAGGTTTCTAATCAATTTTGAGTTTATTTTTGTGTATGGTGTTAGGGAGTTTTCTAATTACATTCTTTTACATGTAGCTGTCCAGTTTTCACAGCACACTTAGTGAAGAAACTGACCTCCATTGTATATCCTTGCCTCCTTTGTCATAGATTAGTTGACCATAGGTGCGTGGGTTTATCTCTGGGCTTTCTATCCTACTCCATTGATCAAAATTTCTGTTTTTCTGCCAGTACCATACTGTTTGATTACTTTACATTTGCAGGATACTCTTGAAGTCATGGAGTCTGATTCCTCCAGCTCCGTTTTTTCCCCTCAAGACCGTTTTGGCTATTCAGTCTCTGGTGTCTCTACACAAATTTTAAGACTTTTTGTTCTGGTTCTATAAAAATGCCATTGGTAATTTGATACGGATTGCATTGAATCTGTAGATGGCTTTGGGTAGTATAGTCATTTCCACAATGTTGAGTCTTCCAATCCAAGAACATGGTATATCTCTCCATCTATTTGTATCATCTTTTATTTCTTTCATCAGTGTCTTATAGTTTTCTGCATACAGGTCTTTTACCTCTTTGGGTAGGTTTATTCCTAGGTATTTCGTTGTTGTTGTTGCAATGGCAAATGGGAGTGTTTCCTGATTTTCTTTTTCAGATTTTTCATCATTAGTGTATAGGAATGCAAGAGATTTCTGTGCATTACTTTTGTATCCTGCAACTTTACCAAATTCATTGATTAGCTCTAGTAGTTTTCTGGTGGCATCTTTAGGATTCTCTATGTATGGTATCATGTCATCTGCAAACAGTGACAGTTTTACTTCTTCTTTTCCACTTTGTATTCCTTTTACTTCTTTACCTTTGATTGCCGTGAATAGGACTTTGAAAACTATGTTGAATAATAGAGGTGAGAGTGGACATCCTTGTCTTGGTCCTGATCTTGGAAGAAATGCTTTCAGTTTTTCACCATTGAGAATGATGTTTGCTGTGGGTTTGTCGTTTATGGCTTTTAATATGTTGAGGTAGGTTCCTTCCATGCCCACTTTCTGGAGAGTTTTTATCATAAATTGGTGTTGAATTTTGTCAAAAGCTTTCTCTGCATCTATCGAGATGATCATATGGTTTTTATTCTTCAATTTGTTAATATGGTGTATCACACTGATTGATTTATGTACATTGAAGAATCCTTGCATCCCTGGGATAAATCCCACTTGATCATGGTGTATGATCCTTTTAATGTGTTGAGGATTTTCGCATCTATATTCATCAGTGATATTGGTCTGTAGTTTTCTTTTTTTGTTCTATCTTTGTCTGGTTTTGGTATCAGGGTGATGGTGTCCTCATAGAATGAGTTTGGGGGTGTCCCTTCCTCTGCAATTTTTTGGACGAGTTTGAGAAGAATGGGTGTTAGCTCTTCTCTAATTGTTTGACAGAATTCATCTGTGAAGCCATCTGTTCCTGGACTTTTGTTTGTTGGAAGACTGTTAATCACAGTTGCAATTTCATTCCTTGTGATTGGTCTGTTCATATTTTCTAATTCTTCCTGGTTCAGTCTTGGAAGGTTATACCTTTGTGAGAATTTGTCCATTTCTTCCAGGTTGTCCATTTTATTGGCATAGAGTTGTTTCCAGTAATCTCTTAGGATGCTTTGTATTTCTGCAATGTCTATTGTAACTTTTCTTTTTCATTTCTAATTTTATTGACTTGAATCCTCTCCCTCTTTTTTTTGAAGCATCTGGCTAATGGATTATCACTTTTGTTTATCTTCTCAAAGAACCAGCTTTCAGTTTTATTGATCGTTGCTATTGTTTTCTTTGTTTCTATTTGATTTATATCTGCTCTGATATTTATGACTTCTTTCTTTCTACTAACTTTGGGTTTTGTTTGTTCTTATTTCTCTAGTTCCTTTAGGTGAAAGGTAAGATTATTTATTCGAGATGTTTGTTGTTTCTTGAGGTAGGATTGCATTGCTATAAACTTCCCTCACAGAACTGCTTTTGCTGCATCCCATAGGTTTTGGATCATCATGTTTTCATTGTGATTTGTCTCTAGGTATGTTTTAATTTCCTCTTTGATTTCTTCAGTGATCTCTTGGTTAATTAGTAACGTATTATTTAGCCTCCATGTGTTTGTGTTTTTTATGTTTTTTTCCCTGTAATTGATTTTCTAATCTAATAGTGTTCTGGTCAGAAAAGATGTTGCTATGATTTCAATTTTCTTAATTTAATGAGGCCTGATTTGTGACCCAAGATGTGATCTATCCTGGAGAATGTTCCATGCACACTTTAGAAGACAGTGTAATCTGCTGTTTTTGGATGGAATGTTCTATAAATGTCAATTAAATCTATCTGGTCTATTGTGCCATTTAAAGCTTCTGTTTCCTTATTAATTTTCTGTTTGGATGATCTGTCAATTGGTGTAAGTGACGTGTTAAAGTCCCCCACTATTATTGTTACTGTCGACTTCCTCTTTTATAGCTGTTAGCAGTTGCCTTGTGTATTGAGGTGATCTTTTGTTGGGTGCATATATATTTAAAATTGTTATATCTTCTTGGATTGATCCCTTGATCATTATGTAGTGTCCTTCCTTGTCTCTTGCAACTTTCTTTACTTTAAAGTCTATTTTATCTGACATGAGTATTGGTACTCCAACTTTCTTTTGATTACCATTTGCATGGAATATCTTTTTCCATCCCCTCACTTTCAGTCTGTATGTGTTCCTAGGTCTGAAGTGGGTCTTTTGTAGACAGCATATATATGGGTCTTGTTTTTGTATCCGTTCAGCCACCCTGTGTATTTTGGTTGGAGCATTTAATCTATTCATATTTAAGGTAATTATCAATAATTAATATGTTCCTATGACCATTTTTTAACTGTTTTGGGTTTATTTTTGTAGGTCCTTTACTTCCCTTGTGTTTCCCACTTAGAGAAGTTCCTTTAGCATTTGTTGTAGAGCTGGTTTGGTGGTGCTCAATTCTCTTAGCTTTTGCTTGTCTGTAAAGCTTGTGATTTCTCCATTGAATCTGAATGAGATCCTTGCTGGGTAGAGTAATCTTGGTTGTAGGTTCTTCCTTTTCATCACTTTAAATATGTCATGCCACTCCCTTCTGGCTTGTAGGGTTTCTGCTGAGAAATCAGCTGTTAAACTTATGGGAGTTCCCTTGTATGTTATTTGTTGTTTTTCCCTTGCTGCTGTGAATAATTTTCCTTTGTCTTTATTTTTTGTCAGTTTGATTACTATGTGTCTCAGCGTGCTTCTCCTTGGGTTTATCCTGTATGGGACTCTCTGCACTTCCTGAACTTGGGTGGCTATTTCCTTTCCCATGTTAGGTAACTTTTCGACTATAATCTCTTCAAATATTTTTTCGGGTCCTTTCTCTCTTCTCCTTCTGGGACTCTTATAATGTGAATGTTGTTGTGTTTAATGTTGTCTCAGATGTCTCTTAGGCTGTCTTCATTTCTTTTCATTCTTTTTTCTTTATTCTGTTCCACAGCTGTGAATTCCACCATTCTGTCTTCCAGGTCACTTACCCGTTCTTCTGCCTCAGTTATTCTGCTATTGATTCCTTCTAGTATAGTTTTCATTTCAGTTATTTTATTGTTCATCTTCTTCTTTCTTCTTTAATTCTTCTAGGTCTTTGTTAAACATTTCTTGCATCTTCTCGATCTTTGCCTCCATTCTTTTCCCTGAGGTCCTGGATCATCTTCACTATCATCATTCTGAATTCTTTATCTGGAAGGTTGCAATCTCCACTTCATTTAGTTGTTATTCTAGGGTTTTATCTTGTTCCTTCATCTGGTACATAGCCCTCTGTCTTTTCATCTTGTCTGTCTTTCTGTGAATGTGGTTTTTGTTCCACAGGCTGCAGGATTGTAGTTTTTCTCGCTTCTGCTCTCTGCCCTCTGGTGGATGAGGCTATCTAAGAGGCTTGTCCAAGTTTCCTGATGGGAGGGACTGGTGGTGGGTAGAGCAGGCTGTTGCTCTGGCGGGCAGAGCTCTGTAAAACTTTAATCTGGTTGTCTGCTGATGGGGGGTGGAGGGCTGTGTTCCCTCCCTGTTTGTTGTTTGGTCTGAGGCAAGCCAACACTGGAACCTACCTGGGCTCTTTGGTGGGGCTAATGGCGGATTCTGGGAGGGCGCACGCCAAGGAATACTTCCCAGAACTTCTGCTGACGGTGTCCTTGTCCTCACGGTGAGACACAGCCACCCCACACTTCTGCAGCAGACACTCCAACACAAGCAGGTAGGTGTCCTTCAGTCTCCTATGGGGTCACTGCTCCTTCCTCTGGGTCCCGATGCCCACACTGCTTTGTGTGTGCCCTCCAAGAGTGGAGTCTCTGTTTCCCCCAGTCCTGTGGATGATTGTTCAGAAGTTAGCTGTGATTCCACTGTTCTCACAAGAGGGAGTGAGAGCATATCCTTCTACTCCACCATCAAATCAGAATTTGCATTTTAACAAGATCCCCTGGTGACTGGGGTTATTCACATAATCATGAAAGTTTGAGAAGCCCTGCTTACAACTGCCATCCATAAACCAAGCAGCTCTTCGTTGGTCAGTTGAGGACTGTTTATAAGGCACTGTCCAAATGATGACAGAATGTGGTGGCTCCTCACAAAGACTCAAAGTCAGTCCAGACACCAAATCTGCTGACACCTTGATCTTGCACTTCCCAGGCTTCTGAAATTCGCTTATTGTTTCTGTTATCTCTTGTCTGGTTGGTGATGGCCATTCTAATAGATGTGAGTTGATATCTCATTATGGTTTTCCTTTGCATTTCCCTGATGATTAGTGATGTTAATCACCTTTTCATATACCTGTGGATATCTGCATGTCTTCTTTGGCAATATGTTTCTTCAGTTCCCTTGCCCATTTTTCAATCAGATTGTTTGGATTTTGCTATTGAGTTGTATGAATTACTTATATATTTTGGATATTGATCTCTTATCGGATAGGTAGCTTGCAAATATTTTCTCTCATTCCATTGGTTGTCTTTTCATTTTTCTGATTGTTTCTTTTGCTGTGCAGATACATTTTACGTTGATGTAGTCCAACTTGCTGATTTTTGCTTTTGTTACTTTTGCTTTTTATGTCATACCCAAAAAATCTTTGCCAAGACCAATGTCAAGGAAATTTTTCCTTATGTGTTCTTCCAGGAGTTTTATTGTTTCAGGTCTTACGTATAAGTTTTTAATTTGATTGGTTCAAGATGGCGGAGCAGAAGGATATGCTCTCATTCCCTCTTGCAAGAGCACCGGAATCACAACTGACTGCTGAACAATCATCGACAGGAAGACACAGGAACTCACCAAAAAAGATACCCCACATCCAAAGACAAAGGAGAAGCCGCAATGAGATGGTATGAGGGGTGCAATCACAATAAAATCAAATCCCATAACTGCTGGGTGGGTGACTCACAGACTGGAGAACACATACCACAGAAGTCCACCCACTGGAATGAAGGTTCTGAGCCCCACGTCAGGCTTCCCACCCTGGGGGTCCATTAATGGGAGGAGGAATTCCTAGAGAATCAGACTTTGAAGGCTAGCGGGATTTGATTGCAGGACTTCGAAAGGACTGGGGGAAACAGAGACTCCACTCTTGGAGGGCACACACAAAGTAGTGTGCACATCGGGACCCAGGGGAAGGAGCAGTGACCACAGGGGAGACTGAACCAGACATACCTGCTAGTGTTGGATGGTCACCTGCAGAGGTGGGGGGTGGCTGTGGCTCACCATGGGGACAAGGACACTGGCAGCAGAAGTTCTGGGAAGTACTCCTTGGCGTGGGCCCTCCCAGAGTCTGCCATTAGCTCCACCAAAGAGCCCATGTAGGCTCCAGTGTTGGGTCGCCTCAGGCCAAACAAGCAACAGGGAGAGAACTCAGCCCCACCCATCAACAGTCAAGCAGATTAAACTTTTACTGAGCTCTGCCCACCAGAGCAACAGTCAGCTCTACCCACCATCAGTCCCTCCCATCAGGAAACTTGCACAAGCCTCTTAGATAGCCTCATCCACCACAGGGCAGACAGCAGAAGCAAGAAGAACTACAATCCTACAGCCTGTGGAACAAAAACCACATTCACAGAAAGACCAACAGGATGAAAAGGCAGAGGGCCATGTACCAGATGAAGGACCAAGATAAAACCCCAGAAAAACAACTAAATGAAGTGGAGATAGGCAACCTTCCACAAAAATAATTCTGAATAATGATAGTGAAGATGATCCAGGACCTCGGAAAAAGAACGGAGGTAAAGATAGAGAGGATACAAGAAATGTTTAACAAAGACCTACAAGGATTAAAGAACAAAGAAACAGAGAGGAACAATACAATAACTGAAATGAAAACTACACTAGGAAGAATCAATAGCAGAATAACAGAGGCAGAAGAACGGATAAGTGACCTGGAAGACAGAATGGTGGAATTCACTGCCGTGGAACAGAATAAAGAAAAAAGAATGAAAAGAAATGAAGGCAGCCTAAGAGACCTCTGGACAACATTAAATGCAACAACATTCGCATTATAGGGATCCTAGAAAGAAATGAGAGAAAGGACCCGAGAAGATATTTGAAGAGATTATAGTCGAAAAGTTCCCTAACATGGGAAAGGAAACAGCCACCCAAGTTCAGGAAGTGCAGAGAGTCCCATACAAGATAAACCAAGGAGAAACACGCTGAGACACATAGTAATCAAACTGACAAAAATTAAAGACAAAGAAAAACTATTGAAAGCAACAAGGGAAAAACAACAAATAAGACACAAGGGAACTCCCATAAAGTTAACAGCTGATTTCTCAGCAGAAACTCTACAAGCCAGAAGGGAGTGGCATGACATATTTAAAGTGATGAAAGGGAAGAACCTACAACCAAGATTACTCTACCCAGCAAGGATCTCATTCAGATTCAATGGACAAATCAAAAGCTTTACAGACAAGCAAAAGCTAAGAGAATTGAGCACCACCAAACCAGCTCTAAAACAAATGCTAAAGGAACTTCTCTAAGTGGGAAACACAAGAGAAGAAAACGACCTACAAAACTAAACCCAAAACAATTTAAAAATGGTAATAAGAACATACATATCAATAATTACCTTAAAAGTCAATGGATTAAATGCTCCAACCAAAAGACACAGGCTTACTGAATGGATACAAAAACAAGACCCATATATATGCTGTCTATAAGAGACCCACTTCAGACCTAGGGACACATACAGACTGAAAGTAGCTGATGGAAAAAGATATTCCATGCAAATGGAAATCAAAAGAAAGCTGGAGTAGCAATATTCATATCAGATAAAGCAGACATTAAAATAAAGAATGTTACAAGAGACAAGGAAGAACACTACATAATGATCAAGGGATCAATCCAAGAAGATACAACAATTATAAATATATATGCACCCAACATAGGAGCACCACAGTACATAAAGCAACTGCTAACAGCTATAAAAGAGGAAATCGAAAATAACACAATAATAGTGGGGGACTTTAAGACCTCATTTACACCAATGGACAGATCATCCAAACAGAAAATTAATAAGGAAAGTCAAGCTTTAAATGACACAATAGACCAGATAGATTTAATTGATGTTTATAGGACATTCCATCCTAACACAGCAGATTACACTTTCTTCTCAAGTGTGCACGGATATATCACATCTTGGGTCACAAATCAAGCCTCAGTAAATTTAAGACAATTGAGATGATATCAAGCATCTTTTCTGACCACAACACTATTAGATTAGAAATCAATTACAGGGAGAAAAATGTGAAAAACACAAACACATGGAGGCTAACAATACGTTACTAAATAACCAAGAGATCACTGAAGAAATCAAAGAGGAAATTTAAAAAAACCTAGAGACAAATGACAATGAAAACAAGATGATACAAAACCTATGGCATTCAGCAAAAGCAGTTCTAATAGGCAAGTCTGTACCTATACAAGCCTACCTCAAGAAACAAGAAAAATCTCAAATAAACAATCTAACCTTACACCTAATGGTACTAGAGAAAGAAGAACAAACGAAACCCAAAGTTACCAGAAGGAAAGAAATCATAAACATCAGAGCAGAAATAAATGAAATAGAAACAAAGAAAACAGTAGCAAAGATCAATAAAACCTAAAAGCTGTTTCTTCGAGAAGATAAACAAAATTGATAAACCATTAGCCAGTCTCATCAAAAAAAGAGGGAGAGGACTCAAATCAATAAAATTAGAAATGAAAAAGGAGAAGTTACAACAGACACCGCAGAAATACAAAGAATCCTAACAGACTACTACAAGCAACTCTATGCCAATAAAATGGACAACCTGGAAGAAATGGACAAATTCTTACAAAGGAATAACCTTCCAAGACTGAACTAGGAAGGAGTAGAAAATATGAACAGACCAATCACAAGGAATGAAATTGAAACTGTGATTAAAAATCTTCCAACAAACAAAAACCCAGGACCAGATGGCTTCACAGGTGAATTCTATCAAACATTTAGAGAAGAGCTAACACCCATTCTTCTCAAACTCTTCCAAAAAATTGCAGAGAAAGGAACACTCCCAAACTCATTCTATGAGGCCACCATCACCCTGATACCAAAACCAGACAAAGATATGACAAAAAAAGAAAATTACAGACCAATATCACTGACGAATATAGATACAAAAATCCTCAACAAAATACTAGCAAACAGAATCCAGCAACACATTAAAAGGATCATACACCATGATCAAGTGGGATTTATCTCAGGGATGCAAGGATTCTTCAATATATGCAAATCAATCAATATGATACAACATATTAACAAATTGAAGAATAAAAACCATATGATCATCTCAATAGATGCAGAAAAAGCTTTTCACAAAATTCAACACCCATTTATGATAAAAAACTCTCCAGAAAGAGGGCATTGAGGGAACCTACCTCAACATAATAAACGCCATATGTGACAAACCAACAGCAAACATCATTCTCAATGGTGAAAAACTGAAAGCATTTCCTCTAAGATCAGGAACAAGACAAGGATGTCCACTCTCAACACTGTTATTTAACAGTTTTGGAAGTCCTAACCACAGCAATCAGAGAAATAAAAGGAATACAAATTGGAAACTAAGAAGTAAAACTGTCACTGTTTGCAGATGACATGATACTATACATAGAGAATCCTAAAGATGCCACCAGAAAACTACTAGAGCTAATCAATGAATTTGGTAAAGTTGCAGGATACAAAAGTAATGCACAGAAATCTCTTGCATTCCTATACACTAATGATGAAAAATCTGAAAAAGAAAATCAGGAAACACTCCCATTTGCCATTGCAACAAAAAGAACAAAATACCTAGGAATAAACCTACCTAGGGAGACAAAAGACCTGTATGCAGAAAACTATAAGACACTGATGAAAGAAATTAAATATGATGCTAACAGACAGAGAGATATACCATGTTCTTGGATTGGAAGAATCAATATTGTGAAAATGACTATACTACCCAAAGCAATCTACGGATTCGATTCAATCCCTATCAAATTACCAATGGCATTGTTTACAGAACTAGAACAAAAAATCTTAAAATTTGTGTGGTGACACAAAGACCCTGAATAGCCAGTGCAGTCTTGATGGAAAAAAATGGAGCTGGAGGAATCAGACTCCCTGAATTCAAACTATACTAGAAAGCTACAATAATTTAGACAATATGGTACTGGCTCAAAAATAGAAATATAGATCAATGGGACAAGATAGAAAGCACAGAGATAAACCCTCACACCTATGGTCAACTAATCTATGACAAAGGAGGCAAGGATATACAATGGAGAAAAGACAGTCTCTTCAATAAGTGGTGCTTGGAAACTGGACAGCTACATGGAAAAGAATGAAATTAGAACACTAACACAATACACAAAAATAAACTCAAAATGGATTAGAGACCTAAATGTAAGACCGGCCACTAAAACTCTTAGAGGAAAACATAGGAAGCACACTCTTTGACATAAATCACAGCAAGATCTTTTTTGATCCACCTCCTAGAGTAATGGAAATAAAAACTAAACTAAACAAATGGGACCTAATTAAACTTAAAAGCTTTTGCACAGCAAAGGAAACCATAAAAAAGATGAAAAGACAACCCTCAGAATGGGAGAAAATATTTGCAAATGGATCAATGGACAAAGGATTAATTTCCAAAATATATAAACAGCTCATGCAGCTCAATATTAAAAAATCGACCCAATCCAAAAATAGGCAGAAGACCTAGACAGACATTTCTCCAAAGAAGACATACAGTTGGCCAAGAAGCACATGAAACGCTGCTCAGCATCCCTAATTATTAGATAAATGCAAGTCAAAACTACAATGAGGTATCACCTCACACCTGTTAGAATAGGCATCATCAGAATATCTACAAACACCTAATGCTGGAGAGGGTGTGGAGAAAAGGGAACCCTCTTGCACTGTTGGTGGGAATGTCAATTGATGCAGCCACTATGGAGAACAGTATGGAGCTTCCTTAAAAAAACAAAACCAGAATTACCCTATGATCCAGCAATCCCACTACTGGGCACATACCCAGAGAAAACCATAATTCAAAACTACACATGCACCCCAATGTTCACTGCAGCACTACTTACAGTAGCCAGGTCATGGAAGCAACCTAAATGCCCATCGACAGATGAATGGATAAAGAAGATATGGGACATATATACAATGGAATATTACTCAGCCATAAAAAGAACGAAACTGGGTCATTTGTAGAGACATGGATGGATCTAGAGACTCTCATACAGAGTGAAGTAAGTCAGAAAGAGAAAAACAAGTATCGTTCTGCATATATGTGGAATGTAGAAATATGAACCAGTTTTCAGGGCAGAAATTGAGACACAGATGTAGAGAACAAATGTATGAACACCAAGTGGGGAAAGTGGCAGGGGGCGGGGGTGGTTGCGTGATGAATTGGGAGATTGGGATTGACATGTATACACTGATGTGTATAAAATGGATGACTAAGAAGAACCTGCTGTATAAAAAAATTAAAATAAAATTCAAAAATTAAAAAAACAAACAAAAAAAACCCACAAGAGATAACTAGTGTAGGTGAAGTTGTGGAGAAAAGGAAACACTGGTGCACTCTTGGTGGGCAGCCACTATGGAAAACATTATGGACATTTCTCAAAGAATTAAAACTAGAACTACCACATGATCCAGCAATTCCACTTCTGGATATATATCCAAAGGAAATTAAATCACTCTCTCAAAGAGATATCTGCATTCCCATGTTCATTTCAGCATTATTCACAATAGTCAGGATATGGAAACAACCTAAATATCCATCAATGGATGAACAGATATAAGAAGATGTGATATCTATCTATCTATCTATAAACAGATACACACACACACACGGAATATTATTCAGCCATGAGAAAGAAGGAAATCCTCCTACCATTTTCAAGAACATGGATGGAACTTGAGGGTGTTACACAAAGTGAATTAAGTCAGATAAAGAAAGAGAAATATTGTATGATATAACTTAGATGTAGATTCTTAAAAAGCTGAACTCATAGAAATAGAATGGTAGTTGCCATGGCTGCAGGGATGAGGGAAATGGAGAGATACTGGTCAAAGGATACAGACTTCTAGTTATGAGATGAGTAAGTTATGGGGCTCTAACATACAGCATGGTGACTACTGTTAACAAAATCCATCATATACCTGAAAGTTGCTAATTGAGTAAATCTTAAATGTTCTCACCACACACAGAAAAAAGAATTATATGAGGTGATGGAAGTGTTAACTAACCCAACTGTAGTAATTATTTCACAATATATACATGTACCAATTTATCATGTTATATACCTTAAACTTACAAAATTTTATATGTTATATATCAATTATATCCCAATAAAACTGTGGCGGGAAAAAAAGAATCAGGTGGAACAATCTCCAGAGCTTACATAAGGTCAGGAAGTGCCCATATTCCCATCAGTCAGCATGGAAAGACATCTTAATACATGATGCATGGAGTAGAGTTCCTCAGGAGGGTGTTGCCTCAGTGCTAGAACCAAATGTTCTGAAACCACCTAACAAACTTAAAAGCAAGCCTCAAAAAGATAAAATTGTTTACAGATAACTTAACTGCTTCCCAGAGAAAAAATGAACAAAAATATTTAAAGGAATACAAACAACTCCAGCACCAACAACATAAAATTCAAAATATATACCTGGCATCTGATCAAAACTTACAAAGTGTGCAAAGAAGCAAGAAAAAATATATATATATGACCCATAATAAAGAGGAAGGTTAATTATTGGAAATAGACACAGAAATGACAGAAATAAAAGAATTAATAGAGGGGTATCCCTGGCAGTCCAGTGGTTAGGAGTTGATGCTTTCACTGCCATGGGCCTGGGTTCAATCCCTGGTCAAGTAACTAATAAGATCCTGCAAGCCATGTAGCTCAGCCAAAAATAAATAAATAAATAATAGACAAGTTATTAACACAGCTATTAAAAATATACCCCACATATTAAAGAAGGTAAAGGTTAAGCGTGGTAAAGAGAGACAGAAAATATTTTAAAAGGCAGGAGTTGACTTCAAGAGATGATAAACTCAATACCTGAAAAGATAAAAAAGCGTTAGATGAAATTAACAGTAGACACTGCAGAAGAAAAGGTTAGTGAACTTGAAAAGACAGCAATAGAAAATAGGTAGCTATGTAGATAGATAAATAGATACAATAGATAAACAGAGCACAGAACATCAATGAGCAGTGGGACAACATCAAGAAGTCTAATAGGGCTTCCCTGGTGCCTCAGTGGTTAAGAATCTGCCTGCCAATGCAGGAGGCATGGGTTTGAGCCCTGGTCCAGGAAGATCCCACATGCTGCAGAGCAACTAAGCCCATAAGCCACAACTACTGAGCCCATGAGCCACAACTACTGAAGCCCATACACCTAGAGCCTGTGCTCTGCAACAAGAGAAGCCACTGCAATGAAAAGCCCACGCAGTGCAACAAAGAGTATCCCCTGCTCACTGTAACTAGAGAAAAGCCTGCACACAGCAAAGAAGACCCAATGCAGCCAAAAATAAATAAATAAATTTATTTTAAAAAAAAAAGACGCCTAATATACATGTAACTAGAGTACCAGAAGGAAAGGAGAGAAAAGAACTTTTGAAAAAATAACAGCAAAATTTTTTCTAGATTTGATGAAACCTCTTAACCCCCATATCCAAGAAGCTCAGTGAACACCACACAAAAAATATATATGAAGAAAATTACACCAAGGCACATCATAATCAATTTGATTTAAATCAGTTATATTAGTTATCTATTGTATCATATCATTTTATACCAAAACTTAATAGCTGGAACTTTTAAAAAACATTTGTTACTTCACAGTTTCTGAAGGTCAGGAGTCCAGGACTAGATTGACTGGTTTTTGGGATTTTTTGGCCACACAGCATGTGGGATCTTTCCCGACCCCACACCCCCTGCAGTGGAATCATGGAGTCTTAACCACTGGACTGCCAGGCAAGTCCAACGACTGGTTGGTTTTGATTCAGGGTTTCTCACAAGGTTGGAGTTAAGTTGTTGGCTAGGGTTGGGGGTCATCTGGGATTGGAGGATCTACTTCCAAGCTAAATCACATAGTTGTTGGCAGGCCTCTGTTTCTTGCTGAGTTGGCCAGATACCTCAGTTCCTCATGACTTGGGCCCCTCCATAGACTGACTGGGTCATCTTCATGACATGGCAGCTTCCTCTGAACTTCTCAGCAAGTGATGAGAGACAGAGGTAGAGACAGAGATGTGAGAGAGACACAGAGAGACAGAGAGAGAGAGAGACACAGAGAGAGAAAAACTACTTATGGTACAAGATGGAAACCAGTCTTTCTATATTCTAGTTTTGAAAGCGACATACCATCACTTCTGCCATATTCTATTTGTTAAAAATAAGTCATAAATTTTGTCTACACTCAAGGGGAGGTTAACTAATCTTCACCTCTTGAAGAGAAGTAACAAAAAAATTGTGGAATTTGTTAAAACCATGACAGAGTGATAAAGAGAAGATTTCCTAAAAGCAGCCAGAGGAAAGACACACAATGTAGCAAGGATGATAAGAATGACAGCAGGCTTCTCATTAGAAACACTGCAAACCAGAAGGCAGCAGAGCAACATTCTTAAAATACTGAAAAATAATCTTAACCTCAAATGTTTTAATCTGTGAAAATATATTTCAAAATAATTGTGAAATAACTTGTTTTTCAAATGTACGACAGCTGAGAAAATTCATCACCAGCAGACCACCCTCACAATGACAATTAATAAAACCCTTCAAGAAGAAAAATAATATCAGATGAAAACTTAGATCTATGTAAAAGAATAGTGAGGAAAAGAAATGGTAAATATAAAAAAAATTTTATTTTTTAAATCTTGTAAATAAAAAATAAAACATATTGAAGGATTTATGTCATATTTAAAAGTAAAATATATTAAAAAAATAGCAAAAGGCCAAGAAATATACTGTTTTGGTGTATATGCTAAGAGAAAGTATGTAGTTTAGGTGGAGTGGTATAATACTTGAAGTTCAGAGGGTGGTAATTCAACATATAAACTGCAAACCATAGGGGAAGGGGTGGATTGGGAGTTTGGGACTAGCAATGCAAACTATTACATACAGAATGGATAAATAACAAGGTCCTACTGTATAGCACAGGGAACTATATTCAAAATCCTGTGATAAACTGTAATGGAAAAGAATATGAAAAAGAATATATATAGGTATAACTGAATCACTTTCCTGTATAGCAGAAATTAATACAACATTGTAAGTCAACTATACTTCAATAAAATAAATTTAAAATAAAAATAATAAAAGTAAACTATAAACCATAAGGAATCACTTTAAAAAACTCTATAGAGTCAATATAATGTCAATCAAAATACAAGCAGGATTTCTGTGGAAACTGACAAACTGATTTTTATATAGAAATGCAAAGGAGTTAGAATATACAAGACAATTTTATAAAAAGAATAGCAAAGTTGCAGAATTGATCTAATTTTAAGATTTATTATAAAGCTATAGCAATCAAGACAGCATGATATTGACATTGAGACATATAGATCAATAGAATAAATACAAAGCTATAAAGAGACACACATATCTAAGACAGTTGATTTTCTACGAGGATGCCAAAGCAATTCAATGAGAAAAGTATAATCTTTTCAACTAATGGAGCTGGAACAATTAGAAAGTCATATGGAAAGAAAGGGGGCAAGGGGAGGGAGGGAGGGAGAGAAGGAACAAAGGAAGGAAGGAAGGAAGGGAAATCCAATCATTTCCTTATCAGTTCCTCAAACCATATACAAAAATTCCCATTTTCTCAAACAATATACATGTGGTTTCCTCAAAACCATATATAAAGCTATTAAACTTATACAAGAAAACATAGGGACTTCCCTGGTGGCCCAGTGGTTAAGCATCTGTCTTCCAACGCAGGGGATGCAGGTTGGAACCCTGGTTGGGGAACTAAGATCCCACATGCCAAGGGGCAAATAAGCCCACATGCTGCAACTACTGAGCCTATGCGCCACAACTACCAAGCCCGCAGTGCTCTGGAGCCTGTGCACCACAACTAGAGTGCCCACAAGCCACAACTAGATAGAAGCCCGCGCGCCACAACGAAAGCTCCTGCGAGCCACAACTAAGACCCGATGCAGCCAAAAATAAATAAATATACATTTAAATTAAAAAAATAAAACATAGAAGGGTGTCTCAATGATCTTAGATTATGCAACAATCTCTCAAATAGAACACAAAAAGCAAACTACAAAAGAAAAAAAATGGTACTTCAGACTTCGTCAAAATTTAAAACCTTTAGGGCTTCCCTGGTGCGCAGTGGTTAAGAATCCGCCTACCAATGCAGGTGACACTGGTTTGAGACCTGGTCCAGGAAGATTCCACATACCACAGAGCAACTAAGCCTGTGCGCCACAACTACTGAGCCTGTGCTCTAGAGCCCGCAAGCCACAGCTACTGAAGCCCGGACGCCTAGAGCTAGGGCTCCACAACAAGAGAAGCCACCGCAATGAGAAGCGCGCACACCGCAATGAAGAGCAGCCCCTGCTCACCGCAACTAGAGAAAGCCCGTGCACAGCAATGAAGACACAACACAGCCAAATAATAATAATAATAATAATAAAAAGAAATGCATGAATCTTGATTGTTTCATAGATTTAAAAAAAATTAAAACCTTTGTACTCTCAGTAACATAGAAAATAAAAAGGCAAGCTGAATACTGGACAAAATATTTGCAAAGTATACAATCTGACAAATGCTTTGTTTCTAGAATATATAAAGAATTCTTACAACTCAACAATAAGAAGAGAAATGACCCAATAAAAACGGGCAGAATATTTGAATGAACACTTCACCAAAAAGACACAGGAATGGTAAATAAGGCACAAAAAATGTTTAACATCACTTGTTCTTAGGAAAATGCAAATTAAATCATAAATGGTACTATTATGCACACTGTAAAATGGCTACAGCTAAAAAAGACTAACTATGCCAAGTGTTGGTCAGGACATCAAACAATGGAAGTATTTTTATGTTGCTGGGTGAATCTAAACACTACAAACAATTTGATAATTTAGCAGTTTCTTAAAGCTCAATATATATCAACTGTGTGATCCAGCCATTTCAAGAGAATTAAGAATATGTCCATACAAGGACGTGTACATAGACTTGTGCAAAGACTTGTACCTGTTCTTGGAAACTTTGTAATAGTCCCAAACTAGGAAAAAACAAATGTCCATCAATAGGTGAATGGGTAAACAAACTGTGGCAAATCAGTAAAACAGAACACTATTCAGCAGTAAAAATAATGAACTATTAATATACTCAACATCATGGATGAATCTCAAAATAATTACAGGGTAAAAGAAGCCAGGGCTTCTCTGGTGGCGCAGTGGTTGAGAGTCCGCCTGCCGATGCAGGGGACACGGGTTCATGCACCAGTCTGGGAAGATCCCACATGCCGCAGAGCTGCTGGGCCTGTGAGCCATGGCCACTGAGCCTGCGCGTCCGGAGCCTGTGCTCCGCAACGGGAGAGGCCACAACAGTGAGAGGCCTGCATACCGCAAAAAAGAAAAAAAAAAAAAAGAAGCCAGACCCCACCAAAAAATATACATCTGTACAATTCCATTTATATAAAATTCAAGAATAAAATGAAAACTAATCTATAATGTCAGAAATCAAATTAGTGGCTTCCTGAGGATGGGGGGAGAGGAAGTGAGAGAGACTGGATTTTTAAGAACTACAAGGAAAGTTGGGGTTTCATTTTATTGATTGCAGTGGTGGTTTTTTTCACTGTATATACACACCAGAACTCCTCAAACTGTATGCTTTAAATATATGCAATTTGTTATTTGTCGAGTACACCTCAATAAAGTTGTAATAAAATAATAATTAATGATAATAATATATTACAAGTAGTTCAATAAAATAAGAATTTATGAGTCCATACTGATATAAGTAAATAAATACAAAGAGAAAGCTTTATCTTAAGTCAAATTCCAACTAATAAATGTAGAAGGAATAATAGATTTAGAAAATTAATTCAGCAACCACCATTGTAATAAGTGATTCAGGCAAAAGATATCAATGGATGTTAAAATCACGGGGTAAAATTCTGATGAGAAAAGAAAATCCAAAATCTATTCATTCCTTATTAATGCACTTTAAAGTGGAGAAATATCATGGATACCATTTTGACCAAGTGACAAAAGTTAATATCCTTGGTAATGAGAAAAATTGATGTTGTGTGCCTCCTGATATGAGGCATTGAAAAGAAAACATCATCACTGCTGTGGTATTCACTTCAAAAAGTATATCCTGAATCTAGCCATGAAGAAACATCAGAGAGATCCAAACTGAAGGAAATTCTATAAAATAACTGACCTATACACTTCAAAAATGCCAAAATCATGAAACACAAAGAAAAACTAAGGAAGAACAGATTGAAAGAAACTAAACAGACGTGACAACTAAATACAATGCATGATTCTGGATTGGATTTTGAACCAGAAAGGAAAGGAGGGAAAGGCAGTAAGTTTGTTATTACTGTTCTTTTCTATACGTTACATTATTAGACAGCTGGAGGAATTTGCGTGGACTTTGTGGATTAGATAAAAGTACTGTTGCCATGTTAATGTCCTAAATTCAATGAGGGTACTGAAATTACATGTGAGAGTGTCGTTGTTTTTAGTCAATATACCCTGAAGTATTTAGGGGTAATTTGGCAACATATCTGCAATTTAATCTCAAATGTTTCAGAAAGAAAATAATGATATATGGGAGAAAATGAAAAGAAAAATGTAAACTGTTGATACTTAGGAAACCTGGGTGAAGGGTGTAGTTCTTTGTATCATTATTAATTTGTATTTGTCTTGCAAAACCCAGTTGTTCATACTCAACACAGATGCACGGGATGCCTATCCTGTGCCAGGCACTGTATTAGTGTCTGAGGACGTAGACTTGAATAGAACAGGCATGGTCTGGAGCTTGTTAGCATTAGGGAGTCCAAGGTGGCCAGCCACCTCCGTACTAAAGTCCTTGATGAAATCGAACAAAAGGAAAGGAGAATCTGCAGTAGTAGGCATCCCACTTAAATCTCTGGATAACAGCACTGTTGTTGTGTAAAGCCCTTAAGTACATCCAGTTATTTTCTGAAAATTACTTGTGCAGCATTTCATCTAGAAAAGACTCATCATCTAATTCCACATCACAAAATCTCATGTCCAATAGTGTCGCCTGTAGAAAGAAATAGCAACAACTTTATAAACAAACCTTACCCCCTGTATGGATTAAATGTTTGTGTCCCCTAAAATTCACATGTCGAAACTCTAAACCCCAATGTGATGGTTTTGGAAGTGGGGCCTTTGGGAAGTGATAAAGGTTAGATTACATCATGAGGGTAGGGCCCTCATGATGAGATTAGTGACCCTATAAAATGAGGAAGAGGGACAGAGGGGAAAGGCCATATTTGTCCATAGTGAGATGGCAGCCATCTGCAAGCCCTGAAAAGAGCTCTCACCAGAACCCAGCAGGCTGGCACCTTAATCTCTGACTTCCAGCATCCAGAACTAGGAGAAAATAAATTTCTGTTGTTTAGGTCACCCAGATGGTATCTTATTATGGCATCTGGAGTTGATTAAGACATTGATTTTTCCTCTTCCCTTTCCAATTCAGGATCCAATCCAGGATTGAATATTGTACTTAATTGTCATGTCTCTTTGAATAATATCTGTCAGCATTATGAACAAATAAGTGAATTAGAAGGGAAGTGGCTACAAGGGAAGTTTTACAAAAAAGATTTTTCTTTCAACTAAAATAATAATAATAACAATTACGGCTAACGTTGTTTTTTAGATTTTTTTGTTTCTCATTGCAACTTTCTTAGAAAGTAAAACTCTACAGTTATTTTGTGGGCAAAAAGAAAACAAATGTAAGTCTGAATGTCATGAATGTGAAAGAAGGGAAGTTATTTTCCCCTGACACAATGACATACTCTAAGTTAGCAAACTTCAGTGCAGCACAGCTGGGGACAAGGCTATGGTAGAAGGGAGTGATGAAGCCAATATGAATAAAAGAAAGGCAGGAAAATGGTTGCTTCTGCCAGAAACTCAAAGAAGGCCAGGTCCTCGGTCTACTGACTGTCTTCAGCTTTGCAATACCACGACTAACTCTTTTTTAAAAACACTTACTAGACACTAGCCAGTGTGTTAAGTGCTTTAGGAAGCTTATCTAATTATATCCTCCCAGTAATAACATGAAGTGGTTTCTGCTATTACTTCCATCCTCTCATTTGTTAATAGCTTACAGAAGTGAAGTCACTTTCTCTAAGTCATAGCAGTATTTAAGTGGTAGAGCTAAGGAGAATTCTCTAGAACGGTGCCTTTTAAATATACACACAAGTCACTGAGGGATCTTGTTAAAATGCAGATACTGATTCTGTATGTCTGGAGGAGGACTATGGTTCTGCATTTCTAATAAGCTCCCAGGTGATGTTGATGCTGTGTTCTACTAAACACACTTTGAATAACAACGCTCTGGAAGTATATAACAGCTAAGTGTGCCTGGCATGTAAGTGCCCACTAGATATTTCTTGAATTATTTAACAAATTAGGAGAGAAAAAAAAAGAGATTCTAAAAATCTGTTGTTGACTTCATTCTTAATCAGCAAGTCTTGATTGTTACAGCTTTTCTTCACAAGGATGTTATAAAATTAAATATTTCATGGGAGATCTGGAAGATTTTCAGGTACCAGATTCTACACAGTTACAAAGAATACAATGCTGGAAAGCTGAAAGCAGACCATCACCATATAGAGAACACTTTACCTGTAGGTGTGTCTACTTAGTTGTAGTGTAATGTCAGCAGACTCTATTCTCTTCTCCTCCTTTTTCCATTGACCTGGCTGGTGAGAATGTTAGGAATTAATAAAGTGTCTCACCCTCTAACTATCATATGAGGCTACAAGGGCTGCAAAAACCCTGTCAGGAAGAGAAGATTCACTGGGAACAAAGTTGAAGACCAATGATAGCCAGCATTCCTACTTAGGGTATGTGGATAGAAAAACTTCACATCAAAGCAAGTCACTGATATGGCAACTGCACATTATTGTTTTAGAGTATAAACTAAGTATAAGTACAGGTTAGTGTGTAACAACGTCCAGAAAGAGATCAGTTTTGAAACGCTTAAATACTCCTATTAACAGTCTAGCCTTTTTTAAAAAATTGCTCGAGGTATAAATGGCATGCCATAAACTGTACATCACATATTGAAAGTACAATTTTATAAGTTTTTGACAAATGTATACACCCATGCAACCATCATCAAAATCAAAATGATGAACAAATCTTTCACTCACCTACCAAAAATTTCCCCGTGACCCTTGGCTATCCCAGCCTACTCCCATTCCTAGGCAACTGTTAATCTGCTTTGTATCACTGTAGATGAATTTGGGTTTTGTATGTACTCTTTTTTTTATCTGGTTCCCTTCACTTAGCATAATTATTTTCACATTCATTCATTTTGTTGCATGACTCTGTAGTTCACTGCTTTTATTACTGAGTAGTTTTTATTGTATGGCTATTCCAAGGTTTGTTGATGGGCATGTGTATTGTTTCCATCTTTTTGATATTACAAGTAAAGCTGTTATGATGACATTGTCATTTTCATCTTAAAAGTTAACTTTGGGGCTTCCCTGGTGGCACAGTGGTTGAGAGTCCTTCTGCCGATGCAGAGGACATGAGTTCATGCCCCGGTCCAGGAAGATCCCACATGCCGCGGAGCGGCTGGGCCCGTGAGCCATGGCCGCTGGGCCTGCGCGTCCGGAGCCTGTGCTCCGCAACGGGAGAGGCCACAACAGTGAGAGGCCCGCGTACCGGAAAAAAAAAAAAAAAGTTAACTTTGGGTCTTTAAAAACTCTTCCATGTCTCTATTTTACTGTTTTTTTAAATGTGAGATGGCAGTATATTTTATTTATTTATTAACATCTTTATTGGAGTATAATTGCTTTACACCGTTGTGTTAATTTCTGCTGTATAACAAAGTGAGTCAGCTATATATATATACATATATCCCCATAACCTCTCCCTCTTGTGTCTCCCTCGTACCCTCCAGGTAGTCACAAAGCATCGAGCTGATCTCCCTGTGCTATGCGGCTGCTTCCCACTACCTATTTTACATTAGGTAGTGTATATATGTCCATGCCACTCTCTCACTTTGTCCCAGCTTACCCTTCCCCCTCCCCATGTCCTCAAGTTCATTCTCTACATCTGTGTCTTTATTCCTGTCCTGCCCCTAAGTTCATCAGAACCATTTTTTTTTTCAGATTCCATATACATTTGTTAGCATATGGTAGTTGTCTTTCTCTTTCTGACTTACTTCACTCTGTATGACAGCCTCTAGGTCCATCCACCTCACTACAAATAACTCAATTTCATTTCTTTTTATGGCTGAGTAATATTCCATTGTATATATGTGCCACATCTTCTTTATTCATTCAACTGTCAACGGACACTTAAGTTGCTTCCATGTCCTGGCTATTGTAAATAGTGCTGCAATGAACACTGTGGTACATGACTCTTTTTAATTATGGTTTTCTCAGGGTATACACCCAGTAGTGGGATTGCTGGGTCATATGGTAGTTCTTTTTTAGTTTTTTAAGGAACTTCCATACTGTTCTCCATAGTGGCTGTATCAATTTCATTCCCACCAACAGTGCAAGAGGGTTCCCTTTTCACCACATCCTTTCCAGCATTTACAGTTTGTAGATTTTTTGATGATGGCCATTCTGACCGTTGTGAGGTGATACCTCATTGTAGTTTTGATTTGCATTTCTCTAATGATTAGTGATGTTAAGCATTCTTTCATGTGTTTGTTGGCAATATGTATATCTTCTTTGGAGAAATGTCTGTGTAGGTCTTCTGCCCATTTTTGGATTGGGTTGTTTGTTTGTTTCATATTGAGCTGCATGAGCTGCTTATATATTTTAGAGATTAATCCTTTGTCAGTTGCTTCGTTTGCAAATATTTTCTCCCATTCTGAGGGTTCTCTTTTCGTATTGTTTATGGTTTCCTTTGCTGCACAAAAGCTTTTAAGTTTCATTAGGTCCCATTTTTTTATTTTTGCTTTTATTTCCATTTCTCTAGGAGGTGGGTCAAAAAGGATCTTGCTGTGATGTATGTCATAGAGTGTTCTGCCTATGTTTTCCTCTAAGAGTTTGATAGTGTCTGGCCTTACATTTAGGTCTTTAATCCATTTTGAGTTTATTTTTGTGTATCGTGTTAGGAAGTGATCTAATCTCATACTTTTACATGTACCTGTCCAGTTTTCCCAGCACCACTTATTGAAGAGGCTGTCTTTTCTCCATTGTATATCTTTGCCTCCTTAGTCATAGATAAGTTGTTGACCCATTAATTTGAAGTTTATGGTTCTGCTATTCTCAGAGAGCATAATTTTAAAAATATAATTTTCAAAAGAAATGATAGCAGTAAATTCCTTCAAATGGGGATTACAAACACAACCATCCTGCTTTGTTCACTAATGTGATGTCCAATTGAGTCCTAACTCCATGAGGAAGATCCGGAAATAATATCTTAATGTGAATATGGTCTTTTGGGCTTTCAAAAACCTAGCAGCTAAGGACAAGTTCAAGAACTAGGAGCGGGCTGTGCCCCCAATGCAGGAACATTTGTTACTGTCTTATGTTTAGATGATCACCCCTCAACTTGGGCAAACACTATCCTTCAGACACTCCAGTTACTTTTCCATTACTTCCCTTCTCCTCAGATTTGCTCTTTACAATCATTTCCTAAGGCACAACAACACTTTACTTTTACTGCCTCTGGGCTCTCAATGCCCAGCCTAGCTTTTTTATGTTAAAGGGAGGCCCTAACATACAACATTTTATTCCTCATCTAGGTCTCGCCTGCCACCACAGTAGACGGACCATGCAGTTAAGATGAACCCCAGTTGTCCATTAGCTGGTTAGCTGTGCAAAAGCTATTTAACCTCTCTATGCCTCGGTTAACTCATCTAAAAAGATGAGGATAAGATTAAGATTTAGATTTAGAATTACTATAAGATTTTATATTAATTCATTTAATCCTCCCCAGAGCCATATAAAGTAGGTATTACCACTCCCATTTTACAGATGAGCAGATAGGTGCTGAGAGGATGAATAACCTGCCCAAAGTCACACAGCTACAAAATGGCAGCCTGAGATTGTAGGCATATGGCTGAGGCTCCTGGGTATAAACTTTATATCTCTCTGCTCTACTGCCTCATATACTTGTTTAGTTAATATTATTTTTACTGCTTGGGAATTTAGGGTAGTGGTCAGATTGTAACTGAAATGTTTAGCTAAAGATGGGCCTGACGTTTGCAAAGAAAGAAAAGTAATAGAAGCCTCTAACCATCATGGGAGTAATTCATTCACTTCTACATTCATTTAGTAAATGAGGGCTAGGTACTGTTCTAGAGGATGAATATGTAGCTATGGATGAGACAAAATTTTATGGTTTTACCTCTGTACCTTTTCACATGCTACTTCTTTTGTTGAGAATGTACCTATACATACACACATACATACACACACACACACACACACACACACACACACTCTGTAGTCTGGTCAATCCTCACTTTCTCCGCTCAGTATAGTAAAACACAACTATTGCTCGAACTATTCTGAATTGCTACCTTCGGCACACATCTCAGATTCCCTAATTAAACTCAAAGAGGAACAAAAGAAGAACATTTTTTAAAAATGATAAAGAAAAAGAAAAAAGAAAAAGGATGCATTTGTGGAGGTGTCAAAGGAAAGAAACCAGAAACAAAATTTGAGATGAAAAGATAGTATTAAAGAAAAGAGTGAAAACGATGAGACCACGAAGCAGTTTAGTAATATTTTTAGTACATGAAGGACATTTACATGGAGAATAAAAATAGACCCTTCTCCTTAGGGAGTTATAAGGGAGGAAACTGTTTTCAGTGAAAGTGGTAGAGGGAGAGTCAGCTAGCTTTTATTGGGCCCTTCCCATAGGCAGGGCATAATCACTACTATCAAGGGGCTTACAATTTAACGGGAAAGACAGCTTGCGCATAAAAAGATGACTAGTAATCAACTTAATGGAACAGACTACAAGAGCAATGAATGCAGAGAAGGGAGAGATTTCAATGAATTCATTGGCTGAGATAGAAAGGAAACACTTCACTAAAGAGATAAAATGGTAGAGTCTTAATGAAAACCAAGGACTCAGGCAAAGGGAAGAGCAGTAGAAAATGGCATAAAACATGATTGGAATTTCTGAAAAATGCATTTTTAGAGACTCCTCCCTAAAGCCAACTTCACTTCTCCACCAGAACCTGTGCCAGCAGCAAATCTCTTCTCTCCATTTTTTTCTCTCCTCTTTTCACTGGATAATTTCATCAACATTGTTTTCTATCATCTAAAACACAAAACCAAAACTACTTCTGTAGTTTTTGTTCCATCTCTCCTTTTTTCTCTTCCAGTTTTATTGAGATGTAATTGACATACAGCACTATATAAGTTTATGGTGCACAGCATACGGATTTGACTTAAATACATCATGAAATGACTGCCACAAGTTCAGTGACTTTCCATCATATATATATATATATATATATATATATATAAATAAAAGAAATAGAAAAAAAAATTTTCCTTCTCGTGAGAACACTTAGGATTTACTCTATTAACAACTTTCATATATAACATTCAGCAGTCTTCATTATGTTTATCATGTTGGACATTATAGCCTTAGTACTTATTTATCTTATAAGCAGAAGTTTGTGTGGTAACTTTTGACCACCTTCATCCAAGTCCCCCTCCCCCCACCTCCCACTTCTGGTAACCACAAATCTGATTTCTTTTTCTATGAGTTTATTTGTTTTTGAAGTATAACTGACCTACAACACTACGATAATTCCTAGTATACAACATAGTGAGTCAATACTCGTATATGTTTCAAAATGATCACCATGATAAGTCTAATTAACCTCTGTCACCATATAAAACTATTACATAGTTATTTACTATATTCCCCACATTGTACATTTCATACCCGTGACTCATTTATTTTATAATTGAAAGTTTGTACCTTTTAATTGCCCTCACCTATTTGTGTCCTCCCTTTCTCCTTTTTCTTAAGGAACATTTTTTGAAATCATTGTCCATACACTCTGTCTCCTATTCCTCTCCTTGCATTCTCTCTAGATCCCACTACAATAAGGCCGATCTCACACCAAACTGTTCCAATCAGGCCTCCAGGGACATTTGCATGGCTAAATTCAGTGGTCAGTTCTCGGGCCTCATCTCACTTATCTGACTCAGTTGATGCCTCTTTCCATGAAATGCTTTCTGACCTGGCTCTCAGGACACCAAGCTCCACTCCCTTGGTGATCTCATTCAGTCTCATGGTTTTAAATATCATCTATATGCTAATGACTCTGACACTAATATCTCCTCCTTAATTCCTCACTTGTGTATCCAACTGCCTGATACCTCTCTGTAAATGTTCAAAGGCATCTCAAATTTAACAAATCCAGGATTACATTTCTAACATTCCTCACCCTCTTCCCGTAATTCTACTCATTTTACAATGTTCCTATTGCTATCCTTGATAAATGGCAGCTCTTCTTCAGTTGCTCAGGCCAAAAATCTTAGAGTCATCACTGAACTCATCTTCTTCTCACCCTGCATCCAGTTCAGTAAATCATGATAGCGCATCTTTCAAATATATCCATAATTTGGAGTTCCTTTCAATACCTCCTACTGCTATCTAAGTCACTACCATCTCTCACCTGAATTATGACAAAGCTGCTAATTGGTTTCTCTGTTTACACTCCTCCAGTCTACTCTCAACACAGTAGCCAAAACATCCACATAAAATGCCAGTCAGACCAGGGCGAACTTTCACACAAATGCCTCCAGTGCCTTTCCAGCTCACTCACAGGGAAGAGGCAACGTCCTTTCTCTGACCTGCCACACTCACAGGGTCTGCTTTGCCGATTTTACTTCTCTGACCTCGTCTAATGCATTCAGATTTGTTCACCCCGTGCCAACCCCCCCGGCCTCTTCTCCTTCCTAGGACACACCAGGCACGTTTCTGCTTATGGGCCTTTGGGTTTGCTGTTTGTTCCCTCTGCTTAGAATGTGCTTCTTGGGAATTCCCTGGCAGTCCAGTGGTTAGGACACCGAGCTTTCACTGACGGGAACTGTGTTCGATCCCTAGTCGGGGAACTAAGATCCTGCAAGCTGCAAAGTGGCAAAAAAAAAAAAAAAAAAGAATGTGCTTCTCTCTTTCAGATATCCACATGGGTAGACTCCTCAGTTTCTTCAGAACTCTGTTCTTATGCCGCTTTCTTAGAAAGGGCTTTCTTGACCACCGATCTAAAATTTTGAACTCTTCCCCAAATTTCCTAACTTCCTTCCCTATTTTTCCCCTTAGCACTTATTAGTTTACCATACAATAAAATTTACTTATTTATTTTATTTATTAACTACCCCATTAGAACCTAAGCTAGCGGGACTTCCCTGGTGGCACAGTGGTTAAGAATCCACCTGCCAATGCAGGGGACACAGGTTCGATCCCTGGTCCGGGAAAATCCCACATGCCGCGGAGCAACTAAGCCCCATGCACCACAACTACTGAGCCTGCGCTCTAGAGCCCGCAAGCCACAACTACTGAAGCCTACGCACCTAGAGCCCGTGCTCTGCAACAACAGAAGCCACCACAATGAGAAGCCCGCGCACCGCAACGAAGAGTAGCCCCCACTTGCCGCAACAAGAGAAAGTTCACGCACAGCAACCAAGACCCAATGCAGCCAAAAGTAAATAAACAAAAAAAAATTTATAAAAAAATATTTCTGGGGGGCTTCCCTGGTGGCGCAGTGGTTGAGAGTCCGCCTGCCAATGCAGGGTACACGGGTTCGTGCTCGGTCCAGGAAGAACCCACATGCCGCGGAGCGGCTGGGCCCGTGAGCCATGGCTGCTGAGCCTGCGCGTCCGGAGCCTGTGCTCCGCAACGGGAGAGGCCACAACAGTGAGAGGCCTGCGTACTGCAAAAAAAAAAAATATATATATATATATATATTATTTTTTTTTAAAAAAGAATCTAAGCTAGCTCCTTGATGGCAGGGCTTTACTGCTGTGTCCCCAAGTACTTTTGACAGTAACAATAAATATTTTCTCAATGAATGAATGTTGGCAAACATTCATTGTAGTATTCACATATTAAATAGAATTTCTATTCAGGAATGAATTGTTTCATATAGCCTATAAGCCAAACTTAAAACTGAAGAGTTTCTTTTTTCCATGTCACATCTTCAACTTATGCATTTGGCAGGCCATAAGAGGAATAACCTAGAGATAACTTTTTATTAATACATTCTCATTATTGCCCATCGAAAGTGATATTTTGTCATGCATTTAAGAAAACAATGATAATGTTATAATATTTATACTTCAATGGCTTTTGGTGATGTAGAACATATGCATATTAAACTAATTGGGTGTGAAATTTGGAGGATTGTTTAAAACTCTTCAAGAAAATAATCCATAAAATAATCCGCATACTCTCCACAGTAACGATACTGTATTACATTAAATCTAAGGTGCCATCGATGGTATAGCTCACCATTATATTATCCATCACTAAGAAAAAGAAAAAAGAAAAAATACCACTCATTTAATTATGAAAAAATGTTTTTCTATCACTTAGAATTTTTATTTTATGCCTATTTAAAACGTTTTTCGGATTTACTTGGACATAAATTTCTATCATATAGCATTTTTGCACTTATATAAAAAGCATGATATAAGTGAAATAAATCTGTCAAGGTATTTCTAGTACTTCGCATTCAAAGCCTAACTCGTTTTAATCACTTCTCAACTTGGTCTCATTGATGCCCATGTTTTTCCACCAATTTCGTACATTTTGCCAGCAGAGCAAAAAAATACTCAACCGTGACCTCTGGGCACTTTCCTGATCTTACTATAAAGTGTCAGTGTATGATTTCCAAACTACGAGCAGGAGTTATAGTCTTTTTCAAATATTCCTGAAATGGCCTGTTGATTGAAACTTTGAGTTGCAGTTTTGCAGTCATGCCACCAGGAATAATCTGAGACTCCCATGTCCCAGCCATGGTAACAAGGTCATGTCTGCCCCTCTGGTTGACAGTTATTATAAGATACCCTAGATTGTGAAGCACACCTCAATTTTAAAATGTTAAAATGTGCAAAAATGTGATACATAACATATGGTAACAAACTTCACTTTGCTTTTGTTAGGTACCAGTAGGGAAATCACCCTGTTTGCTTTGGTATGAGTGCACTGCTACTCTCCTTACTAAGTGCTGTGACACACAGACTCTATCCTTTATTACTCAATGGCATGGAAAGATTTTAGTTTAGGCAATAGACCTTTAGACTCATGTGGATGTTGCTATCAGAGGTTAATATAAGAGAGCTAAGGTCAACAGAAACAGAAGCCCCATTCAGGCTGAACCACATGCAGAGAAAATATCATAAGTTTAGTTAAGAGGGACGTCATGGGTCAATTTGGTTTTGCGTGACCACTTGTAAATATAAGATTCTGTGAATCTTCCAGATTTTTTTTCTACTGAACTAAGTTATAAGAGCAAATGGCTTAAATAGAGAAATTTAGGAATTCACAGTTTAATATGCTTATGTTAAAAAAAGAAAAAAATTTCACATTAGATATCATTATTTAGCATTTATTGAGTTCCTTAGGTCTTATAACAGGTTATGAAATACAGTATTAAAGGTAATCCTATAATCCTCAGGAAAAAATGTTGACCTTTTCAACTCTAGCATGAAAAGATGGGGCTGTCTGTATTATAAGTCAATTCACACTCTTAGAAAATCCATTAAAATAGCTGGATATAACGTTCAAATCTCTTAGACTCCTTTGGTACAAAACAGGGATTAGAAACCTGACTATAGAGAATGTTTTAGACCTGTGCATGCTTACTCTTAAATTCGAGATTGCAAGAGTGTTCCCTGATGAAGAGAGCACTGTAATACTTTTCCTTCTAGCATAATGATAGCGCAATAATAATAAATATATTTATACTTATTTAAATATCTAAATATAATTTAAAATATAAACATATTTATTTAATAAATATTGTGTATATTAATATTTATATATTGTATGTTATAAATATTTATATAAAATATTGATATTTAAATAAATATATTATTAAATAAAATAAGAAATATTTAAATAAATTTATCTGATACATAAGTGTCTCTTTGTATTCCAGGGGAAGGGAAGAAACTAAAGATAATTGTCAGTATTCTACTAGGCTCTTGACAGGGATCATCTCATTTCATTCTCACAGTATATTTATGAGATGGGAGATTTTGGAAACGAAGGCTTGGGAAACCTAGGTCTCATGTCTGAGACCATGAGGCTAGTGGAAGCAGGGCTGAGACTGGAACCCAGTCTACTTAGCCTTCTCAGTTTATGCTCTTTACTACCTCACATGTGCTAACAGATTATTAGGCTACCAAAAGTGATGCTTTCTGCCCCCATATAATCCTAGAGTTCACAAAGAGAAATAGCTTTTTAAAAAGTCAATCCATATTGAGACACAGGCAGAGGTTCTATTTCTATCTACCTTGCTGATAAGTTGAACAGTCTAGTTACTGGTTTCTAGAATGCTCTCTGGCCGTAGGTTGCTTTGCTGACACTACTAATTAGATCCTTTCCCAGGACCAAATCCAGACCATCCGGGAACCTTCAACCTCCCCTCTTCACTCTACCACTCCCCTCTTTGCCTGCCCCTCTGCCTTCTCCAATACTGGATAGCTGGGGATGAAAAAACCTAATAGAAGAGACAGTGTTCCTGACCCTTAGTTTCAGAGCCTAGAGTCCTGGGGATTTACAACTGGGTTTATACCTGGAAAGATTAAGCAGCTTCCTGTAGCTTCACCCATAATTATGAGGAGTCTTGCAAATCCAACTAAAATTCAGGGTGTTTTAACTACAGTACCCTGTAGCAGCCATGCTTCTATAGAACGGACCCCTAATTCTTTTCCAGATGCGATTTTTTCCCCTTGTTTCTTCTCATTCTATGTATTAAGACAGCAACAGGAAATCTCTTAGGCTTTCCTTCTCCCTCCCAGCTACTCTCTTTATAGCGCCCAATGTTGCCAGGTGTTAGCAACAAAATTGAAGAGGGACAATTAAGAGTCTCTCCAAGCTGTTGTTGTTACTTAGGGTGCATCTAATATTTTACATTAGCAAGTTGCAGTGCAAGTTGCCTTTATTCAACTATTCCAGACATTTTAAAGATGCTGAATGATTTACTCTTTTCCAAGCCCCAAACAAAGCCTCTCTCTGTGCTATGCACATTTAAGCTGCTAATACCAAAAGAACTGAGCCTGGGGGAGTCATGATTCAAACTGAAACCCTCCATTGAAAGTGCCTGTGCTAGCTGGAGTGTACTCAACTTCATGTTGTGATAAAGCAGATAAGTAGCTCTGCTTTAACACCAAATGGAGCAAGTGCTTTAGACGGTAATTCCCACACCTTTAAAAGCACATGCACACGTTCATCAACAGGTTCAACTCATTTACCTAGAAAATGGGAATGGTTTTAATTAACAGATAACTTCTGAAAAAAATAAATAAATACAGACTGCTGTGGGGCTTCCTGGTGGCACAGTGGTTAAGAATCCGCCTGCCAACGCAGGGGACATGGGTTCAAGCCCTAGTCTGGGAAGATCCCACATGACGAGGATCAACTAAGCCCATGCACCACAACTACTGAGCCTGCACTCTAGAGCCTACGAGCCACAACTACTGAAGCCCGCGTACCTAGAGCCCATGCTCTGCAACAAGAGAAGCCACTGCAGTGAGAAGCCCGCACACAGCAATGAAGAGTAGCCCCCACTTGCCGCAACTAGAGAAAGCCTGCACGCAGCGCAGCAACGAAGACCCAACACAGCCAAAAAATTTAAAAAGACTGTTTTCTCTACTGTTGTTGCTTAATTAGCTTTATCACAAAAGAAAGCTAGAAACTCATAGCTACTAAGTTTCATAACCGTGACAGGAAGTGTGTCCTGGAGGGACAGGGGTCTCAGAATAACTCATGAACAAGCTTATATTTTGGCCAACGGGTTAGTTAGGGATATGAGTCATATAACCAAGTGCCGCCGTCTCCTTTCAATCCTGCCGGTCAGTGGGGAAAAAAAAAAAAAAGAACCAAACCACAAAAGGTAACTGAGTTTCCCAAAGTATAAATGGTCGTGAGGGCCTAATTACAACCCTGGGAGCCATCTGATATTTGGAACTCAACAGACCTAGTTTGAAAGTTAGCCTGGAATTTGTAGACCAAACAATGGGTGGAGAAAGAGAGGAAGAAATGAGATTTCTCTGCTACTGTTTGCTTTGAGCTATTCTATGTGCTTTACAGTTAACTCTCACCAAACCCTCTGGGAGATAAATATTTTTACACCAATTTAAAAGATGTTGCAAACAGAGCCTTTGACTTTGGTCGCACACAGACACAAGGTGAACCAACCCCAGAACCATATACTAACCATCATGTGCAGGTGGAGTGCACAGTCTGGCTTCTTTCCACTCTGCATGTTGAGTTTTGCTTTTTTTACAAGCACTATTCTGGGAGGGAAAAAAATTTAGCCTGTATTAATAATGTCTTTGAATACACATGTAGTTATGCTTAAATGTGTTTCAATTCTAAAAATTACAGAAGCACTAGTAGCAAAGAAGACGTGACTGGAAATCCAGAAATGAGAGCAAATCAGAATACCTCAGGATTGGAATTAGAAGAGACAAGAGATCATTTTGTGGCCTTCTACAAGAATTATCAGTTTATCAAATTATCAATTTCCTTTACAGCATTCCCAGAGAGAAATGCCACCACTTACTTCTAAATTGCACCTCAGGTTCCCACCACTGAACTAGGAACTTAATTATTAACAGAAAATCAAATATGATATCTCCACATATTCCAGCCCCTACCCCCAATTCCCACTCCATGGTCCAAGTCCATTTGCACCAGCCCATTTTTGAGCAGGTGAGGGCAAGGCTCAGTTCCCAAATCTCACTGTGTAAAGTATTAATGTAAACATTAATCTATGTAGAATATAATGATATTTTAATTGCTCCAGGTTAGCTAACCTGGGGCATTTACTCTCTATTCCATTTTGGTGGTGGTGGTAATGGTGGTGTATGTGTGTGTTTGTGTGTGTGGAGGGCTACTGACAAAGGATGCTGCAAATTTAAAACTTTATGAAATTTCTGAAGATCTTTTTTCTTAAACTAAAAAAGGTCTTTTAGACAAAACACTTCATTTTCATACTCCCAGGCTTTTAATACTTGAATTTCCTCATTTTCTTTACAATTAAAACCAGTGTGTAAATACTTTTATTCAAATGCAGAAGGTTTGTGCTATTTCAGGCTTTTCAAGAGCTTAGAGAATGGTAGGTTTATTTGCAGCTACCTCACATTGATTTTTCTGTCATCTTTAGGATTAACCGATTTGCATCAAATACGATTTTTGTACTACCTGCATCAGAGATAATTTCAAAACCTCAGTAGAGAACTTAAAGAAATAAAAAATATATAGGGGCTTCCGGGAAGATGGCAGAAGAGTAAGACGCGGAGATCACCTTCCTCCCCACAGATACACTATAAATACATCTACAGACGGAACAACTCCTGGAGAACACCTACTGAATGCTGGCAGAAGACCTCAGACCTCCCAAAAGGCAAGAAACCCCCCCCACGTACCTGGGCAGGGCAAAAGAAAACAGAGACAAAAGAATAGGGACGGGACCTGCACCAGTGGGAGGGAGCTGTGAAGGAGAAACGTTTCCACACACTAGGAAGCCCCTTCCCGGGCGGAGACTGCGGGTGGCGGAGGGGGAGAGCTTCGGCACAGCCGAGGAGAGCGCAGCAACAGGGGTGCGGAGGGCAAAGCAGAGAGATTCCCACACAGAGGATCAGGGCCGACCGGCACTCACCAGCGCGAGAGGCTTGTCTGCTCACCCGCCGGGGCGGGTGGGGCCTGGAGTTCAGGCTCGGGCTTCGGTCGGAGCGCCGGGAGAGGACTGGGGTTGGCTGCGTGAACACAGCCTGCAGGGGGTTAGTGCGCCACGGCTAGCCGGGAGGGAGTCCGGGGAAAAGTCTGGACCTGCCGAAGAGGCAAGAGACTTTTTCTTACCTCTTTGTTTCCTGGTGCTCGAGGAGAGGGGATTAAGAGCGCTGCTTAGGGGATTAAGAGCGCTGCTTAAAGGAGCTCCAAAGACGGGCGCGAGCCGCGGCTAACAACGCGGACCCCAGAGACGGGCATGAGACACTAAGGCTGCTTCTGCCGCCCCCAAGAAGCCTTTGTGCGAGCACAGGTCAATATCCACACCCCGTTCCGGGGAACCTGTGCAGCCCGCCACTGCCGGATCCCGGGATCCACGGATAACTCCCCCGGGAGAACGCACGGCACGCCTCAGGCTGGTGCAACGTCACGCCGGCCTCTGCCGCCGCAGGCCCGCCCCGCCCTCCGTGCCCCTCCCTGCCCCTCCGGCCTGAGTGAGCCAGAGCGCCCGAATCAGCGGCTCCTTTAACCCCGTCCTGTCTGAGCGAAAAACAGACGCCCTCCTGCGACCTACACGCAGAGGCGGGGCCAAATCCAAAACTGAGCACCTGGGAGCTGTGAGACCAAAGAAGAGAAAAGGAAATCTCTCCCAGCAGCCTCAGAAGCAGCAGATTAAAGCTCCACAATCAACTTGATGTATCCTGCATGTGTGGAATACATGAATAGAACAAATCATCCCAAATTGAGGAGGTGGACTTTGGGAGCAAGACTTATGATTTTTTCCCCTTTTCCTCTTTTTGTGAGTGTGTGTGTGTATGCTTCTGTGTGAGATTTTGTCTGTATAGCTTTGCTTTCACCATTTGTCCTAGGGTTCTATCCGTCCGTTTCTTTTGTTGTTTTTTTGTTTTTTTAAAATATTTCTTCTTTTTTTCTCTTAATAATTATTTTAATAACTTTATTATATTTTATCTTACTTTATTTTATTTTACATTATCTTCTTTCTTACTTTTTTTCCTTTCTTCCATCTTCCCTTCCTTCCTCCCTCCCTCCCTCCTTTCTTTCTTTCTTTCTACTTCTACTAATTCTTTCTTTCTGCTTTTTCTCCCTTTTATTCTGAGCCGTGTGGATGAAAGGCTCTTGGTGCTACAGCCAGGAGTCAGTGCTGTGCCTCTGAGGTGGGAGAGCCAACTTCAGGACACTGGTCCACAAGAGACCTCCCAGCTGCACATAATATCAAATTGCAAAAATCTCCCAGAGATCTCCATCTCAACACCAGCACCCAGCTTCACTCAATGGCGAGCAAGCTACAGTGCTGGACATCCTATGCCAAACAACTAGCAAGACAGGAACACAACCCCACCCATTAGCAGAGAGGCTGCCTAAAATCATAACAAGTCCACAGACACCCCAAAACACACCACCAGACGTGGATCTGCCCACCAGAAAGACAAGATCCAGCCTCATCCACCAGAACACAGGCACTAGTCCCCTCCACCAGGAAGCCTACACAACCCACTGAACCAACTTTAGCCAGTGGGGACAGACACCAAAAACAACGGGAACTACGAACCTGCAGCCTGCAAAAAGGAGACCCCAAACACAGTAAGATAAGCAAAATGAGAAGACAGAAAAACACACAGCAGATGAAGGAGCAAGATAAAAACCCACCAGACCTAACAAATGAAGAGGAAATAGGCAGTCTATCTGAAAAAGAATTCAGAATACTGATAGTAAAGATGATTCAAGATCTTGGAAATAGAATAGAGAAAATGCAAGAAACAGTTAACAAGGACCTAGAAGAACTAAAGATGAAACAAGCAATGATGAACAACACAATAAATGAAATTTAAAATACTCTAGATGGGATCAATAGCAGAATAACTGAGGCAGAAGAACGGGTAAGTGACCTGGAAGATGAAATAGTGGAAATAACTACTGCAGAGTAGAATAAAGAAAAAAGAATGAAAAGAACTGAGGACAGTCTCAGAGACCTCTGGGGCAACATTAAACGCACCAACATTCGAATTATAGGGGTTCCAGAAGAAGAAGAGAAAAAGAAAGGGACTGAGAAAATATTTGAAGAGATTATAGTTGAAAACTTCCCTAATATGGGAAAGGAAATAGTTAATCAAATCCAGGAAGCACAGAGTCCCATACAGGATAAATCCAAGGAGAAATATACCAAGACACATATTAATCAAACTGTCAAAAATTAAATACAAAGAAAACATATTAAAAGCAGCAAGGGAAAAACAACAAATAACACACAAGGGAATCCCCATAACGTTAACAGCTGATCTTTCAGCAGAAACTCTGCAAGCCAGAAGGGACTGGCAGGACATATTTAAAGTGATGAAGGAGAAAAACCTGCAACCAAGATTACTCTACCCAGCAAGGATCTCATTCAGATTTGATGGAGAAATTAAAACCTTTAAAGACAAGCAAAAGCTGAGAGAGTTCAGCACCACCAAACCAGCTTTACAACAACTGCTAAAGGAACTTCTCTAGGCAAGAAACACAAGAGAAGGAAAAGACATACAATAACGAACCCAAAACAATTAAGAAAATAGGAATACAAACATACATATCGATAATTACCTTAAATGTAAATGGACTAAATGCTCCCACCAAAAGACACAGATTGGCTGAATGGATACAAAAACAAGACCCATATATTTGCTGTCTACAAGAGACCCACTTCAGCCCTAGAGACACATACAGACTGAAAGTAAGGGGATGGAAAAAGGTATTTCATGCAAATGGAAACAAAAAGAAAGCTGGAGTAGCATTTCTCATATCAGACAAAATAGACTTTAAAATAAAGACTATTAGAAGAGACAAAGAAGGACACTACATAATGATCAAGGGATCGATCCAAGAACATGTAACAATTGTAAATATTTATGCACCCAACATACGAGCACCTCAATACATAAGGCAAATACTAACAGCAATAAAAGGGGAAATCAACAGTAACACAAACATAGTAGGGGGCTTTAACACCCCACTTTCACCAATGGCCAGATCATCCAAAATGAAAATAAATAAGGAAACACAAGCTTTAAATGATACATTAAACAAGATGGACTTAGTTGATATTTATAGGACACTCCATCCAAAAACAACAGAATACACGTTTTTCTGAAGTGCTCATGGAACATTCTCCAGGATAGATCATATCTTGGGTCACAAATCAAGCCTTGGTAAATTTAAGAAAATTGAAATTGTATCAAGTATCTTTTCTGACCACAATGCTATGAGACTAGATATCAATTACAGGAGAAGATCTGTAAAAAATACAAACACATGGAGGCTAAACAATACACTACTTAATAACGAAGTGATCACTGAAGAAATCAAAGAGGAAATTAAAAAATACCTAGAAACAAATGACAATGGAGACACGACAACCCAAAATCTATGGGATGCAGCAAAAGCAGTTCTAAGAGGGAAGTTTATAGCAATACAATCCTACCTTAAGAAACAGGAAACATCTCGAATAAACAACCTAACCTTGCGCCTAAAGCAATTAGAGAAAGAAGAACAAAAAACCCTAAAGTTAGCAGAAGGAAAGACATTATAGAATTCAGATCTGAAATAAATGAAAAAGAAATGAAGGCAATGATAGCATGATCAATAAAACTAAAATCTGGTTCTTTGAGAAGATAAACAAAATTGATGAACCATTAGCCAGACTCGTCCAGAAAAAAAGGGAGAAGACTCAAATTAGTAGAGTTAGAAATGAAAAAGGAGAAGTAACAACTGACACTGCAGAAATACAAAAGATCATGAGAGATTACTACAGGCAACTCTATGCCAATAAAATGGACAACCTGGAAGACATGGACAAATTCTTAGAAATGCACAACGTACCAAGACTGAATCAGGAAGAAATAGAAAATATGAACAGACCAATCACAAGCACTGAAATTGAAACTGTGATTAAAAATCTTCCAACAAACAAAAGCCCAGGACCAGATGGCTTCACAGGCGAATTCTATTAGACATTTAGAGAAGAGCTAACACCTATCCTACTCAAACTCTTCCAAAATGTAGCAGAGGGAGGAACATCCCAAACTCATTCTACGAGGCCACCACCACCCTGATACCAAAACCAGACAAGGATGTCACAAAGAAAGAAAAGTACAGGCCAATATCACTGATGAACATAGATGCAAAAATCCTCCACAAAATACTAGCAAAGAGAATCCAACAGCACATTAAACGTATCATACTCCATGATCACATGGGGTTTAGCCCAGGAATGCAAGGATTCTTCAATACACGCAAATCAATGTGATACACCATATTAACAAATTGAAGGAGAAAAACCATATGATCATCTCAATAGATGCAGAGAAAACTTTTGACAAAATTCAACACCCATTTATGATAAAAACCCTGCAGAAAGTAGGCATAGAGGGAACTTTCCTCAACATAATAAAGGCCATATATGACAAACCCACAGCCAACATCGTCCTCAATGGTGAAAAACTGAAAGCATTTCCACTAAGATCAGGAACAAGACAAGGTTGCCCACTCTTAACACTCTTATTCAACACAGTTTTGGAAGTTTTAGCCACAGCAATCAGAGAAGAAAAGGAAATAAAAGGAATCCAAATCGGAAAAGAAGAAGTAAAGCTGTCATTGTTTGCAGATGACATGATACTCTACATAGAGAATCCTAAAGATGTTACCAGAAAATTACTAAAGCTAATTAATGAATTTGGTAAAGTAGCAGGATACAAAATTAATACACAGAAATCTCTGGAATTCCTATACACTAATGATGAAAAATCTGAAAGTGAAATCAAGAAAACACTCCCATTTACCATTGCAACAAAAAGAATAAAATATCTAGGTATAAACCTACCTAAGGAGACAAAAGACCTATATGCAGAAAATTATAAGACACTGATGAAAGAAATTAAAGATGATGCAAATAGATGGAGAGATATACCATGTTCTTGGATTGGAAGAATCAACATTGTGAAAATGACTCAAAAGCAATCTACAGATTCAAAGCAATCTACAGATTCAATGCAATCCCTATCAAACTACCACTGGCATTTTTCACAGAACTAGAACAAAAAATTTCACAATTTGTATGGAAACACAAAAGACTCTGAATAGGCAACGCAATCTTGAGAACGAAAAACGGAGCTGAAGGAATCAGGCTCCCTGACTTTAGACTATACTACAAAGCTACAGTAATCAAGACAGTATGGTACTGGCACAAAAACAGAAAGATAGATCAATGGAACAGGATAGAAAGCCCAGAGATAAACCCACGCACATATGGTCACCTTATCTTTGATAAAGGAGGCAGGAATGTACAGTGTAGAAAGAACAGCCTCTTCAATAAGTGGTGCTGGGTAAACTGGACAGGTACATATAAAAGTATGCGATTAGATCACTCCCTAACACCATACACAATAATAAGCTCAAAATGAATTAAAGACCTAAATGTAAGGCCAGAAACTATCAAACTCTTAGAGGAAAACATAGGCAGAACACTCTATGACATAAATCACAGCAAGATCCTTTTTGACCCACCTCCTAGAGAAATGGAAATAAAAACAAAAATAAATTAATGGGACCTAATGAAGCTTCAAAGCTTTTGCACAGCAAAGGAAACCATAACAAGACCAAAAGACAGCCCTCACAATGGGAGAAAATATTTGCAAATGAAGCAACTGACAAAGGATTAATCTCCAAAATGTATAAGCAGCTCATGCAGCTTAATAATAAAAAAACAAACAACCCAATCCAAAACTGGGCGGAAGACCTAAATAGACATTTCTCCAAAGAAGATATACAGACTGGCAACAAACACATGAAAGAATGCTCAACATCATTAATCATTAGAGAAATGCAAATCAAAACTACAATGAGATATCATCTCACACCAGGCAGAATGGCCATCATCAAAAAATCTAGAAACAATAAATGCTGGAGAGGGTGTGGAGAAAAGGAAGCCCTCTTGCACTGTTGGTGGGCATGTAAATTGATACAGCCACTGTGGAAAACAGTATGGAGGTTCCTTAAAAAACTACAAATAGAACTACCATATGACCCAGCAATCCCACTACTGGGCATATACCCTGAGAAAACCACAATTCAAAAAGAGTCATGGGGCTTCCCTGGTGGCGCAGTGGTTGAGAGTCTGCCTGCCGATGCAGGGGACACGGGTTCGTGCCCCGGTCTGGGAAGATCCCACATGCCGCAGAGCGGCTGGGCCCGTGAGCCATGGCCGCTGGGCCTGCGCGTCCAGAGCCTGTGCTCCGCAACAGGAGAGGCCACAACAGTGAGAGGCCCGCATACCGCAAAAAAAAAAAAAAAAAAAAAAAGAGTCATGTACCAAAATGTTCATTGCAGCTCTATTTACAATAGCCCGGAGATGGAAACAACCTAAGTGTCCATCATGGGATGAATGGATAAAGAAGATGTGGCACATATATACAATGGAATATTACTCAGCCATAAAAAGAAATGAAATTGAGCTATTTGTAATGAGGTGGATAGACCTAGAGTCTGTCATACAGAGTGAAGTAAGTGAGAAAGAGAAAGACAAATACCGTATGCTAACACAAATATATGGAATTTAAGAAAAAAAAATGTCATGAAGAACCTAGGAGTAAGACAGGAATAAAGGCACAGACCTACTAGAGAATGGACTTGAGGATATGGGGAGGAGGAAGTGTAAGCTGTGACAAAGCGAGAGAGAGGCATGGACATATATACACTACCAGACGTAAGGTAGATGGCTAGTGGGAAGCAGCCACATAGCACAGGGAGATCAGCTCGGTGCTTTGTGACCGCCTGGAGGGTTGGGATAGTGAGGGTGGGAGGGAGGGAGACGCAAGAGGGAAGAGATATGGGAACATATGTATATGTATAACTGATTCACTTTGTTATAAAGCAGAAACTAACACACCATTGTAAAGCAATTATATTCCAATAAAGATGTAAAAAAATAAGTATTATATAGAAAGTATTATAGCTAATAAATATTTATTTTGCTTTGCAACTTATTCCAAAGAGATTTCTAAAAAGTATGAATGAAACGCATGGTTGCGGAAATTAACCAAGACCAACCAAAGGAGAAAAGTAAAAGCTATTCATTCAGAGCTTGCTAGAGCAATGGTGCATTGGTTCAAATACCTGGGAGCTTCGCGGGTGAAATCTGAAACTGACCTGCAAACAGGGAGGGCAAGGAGAGGACAAAGAAAGAGGTAGGCCACTCCAGATTGGTAGGTGGTAGGTTTAATAAGCAACGGCGGGGGGGGGGGGGGGGGGGGGCGCGAGAAGCAAAGGAATTTACAAGGCTTGTCGTGGGCCTCTGCAAAAGTAGACCTCCGCACCCGCCATCAGAATCTTAAAAGTTTATACTAAAGCCTTACCTGGGTTCAGTCATGTACATGGTCGAAACGGTCTCAACAACACCTTGCTCTCTCAAGGCTGCATCCTTGAACACGGCTCTGGCTGTAGGAAGGGTAGGTAGAAGGTACATTCAAAGGCAGGCTGGGAGCGCGGGGGTGAGCAGCCTCTGATTCCCTGGATCCAGCTCCCAGGTCAGCCGGCGGTCTTGTCCTCTGCATGACCTCCTGAAACACTCCAGCCCTCGTGACCAGCTCTTCCCATCTCACAGCCCCCCTCTTCGGCAGTGTGCCCTGAGCAGTCAGCCAGGGGTTCCACTAGCTTGGAGGTGGGTCATTAGGTGGTTATCGGGCGGCCCTGGAGGCAGATACCATACCAGCAACAGAGGCACATGCAAGAGAAAACACAGAACAAAATAATGATTCCCAAAATAAGTAACGATTTTTTTCCACCAAGAGCCTCCTGACCTGAACCACTGATTTATTAAATCCCCTGGGCTGAGGGTCAGATCCCTCAAGACGTTCACTTCTGTCTTCATGTGATTTACTACAGATGATACCTTAGCAGACTCATCAGGTATCAACACACAACACTGTGGATAATGGCACAGGTGCCTCTTTGCAAGGCCGTAATAATGTCCAAGGCCATTGTACTCTTGGCATCATGTCCAAATGCCAAGAGAATTTCCGTGTTCAGTAAAGATAGGCTTTGCCAGCTGCTATTAAGTTTTGCTGGGTGAATTTTGTAAGGGCATCTATGCATGGTATAATGTCCTCCAGGCCAGTGGAGGACAAGAACCAGCGGCCAAATGACTGTACCAGTGGAAAATAGAAGGTGATCATCTGGCCTTGCGGAGAAGGAGATTGGCAATTTTTGTTACCGTGGGCAGATTCTCCCCTATTCCAGGGAAAACCCAGGGTGCAACGCCACAACCTCCCAGGTGAAAGCCATGGCTACCTATTTGGGGATACCCCATAAACACCTGGGAGGTGCGGCCAATCAGTGCCAAACCCATCACCATCCTTTAATATGACAGAATGACTACACACTTCTGGTGATATCCATCCCATATCTCTGGTGTAATTGGGTTGGTTCTGTTTAGAGGGATTTTTCTGTTCCCAGCATAGAGGTACCTGGGTTCAAATGTTCATAACTCCGGGTGAACTACATGAACCCATCCCAAATCTGAGTGTAGCCACCCGTGGCTCTGATGGTGGTGTTACAGGGACCTTTCCGGTCAGCAGTTTGGTGGGTTCCTTGTGTAATTTGACAGAAAAAGAATACCCATGCCCAGTGTTATTGGTAGCGTATGCCACAGGTAAGGCTTCAGGATCAGTATTGGTAATATCAGGTGAATTAAGACCACTAGTCCTGAGAATTCCCTGTTGGTCCAGTGGTTAGGACTCTGCGCTTTCACTGACAGGTTCAATCCCTGGCCAGAGAACTAAGATCCCGCAAGCTGCATGGTGCAGCCAAAAAAAAAAAAAAAAAAGACTACTAGTCCTAGTTTGTTCTCTTTCAATATACTGCTATAGGGCCTTCCAATCCCCTCCCTGGAGTGATGATGCCAGCCATGGCAATCCTGATGAGCTAGAGAGGAGCAGCTGCCCACGTACCCATCAGCTGGATTGATTGTGTTACCAGGCACACATGTGGGCCCACTGTAGAAAGGTATTTCCATCATGTGCCCATCCCTTGACCAGACACCACAGAGCAGCGGAAGTCTAAGGTGGAAAAGACAGATACTTAGTAGGAACTTACATGGGAAGTTCTTCCCCTTGTATAAAAATTACATCTGTGGCCTGATCCTTAGAGGTTAACATGGCAGCAGCTTTAGGAATCTGACCTGGTTGTGTATACCACACACACTGGCCAAGGGAGGCAGCACTGAGAGGCGTGAGGAGATAGACTGGGGTGGGATATGCCAGATCAGGACCCCCACCTTCTCCCTCTTTCAGTGCTATGTGTTCCATTCAGGTACAGTGCATTTCAACGGGTCCAGGTTGCAGTAAAACAACGGGTCCTAGTGGAGACTGAGTAGTTCTCCCTCACCCAGAGGGAGCAAGTAACTCACCCATCCCGGTGAGATGTCCTATTGCAAATTCCCGTAGGTAATGCCTTTCCCAGGTGTGCTGGGGCTTGGCGTTGTCAGCAGCATAGCACATGGGTTCACACTGAGAGTCAGGGCAACGGCTGTCTCCCATGACTTCCATACCTTTACGGTGCTGGGTGTCTCAGCAAGGGTACCCAGTCCAGCATATGGTGCAACAGGCCCTACTTGTTAATCATTCAAAGGTATTAAAGCCTGGGACAGTACTTTAGTCCTCCCAGCCAAAGTGGTTTTACCTGTTAGTAATTTAATCTGCTGTTTTAATATCCTATTTTTCCTTTCTACCAATTCTGCTGCTTACAGGTTCTAGGGGAGATGGAACCTCCATCCAATGTCATGTTTTTTTGCCCAGTCTTACATATCATGACCTTTGAAATGGTACCCCGCCCATAACTGCCTATTCAGCAAGGGTAAGGGTACCTTAACATGGTACTCAGCTTCTCTAATCCCCTAACAGTGGCAGCCTGGTTTGCATGGTGACAGGGGAAAGCCTGGGTTAGGCCAGATGCAGTGCCCAAACAAAACAAGGCATATCTGGAACCCTCACTCAAAGGGAAGAGGCCAATATAAACAATTGTCCAATCCCTCACCAGATGGGAACTCCAAGTGGATGGCCCTTGGCATCCTTTAGCAACAATGCCTTGGGCATTACTTAGAACACATAGGACATCCTGTTACTGCATTAATGAAGTCACTGTATTTCGAGGGCAATCCAGCATCCTTGGCAATATGCCATCCCACCCAGGCACTATGGTGGCCACTCTCTATACACGCAATCTGCTGTATCTACTGAAGGGTCAGTTGCTAGAGCTTGTAGGGAGCTAGGTCATGTCGGTGCCTTATCAGCTGGGACACAGAAGGCAGTGGGACTACCTCAGGCTCTGGCAGGCAAACCTAAATGTCTTTCCCCATATCCTGACCCCATAATGGCTTATTCATGATCAGTCACCTCTTGGCTTTCCATTGTCCAAGTCATTTAGTGAATCCCTTTAGAACAGTCCAACTGTCAATGCAGAGAATTAACCGCCAGGGCTCAAGAGTGAGCTTCAGCCAAACCACTGAGTTGAGCCCACTGGCTGCTGTGGGTTGTTCCTGTTTCCATCCAGATGGTGTCAGTGTTGGGCTGAATAGCAACTGCAGTCCCTGTAGATGGGTTGCCCCCAATAGACCATCTGTATAGCGGGTGTCAGCGGGAATTCCCCCACTCCCTCTCTACAGGCTGCACGGGCCTCCGCAAGAACAGGGGGATCTATGTTTGGAGGATCAACATACTCCACAGGGCCTAGTAGCACCCACATTTCTAGAGACAGTGGCTTGTGGACACGGTGCTCCTCAGCTGCAAGTAGGCCACTCAGTTAACCTGGGAGTATAAGCCATGGCAAAGGTGGGTGGATGGAATGTATTCTCAACCCAGCCCTTCATAGGAAAGGAAGTTCTTACCATGATAAGAACTTACCATGATATGAACTTCCTCAGGAAGGAAATTCCTTCATGAGAGGCTCTATCTGGAGGAGCTCTGTGTACACTGCTAGGAGCTGTTGCTCTATTGGGTATTTGGGGTATCTGCCCCTTCCAGAGCTGGGACCAAAATCCTAGGGGTACTCTCTCCTTCTGTTGTCTCTGCCACAATGCCCAGCCCATCCCTTCCAGAATCACAGACACATCTACCCAGATGGTGCCCTGCTTGGGAGATGCCCAGAGCTTTAGTCTGCTTCACTGGTATTTCTGGCTTCTCAAAGGTGACTTGATGCTCTGATCCCCAGTCCTACATGTGCTCTTTCCTTACCAGGTAGTATAGGGGATGGAGGCACTGTGCTGGGTGAGGAATAAAAGTCCTCCATAAGCCCCCAAATCCCTACATAGGCTTGTACCTCTTTCATGTTTTGGGGGGTTGGATAGGCTAGTACTTTATCAATCACAGTTTCTAGGACAACTCGGATCTTACTCAACCAAATGACTCCCAAAAACTTTACGGCAGTGCCTGGGCCTTGAATTTTCTGTGGGTTCACTGTCCATCCCATCACTCATAGATGTTCCAACAAAGTCTGCAGAGTGTCCTGCAGCGGAGGCAAGCCTTCACATGTTAACAGTTTATCATTAACACAATGAGCCCATTTTACTAACGTGGGGAAGGAGAACAGAGATACATCTCAGGCTGCCATCCCATGACATATGGTGGGGCTGGGCAGATAGCCTTGGGGAAGCATTTGAAAAGTCCATTGTTCCTCCCCTGTGAAGGAAAATTGATCTTGTGACTCAGTGACAAGGGGTATACTAAAAAGAACATTTGCTAAGTCCAGTACAGTAGGATACACTCCTAGGACCAGGGCCAAGGCATCTAACATGGTGGCAATGTTGAGCATAGCCATGTGGATGGGGCCACTACCTTATTCAGTTCTCTGTAGTTCATGGTCATCCGCCATGAGCCATCTGGCTTTTTTCCAGCAACTCTGAGCTGTTGAAAGCACTGTAGGCAGGATGTACAAAGCCCACTCCGTGCAGTTCTTCCATAGTTTCTCCTATTTCCCTTTGCCCCCAGGCAATTTATATTGTTTGACAGTTACCACTCTTCACAGGGGGTGGTACCTTACTGGTTCTCAGTTGGTGTTTCCCCTCAGTGCTGGTTTGATTACTCACTGAAAGCAGAATTCACTGACAGAGGTTTGCAGAGTTTGACATTGTTAGGATATCAATGCCCAGTATATTCTCTGGCATTGAAGAGATAAAAACCTAGTGTTCTCATAGGGGAGAACGCCCAATTTTCAGTGTCGAAGGGACCTTTTTGACCATAACAGTTGATCCTCCATAACCATCAATGTCAATGGCACTGAGGGGTCCAGAGAACTTCTGGGAGTGACCATGTATTGGAATACATTTGGTTCCAATATCAACAGAGCCATCCCCTTTTGCTTGTTTCCGGGGATCAGTGAATAGTGAGTTCAGCATGAAGCCTCCAGTCACCTCCAACAGCCCTCCCTGGAGGCTGTCTTGGCCTGCATCCTATGCCGGGGCTGTGCAAGCACCCACTCAGAGCAGGACTGTATTCCTGAGGCCTCTGCTGGAGCAGGTGGGGCATCAGGAATGGTAGGGGCAGGTGGAGCAGCTCTGAACTGCTCTTCAGGTTTTAAGGCTTTCCACGGGCCAACTAATGCATCATTGGGTTGCTGGTCTATTTTTTTCAGGTGGGGTCCTGGTAGCAATGAGGTCAAACTACATTTGTTCCCAGGTTACTTTTCCCAGACTCTGTATAGAGGATTGGGATAGCATTTTGGCTTTTCAAGTTCCCTCTCTCTCTTGGGCCTTCCCCGTAGCTCATGCTTGTTCCCAGGAGCTGTCCGTTTCCCCCAGGTGAGCAACTGATTTTCTGGCTTTCACTCCTGCAGTGAATGTGACTGGATCAGAGCCTTCAAAGACAGGGTGTAGAAGGCCTGTCTCATTCCCAACTCCCTAAGAATTTGTTGCACCTCCTCTATGGATTTCCAGGGCCTCACATGCCCAGGGAGATCCTCTTCATGGGGCCAAGGTTCCCTGCAGCTAGAATAGTCCAATCTACAAGGGAGTGAGTTCCTCGAAATCCCCCCACACCCTAGAACCATGCAGGAACTGCCAGAGGGGCTCATTTTCTCTCCCTCCCGCCCAGTCAGAGAAAGGCTATCACGCCCCATATCCCACTGCTGCACTAACCAGGCCTGGATACCTTCCCTGGCCTTTCCCTGGAACTTGGTGGCTATGTCAATAAGCTCAGCAGGAGTATATTCTCTCATCATGAACATTACATGAATTGGGGGTTGCCCTGCTGGCTGGGGTTACGGTTTCTGTGCATTGCCTTTCCTTTGTATTAGGGGTCCGACTGTGCTGGGCATTTTGTCCATTTCCTCGTCAGTCGCCACAACATCTTCCTCTTCACTCTCCTCACTTCCCCAGGGATTTCACTTCTTAGTGTCCCAAACAGGTAGCCTCATCTCCTAGAAGTTGCTGCTTTTTGTCAGATAAAGGAAGCTCCAAGAAGGCTTCTCTCTGAATCTGTAGAATCTCATATGTCTTCAGCTTAAAATAATCTTCATATCAACTCTGGAATTCCAAATGGGTCCCCACCATTTATAGCAGGCTGGCCTCCTGGGCTGTTTATTATAGATAAGGGGGTTGCTTTCCCGCACAGATTGCTGCAGGTTGTGAGTCAGAGTTCTATTTGTATATGTGGTCCAGCCGTCGTCCATTGTATATTCAGTTTCTCATGGTCATGTGTGATGCCATTTTTCAGGAAAGAAAGGATAGAACTTTTTCTCCTCCTTTTCTGATATATCCACATTGTCATAAATGTAGGCATATGTGCCTGAGGTTTAAAGGAATTCAGAATGAATATAGAATACTTTCAGCATAGTCAGCTTCTCCTTTTTGTTTCCAATTTAATTGTGCTGCAGTTAGACTATATTTGAGGAAGAACTGCATCCCTTCGCCAATAGACACAAAGAGAATGTAATGAAGATGAATAAAGGGGAGAAAAATCTAAAGGTAAATGAAGATAGACTCAAGACAACAGGTTGGTGCTTTCACTGGGAAGGACTCTTGCAGTGACTGGTCGACTGGCTTTAGCCCAAGAAAAGGGTCATGGGGGATGCTTGGCAAGGTGCTGGAGAGGGACAGAGGTGGAAAGAAACAGGACAAACAGGAAAAGACAACGAGCCTCGATCATTCTAATTAGCATTTAACTTTCTTTCTATCCAAAGGGGTCAGAATGATCTTCATCCACACAGGCCAGTGTCCCTCTCTGTCTTTTCCTCTACCAACTCTCAGTTGGGTTTTTCTACCATTCTGAGACTAACCACAAGGTCTCACTCTCATTAAGAGAGAGTACAAAGACTCACACATACAGAGTGAAGTAAGGCAGAAAGAGAAAAACAAATATCGTATATTAACGCATGTATGTGGAACCTAGAGAAATGGTACAGATGAACCGGTTTGCAGGGCAGAAATTGAGACACAGATGTAGAGAACAAACGTATGGACACCAAAGGGGGAAAGCGGCGGGGGGTGGAGGTGGTGGTGTGATGAATTGCGAGATTGGGATTGACATGTATACACTGATGTGTATAAAATGGATGACTAAGAAGAACCTGCTGTATAAAAAAAAAAAAAGAGTACAAAGACTTATAGGGCCAAATCAGTCGACCCAAGCAACATAACAAATTGCAAGGAAAATAAAAAGTAGAAAGAGGGGCTTCCCTGGTGGCACAGTGGTTAAGAATCTGCCTGCCAATGCAGGGGACACGGGTTCAAGCCCTGGTCCGGAAAGATCCCACATGCTGCAGAGCAACTAAGCCTGTGCGCCACAACTACTGAGCCTGCACTCTAGAACCCACGAGCCACAACTACTGAAGCCTGTGCGCCTAGAGCAACAAGAGAAGCCACTGCAATGAGAAGGCCGCGCACCGCAACGAAGAGTAGCCCCTCTCGCCACAGCTAGAGAAAGCCCCTGTGCAGCAACAAAGACCCAATGCAGCCCAAAATAAATAAATTTTTAAAAATTTAAAAAAATAAGTAGAAAGAGAACATTATTAATGATACCAGGGAAAAGAAGTGCAGTGAAAATGCTGCCCTCTTTTTACATGGCATACTCCATAACTGATATCTCTAAGTAGGCTAGAAGTTCTCAAACCTTAATCTTAACTTTTTAAAAAAGTAACTGCAATTTAATACACATAATATGTGCCAGCTGTACCAAGAGAGTGGCAGACAAATCAAGACTGACTTGTCTTGGGAAGAAAATGTTGAAATGTGCTTTAGATAGGGAGGGCTAACTGGCATCCAACTTAAAATACTTAAGAAATCAGCCTACACCGCCAAGACATCAGCTTACTAAGCAACACTGGAAGATAGGACATATATGCTTGAAAAGGGCAAAAGTTATGTTTATTTTTAATGAAAAATTATGATAGCCCTGTAAATTATAGACTATTCAGCTTCACTTGGAGTCCCCAAAAGATACTGGGTTTAATCTTCGTATAATCAGTGCAAAAATATCAACAGTGCGAGGTATAGAAGAATGCTCCGCCTGACTCTATGAAGAAGAAATGCCATCAAACCCACTTCCTATTCTATGACAGCATGCCAGGTTATGTAGATAAGGTGACTACAACTGATGGAATGTTGTGGGCTTGAGTAAGATTTTAATTCTGTAATACCAGATATTTTTTTCATCAACAAAAAAGGCTTAGAGTTATAGTATAGGATTTGTAAAACTTAGGTGAAGGGTTCAAAAGTTCAGGAATTCAGTATTGCCAAAAGGACATTGCAAGGAGTGCCCCATTTAAAGACAGATATTTTGGTAACCACCTGCAGCCTCCTGAAGCCCCACCATGATTAGTCAGGAAAAGGCACCCTTCTCCCCAGCAGATTGGCTGCATTTCAGCCCCTACTTATGCCTCTCAAGCATCCTTATGCAGGACAAACTGTATTGCAACTCTCTCTACCCTCTCTCTGATCCTTTTTCCCTGCTTTATTTTTCTCCACCGCATATAACAGCCTGTAATATACTATATAAATTAACTTATTTTGTTTCCTTTTGGTCCCCTCATACTAGAATATATGCTCCATGATGGCAAAGACTTTTGTCTGTTTTGTTCACTGTTGTGTCACCAGCATCTAGTATGCCTGAGCAATCATGATAGTGCTCAATAAACACTTGTTGAAGAAACTACAGGGGAAATGGATCAGACCAAATGAAAACAACGAAGGCAAATAAAATAATTTTTGAAGGCAAAAAGGAAGAGGGTATCCTTATTATCCCCTGGCTTGTCAGTAATGTCCTACTATGATAGCCAAAACCAAGAGGTGATTCATGGGGACTCATTGGCCTTGATCTAGACTGAAACACCTAGGCATAGCATTAAAATCTTCCCTCCTAACTCCTTTCAGCCCTCCTGTTGGCTCTGCCTGAATTGACCAATATCAATCCCATTTCCAAGGGAGTGTGACAAGTCCGCCCTCTAGTGATTTGCCACTCTGCAAAAGTCTGAAACCGGGATGTACTGGGGAGACTGGGTTCATCATTTCCAAGGTTTAAAAGCCCCATCCATTTCAAGGATTTCCAGGAAATTTTCACTTTGCAAAAGCTACAATTAAATACAACCACTTTAAAGGGGGTATGGGGAAGAGAGGTGAAGGCTTGATTCAAAGACTAACAGACGAGCTACCACTTAATTTTATGCCACTCAGTCTAGAATCTAAGCATGCCTCTTCCAAGAAAGATGTGCAAAATAAAATTCTTTTCTTTAGCAAAGTAAATATTCTCTTTTGTTTTCCATCTTAAAAAAATGCTTTTTAAATCTTTTCCTTGAGCTTGTACCTCTACCAACTGCCCCAATCTCTTGCCTTCCTTACATAAACCACATTTCAGGATGAAATGGCCTGAATCACTGGTCTCCCCTTTCTTACCTCCAAATACCATACATGTCAACTCACTTCCATCAGGCTTCCATCCACACACATGCTCTCCTGGTTCTCCTTTCTCCCAGGTTGTTCTTTCTCCTCCCTTTTGCTGGATCTTTTTGCTCAGCTCTTACATAGTGGCTGTCTCCTCTTAGCCTTCTCCCTATATATTATTCTTGGACAATGACATTCACTCCTTGAAATATCAGCCCATGACCCCAACCGTAACCTCTGTGCAGAGCTCCAGATTAATATCTCACAGTTGGTCATCTCCTCCTGGATAGACTTCAGTCACATCAAAATTAAAAGTACAAAAGTGAAATCTTAAACTCTAATACGACAACCTCTCATTATACGTTTCCCCTTCAAACTGCCCCTCCTCTTTTGGGCGCCCTTCTCTCGCCCTTTTGGGCGCCCTTAAAGTAATGGCATCATCGTCCACTAGGACAAGCAAACCAGCTCAGAGTTGTCCTTCACTCCTCTCTCTCCCACGTTCAAAAGGTCATGGGTGCAGGTTGAGTTCTCCAGATAGCAGGCTCTGAGATGGAGGTTAGTGGGTCAGAAGCTTATGAAGGAATACCCTTGGCACTTGTAGACGAAAGGGGAATCAAGCAGGATTAAGCTAGAGGAGACATAAAGTCAAGTTTTTTTGTTTTTGTTTTCTTTTTTGTTTTTTTTGCGGTACGTGGGCCTCTCACTGTTGTGGCCTCTCCCGTTGCGGAGCACAGGCTCCGGACGCGCAGGCTCAGCGGCCGTGGTTCACGGGCCCAGCCGCTCCGTGGCATGTGGGATCTTCCCGGACCGGGGCACGAACCCGTGTCCCCTGTATCGGCAGGTGGTCTCTCAACCACTGCGCCACCAGGGAAGCCCAAAGTCAAGTTTTAATGCATTCCCAGCAACTGCCTGAGCTGACTCCATTGGGAGCTCTGAAGCTTAGAAGCGACTTTTCAGAGTTACCTGAGATGGGCTTAGGTGGCAAGGCCTTTATGCTCCATCATCAATACCAGCTACATGATTTGCAGAGTCCAGTGCAAGACAAAAATACAAGACTCTATTTGAAAATTAAGATTTCCAAGAGGGCGACGGCAGAACAGAAGAACGTTAAACCAAGCGGTAGGCCCCTTCTGTGCACGGGGCACTGTGTGACTGCATAGGTTGTATGTACATGAAGCTGGGGCTGTCCCTCATCACTCGCTGCATGCGGTCAAGGTCTCTCTGTAGTTGAGATCATCCCTGAAGGGGCTGGCAGCTGAAGGTTGTTTGCCAGTGGCACTCCCAGCAACTGGAGCAACTGAACATCACTCATGAGGCATCTGGGCCTGGATCACAGTATCCACCACAGTCACCAAGCCTGTCCTCTTTACCACCTTGAAATTTCTTGCATCAGTTCTCTCTTCTCAATTGACCCTGCTAATCAATAGAATTAAGGTTCTCATCATCTCTTGCCTTAACTGCTGAAACAGTCCCATGCCTGTTATTTCTCTACTTCTAGTCTAGCCTTCTCATCTCCATTAGTGGAAGTGAGACTGTCATTCCCATTCTTAAAATATGAAATAGCTTCCCATTGCCCATAAAATTAAAATCTAAGCCAACATTTCCCAAATTGTGTTTCACAAAACACTAGTCTTCAGAGTAGAAGAAATACAATGCTTGCAAACTTTCTTCTGAGTTATTTTAAAAATACTTATGTAATAAAAATACTAAGCCATTTACACTGTTCTATTATTTTATGATATTCACTCTGAAGGATTGGTGAGTTACACCTCAGAACTTCAGAGGTAGCAGGAAAAATCTCCTAATCAAAGGGTTTTATTCTGTCTGCAAATTGACCCCTAAACAGCATTTACTAAGTACTACCTAGTTGTATATCATCTTGTTGATAATCACTAAATTTTTTGTATTTTCTATCTAATTTTAATAATAGCTGTGATATTATTCAATGTTTTTGATTTTATGCATGGATTTTATAAAATATTTTCCCCATTGGATTTGTGGATTATAGAAGTTAGTCTGTCACTACTTTTGAGAATCCACTTTTTTTTTTTTACTAACAAACATTAAATATATTTACAGAAGTAGTACATGCGGAAAGATGTAGGCATCATAATTGTACAGCCTGATGAATTATCACAAAATGAACATACTCATGTAACAACCACCAAAATCAAGAAATAAAATATCGGGAATTCCCTGGCAGTCTGGTGGTGAGGGCTCAGCACTTTCACTGTGGTGGCCTGGGTCTGGGTTCAATCCCCAGTCGGGGAATTAAGATCCCACAAGCCATGCAGTGTGGCGAAAAATAAATAAATAAATAAAATATTAGCATCTAACAGCCTCCCTTTGCCCTTACAGTCACTACTTCTTTCCTTCTCCCCAAAGTTAACCACTAACCAATCTCTAACAATTTGTGATCTACATGAATCCAAGTTTGACTTACATGAGCTCCTGTTGGTATTTCATTATTGTGCCAACTAATGGTGGAGCTGGGGTTCAAATTTGACTCTATATACAAAGCCTATGCTTTTGGAATGTTCCTAATGGTTGTTTCCATTCCCTACTGACATAGTAAAATTGCCAAGAAAAAGAAAACATAATTATTTCTTCAAATTACAGAGGTTCCCACACTGCACCTTGACAGGGAAAAAAAAATGCCCTTCACACAGCCAAGCAAAGTATATGAATGAAGATGGAGTTAAATATAATTGTTTATTAAATAATGAAGCTACTAAATCTAACATTCTTGGATTGATATAAGAACTGCATATAGGTGTGTGTGTATGTGTGTGTGTGTATGTATGTATGCAAACACATATATGTATATATATTATGGTCACATAATCCCGTATCTGCAATGCAATAAAATATATTTCCTAGGTTTGGCACAAATTCATTTGGCAGTAAGACCTGCCCAGAACCTATATGAAACTAAATATAGTCTTTATTTATTATGTAAATATTATAAATAACTATATTTTGCTGGTGAAACGTTAATGTGTTTGGAAAAGTTGTATGATCCCTGACCTCCTGGGTGTGTCATGTACTGTGGCATATATATTAAATCTGTAGTATAGGGAACATACATAGGTTTTTATGTTTTTATTTTATGTTATTTATTTTTTTAAATATTTATTTTATTTAGTTTTTTGGCTGCGTCGGGTCTTAGTTGCAGCATTCAGGATCTTTCGCTGCAGGATGGTCTTCTCTCTAATTGTGGTATGTGGGTTTTCTCTCTCTAGCTGTGGCGCAAGGGCTCTGTAGTTGTGGCACACAGGCTTAGTTGCCCCGTACCATGTGGGATCTTAGTTCCCCGACCAGGGATCGTACCCACGTCCCCTGCACTGGAAGGCGGATTCTTTACCATTGGACCACCAGGGAAGTCCCAGGTTTTTATGTTTTTAAAAAGAAAAATCCTGAAGGAAACTGTGGCCTCTTGACCTGTAAAAGGCAAAAGAAAAATAATCCAAACAACGCCCTCATCCACTAAAACGTGACTAAAAGGGGCTTCCCTGGTGGCGCAATGGTTGAGAGTCCGCCTGCCGATGCAGGGGACACGGGTTCGTGCCCCGGTCTGGGAAGATCCCACATGCCGCGGAGCGGCTGGGCCCGTGAGCCATGGCCTCTGAGCCTGCGCGGCCGGAGCCTGTGCTCCACAACGGGAGAGGCCACAACAGTGAGAGGCCCGCGTACCGCAAAAAAAAAAAAAAAAGTGACTAAAAAGTAAAAATATGGCATTGGGAAACAATAACCATAGTAAATGGAAAAATCTATGAGATGCCATAGTATAACAAGCTACCCTCTTTCATCATTTCTCCCTATCAAAGTAAGGAGAAATGTCTTTTAAATATCATAGATGCTTGATTTTAAGACTTTTTTCACACCTGATCATTTCTGAAATCCAAATGTATCTTACAATTAATACGTATGTTTAGTGTATAAGCAAAATAGCTACGTATAAAGCAGGGATGAACGTTACAGTCACGATATCTAAGGAAGTAAGTTATGTCTCATCATACCTAAAGCATTCACCTGTTTCTACTAGTGAAGCGTAATTCAATAAAATTAGAGAGTATCCATAGCCACTATGCCAAAGACAGTTACAGAATTCCAAATGATGTGTGTGTCTAAGGTTATGAGAACTGACTTACACAGACCTAGTCAGCAATCCTTTCACAGTGTGTACATTACTTTTTGGAACAACCCCTCAAGTTAGCAGACAAAATACATTTATTCATTAAGCACACTGTTATATCATTGAGCTATAAATATTTAAAAGGTTAAGGTAGATTGTGGAAATACCACAATAAAGAGCACCTAATTCTTAATCATTATTTATTGATTGTAAACATGAAATTATATATATGTTTATTTATTTATTTGTATATATATTTCTATGTAACATTATTATGTGTGTTTAAAAGGAAGATATCACAATGAACACATCATTCTGCAATTTACTTTTTTTAATTGCTACATAGTATCCAAAGGGTACCTATTCCACAGACATTTCCCATACTGATGAATATTTTGATTTCTTATATTTTGCTGTTTCAAATGTGTTTCAGAATATCTCTAAAGGACACATTAAAAATTGGTATATCCTGGTTACCTCTAAAAAGAACAAATCACAGAATAGAAATCTAGGTTTGAGAAGGAAACTTACTTTTCCCTGAACATCCTTTTATACTATTTGAATTTTTTGTATGTGAAAAAACAACAATTACAATATTTATTATTTTTTTTTAAATTTATTTATGTATGTTTGGTTGTGTTGGGTCTTCATTGCTGCGCTCAGGCTTTCCCTAGTTGCGGCGTGCGGGGCTTCTCTTCCTTGTGATGTGCGGGCTTCTCACTGCGGTGGCTTCTCTTGTTGCGGAGCACGGGCTCTAGGCGTGCGGGCTTCAGTAGTTGTGGCACGCAGGCTCAGTAGTTGCTCATGGGCTCTAGAGCGTGGGCTCAGTAGTTGTGGCACATGGGCTTAGTTGCTCCGTGGCATGTGGGATCTGCCTGGACCAGGGATCAAACCCATGTGCCCTACTTTGACAGGTGGATTCTTAACCACTGCACAACCAGGGAAGTCCCACAATATTTATTTTTAAAAAGCTTTAAATACAATTCAGTACTGTGTAGTCATTAAAATTGAAAAAAACGAAAGGCAAAGCTGCAATGAACTTCCCCTCTTCGGCATATTTTTTGGTTACAATCTACCAAGCACTGTGTTAAGAGTTGTACACATATTGCCTCATTTAACTTTCATAGTAATCTTACTAGACAGGTATTATTGTCCTCACTTTACAGATAAGGAAAATGAGTGTGAACAATTTAATTTTCTTGAGTTACAGAGAGAGAAAAAAGGTGACAAAACCAAGATTTAAACCAAATTTTTATGATTCAAAAACTCTTGCTCTGGGACTTTCCTGGTGGCACAGTGGCTAAGAATCTGCCTGCCAATGCAGGGGACATGGGTTCGAGCCCTGGTCCTGGAAAATCCTACATGCCGTGGAGCAACAAAGCCCCTGCGCCACAACTACTGAGCCTGCACTCTAGAGCCCGCAAGCCACAACTACTGAGCCTGCGTGCCACAACTACTGAAGCTCACAAGCCTAGAAACCATGCTCTGCAACAAAAGAAGCCACCACAATGAGAAGCCCGTGCACCACAACAAAGAGTAGCCCCTACTTGCCGCAAAGCCCGCATGCAGCAACAAAGACCCAACACAGCCATAAATAAATAAATATTACATTAAAAAAAAAAAAACTCTTGCTCTCAGCACTGAGCCAGAACAATAGCTTCTTTTCCAGAGACTTCTCCTAAACTCTACCAACTCTGGCTGTGCTACAACTTTGGGAATCATTTATAGGAGTCTAGTGAACTAGATTTTCTCATGTTCCTGGACTTTTGCACATTCTGTCCTTTCTCTTTATGTACCTTTCCCTCTTGGTTAATTCTTACCCAACCTTCAATGACCAACTCAAGTTTCATCTCCTCTTGCAATCTTTCCCTAAACCTCAGATTGAGAAGAATGCTTTTTGTCTGCCTTTTTCCCATCCTGTGCTACCAACATGTTCAAAATGCTGTTAAATCACCTAAGTATCTCTCAGCCAACAAGTCCTCAATGTCAGGAAATCTAAATATTCCTAATATACTAGTCCCAGTGCTAGAAATATTTAGCATATATTAGGTCCTCAATCACAATATGCTGAATTCAAGCCAAGGACTAATATATACAAAGAACTATAGGGTATTAGAACTAATTCAGGATTTCCAACACTGGCTGCGCACTGTAACCTCCAGAGCTTTTAAAATAGGTTATCTAGCCTTGCCCAAGAGCTAATAAATCAGAGTGGCTATAGGTGGAACTACACATTCTGTATTATTTAAAAGTCTTTCCAGGCGATGCCAAGTTTGAGAATTCTACTTGTCTCACTTCATGAAATATGGAGATTGAGACCTAAGGACATTAAATTACTGGTCAAATTTACACAGACAGAGGTAAAGATCGGACTTGAACCCTGGTCTCTTGACTTATAGCTGCTTTACTTAATCACTCAAAACTATTTGATAAATGCCTTTTATATGAAAAACATTGTGGTAGGCACTGGAGACACAGTGGTGGATAAACTAGAGCTTGCAATGTAATGGGAAAGACAGTATTAAACACATGCCCATATAATTAATAACTCTGATTGTATTAAAGGAGAACCTGTTTGTATATATACAAGTAAATGGGGCACCTGGCTTAGTCTGGGGGCAGTTGAGGGTTGTCACATAAATCTTACTCCAGCTGAAGAGTATATATACAGAACTAATAAGGTTTGTGTTTCTCAACCTAAGATATTCTTGGGCCCATAGTTCCTCTATAATACTTTTTATTAATTTCCTATTTTCATTTTGATGACAACCTTAAAGATTGACAGAAACATTTTCTGCAAGTTCCCTGGTGGTCTAGTGGTTAGGATTTGATGCTTTCACTGCCATGGCCCGGGTTCATTCCCTGGTCGGGCAACTGAGATCCCACAAGCCGAGCAGTGTGGCCAAAAAAAAAAAGAAAAAAGAAACATTTTCTGGATTATTTTATTAATGACTGAGTTCTGCCCAAAGCTTCAAAAGCCTACATGAACATGTGTGTTTTTGATTGAGTTGGCCACAAGTAGTACTACTCTGTCTCGGGCTAATATGAAAAGAACAGAGACTGACAACGTGTCTATATTGCATTCCTGCCGAGTGAAGATCAAATGCCCACCATAAACGCTGCAAGAATGAAGGTTTCATGGTAGTTCGAATAGGGGGCAGCAGTGGGTGAAGTGTGTCATTGCACGTCACCATGGCACTGGCCATGCTGAACTCAAAAGAACCTGGACCCTGGGCCATGGGAGTCAGGTGCAGGCACTGCGCAAATGGGACTTCAACAAAACATCATCTACTCCACTAAGTTAGTAATGCGAATTCTTATTTGAAAAAGAATGCAGCAAATCTGAGTAAAAATAAACTAAGACTAAAAAACCTATATATCTCCGGAGATATATATATATATATATATATATATATATATATATTTCCCCTTTAGGAAGGAGAACTGCAAGGCTGAGACAAAGTGTAAGAGGGAGAATTGCTTTTTATTACATACCCCTTTGTACATTTTTAGTAATTACATAATTTCTTTCTTTTTAGTTATTGTTTTTATTTTGCATGTGATGTATATGAACTGCCAACATAAGGAGTTAACAATTTTATGTCTGTACTATTTTACATTGTAATAAAGTAATTTAAATCAATAGCTGAACACCAGAAGGTATACATTTTTTACTCGAAAGTGATTGTTGAATTACTCACTAAGCAAGGAAGGAGTGTGTGTGCGTGTTGGAAGTCAGCGGAAGGAAGCAGCCTCCACGGAGTTGAGAAGGCTCACGGGGGAGACAAGGTTCCCTCAAGAGGAACTAGGCAGCCCTGAGCACGGCTGGTGCAGAACCAGCAGGGGGCAGGCCAGGCAGACCAGTCCCTGCAGCAGATCGGCAGCGAGGAATCTACTTTTCTCTGTAAGGATAATGGGGGTTTCCCTGGTGGCGCACTGGTTAAGAATCCACCGGCCAATGCAGGGGGCACGGGTTCGAGCCCTTGTTCAGGAAGATCCCACATGCCGTGGAGCAACTAAGCCCGTGCACCACCACTACTGAGCCTGCGCTCTAGAGCTGCGAGCCACAGCTACTGAAGCCCACGCGCCTAGAGCTCGTGCACCCGACAAGAGAAGCCACCGCAATGAGGAGTACCGCAGCACGTGCTGCGATTAGAGAAAGCCCATGCACAGCAACGAAGACCCAACGCAGCCATAAATAAATACATAAATTTTAAAAATAAATAAATAAATAAGAATAATGAGAAGCCCTTGTGGTTTCAGTCACGTTAAGCGTTTTAGAAATCAATGTTTGTTGTAGGCATTTGAAATTCTAAAACCACGTTAGTTTAAATACTATTTACTTCTCTCCAAATTCATCCGAAATATTAATATTTTACAATATCCAAGCGAACAAGAAATGCTATTATTTGAATAGAGTAAAAAAGTTAAGTTTATAGATTAATACGTACAGACCTGCTCTGTCCAATATAGTAGCTGCCGGCCACGTGCAGCTTGTGGGCACTTGAACTGGGGCTCGTGCCAGGTGAGGGTTCTTTAAGCATGAAATCCACATGAAATTTCAAATAATTAATATCAAAAAAGATTATAGATTATCACATTAAAATATGTTCACATTGATTCCATGTTGAAATATTACTTGGGATATATTCAGGTAAATAATATATATTACTAAAACCTTTCCATTTGTTTCTTTTTATTTTTCCAATGTTGCTACTAGAAAATTAAAGTTACATATGTGGATCACTTTATATTTCTATTTGGACAGCACTGCTATATTTCATACTAGTATACACATAACAATTTTAAAATATCATAAAATTCGTGGTATATACCCTTGTATGTGCTTTTACATGCGTTAATGCATTTAATTCTCGTATGAACCTGATAAGATAGGCACTATTATTACCCCATTTTGCAGATTAATAAACTGAAGCACAGATGCTACATAGAACATTTTTGTAAGGGTACACAAGAAACTGACAACAGTGATGGTCTCCTGAGGAAGAATTGGGGGTTAAGGTGTGGAAATAAATTTCTAGGCCCAAGATAGCACCACTCCTGCCCAGGGTACCACATTAGCAAACCAACACTTAGGTGATATTTGTGTTCCTGTAAATGCCCTGCTTGACCAGAAACGTGGTATATCCAATCAGCGAATCCCCAAACACCAAACCAACTCTGACTTGCTTCCTTGCTCCTTATTCTTTTCCTATAAATCTTCTTACCTTCCACCCCAGTTTGCAATTCTCTTAGGAACAGAGACTGCCTGCTTCCTGAAGTGTTTGTTATCAGCTAAATTGTCTCCTTTAACCATTTTTAACAAAGGTCAGGGATGAAAGGGAGGATGATTTTCATTGTTTATCTTTTTGTACAGATTGAATTTTGTTACAATGTGAATATGTCATCTGTTAACCACTTCAAACTAACTATAAAAATACAAAGGGGCTATCTGCAAAACCACAGTGTTAAGAGCACAAATTCAAGTACATTAAGTACAATTGAGCACTTAATTAAGAGTAATTGAGAGAAGATCAACTAGAAATCAAAGCATAAAAACCACTGAATAATTTGTACCTTCCAATCTAATCACAGACGTGTTTTCCTAGCTTATTACCTGTAATCTGCCAAAGTGACTGTTTCCTGAGTATTCAATTGGTCTAAGTGTCAAAGCTTTAGCACCAAGAAACCAGGCTCAGCAATCAATTCCCAGGACTATGGTTTTCACCAAGACAAAAGGCCTAAAAAAAGCAAAATCCTATTGCTTCAGTTTATGCCTGCAGTCTTTTATTTTATTTTTTATAAATTTATTTATGTATGTATTTATTTATTTTTGGCTGCGTTGGGTCTTCGTTGCTGCACATGGGCTTTCTTTAGTTGCGTCAAGTGGGGGCTGCTCTTCGTTCAGGTGTGCGGGCTTCTCATGGTGGTGGCTTCTCTTGTTGCGGAGCACAGGCTCTAGGTGCACGGGCTTCAGTAGTTGTGGCACGTAGGCTCAGTGGTTGTGGCTCATGGGCTCTAGAGCGCAGGCTTAGTAGTTGTGGCAAATGGGCTTAGTTGCTCTGTGGCATGTGGGATCTTCCTGGACCAGGGCTCAAACATATGTCCCCTGCATTGGCAGGCGGCTTCTTAACCACTGCACCACCAGGGAAGTCCCCTATGCCTGCAGTCTTTTTTTAATAAACTGGGTAATGTTCTTACTTAATGCAAATGTGAATTCATCTTCTTTTTCCTAAAAACATGGATTAGAAGTCCCATGTGAACCAAGGTCAGGCTCACTATGGAGTTGTTTCAACCATACTTCTACTATATTAATCACTACTATCAGAGAAACCCAGATTAAGATCTCTTAATTAACAGCTTGTATTCTCCGAAAATTCTGTCTTTCTCTCTCTCTCTCTCTCTCTCTCTCTCTATATATATATATATATACACACACACACACCTGATATTCCTACCATTCATTTTCATTTTGCATGTGTATATTCCTCTATGTGGCAGGCTGTTCTCTAGGGGCTGGGATTGTAGCACTGGTGGCCCAGACAGACAGCAGCTTTTCTCTCATGGCTAATATTCTTGTGGAGGTGCAGAGAAAAGCAATAAGCAAACAAATAGGCAGACCAATTTCAAACAGTGATCAGTACTATGTGGGGAGAGAGTCAGGAGACAGAGTGGTGGAGGGGAGGTGGCTTCTTTAGAATGGTTGATCAAGGGAGGGCTAAGGTGGTGACATCTGAGCCGAATGAAGAGGGAAGGAGCCATGAGGCTATGTAGGGGGAAAGTATTCCAAGCAGAAGGCACCGCAGGAATGAAGACCTTGAAAGGAGAGGTCAGGTGTGGGAGGAACAGCAACAGTACCTGCTCCCTGGAGCAGCTGAGCCAGAGGAGAGTCGGGGAGAGTTCAGAGAGGTGGGCTGAATCCCCACCACCACATTAAAATATTTGTAAGCCACAGTCACACGTTTAAATTTTACTCTAAGTTTAATGGGATTTTCAAGATTTCTATTTTAAAAGGTCTGGCACTCAAATGTTGATCACTGGTTTAATGATAGACAGCCAAGTCACTGCACAGAATCAGCCTGTGTCTGGAGCTTATATCCAAGGGCTTGTGCTGCTCAGCTCCCCTCCCCCTCCCAGCATGGGTGATTCCTGGGAGCTGGACTGGAAATGCCCTGCTCCAGTCAGGCCCTGCCCCAGACTGGATCACAACCTGCATTTTTATTTATTTATATTTATTTATTTTATTTTTGGCTGCAATGGGTCGTCGTTACTGCATGCGGCCTTCAGTAGTTGTGGCACGCAGGCTTCATAATTGTGGCATGTGGACTCTAGAGCACAGGCTCAGTAGTTGTGGCACACAGGCTTAGTTGCTCCGTGGCATGTGGGATCTTCCCGGACCAGAGCTCGAACCCGTGTCCCCTGCATTGGCAGGCAGATTCTTAACAACTGCACCACCAGGAAAGTCCCAGAACCTGCATTTTAATAAGCTCCCCAGGTGATTCATGAGCACATTAAAGTTTGAGGAATGCTTCCTAAGCCAGGAGTCTCAACCTTGACTGGAATCACCTGGGGGAGATATAAAAAATACTGATGCCAGCATCTTTCCAGAGAGGATGGTGTTATTGGTCCGGGGTGCAACCAGGACATCGGGAAATTTGGAAGCCATTCATCTTCCAAAGGCTAAAAACCACTGCCCAAAAGGCACAGTGGGTGACCAGCAGCTGTTTTTCCTGCTCAGCTGATTTCTTCTGCTCCTTTTTTCTTTATTGTCCCTCCTAGCAGTCCCCAGGGGTTCACCTTGTTTTCCTTTCTCTGGTCACTAGCAAAAGTACTTCTCTCCCTGGGGATTTTCAACTGCCCACGCTGAAGGAGAGCAGTCCTGCTGTCCCTGAAGACAGACACACTGGCTTTTAATGTTAAGGATTAACTGCTTTCTCTACTAGGCCACAGGCTGTCAAATGGAACAACCCTGAACAAGTTACAAAACTAACAATGTTCTTACAAAAGTGATCCTGAGTCTAAAGTGCCTAATTCCCTTCAAATAGAAGGCCTAGAATGAAGAAGTCCACTCTCCATCAGTCCTCAGCTTTTCAATAGTCCAAGGTGTCCTGCATTCAGGAAAGGCTTTTTCTTCAAACTGAATACAGTCAGCAGTCCCAATCCCCGGGTTTCGCATCCACAGATTCTACCAAGACACTGGCGGATATGACCAATGGATGTGCGGCTGGTTGAATCCGCAAATGCGAAACCTGGGGATAAGTATGGCAGACTGTATTCATTGTACTTCGCCCTCTTATATAAGAGACTTGAGCAGCCAAGGATTTTGATATCCGCGGGGGCTCCTGGAACCAGTTCCCCCCCACCCCCCACCCCCGCAGATTCCAAGGGAGACTGTAATTGTGCGTCTCTGAGGAGTTGGTTCCTCCCAAATCCCACCCAGCACAGGAATGAGCCCCCTGGGCATTTTTTGCCAGCCCTCTTAGTCACGTCTGTGGCTGACTTTTGGAGCCAACAAGTAGGGTCCCATGATCCCTAAATTGCAGCAAAGGGTCTACAACATCTCTCCCTTCTTTAATAAAGTGATTTCTTTTCACATTAAACTTCTCATGTTGGGGCAATATGAGTGTAAGGGAAAAGGGAAAGGGACACTCCAAATTTTCACACAATGATTTAGCCTCAGGGCTTCAGTGTAGTACTGCAAAAGGTTTAGCTTAAATCGCCTTTCTAAAAGATCATTACTCATTTAAGAGGAAAACTGCCAAGAGAGCATCTCATTGTCTTTAGGTTTTCTAAACTTTCAGCCTCAACAAGTAGTTATCATTTAAATCTACCGCTTGACAACTTATAGCAAAAGCATTGAAACTACCAAAGACGAATCAGACTAGGCTGACAAATAACCTCATGAGAATGCAAACATCGCTCAAAACTAATCTAAAATAATTAGATTAGGAGAGGAATGGAAATGTAAGACACCTTTCCCTTACTAATGATGAATATGAATATTTACTGACCAACACTGTTACCTGAAAAAGTTGGTTGACCTTTTGGTAGGTGTCAAAAGACACAACCAAAGACACAGCCAAGTCAAAGGTCAGGAGAAGGAGGTTTTATTACTTGCAGCAAGTAAGGAGACTACCGGGGAATCTTTCCTAAAGCAGTGCCTCCCCAACAGCAAAATTGGGGAAGTTTTAAGCTAAGGGTACATGAATATTCATGAAGGGGCTTCAGCAGAAGAGAATTCAGCATGGAATTGGGACAAAGGTTGCCAGAGTCAAAGTTTTAGTTGATTGAAGTCATGAGGGTCAGAAAAGGTCAACATCATCATCCCTTAGGTTCCAACCAGTCTGGGGTCTCAGCTTGTAGTTACCATCCTCCACCAGATGGAGGCCTTAGGTCCTGCAGAACTTAAAGGTATGTATCAGATTGTTATGTATATGCCTTAGAGAGGAAATAGGACTCTTTTATCTCTGAACCACTGTTTCTTGATTGCTTTCCTTTGTGCCTTCATTAATTATGAAAACTGTTCCAGGGAAAGCATTGTGGCCAGGCCTATTTCACAAAATTGCTTAGGCCAAAAATGGTTTCTCTTATGTCAAGAAAGCCATTCCTGGTTCTCTTTTTCTGGGGACCCCCCTACTCTATCTGCTTACAATACTGCAAGGGAACTGAAAGATATTTTATGAAATATCTTTGCAGTGCTTTTTCAGGACAGGTTTAAAATGAGATGGGAGTTATTACAAGCCGTTGCCCTTTGCAATAGTGATGCTATAGTCTGCCTTCTTCCTAATGTTCAGTCAGTGAAAACATATTCTACTCTTTGAGGCCATTTGGATGGTGTTCTTATGTTGATTTTGAGTCTAGGCCAAGAATAATTGGAATTAATTCAGGAGTTAAGTTCATTCATCCTGTAATATCTGGGCCTTTGTCAACCGGCCTTGCTTATTCTTGCAGCACATTGCAATCATCAGCACCACCCTTGGATACTTTGGGTTTAATTGCTCTCAGAACTAGTTTTTCCGCTGTCATCTTAAGCATATGTAACACAATCGGTGACTTCATTACATGTGCATTATATTTTCCATGCTTTGTCCCTTATCAAGTTTATTTCTGCCCTAGGGCCTTAGCACTAGCTCTGTCCTCTGTCTAGAATGTTCTTGCCTCAGCTTTTAATATAACTGGCTGTTTGTTTTTTAATTCTCAGTTATATGTTCCCTCCTCAGAGAGCATTTGCCTGACTGCTCAATCTAAAGTAGTCCCCCAGACACTCTCTATCAGACCACCCTATGCTATTTTCCCCCAGCACTGGGCACTGTCTGAAATGGTTTGGCTTATTTTTTGGTCTCTCCTTTCCCTAAAACGAAGCTTCCTATGTTTGAGGCCCTTGTCTGTCTTCTTACAGCTGTATCCCTAGCACCTAGAATTCTATCTGAGACATACTGGGTGCTCAGTAAATACTGGCTGACTATCTTTCAGAAACATGGTGTGGATTAGTTGTCACCATCTCATCCAGTTGTGGTAACTGTGGTAATAAAACATTATGAATCTTTACCTTTAAGGCATCAGAAAGAAAACAGAACCTTTTCAATATATTATTGTTTTTTAAAAGACTTGAAAATTACAATTCTTCAATAATGAAACATTAAATTATGGAAGTAGAATTGCAAACTCGAGGAATTTTTTTTCCCTCAAAGTCAGAGGATAACAAAAAAGAGATTGGATCTTTGATGCTATTTTAATTTCTGTCACTGTGACTAAAACTCAAATTGGATTCATTGTCTCAGAAAGATATCCCAAGCCATGGTGATATAAAATATAGAGAGGATCAAGAAGAGAAATCTTGGCAAGAAACGCATCTTAATAATATTGATAACTCACAGAGCATTTTACAAGTAAATTTATATCAAAGAAAAGTTTTATTGCAGTCATGGGTCCATGGGTCTGTAACTGGTTACCAATGTTTTGTTTCTGAAAAAAATATTTATATAAGCTTTGCCTTGTAAGCACTGCTGATATTCTGATAAACCATAGCAATTTTAGGAGGAAGACAAATTTGCTGTATTTATACTGTAACCCACTACCAGAATTAATACACCATTTAGGTTTTCTATAAACTGCCTTCTTCTAATGTACCATACTGTCTTAATTCCAGCTGTGTATTCCACATATGTTTAAAGGAGAATTTTTTTCTTTAAGTGTATCTCTGGTTTTCACATATAACATGACTTACTTTGGGCTGTTATATTCCTGAGAAAGATAAAGAAATCATCTGCTACTTGGACTTTTGTTTAGCTTGTTAGGTATTTAACTTGACTCTAATGTAGTACCAGATGTTATGCAGTTGGCAAACAGTGCTTTCTTACCCATCTGTGTGCTCATCTCTCCACTTAATTCTCCAGCTGTATTGCTCTCTGCTTCCTTGTATAAAGAACAATATTGAAATGTTTCCCAAGAAACATGCCACTTTTTCTTAGCTTTTACTTCCTTGTCCACACAGAACTTGGGAGTCATCTGCATTCCCCTCCCGGGACCCTCTGGATCTCCTCCCATTGTACTAAAAGCATCACAGTTGCAGTACTGTCATCCCATCTGTAAGGGTAAGACAGTTCTGAAGCTGACTAAATCAACTGGGATTATAGCTTACTTCTAAATTCAGCTAGGCTTCATAAAGAGCTTTAGCAAAGATGTTTACCTTTCCTGAAGAATGCACATAGATTATTTGTGCAAACTAAGAGCAAGTCATGCTGTACTAGCATCAATGAATCACGAAAGTATGTTTAAAATCATTTTCCCAAGCCCCCAAACCCACTGAAATATTTTAATATCATTAACAAATGTTATATATTTAAATAATCTTCTAAGCTTATAAATCAACTATGCCAGTAGAGCTCATCACATTAAAATTCATTATTTAGACAACATTCTTACTATTAGTTAATCTCCTCTACAAATGCTCAAAATGAGAAGTAACTCCCGATTCACTAGAAGAATAGGAAAGAAAAATATTTATATAATAATAACTAATGTTAATTGAATGGTATGATACTATGTATCAGACCCTGTGTAAAGAGATATTACATCCATCATCTTTTTTTTTTTTTGGCCACCCCTCGCAGCTTGTGGGATTTTAGTTCCCCAACCAGGGATTGAACCTGGCAGTGAGAGTTCACAGTCCTAGCCACTGGACAGGACTGCCAGGGAATTCCCTACATCCATTATCTTTTTAATCCTCGTAAGGACCCTGAGGTTGATAGTATTATTACTGCCATTTGACCAAAAAGTAACCTGATAATTACTTTGCTCAAGGTCACATGGTAGATTCTTAATGCAGGTAAGATTCTAAATAGAATATCAGGACAATAGAAATTTACCTCGAAGGGCTTCCCTGGTGGCCCAGTGGTTAAGAGTCCGCCTGCCGATGCAGGGGACACGGGTTCGTGCCGCGGTCCGGGAAGATCCCACATGCCGCGGAGCAGCTGGGCCCGTGAGCCATGGCCGCTGAGCCTGCGCGTCTGGAGTCTGTGCTCCGCAACGGTAGAGGCCACAACACTGAGAGGCCCAAGTACTGCAAAAAAGAAAAGAAAAGAAATTTACCTCGAATTTTAAAATTTTCATAAATCAGGATTAAGAGAGGAAAAGCTATGGAGGTTGGGTTTCTCTTTCCATTTTTAGTATGATAACTTTTAAACACATTCAAAGTAGAGAGAATACTAAAATGCATTCGTAAACCAATTATCCACATATATCTCACCAAACTTGTCACTTTCCTTCACCTATTCCTTTTTTCCCTTTGCAACCCTATTTTAAAACAGATCCTAGATATCATATTATTTCGTATCTACATATTTTAGCATGCGTCTCTTTAAAATGTGGCCATTTTCCTACTGACTGGAATGTCAAAATCAACCAAACAAAATTAAGAATAATATGTGATGTTGGCTAATACCCAAGCCATGCATTTCCGTGTCTTAAAATGTCTAAAGTAGACTACCAAGGGACTTCCCCGGCGGTCCAGTGGTTAAGACTCCATCCTTCCACTGCAGGGGACACAGGTTCAATCCCTAGTCCGGGAACTAAGATCCCCCACATCCGGCGTGCGGTGTGGCGTGGCCAAAAATAAATAAATAAATAAAATTAAAGTAGACTGCTCAAACTTTTCCCCCTGTGTCATTGATTTGTCCTGTAGAACAGTGGTCCCCAACGTTTTTAATACCAGGGACCGGTTTCGTGGAAGACAATTTTTCTATGGGGGCGGGGGGCGTTGGAGGGGGAGAAGAGACGGTTCAGATGGTAATGCAAGCGATGGGGAGTGATGGTGAGGGGTTTGGCAGACCATTTTAGTTCTTTTATTTTTCTTGTATAATTTTAAAGTAGAAACAATAAAATATTCATACGAGTCATAAAAACAAGTATCCAATTTTCATGTAAGAAAATGTGATATATTTATTTCTCAAACAAACAGACAATGATAAGGGACAAGGACGATAGAGTTCATTTGTAACTGCTGCTTTGTTTACAGTGGGCGAAAAAAAAATTGCTTCCCAAAGCAAGGTCAGTGCTTTTAAAAAAACGTACATTTAAATCTGTATTTTAACCAATATATTACTTGAGAGCATCATAAATCCAAAGCAGATATTGGACCTATATGAGAATCACTGAGAAAGAGTCTTGCTTTAAAATATTAAATATTACTATTGGAACTTTGCTGAATCTCATGGACAATTATAAAGATGCCATTAAATTGAAAAGGAAAGTAAATGCATATCTTACAACAGTAACATATACAGTAAAACCCCAATGTTAGTTTTTATTAAGGTTAAAACATTCTTCCCATGAAATAGAAGATCGTTGAGAAGATTTTTAGGTAAGATGGATTTTATTATGCATTTCTTTGAAGTAAGAGAAAATCTTTCAAAAAGAAATGATGCAATATAAGATGAACATGGGATATATTGCACTGTAAAGCAAGAAGGCTAATAAAGAGTAACTGGGCTTGGACTTCCCTGGAGGTCCAGTGGTTAAGACTCCGTGCTCCCAATGTAGGGGGGCACGGGTTCGACCCCTGCTTGGGGAACTAAGATCCCGCTTGCCGCATGGCACAGCCAAAAAGAAAAAAAAGGTTAATAAGATTAACTGAGCATGTCAACATGAGCCATAAAAGAACAGTGCAGGCCCCATGGGTGGAATAACTTGCACCCCAGGACTTGCTCTTTGTATTTCGTATCCCAGTGCTTAACACAGTTCCTGGTACCTATTACCTCTTAGGTATAGGGATATAAGAATTAGGAAAAGGAAAATCAAAATTTGATCAGATTAGTAGAAAGGGAAGTAGAGGGCACTAGAAATAAATGTACCTACTTAGATGTCTTCTATTCTGTTTTCTTTACACCCATCACCACAATACCCTCCCCTGAGCTCATACCACAAACCACCACCACCACCACCATCACCACCACGGCTTGTCAACCAAAGCCCTGACTAGTCACACCTACCCAACATCAATATACACCAACTAGAGAAGCAATCTGAGCCAATGTCAGGATTCCTGTGACCACACACCCAAACTGAGTCTCAGCAACAATGAGAAGAACTAAACCAAGCACTGGAAAATTTGTTTGCTCATCCATTCAGTCATTTACTCATTACTCAGCCAATATTTATTTGTGTGCTAGGCTCTGAGACAAGGGCTGGCAATACAAAGTTAAATAAGACAGAGTCCTTTCAATCCAGGAAACCCTAATCTAGCAAATCATTATACTATAGAATAAAAGTCGTGCAAGATCTGCAAAAGTCAAGAAGGGAAGAATTAAATAGGGTGAAGCAATTTGTCAGATAACTAACTAGGACATTTTATCAAGCTGGCTATACTTTGGACCACTAAATGGACTCCAGAATTTGCAATTCCAGGTTCTTTAACAAAGAAAGATATATTATAGTTCTATCCTCTACGCTGTCTTCAGAATCTTAGCTAAAGCCTGGTAGATATTTGATTACACAACTTTGGATTTATTTTATGCCAGGTGGGTCATTGCAGGAAATGACACCTATCAACAGTTACTAAGTGCTGCGATCTCTTAAGTCCATGACACATCTCCCTTCCACATTCTCTTTGGTTCAAATGTGGTGTTAATAATACCACTGTTTTCCTGGTACCCATATTTAAACCTCACTTTTATAACAAATTTCAATCCCTCGATACCTAATAAGTTCCCATGGGATTCTACCTCATCATGTTTCACATAATCTTCCTTGCCTTTCCAGTTCCACCAAAAACCACTTCATGCTGGTCTTCATGGTCCCTTGAAGGGAATCCCACAATCGCTCCTTACCAGAGTAATTTTCCTAAAGCCCAATTCCCATCATGCTTCTCTAAGAAACACAGCTATGCTCATCATTAAATTCTCATCAGTGCTGACCCATAAGCAGTCAACAAATGTTTGTTGGAATTGACCCCTGACTCCTGCTAACAAACTTCCCAAGGTAAGCAGAGGGGATTTAATATTCACAGGATCTGCTTCTCTATAGTATCAAGAATGTTTATGTCCAGTAGCTGGAGTTTCTCTCTCCTTTGGACAATTGTAAATAAGTTCAAGCACTGACATGTTCTTTTTTTCTACCCTACTCTTTGGTTTATAACAGGGCATGATCACACTGCCTCTCTGCATTTCCACCACTTTCAAACTGGGTTACTATTTTGAAGTTTACAGACTTTTTAACATTTATTGTATTTCAGGTTGACTACTTCCTAGTGGTATAAAGAGCCTTCTTGTCAGAAAATTGCCTTTGAATCACATCAGACGAGTTATCATACCTGTATATACTTGCATGCTTTATTTTATTTTTTGGGTATCGTGGTTGTGACTTTTATTTATTTATTTATATACATTTATTTATTTAATTTTGGCTGCATTGGGTCTTCCTTGCTGTGCACGGGCTTTCTCTAGTTGTGGCGAGCAGGGGCAACGCTTCATTGCGGTGTGCGGGCTTCTCATTGTGGTGGCTTCTCTAGTTGCAGAGCACGGGATCTAGGTGCTCAGGCTTCAGCACTTGCAGCACATAGGCCCTAGAGTGCATGGGCTTCAGTAGTTGTGGCTTGCGTGCTGAGTTTAGTTGTGGCTTGTGGGCTCTAGAGCGCAGGCTCAGTAGTTGTGGTGCACAGGGCTTAGTTGCTCCAGGGCATGTGGGATCTTCCCGGACCAGGGATCGAACCCATGTCCCCTGCATTGGGAGGCGGATTCGAAACCACTGTACCACCAGGGAAGACCCTTGCATGCTTTTTTTTTTTAAAAAAAAAAAAAAAGGATATACTCTGTAAGGATTTTTATGACCCTTTACCAAAGTCATATCTAGGTCAATATTTATGGGATTCATCTTACTCGTGCATCAGAACTGTTATTCACTGTCTGCATTGGATCATCAATCTGTGTAAACAAGCTAATCACCACAATTGGTATTGTGTGGACTAATATAAGGGTCATGTGGTTTGAATGCTCTCACCTGTTCTTTTTAAAACTAATTCTACACATAGGCAATATGGGAAACTTCGTGGATAATGTATCCCACACAAGGCTGCACTTATCCCAATGTACTCCTATCACCATTCTGCTATGCTTGTTGCTTGATTGACTGCATTAGTAGTGCTCCTTAGAGCTGAGGGATGATCTACAAAAGAACCGTAGGCCAGAATATAAGAAGGCAATAGCTGTGCCATCCAACCTAGCAGCCACTACCATATGTGGCTATTTAAATTTTAATTAAAATTAAATAAAATTTAAAATGTGGTTTCTCAGGAGTTCCCTGGTGGTCTAGTGGTTTGGTGCTTTCACTGCCGTGGCCTGGGTTCAATCCCTGGTCCGGGAACTGAGATCCCCCAAGCCACACAGCAGAGCCAAGAAAAAAGGGGGGGTTTCTCAGTTACACTAATTGCATTTCAAATGCTCAATAGCCACATGTGGCTAGTAGTTACCTTATTGGACAGCATATTGTATAAAACATTTCCATCATCCCAAAAAGTTCAATTGGATGACTCTGCTCTATAATTTAGGACATTGATGTGCTTTAAAATCACCTGCAGGACATTAAAAAAAAAAAAGCTTGAAAAATAGATGGGTCCCAAAGTTTTTTATCCATTAGATCTGAGGTAGAGACAGAGAATTTGCATTTCTAGTAAGTTCCCAGGTGATACTGATGCTTCTGGTCAGGGTCTACATTTTGATAAGCACTGGTTTAGGAGTTAACATCTCAGATTACTGAGACAGAAACATCTGAGTTTGAATCTTAACTCCACTTCTCATTAAGTGTATGACACTGAGTAAACTTCCGGCATTAGTTTTCTTATCTGTAAAATAGGAACAATAATGCAATAATGTAAATATAATACTTATCACATATACGCTCAATAAATGTTCATTGTTATAATTATCTATGTCTACCTAGTTTTCCGAGTACCTGACTGATTCCTAGACAAAACTGAATCCTATTGCCTAACTGACTCACAACTAGAGGAAATCAGTCAAAAAACAGGTAGCTTTTGATGGATGAGTAGGAAATGAGCACTGGGGATCACGATTAGGGTGCTCAGAGTGGTCCCTAAGAAGAATGCCCTAGTGCTTAAGATTCTGGGCTCTTGGGGTGCTACCTGTGTCTCTGGGTAAGGAACATCAGAGGATTTTTAAGGATGGCGACACTAAACACAGTCTTTACCAGTTTCACCACTTTCTAAGGATGTCCTGACCCTCTCACCCTTAGTAAAATTCAGAATATCTCTGTTCCATTCAGACATCTTGTCTGATGAATTGGAAAGTTATACTTTCCTTTCTTCTAGTTGGCCTGAATCCATGCTCCATCTTTCACTCTAATACACAATGATTAATGTTGTACATAACAAATTAAATAGCTTTTTAGTGTGGTTTGAATGTCATGCGCTTAAAATACTTTTAGGTAAAGAAATACTGTATTTTAAAATACAATTTTCTAACATAGGAAACAGTGCTTAAATCATTTTAATGCTTTTTGGGTTTTGTTTTTACTAATTATAAAAATATTGCAGGCTAATTGCAAGAATTGCAAATATTGGGACTTCCCTCATGGCGCAGTGGTTAAGAATCCACCTGCCAATGCAGGGGACAGGGGTTTGATCCCTGGTCCGGGAAGATCCCACATACCTCGGAGCAACTAAGCCCGTGTGCCACAACTACTGAGCTCATGCTTCTAGAGCCTGTGCTCTGCAGCAAAAGAAGGCACTGCAATGAGAAGCCCGAGCATGAAGAGTTGCACCCGCTCGCCACTAGAGAAAGCCCACGTGCAGCAACAAAGACCCAGTGCAGCCAAAAATAGAATTAAAAAAAAAAAAAAAAGAATTTCAAATACTACAGAAATGTCAGAAAATGACAATGAGCAATAATCTCTTCCCTCATTCTCCACATTATTACTGTACAAAAATGGTGTCAGCATACACATTGCTCTGAAATTTGCTTTTTTACTTAAAAACATACCTAAGATTTCTTTACTATGTGAGAGTACATTTCTCTACTTCATTATTTTCAGTGGCTGGAAAGCATCGTGTTGTATGAATGCATCACAAATTTACCTCTCCAGTTACCTATGGCTGGATATTTGGGCTATTTTAAGTTTTTCACCATTTCAGACAGCGAGTATTTCATATTTTCTAAAGAACTTTCATACTGTGGAACACTTTTATGTGTTGTAACATATTTTCTTCCAATGAAACTTTGTTTCACTGTTCAAATGTACTATATTTTGTCTTTGTGATGTATTAGACTGAAAAATACACTAATTTTCTTTGACATATTCTGTACTTTAGACTCTTCATTCAATAGAACAGATCGTATCCAGTAATTCTGAATGAATGCATGTGAAGCATAAAGGACACAGATAAGAGAGAGGCTGAGGGACTTTGGGCCACCCCCACGAGCGGACCTCTCCTGGCCCAGAATTCCAGGACCTTACACTCCAGTTTATAAGCCTGGAAATCTAAGTCCTTCAGCACTAAGCAAATTACTAAGCAACCTCACGGGAGACAGAGGCATAAACCAGAATGATGCCAATTTACAAGGACAAATGTAACTCTCAAGAGAATCAGATGGCCTCATTGGGGTGGTCATTTTCTCTTTCTAGCCAGTTGTTCATAAGAAGCCAATTTAAACATGGAATGTAGTTCGGTGAGTAAGAAAACATGGCCTGAAGAATTGGAGGTTCTCCAAGGCTCCTCTCATCAGGCCCTAACAGTAGATACCACCTATCTTTCCCTGGCTGCACAGACCGGACCATGCTGGACAGTTGGACAGCAAAACACTCAGGAAGCAGGAAACTGCACAGTTATAATATTTGACTGTAATTTCCAATGTGTTCACTATAAGTCAAACAATATAGAAATATATGAAGTTAATATTAAACATATAGCCCCTACCTTTCTCTTTATCCCGTTGCTCTTCTTTGCTTCTGTGTTTATATCCCTCCCTGAAACTTTTACTTTGTGCTCTTTTTTTTTTTTTTTGCAGTACGCGGGCCTCTCACTGTTGTGGCTTCTCCCGTTGCAGAGCACAGGCTCCGGACGCGAGGCTCAGTGGCCATGGCTCACGGGCCCAGCCACTCCGCGGCATGTGTGATCTTCCCAGACCAGGGCACGAACCCGTGTCCCCTGCATCGGCAGACGGACTCTCAACCACTGCGCCACCAGGGAAGCCTCCACTTTGTGCTCTTTTTACCCCCGTTTTGTGTCTTTGTGTTTCTCCCTTTCCTCTTTTCCTTCCTATCCTCTCCCTTTCGCTGATAACAATGTATGAATGAAACATATTTTCTAATAATGAGTAAGGGTTCTGCCCCCATTTCCCCCTTGGGGCCGTGGGGTTGTTCCCGACAACAGCAAGCTATTCCCTGACACCGTCTGGGTGTCCTACAATTTAACTCAATTCTGACACTATGTTCACAGAGATCGCTTCAGATCCCACAGTCCCACAGACTGCCCCAGCCCCACTTCAGACACCAGTCGCAAGTCCAGGCAATCACCTGTACTTCTGAACAACCAGCTAGGGATTGGAGGTTCCAACAATCCCCCCCTTGGGTTCTATTAATGTACTAGAGCAGCTCACAGAACTCAGAGAAACATTGTACTTACTAGATCACTGGCTTATTATAAAAGGATATAGCTCAGGAACAGCCAGATGGAAGAGATGCATAGAGCAAGGCATGTGGAAGAGGCACAAGTGTCACTCTCCCAGCACTTCCCAAGTTCACCAATCCCCACCGTTTTGGGGGTTCTATGGATGCTTCATTAGGTACACTGGATTAAATCATTGGCCACTGGTGAATGATTCAATCTCCATTCCCTTTCCCCTTCCCAGAAGTAAGGTGGGGGTGAGGGAGGGACTGGAAGTTCCAATCCTCTAATCCTGTAGTTGGTTCTCCTGGCAACCAGCCCCCATCCTTGAGAGCTTTCCAAAGGTCACCTCATTAACAAAACAAAAGATGCCTTTACAGCTCTGTGAATTAGGAAATTCCAAGGGTTTTAGAAGCTCTGCCCCAAAAAAGGGGAATGAAGACAAAATTCGTATTTCTTATTATAAATCACAATATCACAATGAGAAAGATCCAAGACAATACCATTTTTTGAAATTCCATATATATAGCAAAATGAAGAAATGACAATGTAAATTTACAGAAAATGTACAATTGTAGAAAGTGTTTACTTCTAACAGTTAAATTGAACAATTCATATATATTTTCTTTTAATCCTGATGGTACATCTCTGGCTATAGGGATAATCTCTTTTGGAGATCTTTGAACTGTCTAAACGTGAGGCTCTTTGAAAACGCGAAGCTTGGATCTCTTGGTTTCCTTTATGGCATTGACAAAAATATCAGTCAATCTAAGAAAGGTGGAAAATTTTATGGGAGCCAAACTGAGGATTATAACCCAGGAACAGCTCAAAAATCTCCAGGAACTGTTCCACTCTAGAGGTCAAAGCACAGTTATATACGTTTTTGAGACAGACAGCTATACATTAAATGATGTATTATTGACAGTTTGCACAATTCAGATCTACACATACAAAGCAAGTAGTAGGTCAGGAAGGTTATCTCCTAAGGAGCTGTGACCCTTGGTGAGATTAAGAAGGAATGTTATCTCCTAAGGAGGTTTGGTGAATGTGGATTCGCAATATACACTCAAGGGGAGGGAGGAGGCCCGAAGGGACAGAGAAAATTTTACGTTAAAATTTTTTTTCATCTTGCCACAAAATATGAATTTTATTTCATCAATGGTAACACCTGTTCTTATTTATCGTGAAAATTTTAATTACCTTGGGAAAAAATATATTGTCTACTCTTTGCTTATCTTAATTTTTCTGTGAGTGATTAACCTTCAAAAAGGTTCTTTTTTTTTCTCCAATCTATTTAGAGATTTAGAGTCTCACTGTTTAACTTCTCTTATGTCAGTAATCAAAAATGCATGCACCGGGCTTCCCTGGTGGCACAGTGGTTAAGAATCCGCCTGCCAATGAAGGGGACACGGGTTCGAGCCCTGGTCTGGGAAGATCCCACATGCCGCAGAGCAATTAAACCCGTGAGCCACAACTACTGAGCCTGTGCTCTAGAACCTGCAAGTCATAACTACTGAGCCCGTGAGCCAAGAGCTCGTTCTCTGCCACAAGAGAAGCACTGCAATGAGAAGCCCGCACACCGCAACAAAGAGTAATCCCCGCTCACTGCAACTAGAGAAAGCCCATTCGCAGCAACAAAGACCCAACTCAGCCAAAGATAAATAAATACATTTTTTAAAAAAATGCATGTACCTATAGACAGGTACAATATGAATATTTTAAAGTCACCAAAAAAATACAAGGTGACAACCTCACAAGAGAAAGTGTGTGAAGAGGATCAGTCGCAATGTATTTCTGGAAATTTCTAGACCTACTATCAATATGCAGAACACTTACAGTAGTGCAATTCAGGGCTCTAATAGGCAAAATTTCCATTTATACCACTGAGCACATCCTGTAAATCTTTTGCTTCAGCAGAGTGAAGAGGCCAGTTCTCTGACACACTTGACGTGTTTGTTAGCACCATGATTGAATTGATTCTGGGGAGTAAAAGATGTTTTATCTCCTTCTTCATCTCTGTATTTTTCCAGCGCAACTTCAGAACAGCTCAGAAAGATGTCCATGCATCACTTATCGTTGTGTTTTTCTCCCATGACAGCAAATGCCTCAATGCCACAAAGGCAGGTGGTCCTTCGATGCCTTTGCACCTTGAGGTTGATGTTAGGGGGGAGGAAAAAAGAGAGAGAAACCTGTGTTCAAAATCAATATACACTGAATTCTAGAGATGCCTTAACTCATTATCATATTTGAGAAGGGAAACACTCAGGAATAAGGAAATTGCACAGTCGTAATTTTCAACTATAACACAGAATCAGCTACATTTTGCCTTCCTTTGAGATACTCGGATGAAAGGCAGGCTTGTCTGAATGCAGAATATTACCTGTCTTCCCTTTGAGGTTGCAGGTATTTAGTGATCATTCTCATTTAAGTCACTCTTACTGTTCTCTGCATGGTTATGCTTTTAGCTCAGGAGGAAAGCAATTCTTATAAAAGCCACCCTATTGCAGAGCTGGATAACATTTAAAGTCAAAGAAAGTGAATTATATTTAACAGCAGTTAAGCCTTCTGAGCAAAAATGCATACATGCCGCAGAATTAAATTAAGCCTGCTTTTATACAAAGTCTTGCTCCTAAATTCCTTGAGATGGTCGTCTAGGTAAAAAAGCCTCATGTATGCCTGTTTTCTATTCCCTGCATCACTGGGACACTAGAGCTGAAAGGACTCTAGGGGACACCACTCGCGTCATACTCGTGTCCCCTGGAGGTGGAGAGCACAGCCTTCTATAGCAAGCCTCGCGTGGAGGATGGTTTGGAAGGGGCAGGCTGAATGAAGATAAGAACAGCATAAGGAGGCTATTACAGTGGTGCAGGTGAGAAGAAATGAAATCCTGAGTACAACGGTAGCTGCGGGGATGAAGATGAAGAATGGCAGTATTGTGAAACATTGAGGAGGTGGACCCAATAGGACTTGGTGGGGAATGAGGATGAGGAAGGAGGGATTCATCCCTCACACTGGGAAATGGAGGAATGGTCTTGTTACTGAGTCCAAGCTAATACTGCTCACTGCACAATATGCCAATGAATTGAGAGACGAGTTGTTGGGGGTAAGGAATAGCAACTTTATTTAAAAAGCCAGCAGACTGAGAAGATGGTGGACTCCTGCCCCAAAGAACCATCTTGCCTGCGTTAGAATTCAGGCTTCTGGGACTTCTCTGGCGATCCAGTGGTTAAGACTCCGCGCTTCCACTGTTACAAGCACGAGTTCGATCCCTGGGGGGAGCTAATACCCCGCGTGCCGCATGACGTGGCCAAAAAAAAAAAAAAAAGAATTTGGGCTTCTTTTATGCTAAACGGGGAGGGAGTAAACATTTCCTTGTCAGCCTCTGGAGGAGGTGTGTTAATTTCTTCCTCCCTGTAGTCATTCACAGGTGGACCTGTTCAGGATGTTTCCTGTGAACTAAACAAAGGTATTTTAGCTTAATAGTCATTACCTGGGAGACAGGGTTCCCAGAGATGGGCCATTATGTATAGTCTAAGCTTACAGGCAACATCCCTTTAGTGATTAACTTGTAGTAGAATACAAAATGTTCTTTCCTATTGTATTCTCTTTCCTTTACTTTGAAGTAGGTGACTGTATCCAGGAGAGTTTATATGATCACAAAGACTAGTACAGAGCCAGGTATTTCTCTGTTTTCAGTTCAAATAGGTTCATTAAGGCCTACAGGCTCACAGTTGCCTCTCTTCCCCAGTAACATACAAAGACTTGGGAAATCAACACTGACCTATCTACAGACACTATCAGTTGGCTTGGTGAAGAACAACCTTTGGGAAACATCAATATCCTCCACGGCAGTGATGAATCTCCTGGAGTGTTGATAGATATAATTTATTTTGGCTTCAAAAAGCTTTTGAATTGGGCTTCCCTGGTGGCGCAGTTGTTGAGAGTCCGCCTGCCGATGCAGAGGACGCGGGTTCGTGCCCCGGTCCGGGAAGATCCCACATGCCGCGGAGCGGCTGGGCCCATGAGCCATGGCCGCTGATCCTGCACGTCCGGAGCCTGTGCTCCGTAACGGGAGAGGCCACAGCAGTGAGAGGCCCGCGTACTGCAAAAAAAAAAAAAAAAAAAAGCTTTTGAAGATGTCCTCAATAACATATTTGAAATAAACCAGGCACACAGAACTGCCGTGGTAATAGTTCAAGTAGTGGTCTCCACATGGAAGCTCCAGAGAAAGGATGTGAATTGAAGCTGGAATAAAGCTCAGGAGCCTCTTGTCAATCCTTGTGGCCTCACTCAGAGCTGCATCAGCCTGGAGAAAGTGGCAACTTTTTTCTAACTGGTCCACTTGAGTGGATACTTTTTTGCAATTTGTCAGCTCCAAAGTGTTATCGGTTTCAGATGTATACTAAATTTCATAAGGGCTGATAATGGCCCTAGGACACACAATTACTTTGGCACTTAGCACATACAGGAAGATCAGAAGCTAGAAACCTAATAATTGAGTAATGATTCTCCTGGAGCAGTTAATTGGGAGGAGAGAGGGGAAGAAAAAGGAGAACATATTAGGTGAGATTGTCAAGGAATGTTATTGTTTTACGCAAACATTTCAGTATTTATGTATAATCACTGGGACAGATCTATAAGGTCTGAAGCTTATACAACTTTGGAGTTCCCTTTTTAAGAAAAAGAATATAAAATTATGAATGCACAATTGCTAGAGCCCTCACAGGAACTTGGGATGGGCCAGTGAAAGTCAAGTACTCAAAGCTTAAACTTTAGTAGTTTCATGGTAAATCTGCCCTGATTAGCACAATGCATCCTGTTCTTTAAAGCAGATGCCAAAGAAAACTAGGTATATAATTCACACCATTAGGTTTGTTCACATTTTGGGAACTTCTTCTACTGTGAAGAAATTAAGGACCAAAACCACCTTTTTGTTACTAGTGCCTAAGACACAAAGAAAGGAAGGCAGAAAGGAAGGAGGGAAGTTGGGAGAGAGATAGTTTATAAAGAGACAGGTTTTTTTTCCTTTTATTTCATTATCAGCTCTATCAGCTACCTCCAACTTTTCCCTTTTTAAACCAAAGTTATTAACAAAGCTGATGGCCTACTTTACTGTTTAGATTTACTTCTAAATGACTGACCTGTTTCTTAAAATAAAATAACCTAATAAAGAGCAATAATTTCCTACTATAAGAGATACTATTTAAAAGGTACATTGTCATAAATTAGGTGTGTCAAGTTCCAGTGTACTTGTAAAAGTACCAGTCTCTTGGATATGGAGAAAGAGGGGTTCTCATACATTTTTAAATCGGTAAAATCTCTCTGCATATGAATTGAGTTATGCATAAATTTTAAATAAGCCTAACTTTGGACACAGCACTTCTAGGAATACACAGTGCAGAAAGATTCAGGCAAATTCTCCAACCAGCCTCCACAGTCTCACCTCCCACAAAATCTCTTTATCCCATCAAATATGAAATGGTGGTTATGTATGATATAATCCTGTTTCATCTAGTGTAAATGCAGATTAATGGCTTTTTAAACATCATTGCCTCCAGGTAAACAACTATAGGCCTCATTAACTCAGCTCATTTTATTCAATCAAAATTTGGGGGGAAGAGAAAATATATGTAAAAACAAAGACAAAAGAAAACCTGGCAGAAATACCCCCATATCTCTCAAATCTGTCTTCCTTTCCAACATGCTAATAATAGAAACATTTAACACTGATCCAACACGTGCTGTGCCAGACACCATATATTGGAACATGTGAGAGCCCACTCCACTCTCCCACAACCCTTTGAGCAAGGGGTATCATTTTCATCACCCCCATTTTACAAGTGAAGAAAGGGAAAGACCTAGAGGTGTTAAATAACTTGGCCAAGGTCACACAGCTAGAAGAGGAGAGGTCAAGGTTCAAATGCAGTCTGGCTTTGGAGTCTGCTCTTTTTTAGTTCTACAACCAGGAATCGAACCTGTGCCCCCTGCACTGGGAGCACAGAGTCTTAACCACTGGACCGCCAGGGAAGTCCCTGGAGTCTGTTTTCTTAACCACAACTCTACATCACCACCCACTCACAAGTTTTCACAGGCCTAAAAATGCCTCAGTGGCCTCCTAACTCATCTTCCAGTGTCTGTGCTGATTCATCTCCACTCTTCTCCTCACTGCAGTTGAGAGACCTTTAAAGTACGCTCATCAGAGTTCACTCACCCCCATCCCATCCCCACTGCCACCTTGAACTTTTCAATAGCTTTCCATTGCTCTTAGCCTACAGATCAAAAGGCCAAACTATCCAGACTCAGTTTACACTGTCCTCCTCCCCCTCAGAACAGAGCGGGGCTGATCCCTCCCCACCTTCCTCTATTCAGTTAGGTAGCTCACCTGGTCCTTCAGATCTGCTACTTTCTTGACTTCCTCCATGAAGTCTAAACCCCTATTGCAGGCTGCCAAATGTAGGAAATTTTCCTCCTTTTCAAGGGTCATAATTGAATCGTTTACATTTGTTTGGGTAATACATATGTATATATAAGATAAAAAGATATTTGGATTTTTACTTCATTCAATAACTCAGTAGTATTAATTATGCTCACATATTTTAAATTGTACTAATCCTCTTTATATTGAATATATAGGACATTATTTAACCCATTTTTTTTTTGAATGGTTGGTGCAATTCTTTTTTTTTGTCTTTATTTTTATTTTTTGGCCATGCCGTGCAGCTTGTGGGATCTTAGTTCCCTGACCGGGTATCGAACCAGGGAACACGGCAGTGAAAGCCTGCGTCTTAATCACTGGACCACTGGGGAATTCCAGGTGCAATTCTTTTAGAATTGTGTTTCTCCAAATAGCGGTTGGCCTAAGAATTTCTAAATTATAATCTCAACACACACTCCCATCTATTAGCATACAAATCACGGATTATATCTTGTCCAGGATTAGGTATCTCTTAATTTAGAACTCAGTAATGTTACCTTCAATTACACTGCGAAAAGGAAGATGATTCAATGAAATACCTGAATCAGCCAAAACTAAACTTGATTTCTGGTTCTTTCACTTACTGTGTCAAGCAAGTTACCAACACAATCTTATACACACTTTTGTCATCTATGAAATGGAGAACAATAAAATAATGGCTGTGTGGGACTTCCCTGGTGGTCCAGTGGTTAAGACTCCATGCTTCCACTGCAGGGGGCATGGGTTTGATCCCTGGTCGGGGAACTAAGATCTCGCCAGCCGTGTGACATGGCCAAGAAAAAAAATTAATAATGATAATAATAATAATAATAGCTGTGAACCTTTAAACCCAGAATTAGTACAAAACAAATACTCAATGGCCTTTAAAAATAAATTTTATTTTATTTTTGGCTGTGTTGGGTCTTCATTGCTGTGCACGGGCTTTCTCTAGTTGCAGTGAGCGGGAGCTAGGCTTCGTTGCGGTGCGCAGGCTTCTCATTGTGGTGGCTTCGCTTATTGTGGAGCTAGGGCTCTAGGCACGCAGGCTTCAGTAGTTGTGGTGCACGGTCTCAGTAGTTGTGGTGCATAGACTTAGTTGTTCCACAGCATGTGGCGTCTTCCCAAACTAGGGCTGAAACCCGTGTCCGCTACATTGGCAGGTAGATTCTCAACCACTGAGCCACCAGGGAAGTCCCTCAATGGACTTTTTTTTTTTTTTTAAGATATTGGGGGTAGGAATTAATTAATTAATTAATTAATTTTGGCTGTGTTGGGTTTTCATTTCTGTACGAGGGCTTTCTCTAGTTGTGGCAAGTGGGGGCAACTCTTCATCACGGTGCGCGGGCCTCTCACTATCGTGGCCTCTCTTGTTGCGGAGCACAGGCTCCAGACACGCAGGCTCAGTAGTTGTAGCTCCTGGGCCTAGTTGCTCCGTGGCATGTGGGATCCTCACCAGGGCTCGAACCCATGTCCCCTGCATTAACAGGCAGATTCTCAACCACTGAGCCACCAGGGAAGCCCCCCTCAATGGACTTTTAAAACTATTATTGTTAGTTGTTGGCAGATGGGAAGGTTCTAGTTATTATTAGTACTGATGGAAAACTGAAGTTTTAATAAGTTGAGTAACTTGCTTAAGAAATGAAACGTATATGGTACAAGAAAACAGTTTTGCTTTCTTCAAGCCACTGGTTTGGCCCAGAATTCTGTTGTTTCCACAAGTTTCATCATTAAATCCTGTCACACATCCCCTTCAGAAGTCTCTAGCAACTTTTCTTTTTCCCTTGGAATTTTTCTGAAGGAATTTTCAACTTCCCAGTGTCTCCGGAACCACACCCTGCGTAATAATGTTAAAAAAAACTCACAGGAAAGGGCCCGGAATGTTATTATGTATTCATTCATACAATAGTCACTCATGAATAAGAAAGTGTGCAAGCTTAGCTTTCACGGGTTGTGGGGGAAGGAACAGAGGGGAGGAGAAAAGGAAAAGTGCTTACCAGCGCCGGAAGAAGGAGGAGCCTTTAAAAGAGCAACCTTGGGCCAGGGGCCATTTCAGAAGTAAGGAGAGTTTTATCAAGCTGGAGATTTCTGATCATGGAGAGTGCAAAGAACAAGGAGGTAAGTACAATCTGCACGGGTTTGCTTTTGTCTGTCTTTGTCAATCTTCGTGTTTCTCTTTCTCTTGGGCACACTTACTCCCTCTTTTGAGGAGAAAAGAAGGTCCCTTAGAATTTCCTTCCCTTCACTTGTTGAAAAAAAAAATCAGGTTCCTGGATATAATTGCTCCCTGGTATACTGGACCAGATCCTTTAATTTCGCTTCTACAGACACAGGTTCAAGACCAAAATTGCTGCATCTGGATTCATCTTTTCTTAGGGTTGTTAGGGCCAAGGAACAATGGGAAACCAGACGTATTGAGGAGCACTGAGGACAGCAACTAAAGTCAGACAGGCTGTGGGGCTTTGTTGAGAAAAATTGAATCCCTCTGCCAGTGCAGCCTGACCGCTCTCCGGGTCTCTTTCCTAGAGATAGGTCATTTTTTGCCCTCCCAATTTTAACTAAGACTTTTGGGAGGCCCCAGAGTGAGTGAGGTACAAAGTGCACTTTGTGTAAGTGTTATACCAATGTGAGATTAGAATATGAATGTAAACCTGCTATAGAGATGTAAAAATGTAATTCGTACTCCCTTCTTGGAGGTGATAGGAATTAGATTTGGAAGCAAATCTGGGATTTAATATTGACTTGGGGTTTAATTTCTATCGCAAGTGTCTACCTGTGTGCCCTTAGTTATGTAACCTCTGAGCCTCAGCTTCTGCATCTGAAAAACAAAATAATAGATTGTTGCTGGATTGCTGTGGGGATTAAAAGAAGGAAAATAAGGAGTCTGTGGTGTGGAACAATGCCTGATGGAAACTATAGGCTCAAAAAATGTTGTTTCTTTGTATCAAACAGCTTTATTCTCACTGTTCTCTTGTTTCTTTTGAATTAACCAATATTTATTGAGTGCCTACAACCAGAGGGAAAGGAATTCTACCCTTGGGGAGTTTATAATCAAATGGAGTAACAGTCATGGATCAAATCACACAAGCAAATGTAAAACTGCAACTGACAAGTGGTAGGAATGTGGCAATGGTGCAGTAGATTTGTACTGGTCTGTAAAGTGGAGAAAAGGTTACCAGCTGAACTAACACTTGAAATGAGATTCTGAAAGCGGATTAAGAGTTTAAGAACATGAATATAAGGGAAGGTGGTGTGTGTGGAGCTGAGTGATATCCTTTCAGGCAAAGTAACTAGGTTGGAAAGTAGTTTTGTGGCAGTAGCTTGGGGCAATAGTATGGGAAAGGTTTATCTGGAAGAGGTAAACGGGAGGGGGGGGGAATGGGGAAAGAGGGGAAAAAAAACCTTCCAGGTGAGGGATAATGGATATTGTGGGTGATGTAAGGGCTTTCTCCAAAGCAGAGGCTAATTTCTTCTATGACTTTTGTTTATATATATATATATATATATATATATATATATATGTATATATGTATATATATACATATATATATAATTTTTTTTTTTTGTCTTTTCTCATACATTTTTGGACCTTGCCACCGAGGCTTGTGGGATCTTAATTCCCCAACCAGGGACTGAACCCTGGCCCTTGCAGTGAAAGTGCTGAGTCCTAACCACTGGACCGCCAGGGAATTCCCCTTTTCTCATACTTTCAGATTGGCCTTCCACTTCTCTATCACTGCTTCCCTTTCTTATAAATAAACCTGAGTATTAAGATGATACCCAGAAGAGAACCCATGTTGCCAGTGGAGTTCACTGATTATCTTGGTATCTTGGATGTGAGGTGTCATAAGTCAGGTAGTGTATGTGGTGGGTTGGACGCCCAGAGGAGTGGCTTTCTGGTTCCTCTATCCCCAGTGCAACTCCACAAAGAAGACAGAGGAAGAATATATGAGCTGCAAATTCAAACGTACATCAGTAGATACCGAAGAGGGACAGGGGGCTTCTGGTAAACCAGATATACTAGAAAACACGGCAAAGAGGACCAAAAGAAAAAGATCTATAAAAAATAATAGAGGTAAGAGATCTACAGTTCCTCAAATCCTATTTCCCTGGGTCCGAGAAGACAGGGATTTTTCTGAAAAAGTAGGGAAGAAATTTCAGTCCTGTATTCTGCAAATCCTACACTTCCTTCGAAGCCTAGTTTAAATCTCACCTCCTGGTTGTGATCATTTTTTTGCCTACTCTAGATTCTGGGAGTTAAGGATCTTAATGTGCAATGATCTGGGGACAGAGACCTATAAATTCAAAATCCCATCCTTGAAACTCTACTCCCTGTCTTAAAAATATGAGGAAAGTAGCTACCTTGCTGAGTTGGATTGAGGTCAGGGTGGAGGGTCAGTTGTAATTTACACAGAATAATTAGGTAAACAGCCTACACTTCATCTGACTGAATGGGCGCTCAGTCAAACCTAGTGACTATTAACGTCAGTCTTTCCTGAATGGTGAGAGCGTGTGAGGTGCAGCAGGAGACCAGAGTGCTGCCCTAGTGGGGTGGGCTGCCAGAATTATGGGTATTAGTCATTGTGTAGCATTTCTGGGTGGCTCATTTTGTTTTTTGCGGTGAGAGGGCAAGGCATGGCCTAGTAGTTATGACCTCAGGTCTAAAACTTCTATCATTCCCTGCATTGGAAGTGCACTCTCTAGGTCAGCCTCCTCAGGGTCTGTGGTTTAGAGCTCTCACAAAAGAGCAAGTGTGCGTGAGTAGTGGGGAGTTTTAGGAAGTAAAAATACTGAGGGATTCAGAAATATTGTCAGTTTTAGTTTTGAGGTTCTATCCCTTGAAGGTTACGTGGTCTTTGGCAAGTCATTTAATTTTACAGTGGGGATTAGACTATAAGAACTAAAAGTGATTGTACTTTTGACATTTTAAAAGGCTACACAAAAGTTAATTATTGCTAATTTTATCTCATTCTCCTTCAGCTTGTTGTCCACGAAAAATGCCACAATGTTGTGACAGTGTGAAACCTCAGAAGAAGACGATGCCAATTCCTCCTTTACCTTCTATACTGCCGCCTGTCAATCTGATTCACAGGGATGTTGTGCGCGCTTGGTGCCAGCAGTTAAAACTAAGCACCAAAGGCCCGGTGAGTGTCCAGGGTAGGAGTTGATGCTCTTGGGAGGAAGACTGCGAGCCTCAGTTTGATTATTAACTCATTTTTCTCTTGTCTTAGAAACTAGACGGGTATAAACGACTCTGTGAACATGCCTACCCTCATCAAAAAGTGAGTAATTTGTAGGGAATTTGGCCAAGTCGAAGGTTTAGTTATTCTCATCCTAATCACCTATTTTAGCGTTAAAAGGTGAGTAGAGGGCTTCCCTGGTGGCGCAGTGGTTGAGAGTCCGCCTGCCGATGCAGGGGACACAGGTTCGTGCCCCGGTCCGGGAAGATCCCACATGCCGCGGAGCGGCTGGGCCCGTGAGCCATGGCTGCTGAGCCTGCGCATCCGGAGCCTGTGCTCCACAACGGGAGAGGCCACAACAGTGAGAGGCCCGTGTACTGCAAAAAAAAAAAAAAAAAGGTGAGTAGAAGAATTGTCTTTAATCTTTTAAACCCTCTATGTAGAACATTCCTGCCACAGCCGAGGAGGCCAGGATCCTATCACTAGCGAGAAGAAAATCAAAGATGAACAAGGGGGAACTACCTCTGGAATGTTCTGATGAAAAGATGTCTTCTGAAGTGGCTGCTCCTCCTGAGGAGGGAGCACCTACCCTTGAAGGAGCTCCTGCCCTTGAAGGAGATCTTACTCTTCAGGAAGTTGTATCGACTTCTGCCTCTGACCCAGGAACTGTGTTTGCCTCTTGGAGCAGAATGACAGCCAGGGCCATGAAGATGGAGTCGGCGCAATCACAAGAGACCTGTGGTAAGCTCATTAGTAAGAACTGCTTCTGGTTCAGGTGGGAAAATAAGTTTAATTGATATTAACCGCTGATTAACTTCAGGGTGTTATCAAAATCATCTGAAGACCTGGTGATTCCTGGGTCCCACCCACACATTTTTTCTGGTTCAGGTCTGGGTAGGCCCTAGAAATTTACATTTCTAACAATCTCCCAGGCACGGCTAATCTGGGGAACCACATTTTGAGAACCGGTGATCTAAATTAATGAGGTCATCAGAAGGGGATAGAAATCTGGCTTCATTTCTTTTCGCCTCCTTTAAAGAATTAAAAGTAAAAGCAGTCTCTCAAATCAACTGCCTGAGCTAAAGCCTTGGATCTTCTAGCATCTGTCAAGTAAGTGGCATTAACTGTTATTTAATCTAGTTTTCAGTTTGCTCGTGGTGATGTAGGTTAATAATAATACCTACCTCATGATGTTATTGTGAGAGTTACAGGAGATAAAATTAAGACCATGAACTGGTTAGCACATTACAATGCCTGTTGAGACCCCTGTCCCCCTATAACTGGTAACCTCCCCCTCCCCTTGGGAGCAAAGCCTGGGGCCAGGCCCTGTCCACTGTCTGTTGCACATAGTGGGGTGTTGCTCCAGGATCTTGCTTCAGACATGTAAGATCCCCCATCCATTAAACCACTGATGTCGCTAAAAAAAAAAAAAAAAAGTTGAGACCTCTGAACTTATTTTATGAGGGCCTTCCCAGACCACTCTGGTTTAGTCTTTCTATTGAAGGAAACCAGAACGTCACCCCAAAATATTCCTCTTTGCCATAAAAATCTTGAGCTGAAGGCAATCAAAAAGCAGCAACCCCAGAAAAGCTCTCCCTTTTCGGCCTAAGGCAGGATTATCTATTCTCCTTTTGCTGGAGACAGACTTATCCACTGAGAGTGGACACCAGAGCAACCAGCAAAGAAACCTCATCCATTAGTTTCCTCCCATATATTTACCTTCCCACTGTTTGCCACCCTTGGGAGCCTAAAACTGCTTCCCTTTGTCCTGTCATTTCTTGGCAAATGTATTGTTCTTTGTCAAAGATGTTACATAAGATGGAATTCCAAGCTGCCATTTTGAGCTAGTGTTTGCGTTTTTCCTGCACTCTGTGCACTGCATGAATTCATCAACTGTTTTTCCCTTGTTAGTCTTTTTGTTAGAGTCCCAAGTGAAAACCTAAGACGGGCAGAGGAAAAGCTTTGCCACCCTCCCAGCCACACTGTCATCTACCCACTTGCCTCTACACATCCAGATGTGTTTTTTGTTTCTTTTAAAATATTTAACAGGAACTGTTTTTGCATTATTTTCTAAAGGGGAACAGGGTAGAGTAAGTTAGGTTTCAGGGTTCATATCTGGGAGCTGGCACTTGAGGAAGACAGTAGCATCAAAGGCCATGATGCAAACTCGAAGTTTAGACTTTGGTCTTGCTATGCTCGTACTGAACCTCTCTTTCCTTCCCCAGGGGTCTGGTGGTGTGTGGTTCACGGGAGAGGTCTCCCTGCTAACACAGAGGGCTGGGTTCATTTACAATTTCATGCCGGACAGGCTTGGGTGCCTGAAAAACGAAGGAGGGTGTCTGCGCTCTTCTTGCCTCCTGCAGGCAATCTTCCTCCCCCACACCTGGAGGACAACATGCTGTGCCCTGAGTGTGTGCACAGGTAACCACATGGCACCCTTCTACACACTAAAAGTGGGCATCTGGGTTTTAGTTGGGAGAAAAAGGAGATACATATTCATCTTAATTAGCCCTGTATTTCAAGCACAATTTGTCAATAAAGATTTTCACAAAAAGTTTTACTTGAGTAAGTGTCTTCCTAGGAGAAAGGGCATTTTTATGTCAAGGCATAATGCTTCTACCTGGAGACCCATAATTTTGGAGCAGTAACCAATTGTATAATTACTATATTCCCAGTATACGCACTACACAGAAATAATGACTAGGAAAAAACCCTTCTTTTAGGTGGCCTACAGTCTAAGGCGGATGACTGGTACGTAAATGACTGTATCACCAGTGATGACTGGTATCAAAGAAGAGGTTTCTTAATTTAAGGGAAGAATTGTCTAGATGGAAAGGAGGAAGTAAGAAAAACCTGGCTTCTAGATAGTTTTTCAGTAATTACTTGAACACTGATAAGGAGAAGAGTTGCATTGGGTTGAGGACAGAGCTTCAAGGAACAGCAGTGTTTTAGGGACATGTTAAAGGAGACAAAAGAAACAAGGAGAAAACCTGAAATTTGAAGTCAGTGGGGAGAATTTGCATGGGGAAATTGTCTTATAAAGGAGGTAGAGATAACATACTTGCTTGGAAAAGATAAGGGATTCAAAGCAATAAAGAATATAGATAATTTGGGGGTGGTTGAATAAGGGGAGGAGAGAAATAGAGGCTACAAGTGGAGGTATTTTCTGAAAGATACGAATGGAGAAGGGGAGCAGTAGGATGCTTGGAGGGGATTGCCATGTGTTTTCTGTTAAATTGGGCCACGTGTGTTTCCGGGCTTAGCTTGGAAGAGGGGCCTGCAGAGGAGGAGGATGGAGAGAAGCCCATCCCTCTGAATAGAGGGGCTTGGAGCAGCCCAGACTTGGCTCCCAGGAATCCATCTCCTCACCCCGTAATTGTCCAGGAATCATCCTGGGCTTCATCCCGTGCTCTCTGTTGGCCTCTGCTGGGGACCCACTTTTGGCGTCATGATGACTGAACACCAGGGATCTAGGGCAGCTGGCAGAGGATAGAAGCCTCAAGTGGGGTGGGGTGGGGGGGGGAGCTCAAGCTGCGGGATCTTAGTTCCCTGACCAGGGATTGAACCTGGGGCTATGGTAGTGAAAGAACTGAGTCCTAACCACTGGACCACCAGGAAAGTCCCAAGGGCAATTTTATTGGCATTCCAGGAGTGGGTTTCTTGGTTATTTTCAAGAATGCAATTTGATATTTCGTCTTGATTCTAAAACATTTCATTTGCTTTTTAGGAATAAAGTATTAATGAAAAGCCTGCAGTGAGATCACAATACCAGTAAAAAGGGTACAGCTATGAATATAATTAATGATAGAGAAGTGACTACAAATCAACTCCACGGCTATGATTATAATTAATGATAGAGAAGTGACTACAAATCAACTCCATGGTGCTATTTGACAGCTGAACTCTGGGCCACTGCACTCTCCATGCTTCCTGCTTACAGGGTTGCATGAAGAAAAGCCTGTGAACTGCCAAAAGTGGAAGTGGCTATCTCTCCAAAGACTCCCAGCCCTAAGGGAGCAGACGAGAAAGGAGATGGGGACATTTTAAAAATGCTAATTCGATGAATGGAATTAATTTACTTGAAAGTGCCTCAAGTGAATTTCTACATTGGGAAAAATGGGGCTTATAGGCAAAAGTTCAAATTTGGTTATGTACACCTTAACCAAGTATTCAAACTTATCATCACCAGGAATGGTAAGAGTAGCAATGTGTTTCCTGATGTGATACAATATATCACTGATAATAGTCTTGCCCCAAAGAATCTATTCACAAGGAAGAAATCAGTCCTGATTATGCTTCTTGTCTCCACATAATTAAGTGAGCTTACCTTGTTTTGGGTGGCAGTTACTTAGATGCACCCATATGTAAATATTCACAGAGCTATGCACTTAAGATATCTGTATTTTACTTATCTGTAAATTATATATAATTTTTTTAAGTGTCCTACATTGAATGATAAGTTATAGTGCCTCTAGTAAAAAGGCAACTAGAAAAATTTGAAATTAAAGCTTGTATTTTAAAACAAAATTCTCAATTGTGTATGTGAAATGATCCTTTTGAAATATGTCAGATCATGACACTAGTCAAAACCCTCCCATGGATCCCATTCAGAGGGAAAACCAAAGTCATTGTAATGACCTCCAAGACCTTAACTAAAGTGCATTCTACCCCGTGCCCCTTCATCTCCTGCCTCATCTCCAACACCCTGCCTTTGCTGTTCTTTGACCATGCCTCACACGCTCTTACCTCAGGGCCTTGTCACTGGCTGGAATGCTCTTTTCCCCATATGTCAATGTGGTAAACTTTCTTTTAATTCTTTCTTCGAATGCCACTTTGTCAAAAGGCATACTGTGACCCCCTATTTAAAATCACAAGTTGTTTCTCCAGCCCTATAAGCACCCTGGGTCCCAATTTCTATTTTTCCATAACACTTGTCTCCTCTAACATGTTAATTTGTAATTTATTTTTTGCCTTCCCCTAACAATACAAAAGGATTTCTGGGGTACTTCCCTGGTGGTGCAGTGGATAAGAATCTGCCTGCCAGTGCTGGGGACACAGGTTCAAGCCCTGTTCCGGGAAGATCCCACATGCCTCGGAGCAACTAAGCCCGTGAGCCACAACTACTGAGCCCACGTGCCACAACTACTGAGGCTCACGTGCCTAGAGCCCGTGCTCTGCAGCAAGAGAAGCCACCACAATGAGAAGCCCATGCACCGCAACGAAGAGTAGCCCCCGCTCACCACAACTAGAAAAAGCCTGTGTGCAGCAACAAAGACCCAACACAGCCAAAAATAAAAATAAATTTTTTTAAAAAATGGATTTCTGTCGGTTTTGTGCACTTAGGTATCACAGCCTCCTAAAACAGCCTGACACGTAGTTGGTACTCAATAAATGTTTATTCAATGGATGATGAATGAGAAGGTATGAAGTGAATTATAAAAGGAGATGGATTACAAGTTTCTTGGAAACCAATATTAAAAAATAGATCTCTGTCCTGTCTATCTATATTCTCTGGGAAAATAAATTGCTTTGAGTTACCTTTTGGAAAAAAAAAAAACTTCTCTGTTGTAACACGCAGTATTCTGTTTCCTAGTTCCGCCATAAAACTCATAGTTTAATTTCCTCCAAAATACAATTTTGGAAGGTCTCTAGTAAATTCTTTTAAAACTGTTTTAAATCCTGTTTAGCAGGATTTGTGTTTCCCCCATGAGCCACCCTCCTGTTTTAGAATATGAAGGGCCGAAGTGTTAAGAATGCCAGTAATCACCCAATATTTCAATCAGCCTTACCTGAAGGATATAGCTGAAATTGTATTTTTTGAATGGAAAAAGAACTTCCATTCCTAAGGGGTAGACATCAGATGACAAAAGATGAAGTAAATGGGTCCACAAGACACTTCTCTTTAGAAGAATTAACTTGAGTCATCTTTTGTTCCTGGCCGGGAAAACCTAGATTGGAACGGCCTGAAGGAGGTAAATTGCTCCAAAAGACGTTACTTTTCATTTCTGAGTCCACTACTTAAAGGGACAGATTTCTCTGAGAAAGAGTTTTGAGCTGACATCAGATTGAATGGCAAATAAGAATTAAAAAAAGGAGAAGAAAGGACATTCCAGCCAGTAGAATGGGTTGTGAGGCTCCTGAGGTGGGAAACAAGAAAACTGAAAGGCCAGTGCGTTGGGAGTTCAGAACCAGGGAACATAGATATTGGATGAGGCTGGAAAGGAATGGAAGCCCAGACAAGAGAAATCCTTTGTTTTGCCTTTATCTTAAAAAATAGAGGGGGGCTTCCCTGGTGGCCCAGTGGTTGAGAATCTGCCTACCGATGCAGGGGACACAGGCTCGTGCCCCTGTCCGTGAAGATCCCACATGCCGCGGAGCGGCTAAGCCCGTGAGCCATGGCCCCTGAGCCTGCGCGTCCGTAATGGGACGGGATATTGGAGGGAGGATATAATAGAAAGTAAGGAAAAAGTGATTCTAAAACTGATGTCCATCAACAAATTACCACTTCCATTGTTCAATTTTTTAGTCTCTTCATCATTTTTTAAAAAATTTTATTTTCTATTGGAGCATAGTTGATTAACAACGTGTGTTCTCTTCATCATCTTTTATATTAAAAACCAGTTGGTAATCAAGGTGAGTAAGAAGAGGGACAGTCCACCTACCCAAAGTAAATAAGAGGCCACTTCTTTATCCAACTAACCCATGGGGTGGGAGTGGCCAGAATCTCCTGGAAGGGGCAAAGAGAAAATTCTGTGGTGATGGAAATATTTTCTGTCTCGACTAGGGAGCTGCCTACCATTTTTCAAAACTTATCAAACTGTACACTTAAGATCTGTGTATTTTAGGACTTCCCTGGCAGATCCAGTGGTTAAGACTTTGCCTTCCAATGCAGGGGGTGTGGGTTTGAACCCTGGTCAGGGAGCTAAGATCCCACATGCCTCATGGGCAAACATCAAAACATAAAACAGAAGCAGTATTGTAACAAATTCAATAAAGACTTTAAAAAATGGTCCACATCAAAAAAAAATCTGTATATTTTACTGTAAATTTTACCTCAAAGGAAAAAAAAAGGTTTAGTTTGGAGATCAAAGAGGAAATTGCATCAGTCACATGACTCCTAGGATTTGTATACAGAGGCCTCAGAGTAGAGTTTGAGGAGGTCGTTTATTCTCATGATGGATGACCAAGAGGAGTGGCCTAATACATTAGGGAGATTTATAACACTGAGAAGGGTTATAGAAGAAGTTCACAGAGACTGGACAAGATTTCCTCAGTAACTCAGAACTCCTGTAGCTCTAACACTGGAAAACGAAGGTCAGAACTTGATTCCTTCTGCTCTTCCTCAAAAGCCCTGATTAAATCTTCTCTGATAACTTTATTTGATATATTCCTTTTTTTTTTTTTGGCTGCGCAGTGCAGCATGGGGGATCTTAGTTCCCAGACCAGCAATTAAACCCATGCCCCCTGCAGTGGAAGCACAGAGTCTTAACCACTGGACCACCACGGAAGTCTCTATATTTCAATTCTTAAAACTACTAAAACTACTACCTCTTTTATCCATACTGGATTGGAAGTCACCACTTATTTCTTACTATTAAGAAACACAAGAGCCCAAGCTTTGGGGGCAGCTAGATATGTTTACAAGTTTCTATCTTGAAAGCTCAGTTCACTTGATTTTTAAAATGAAGGTAACAACTCACACTTGTGAGGTTGCTAGGTTGAAAAAAATAATGTATGTAAAACAGTTATGTTAGGAAAGTGATAGGCACTCAGCCGAGAGTAACTGCTGTAATTTCTACTATGTTTTGTCTCTATCTTTCTTTTCTGCACTGAGCTGATATGTAATTACCAAGCACTTATTAGCCATTTCAAAGCCGTGTGGCTTCGGGAATTTAATTAATCTCTCTAGCCTTAGTCAGGTTTATTGAACATATACGTTTATTTACATACAGTGAAATTCACCCATTTTAATGTATAATCCTTTGAGTTTTGATAAACACATGCAGCCATGTAACTACCATCACAAGAGCTAGAACTTCCATTGCTCCAGAAAATTCCTTCTTGCCTCTTTGTAGTTAACTCCTTTCCCCTCCTAAACTCCTGAAAACCAAAGATCTATTTTCTGTTCCTATAGTTTCGTCTTTTCCAGGATGTCTTATGAATGGAATGAGACTAGGTTCTTTAATTTAGTATAAGGCATTTGAGGTTGACTCATATTTTTGAATGTATCACCAGTTTGTTCCTTTTTATTGATGAACAGTAGTATTCCATTGTGTGGATATACCATGTTTGTTTATCCATTGAGGGGGAGCAGAATATGCCACCCCAGAATGTGGCTTTGGCATATGGATTATTTTGAACTGAAGACAAGCAGGGACCAGCAGATTCAGAAAGAGCTTTTTACCTTCCCCTTAACTGCCTCAAAGAATTTAGATAGAGGACCTATACTAGGAAGAAAGCTATTACTAGAGATAATATTTTATATAAGAAAGACTTATTAACAGGACTTCCCCAGCAGTCCAGTGGTTAAGACTCCACGCTCTCAATACAGGGGGCACAGCTTTGATCCCTGGTCAGGGAACTAAGATCCCACATGACGCATGACATGGTCAAAAAATAAAAGACTCATCTACATGGCAGATCAAACATTTGTTTACCAAACATTTGCTCTTCTCATCTTCCTGAGAACTGTCTTCCTCTGCTTTGAAGCCCCAGGCCCCTACCCCTTCTCTTTAGCTTGGGATGGTATATACGCCTCAGTTACCTGACTGCCAGGGAGTCCACATATTTTTATGGGGCTCCCACACATACAAAATTTGATTTTCTCCTGTTAATTTGTCTCATGTCAATTTAATTATTAGACCAGCCAAACTACCTAGAAGAGTTTTCTGCTCCTACACCGTTCACCAGTTGAAGGATATTTGGTTATTTCTAGGTTTTGGTGATTATAAATAAGCCCTCTATAAACCATCATATACAGTTTTTTGAGTGAACACTGAAGTTTCACTCATTTGGGGGTAAATATCTAAGGAGGGAGATTGCTGAGTCATATATTAAGTATGTTTAGCTTTACAAGAAACTCTCACACAGTTTTCCAAAATGGTGGTGACATATTGCATTCTCACCAGAAACGTATGATATCCTCATCAACACTTGATATGATCAGACTTTAATTTTAGCTATTCTAATAGGTGTATAGTGGTATCTTAATTGTGATATTAATTTACCCTCCATATAGCTTCTTGATGGAGTGGCTGTTAAAGTATTTTGCTCTTTTTTTTTGGCAGCGGGGTTGGGGGGGGATTGTTTTCTTATTATTGAGCTTGAGGAGTTCTTTATATATAAATTTAGAATCAGCATGTCACCTTCTGCAGCAAAAATCCTTTAGGGATTTTGATGAGTTTTCTGGGTCAGTGAGTAATGGGAAAAGCAGCTTGTTGCAGGTCCAACAGGAGAGACTAACTCTAGAAAAATGATATTTGGTATTGTGTTGTAATGTGTTAGGGATAGTTATGTTTCTTGCAAGAAGAATACATTTAAGTACGTTCCTCTGTAAGAAAATATCTAGCCTTAAGTAGAATGCAGTGTGTAAGGAGTTCTGCAAAGTAGCAGAAGGCAATAATGGAGTGCAGGTGGGTTGTATGTAGTGTGGAAGGTATTAGGAAATGAAGATAACAGTCAACTGTGTTAAATTCTAAGACTTCATTGCCCTAGATGGTTAATATAACTCAACTACAATCTAATGCAATGATATGACCTGTGAGTGGGGACTACAGAAACAAAAAAGATGACACACATGTATGTTGGGCAAAGTGTTAATGACCCGCCAAGATTAAGGAAGTTAGAAGTCTAAGACCTAGGTTTGAGACCACAGGTGCTATTTTAGTAGATGGTTGATATTGAGTATCTGTTACCTGAATAGCAGTGATCATAATATTTATCTCACAGGATTATAAGAATTAATGAGATAATATATATAATATACTTCATAAATTGACAGTCTATGCAAATGCTCTTTATGACTATTTTATTAAATTCTTTCTTAGCTTCTGTTCTTCAACGTTAAGTTGCCCAGAATAGAATACTTCCCTAGCCGAGCAGCCTGCCTCCTATGGATGGGCTATCTTGAACACTTTGGGTAGTTGGTGCCAACAACATAATTTGAGTAGTGATAGCAAGGTTAGTAAACTGGGAATTTGTGCTGCTCAGAACAAAGACGGGAATGTGAATCCTTTTATTAACTTTTATTTCCCTCTTATTCTCTCCAGAAAAAATAAACAATTTATGAGAGATTGTGTAAACATGCATTCTTTTTTAAAGTCACTTGTTGGGAAGACATTAATGCTACAAAATCATAATTCTTACGTTGAATCATTTTGCCTAATTTTGGTATAAAGCAAGGCCAGAGAAAGCAGACAGAGAAGGGGAGGATATTATTCTTAGTGTCTACTACCATACATTACTCTCTCCATACTCTATTTTGAACTATTGAGATAAATAATGTTCATCTTTTGTTTGTTTTGTTTTGTTTTTTGCGGTAAGTGGGCCTCTCACTGTTGTGGCCTCTCCCATTGCGGAGCACAGGCTCCGGACGCGCAGGTTCAGCAGCCATGGCTCACGGGCCCAGCCGCTCTGCGGCATGTGGTATCTTCCCAGACCAGGGCACGAACCCGTGTCCCCTGCATCGGCAGGCGGACTCTCAACCACTGCGCCACCAGGGAAGCCCAATAATGTTCATCTTTTAAAAAATGGTAGTAATACCTTACTTTTGAACACTGATCATGAGACCTGTTTGCAGAATATGCTCACCTCAGCAGAAATGGTCCAGAAATTGTCACATTTGAGAGGAGATCAGATATTATCCAGATACAATTGGAAGAAAAAAATATATATATATATAACTCAACTAAAACCAACCCCTCCCCCTCAAAAAAAAAGAGAGAGAGCAAGAGAGAGAGAGACCTGATATTAGCTAGTCCAGCAATGCCTCAGCGCAGACCTAAAAGAAGGAAGAAGATTGCAGTGGTCACTACCCTCAACATGGCTAAAAGATTTGTGATAAATAACTCAGACAAAGGGACTGTACAACTATTACATTCAAGAAAAGGTTCAAGATCAGACAACCCTATTGTAGTTGCCCTAGCTATTTTTACTGCCACTTCTGAGTCCTGGACCCAGAAAGTCCCTGGTAAGACTGATAATAGTGCTGGTCAGGAAGAGGTAAGAAACTCAATTTAAAATAGCTTCAAATGGAAATAAAGTGATGGAACAAGCCACTTACTATTTAACAGTCCATAGGTTGGGAAATATTTTTCCATAAAGCTTCTCTCCATTTGTGGCAGCTCACTTACTACGGGCAGATGTCAACATTTTTCCTGAAATGATTTCTAAGCCAAGTGATTTGGCCCCTGCTCTTTTCCCATCATTGAGTGTAATTATAATTTCAGAGGGAAGAATAAAGTGTTGATGTGCTCAGACGAGGAATGCCCCAACCTAAGTATACTCTATTTCTCTTCCCTTTCTTCAAGGCATTCAAGCAAAGGGAGTATAGCATTATGGTGTGGTGATCACGCAAATGTGCCTTTCAACTCTGTACTGCAGGTCACTGGCGCCGTCTTTAACACCACTGCTGTGAAGTTCACACCTATGCTATAACTCCCATCTGCTCCTCCCAGCCACTAAGTGTAGCAGGAATTCTAAAGCAGGGGCATTCTTATGGCTTAGACTCAAGGACTCTTCATCAGCCTTGCTGAAACTTCCTTAGAACTGCACTGCAGTTCAAGACTCTTCCTACCCATACTCCCTTCCTTCTCCTTCACAGGGGTCAGACCTACGTCATGGTCTGACAACTCTCCTAGCCTTCCAGCTCCCTTCTTACTTTCATTCGCAGTTATTTTCTATACCGAATCTCTTGCATACCTAATCCCTTCTTGCCATCTGCTTCTTGGAACATACGAACAAATACCTATTGTGCCAGGAGCAGTCAGGAAAAACCAGGTAATAAGATGAGATTCTGGAACTGGCTCACTGACCTGCTGGTGAACACAAAAGGAGAACATTCTGGGTGCTATATGGGGGATGGATAATCCCTGGCCTACAATGGTGGTCCAATTGCTGAAGATTTTACTGGAGGTGATCTGGGAAAATGTCCTTGTAGAGGGGAATGCCCTCACAAATGCAATAATTCAGGCATTTGGAAAATATAGGTGTAAAAGCAACTACAAAGTTAGTGGAGTTGGCTGGTTACTTGTAAGTCATATTAATGTCCATCAATAAGATAATGAGAAACTGAAGGCCATTAACAAGCATTGGAAGATGAAGTATGAGATGTGAGAGCCAAACAGCCCCTAGTCATTTACAGAGGCCCACATCTCCTGATGTTAGATGAATGGACACAGCAAACAGAAGCTCTAATAGATAAAGTCGCAGAGCTACAGAGACTTAAAATTTTAGCCGAGGCAGCTAAACGCGGGCCTCTCACTGTTGCGGCCTCTCCCGTTGCGGAGCACAGGCTCCGGACGCGCAGGCTCAGCGGCCATGGCTCACGGGCCCAGCCGCTCCGCGGCATGTGGGATCTTCCCAGACCGGGGCACGAACCCGTGTCCCCTGCATCAGCAGGCGGATTCTCAACCACTGCGCCACCAGGGAAGCCCCCATAATAAGTATTTCTTATAATTATTCCCCCGTCTTTCTCCAAAGGGATATATAGGCATTTAACGATGTGACTGTACACTGGAAAAGAGAAATGAGAGATTTTAAAGACTATTGGACACAGAATCTGAATTGACTTTGATACCCAAATTACCATCACGACCCCCTTTTTGTTAGGTTGGGGGCTTAAAGCAGCCCCATAATAGCTGAGTCCTGGCTAAAGTCTAGCTCCGGTAGGCCCACTGTTTTTATGAAGACACCCAGGGATCATTTTCTCAGTCTCTGAATGTATAATTGGAATTGATATACTTGACAGATGAAGTAACCACCACATTGGATCCTTGGCCTGTGGGATAAGAGCTATCACAGTGGGGACGCCAATTCTAAACCTCTAAAACTACTTCCTGTGACTTCTCTGGTGGTCCAGTGGTTAAGACTCTGCACTTCCACTGCAAGGGGAGCAGGTTCGATCTCTGGTCAGAGAAATAAGACCCTGCATGCTACGCAGTGCGGCCAATAAATAAATAAATAGAGTAATTTCATTAAAAATAAATAAATAAAACTGCTTCCTATCTCACCCTAGTGCGCACAGCACAGACACTAAATTCCCTAGTTATGAAACTCAACTTGAGGTAACATACATCAAGCATCATCAAGAATGGGTTGGGAGACTTCCTTCATGGCGCAGTGGTTAAGAATCCACCTGCCAATTCAGGGGACACGGGTTCAGTCCCTGGTCCAAGAACATCCTGCATGCTGCAAAGCAACTAAGCCCGCGTGCCACAACTACTGAAGCCCCTTCGCCTAGAGCCCGTGCTCCACAACAAGAAAAGCCACTGCAATGAGAAGCCCGTGCACTGCAACGAAGAGTAGCCCCCACTCTCTGCAACTAGAGAAAGCCCACGTGCAGCAACAAAGACCCAACACAACCAAAAAAAATAACTAAATAAAATTAAAAATAAATAAATTAAGAAAAAAGAATGGGTTAAGGATTTCCCTGATCTGCCCTCCAATGCAGGGGACACGGGTTAGATCCTCAGTTGCGAAACTAAGATCCCACATGTCACGGGGCAACTAAGCCTGCGCACTCTGGAGCCCTCATGCCGCCGCAAGGAAGAGCCCACGGGCTGCGACTAAGACCTGGTGGAGACAAAAAAACAAACAAACAAAACACACAGAATGGGTTGAATCTGAAAAAGAATGTGTGCGTGTGTGTGTGTGTGTGTGTGTGTAAAACTGAATCACTTTGCTGTACACCTGAAACTAACACAACATTGTAAATCAACTATACTTCAATTAAAAAAAGACAGGATAGGTTGGCTGGGAGGTAATATGATCAGTGACAGATTTCAATGACGGGTTAGAGATGCTTTAGACAAGAAATAAGGCAATGGCAGTAGAATTATAGGAGAGGCAAAATCAAGCAAGATGTGTACATGTTTGACTCCACAGGACTTTGACCTATTGGAGTTTAAGGAGAAGGGGTGTTTTAAGTAGTTTTTACGTTTCTGCCTTTAGATGACTGGGTGGATGATAACACATCTCAAGAAGAAATACCAAAGGACGTGAAAGTTGGTAAGGATGTCACTGAGTTTACTTCTTACTAAGTTTGAAGTGCATAGCCTGATATGCCAAAACTTGGGTCAGTAAGGCAGGCAAAAAGATTGGGCTAGAAATACATATATGGGAGTCATCAGCATGTAGGTGGAGGTTGAAATTGGAAAAATGGATGAAGCTGCTCTAGAAAAGCATGAAGCATGATCAAGAATAGAGAAATGCAACCTCATGGGACATCAGTGTTTTAGGAGTTAGGTGGGGAAAAGGAGACAGAAAAACTATTAGACCAGAAAGGAAAGGAACTAGACAGAATAAAAAGTTATGTTCAAAAAGTTGAACTGGGCTTCCCTGGTGGCGCAGTGGTTGAGAGTCTGCCTGCCGATGCAGGGGACATGGGTTTGTGCCCCGGTCCGGGAAGATCCCACATGCCGCGGAGCGGATGGGCCCGTGAGCCATGGCCGCTGAGCTTGCGCGTCCGGAGCCTGTGCTCCGCAACGGGAGAGGCCACAGCAGTGAGAGGCCCGTGTACCGCAAAACGAAAACAACAAAAAAATTGTCCTTCCCACCTCATCTCCCCTGACTGCCATGCTCTGTCCTAACCACATCTTCTGAGTCATACAGAACAGAGGATAGACCTTACTTGTCTGAATTTAAGATTCTCCTAATTGTGACTGTTGCTTCATGATAGAGAAGAGATATTTTTTTCAGAAAAAAAAAAAAGCAAAAATGCTCATTTATTCTCGATCAGAAGACGAAGATCTGTAACTACCGCTCTAAAGTAGAAATGAATTTTCAGTAGTGCTTGGAAGTGGGAATTTCTTGAAATGAAGGATGTGGCAAAGTTGGGAACATCTTTCAGAGTGCATCTTTTATCTTCCTCCTCAGAAAACTGAAGAACTCAGTAGCTGTCCCTTCCACATAAGAGTGATACCGAACCATAGTTTCCAAACTGTTTCTCAGCACCTGAGGGTTCTGTGGGGATGTCTTATATTTCTTTATTTTTCAACCAGAGTTGCTCCACTTTTATCTGTTACATATTGGTGCTCCATGAACATTTACTATTACAGAGCATGTTCCTTTGATTTAAAAAAAAAAAAAAAAGAAAAACTTTTGAAAAACATTTATCTAAACAAAAAAATACAATGTATTTAAATATTTAACTTACAATATGGTAAATAAAATATATTTGAAATAGGTAATGCATTTTTATTTCAGAACTATTCTCTATTATTGGAATAATATTAGAATCCAAGTATACATAAACAATTTTTTTTCTTTTTAAAATCTCTACCCTACAGTCTAGGTTATTTTTTATAGCTTAACATCCATTTAGTGGCTGCTTTTCAGCTTTGAGGTATATACTGAGCCCTAAACTGAAATTGGTGTAATAAGATTTGAGTCCTTTGTTGTGCCTAATTAAGAGCCTTCTCTAAACCAGGCACTGAGCTGAGCATGGGGAGAATAAAGGTGAGTCTGAGAACTTCACAATGTCACAGTCTGACAGGAGAGAGTCAGGTCAGTCCGTTATCAGCAGTTACAGTATATCCATTAGAGCAGCAGCACAGAGAGGACCATCTACTCAAAAGGAAGTTGGTGGCATGGTGTGGGGGGCAGGGAATAGAGGCTGATGCAGGATGAATAACCAGCATTGATTGAGCCTCTGTTCTGAACCTGATACAGTGCAATGCTCTAGGTTAGACCATTGCTCTCTGGAGCCTGCTGTCTAACTGGGGAGATGAAGTTAAACAATCAAAATTTCAAATATATACAGATTTAAAGAAATTCTATGAAGAAAAGGAATAAGAGAATAACAGGAGTAAACTCTTTTAGGGTCACTACAAGAAACTGGCATTTACACTTAAAGAACAGGATAGAATGCTAATTATAGCTATAATGGCAACAGTATTACAATATACAGATGTATCAAATTAACATGTACACCTTAAATTTACACAATGTTATATGTCAGATGTACTTGAATTAAAAATAAGTTAAAAAAGATAAGTTTAAAGAATGCGGAGTCAAATGAGTGAAGAGAAAGGGAAAGAGTGTTTTTTTTTTTTTTGCGGTATGCGGGCCTCTCACTGCTGTGGCCTCTCCCGTTGCGGAGCACAGGCTCCGGAAGCGCAGGCTCAGCGGGCCATGGCTCACAGGCCCAGCCGGTCTGCGGCATGTGGGATCTTCCCGGACCGGGGCACGAACCCGTGTCCCCTGCATTGGCAGGCGGACTCTCATCCACTGCGCCACCAGGGAAGCCTGATCAAGCCCATTTACAATAAATGCAGAGGATAGAAGACTAGCTTAAAGTGGAAGTACAAATGAAATTAGCAAAACCTAGGTATAAAACTACAGGAAATTCACACAATTCTTTAAGCAATAATAGGAACAAAAACAAAATTTGTGAGGAAAATAAAAGATGGAGGGAGAATTTACAGATTAAAGAAAATTTAAGGTGGGAATTCCCAGGCGGTCCAGTGATTAGGACTCCGTGCTCTCCCTGACTAGGGCCCGGGGTTGGATCCCTGGTCTGCTCAGGGAACTAATATCCTACGTGCAGCGTGGCCAAAAAGAAAAAAGAAAAGAAAATTTAAGGCACATATCCTTTTTTAAAAAAAATTTTTATTGGAGTATAGTTGATTTAAAATGTTGTGTTAGTTTCTGTTCTACAGCAAAGTGAATCAGTTATACATATATATATCCACTCTTTTTTGTTTTTTTTTTGGCCACGCTGCGCAGCTTTCGGGATCTTAGTTCCACTACCAGGAATTGAACTCGTGTCCCCTGCAGTGGAAGTGCAGAGTCCTAACCACGGGACTGCCAGGGAATTCCCATATCCACTGTTTTTTAGATTCTTTTCCCATATAGGTCATTACAGAGTTTTGAGAAACATGCCCTGTGCTATACGGTAGGTCCTTATCTATTTTATATTAAGGCACATATCTAATCACGGTGTGTAGCCCTTATCTGGATCCTGATTCCAACAGATTGTTAAAACAAGAAAATGAGAGTATGAGATAATTGCATATTTAAATACTGCTGGATGTTTAAACAGACTGAATAGTGCAATAATATTAAAAAATTATTTTAAATTATTTTTAGATATGAAAAAGATATTGTAACTATAGTTGGAAAAAGTCTTTTTTTTCCCCGAATTTATGAATGAAAGCTATGAAGTCTGGTATTTCTTTTAAAATAAACCAAGAGAGGGGGAATAGGTGGTGGTTTAGATGAAAACAGATTGGCTGGGAGTCAATAGTTGTTCAAAGCTGGATGATGGATCCATGAGGGCTGGTGATATTACTGTCTTCTTTTATTATTTTTTTCTTTTTTTTCAGCTTTATTGAGGTATAATTGACAAATAAAATTCTAAGATGTTTAAAGTGTACATTGTGATGATTTGATATAGGTATACACTGTGAACTGTCTGCTTTTATATGTTTGAACTTTCCCATAATATAATATTTTAAAAAAACAGAGGGGAAAACCCAAGAAAATAAATAAGATAATTATATTGTAATAAACGCTAAGAAAACAAATATGGTAATGAATGGTCTTCCCACTTGAAGTCCCATCCTAACCTAAGGCACTGGAATCAATCTGTTCAGGTTACCAGGTCACCTCCCTTCTAAATCAAACAGAAAAAGCCTGTAGGTAGGGGCCACACCCAAGTGGGGAGATGGAGTGTTTTCTTGGCTGAATCTCTATGGGTCAATTCAGTTTCCATCTTGGAAGGGAGGAGCCAGGATTCCAAGCATTATCAGCCTAATCCAAAACCATTTGGTCACACCCTGATCTAGCCAATGTTTACAGACTTTTAGGTGCATAAGAACAACCCTGAGGGCTGGTTGAAGCACAGATTGCTGGGTCCTGCCCTTAAGGATCTGATTCTGAAGGTCTGGGGTGGAGTCTCATAGTTTAATTTTCCAACCAGCTCTTCAGCAAACTGAGGCAGAGCCCTTGCACTTTGAATATAATATAATATTTAAGTTAAACTGATCTCGGCTCCCTGGGTCCTGAGACTGATGGACCAGACCATTTACCTAGGGGAAGAGAAAGCCCATTGCGAGACCAGCGAATGTCAGAGTTGCCATACTGCTTGTGAATATATTTTCCTTTAGAAACTCTGGCTCCTTTAGAGTGACCTATAAAAACATCTGTGACTTTTCCAGCCTCCTGTCTCATCACATCCTGCCCCCAACATTATCCTCCAGCAATTCCCAAGTTTTTGCAGTTCCTTCTCCTGCATTCATTAGTACATCACTTGCCTTAGCCTTATGGCTTCTGCTGTTCTTATTCTGAATAGCCAAACCTTTCCCTTCTACTCAGATCGCCATTATTGCAGGCTTAAAACCTGTGTTTAGATCTAGATCCAGAAGAGATCCTGTTATCCAGTCCCTACGATCTAAATCTAATCTCCCAGTGAGTGACACACCCATGGGCATAAATCAGTTATAAAATACCTTTGAACTTCTATTCCCTCCACAAAGCATCATTCAATCCATCACCAATACTGTTTACAAAGATTGTTTATTTGTTTGTAACTTGTCAACAAGTGTTTGTCATTTTCAAGTTTCACCTAAGTCTCACCATAAAGGAATAAAACCCAAAAATTTTTTAAAAAATCAGGAGTGATATTAATTACCCAATAACTTAACTCTTGCCTAGTAGACAAGCCTGGGTATAAAACTGATGAAATTATCACACTGTCAGATAACAAGGGAGGGGGAAAAGAGGAGGAAGGAAGACAGCTCTTCTGGAAAACAGGAAGTAGGAGACATTTGCTTATAAAAGGAGAAATTGGACTAGAAACCTCAGGTTAAGAGGATTAAATTGCAGATATCCTTAACGTTGCCGGCTCTGCCTTTCTCTGAGAGTTCCTTGGAATGGCACACCCAAATTGTGAGAAGGTAAGTTTGGTTTGAATTTCATTTATTTTCCCACAGATTCACTTTTTAAAGCCTTTCTAGAGCTCACTTATATTTCCGTCTTTCTGGATGTAAGAAATCTCTTATCTGAGAATCTGCCCCCTTTGCAAGCGAATTATTACTTTTCTTTCATGTGATTGCGGTATACAACTTGGGTGAAAGTAAAAAAGGAGAAACTAAATATTTCTGTTCCTAGTTCAAAGTAAGATATTTATTTTGTAGAAAGACATGTTGTAGCTGGGCAAGATAAAACGGTAAAGAAATGGAGAGCTGCCGTAAAAAGAAAGTGAAAAGGGTAACGTGGATAAGGTCAGAAAGTGACGTGACTAGTAGGTTTCTTTCCCCCAGGAGTAAGAAGCAAACCTACTCCCAATGGCCTTGGTACCAAAGGGTTTCCTGACTAGGCTTGGGTAGCCCTGGACTAGAGGAAAATATAAATTGAGTAGGTTTCATAGGTATTTGCAGGGGTCACTATACCGGGCTAGAGAACTGAATTGGCCAATATGAAGTATATGATTATGGGCAAGTCATATAGCTGCTTACCTCTTGAGTGGAGCGATATTCTCCCAATAATGTCCTTCTTTTTTTTAAGCTGACCAGTGAAATGTTTCCTGGAGTGCTTTGAAAAAGTGGTGTACAAAGGCAAAATCCCTTTTGCTAGCTGAAGTGCAGAAGAAGGGGAAGTCTTTGAAGAGATTTAAACCGGGCGGGTGGGCGGGGGTTGGGGGGGACGGGGACGGGCCTGGCCGCATCGGATACACTTAGCTGTTCAGAGAAGAGAATATTACAATTGAGCTGGAATGGAGTTTATTCACCCTTGGATTGGAGAGGAAAAGCTAGAAACTTAAGCATACGTGACTCTATGTTATCGGTCATGTAATTTCTGAGCCTCAGTTGCCTAATTTCTAAAATATGAAAACTAATAAATTACTACAAGTATGTTATAGGATTAAATGAGAAATACAAAAAGCTCCTGGCACAGTGCATGTGGACTGTACAAAACCAGTAAATATCAGTTCCTTCCTACCTATCCACTTTATCTTTCATTCATGAAATTGTTAAAAGAACACTGAGTGTCCACTCTGTGCTGGGCACTGTGTAAGCCCTGCGATAGCAATGGAGGGTAAGACAGATACATTTGCTCCCCACCGGTCTTGGGGCTGAAACAAGGTTGGTATGGCTGAAGGTCAGAAAGCTCAGGGCTCTTAAGCTGGAAAGGCAGACAGGGGGCCCGGCTGTTCAAGAACTTACAGGCTATACCAGGGAGTTTTGTCTTTTAACTGAAGTATTTTGAACAAGCAGGAGAGCAGTCTGCAGAAAGGAGCCAGGATGGATTGGAATCACAGGAGATTACTGATCCTGCCAGTGATGATAACGTGAATCACACAACAGAAGATGAAAAGACAGAAACACCTTCTACACAGATTTAGGAGATAAAATGAAAGTATTTGGTGTTTTAACTGATGGAGAGGAAGGCCATGAAGGAAATGGTTTCCCCAAACCCAAGATCTATGCTTTAATTTCCTCTTAAAATCCACATGTAAATCTGCTTTTGCCCATTTCCTCATTGTTTTTCCCATCTAATAAAGGGCCTATGAATCAATACCAAATTCAGGGAATCTCAGTCTCTCCATCCAGCTATTGGCTTCTCTTATTCATTAGTTGTGCCATGAAAGTAAACATTTTAGTTGTACAGCATTAAATGAGAATCAGTGATTGAGCCTTGCTTTTCCAGAACTTCTTTGAAGAGGTCTTAGGTGAAGAAAATATGGTTCTTACATTGATTCCAGTTAATGAGGAAATTGTTGAAGACCATCTAACGGAACCAAGTGTTTCTTCAACTTCAGAAGTCAAAGTGGAGTCACTGAGTCCAGATGATCAAGGTATGAGAGCAACAGAGTGAGCTCAGTTTGCTGCTCCTCCAGCTCTGGAAGATTCTTCTTCCCCTGTCCTTTAACTATGCAACACCCAGTTTAAATCTCACCTAATTATCTGTGGTAGGAGATTTCTCAAACTCTCATACTGCTCATTTGCTAAGCACCATTACTGTCTTGCTTTTAAAAAGAAACAAAAACTAGGCATGTGGGCTTCCCTGGTGGCGCAGTGGTTGAGAGTCCGCCTGCCGATACAGGGGACACAGGTTCGTGCCCCGGTCTGGGAAGATCCCACATGCCGCGGAGCGGCTGGGCCCGTGAGCCATGGCCACTGAGCCTGCGCGTTCGGAGCCTGTGCTCCGCAACGGGAGAGGCCACAACAGTGAGAGGCCCGCGTACCGCAAAACAAACAAACAAAAAAACCCAAAAAACTAGGCATGTGGAGTGCTTTGGACAGAGCATGACTTCATGGGGCAGCTAGATGTGAGCTCAAATTCCCACCCCATGAAGCTCAATCTTCTTTCCATTTTTACATACTTCTTATGAAAACCAAATCATTCCGAGCATTTTCCTTTTTCTTTTATTTCGAGCTTTTTTGAGATATAACTGACACATAAAACATGGTGTAATTTTAAGGTGTACAGGGTGATGATTGATGTACATATATATTGCAAAATGATTATCAAAATAAGGTTAATTAACACATCCATCACCTCACATAGTTAACTTTTCCCCCACTGTGGTGAGAACATTTTAAGATTTACTGTCTTCTCAATTTTTAAGCATACATTATACTATTAACTGTAGTCACCATGCTATACATTAGATCCCTAGAACTTACTCATAATTGAAAATTTGTACCCTTTGATCAACATCTTCCCATTTCCCCTACTCCCAATTCCTGGCAACCACCAATCTACTCTCCGTTCCTGAGTTCAGTCTTTTTAGATTCCACATATAAGATCAGATGGTATTTGGGAGACTAAATCATTTTGAAAAGCAACTAGTCTTTTGCTTGGTGAGCAATTACTGATCAAATATCTAGCGGCGCTTAATATCATGACCCTTTGTATCAGGGCTTCATATGAAGGCATTGAATAAGTATTTTCAGAATGATTTTATTTTGGGGGCAAATAATGAGGGCTTCCAGAGATAAAGTAGACAGTGATAAGTTAAGCAAAGTGATGTGAGACAAGGTACATTTTCTCTGTAGAGAAAAATGAGGCAGGTTGACAGAATGGAGGACCATTGTTGGATGGGGTGGTTTTAATTATTTCTGTAAGGACAGATATTTTGTGGTCCAACATCTACACATTTTGGAGGAGCAATCCAATATAATATTCTATCCAGGTGGTTGTTTATGGCTGCAAAAAGCAGGTTGCTATAGGTAGTGTAAAAAAATTGGAATTTAGAATTTCAAAATGTGTATTTGAGTCCCAGGTCTGCCATTTTTAATGGTGGTGATCTTGGGTAAGTCATTTAACTCCTGAATCTATTACCTTATTTGTAAGATGAGGAAAAATAGCTGATATGTATATGTACAAATTGGGTTATGAGAAATAAGTGAGAACTTTGTAAAATTTTAAAGAATTTACAAATATTATATTATTACTACTTTGGTTCTCTTCTTTTCTCAGTTCATTCTCCTCAAACAGATGAACAGTTCAAAGCTTGCCCAAAATCTAGTTGTTGTAAACCTATTTATCCCTTGCCAACCATATTGCCTCCAATTAACAACGTGAGTCGGGATACTTTGCGGAAATGGTGCCAACAACTTAATTTGAGTACCGATGGTCAGGTGAGTGCACTGGTAGGAATCTCTGGTGCTTGCAACAAGTATGGGAGCTCTGCCAGCTTTTAATTTTTTTAATTATTTATTTATTTATTTATTTATTTATTTATGGCTCTGTTGGGTCTTCGTTTCTGTGCGTGGGCTTTCTCTAGTTGCAGTGAGTGGGGGCCACCCTTCATTGGCCCGTGGTGCGCGGACATCTCGCTGTCGTGGCTTCTCTTCTTGCGGAGCAGAAGCTCCAGACGCGCAGGATCAGTAGTTGTGGCTCACAGGCCTAGTTGCTCCGCGGCATGTGGGATCTTCCCAGACCAGTGCTCGAACCCGTGTCCCCTGCATTGGCAGGTGGACTCTCAACCACTGCGCCACCAGGGAAGCCCTAAATTAATTTTTAATTAATTAATTAATTTTAAATTTATTTATTTATTTATTTATTTATTTTTGGGTCTTCGTTGTGGTGCATGGACTTCTCATTACGGTGGCTTCTCTTGTGGTGGAGCATGGGCTCTAGGTGTGCAGACTTCAGTAGTTGTGGCATGTGGGCTTCAGTAGTTGTGGGCCTGGGGCTCTAGAGCGTAGGCTCAGTAGTTGTGGTGCAGGGGCTTAGTTGCTCCACGGCATGTGGGACCTTCCCGGAGCAGGGATTGAACCCATGTCCCCTGTATTGGCAGGCAGATACTTAACAACTGTGCCACCAGGGAAGTCTGCAGGTTTTAATTTTTATTTTCCTTCTTAATTTCCTTAGAAAATAGAAGTTTATCTGAGACTCCAGAAACATGCTTATCCTGAAAAAGATCAGGTGAGTGAGGAGTGTCGTGATGTAAGTTCTGATTGTGAATTTTTCCTCCTCTCCGCCATCTCTATATGGTGGCAAGTTTTCTCAACCAAGACAATTGACATTTCGGGCCAATTAATTTCTTTTTGTCCTGGGGTTTGTCCTGTGCATTTTAGGATATTTAGTAGCCTAAATATCCATGGATTCTACCCACAATGTGTCAGTCATCTCCCTTCCCCTATACACAGTTTTGACAATCAAAATTTCTCTCAGTTAAGAACCACTGCTCTGAGGGAACTAACATTCCTAAACCCTTCCCACACTGACATACACAGGTCAATGTACGAAGAATGATAAAATCAACCCAAATGTCCTTGGGGCAGTGACGCTTCACTGCATATTCATCGTGAATTCCATTTGCAGTATATTCCTGAATCATCACGGGAGGCCAGATTGCAGTCATGTCCAGGGAAACACAAGACGGTGACCAAGACAGCAAGTGTTCAGAAAAGGAAGATGAGTGAGAATGAGGAAAGGACTAACATGGTTGAAGTGATAACTTCAGCTCAGGCAGCCATGTTGGCAGCATGGTCAAGAATTGCTGCAAGAGCTGTTCAACCTAAGGCTGTAAATTCATGTCCCCTGCCTACCTCTGTTGAGTCCTTTCTGCCGCAAGCTTCCGGTAAGATCAACCTTAAAAAATGGTTACCATGCCAGAGAAAAAAGGCACACTTTTATTAGTCCAATACTGATGGTAGTTAAAGGGAAAGCGTTAGTTAAAATATCTGCAGATGGGACGTTAGGTTCATAGAGGGCTTATCTTGTGATTGATAGCTAGCCAAGTTTTGCCTGAATGGCTCTCTAAGCCAGGTGGCTGAGTGGGGACACTTTCTCATCGCTAAGCACAGATCCAAGGTGGGAAGAAAGCATAATCTGGTAATGTGGTCAGCCACAGCCTGAGGTCTTCCCCTTTCTATTGGATTGGAAGAATTAATTAAAATGACCATGGTTCAAACCCTCGTCCTACCACTTCCTAGGTATGTGACATTGGCAAGTTACTCAGCATAAACCCTGGTATCCTGATTTATAAAATGAAGATTTCAACTATTCTACTTGATAGAACGATTGTGAGGCTTATGAAATACAACTCGGTATCCTAAAAGTAGGCAATGATAATTAAAATATTTGGGGCCCCTGTCCTCTTGAGAAATCTTGAGAATAACTTAGCCCCATCTTTCTCCAATTCTTGCTCCACTCTGATATTTCTGTTTACATTTCCATCAGACCCTACCTCAGGCCAGCACAAAGTCATTCTCTTTTCTGGCTTGAATTCTTTTCCTCTCTCCATCCCGTTTCCAGAGGTGTTCTGGATCCTCTTTTTTTTATTATTAATTAATTAATTTATTTTTGGCTGCATTGGGTCTTCGTTGCTGCGGGCCGGCACTCTCTAGTTGCTGCGATCCGGGGCTGCTCTTTGTGGCAGTGCGCAGGCTTCTCCTTGCGGTGGCTTCTCCTGCTGCAGAGCACGGGCTCTAGGTGCGCAGGCTTCAGTAGTTGTGGCATGCAGGCTCAGAAGTTGTGGCTCGTGGGCTCTAGAGCGCAGGCTCAGCAGTTGTGGTGCATGAGCTTAGTTGCTCCGTGGCAACTCCCGTGGGATCTTCCCAGGCCAGGGCTCGAACCCGTGTCCCCTGCATTGGCAGGTGGATCCTTAACCACGGTGCCACCAGGGAAGCCCTACTCATCCTTTTAGTTCCTCTTCATTCAGCAGTTATCAAGCACCTACTGGGATCCAGGAGTGTGCCTAGCCACACTCTTTAAATTACTCTTTTAAAATTAATTTTTTTAAATTTATTTTATTGAAGTATAGTTGATTTACAGTGTTGTGTTAATTCCTACTGTACAGCAAAGTGACTCAGTTATACATAGATGTATACATTCTTTTTCATACTCTATTCCATTATGGTTTATCACAGGATATTGAATATAGTTCCATGTGCTATACAGTAAGGCCTTGTTTTTTATCCATTCTGTGTGTAATAGTTTGCATCTGCTAATCCCAAACTCCCAATCCATCCCTCTCACACCTCCTCCCCCTTGGCAACCACAAGTCTGTGTTCTCTATGTCTGTGTGTCTGTTTCTGTTTTGTAGATAAGTTCATTTGTGTCATATTTTAGATTCCACATATAAGTGATATCATATGGTATTTATCTTTCTCTTTATGACTTACTTAGTATGATAATCTCTAGGTACATCCATATTGCTGCAAATGGCATTGTTTCATTCTTTTTTATGGCTAATACTCCATTGTGTATATGTGCCACATCTTTTTTATCCGTAAATGGACATTTAGGTTGCTTCCATGTCTTGACTATTGTAAACAGCTCTGCAATGAACACTGGGGTGCATGTATTCTTTTGAACCATGTTTTTCTCCAGATATATGCCCAGGAGTGGGATTGCTAGATCACATGGTAGCTCTGTTTTTATTTTTTTAAGGAACTCTGTACTGTTCTCCATAGTGGCTATATCAATTTACATTCCCACTAACAGTGTAGGAGGGTTCCCCCTTTTCTCCACATCCTCTTCGGCACTTGTTATTTGTAGACTTTTTAATGATGGCAATTCTGTATGGTGTGAGGTGGTACCTCAGTGTAGTTTTGATTTGCATTTCTCTAATAATTAGTGGCATTGAGCATCTTTTCATGTGCCCGTTGGTCACCTGTACGTATTCTTTGGAGAAATGTCTATTTAGGTATTCTGCCCATTATTTGACTGGGTTGTTTGTTATGAACTGTTTGTATATTTTGGAAATTACGCCTTTGGCGGTCTTGTCATTTGCAGATATTTTCTCCCAGTTCATAAGTTTTTTGTTTGTTTGTTTATGGTTTTCTTTGCTGTACAAAAGCTTGTAAGTTTGATTAGGTCCCATTTATTTATTTTTGCTTTTATTTCTTTTGCCTTGGGAGACTGACCTAAGAAAACACTGCTACAATTTATGTCAGAGAATGTTTTGCCTATGTTCTCTTATAGTATCATGTCTTATATTTAAGTCTTTAAGCCATTTTGAGTTTTTGTATATGGTGTGAGTATGTGTTCTAACTTCATTGATTTACTTGCAGCTGTCCAACTTTTCCAACACCATTTGCTGAAGAGGATGTCTTTTCTCTATTGTATATTCTTGCCTTCTTTGTCAAAGATTAATTGAGCATAGTGTGTGTGTTTATTTCTGGGCTCTCTATTCTGTTCCATTGATCCATATGTCTGTTTTTGTGCCAATACCATGCTGTTTTGTCTTTTTTTTTCATGCTGTTTTGATTACTGCAAATTTGTAGTGTTATCTGAAGCCTGGGAGCGCTATGCCTCCTACTTTGTTCTTTTCCCTCAGGATTGCTTTGGCAATTCTGGGTCTTTTATGGTTCAGTATAAACTGTAGAACTATTTTTTTAGTTCTGTGAAAAATCATGGGTTATTTGATAGGGATCACGTTAAATCTGTAGATTGCTTTGTGTAGTATGGCCATTTAAATAATATTAATTCTTCCAATCCAAAAGCGTGGTCATCTCTACTCTTATTTTACAGTTGACTGGGGAGATTTTATAGATATTTAAGCCTACAATGATTGCTCCTTTCCCTCAATTTCAGACACTTGATATCTATAGGACTTACTACTCTGTGGTCTCTCAAATATCCCATCTCTCCAATTAGATTGTTCGTTAGACTTTTAAAAAAGATCCTTTTGCCTGTTTTCTATAGTTGAGGCAGTACAATGTAATGGTTAGGCAAATTGGCTGTGAATCAGAATACCTAGATCCTTGTTTTGGTTCTGGGAAAATTATGATATTTTAACACTGTAAGCTTCACTTACTTCACCTGTAAATAAGAAAAGTAAATAGAAGGTAAATATTAATGATGTTCTTAAGAATAAATGTATTAATACATGTAAGTCACGTAGCAAAATCCTGGACACAAAGCAAGTTTTCCAAAAGTTAATTGTTATTGTCCTCTGTGCTATGTAGTTTGTGGAGTTAGATTACAGTGTCTTTTGGTCTACATTTTCCATGCTTCTCATTCAGTTGATTCAAGAGTGACTCACTGAGGGATTGGATTGGGGTACAGTTACCTGATCGTAGCAGTTTATGTTTGCTTCTTTTTCCTTGCCTAGGTGTCCGGTGGTGTGTGGTCCATGGCAGACCACTCTTGGCAGACACAGAAGGTTGGGTTCGCCTGCAGTTCCATGCAGGTCAGACCTGGGTGCCTAACACTCCCAGGAGGATGATCTCTCTCTTCATGTTACCTGCCTGCACTTTCCCATCCCCAGACCTAGAAGATAATATGTTATGTCCTGAATGTGCTAAGAGGTAATCCTTAAGTATCTTTCTAAATATGACACACAGAACAATAGATGTCTAGATGGGTTTCTGAAAAATTTAGTAGGAGAAGGCAGAGGGCAAACATGCTGTTTTCTTAATTTGCCATATAGATCAGGCAAAAATAGGAAGCAAAAATAAGTTAGCAGGGGCTTCCCTGGTGGCGCAGTGGTTAGGAATCCACCTGCCAATGCAGGGGACATGGGTTTGAGCCCTGGTCCGGGAAGATCCCACATGCCGCGGAGCAACTAAGCCCGTGTGCCACAACTACTGAGCCTGTGCTCTGGAGCCCGTGAGCCACAACTACTGAAGCCCGTGAGCCTATAGCCTGTGCTCTGCAACAAGAGAAGCCACTGCAATGAGAAGCCATGCACCGCGAGCCCCGCTCGTCACAACTAGAGAAAAGCCCACGCACGGCAACGGAAACCCAATGCAGCCAAAAATAAAAATAAATAAAATAAATTTTTAAAAAATTTAGCAGTGGATTAGAACTCAGATAAATGTGTCTTCTTCTTAGCAACCTTAACAAGGTAGTTGACAAGTTAAGACATTAACTGCCTCAATTTTAGAGAGATCTGTTTTAAGAAAGAAAAAATTAGGTTCTCACCGTATGTCAGATACTTAGCTGGGGATACAAAAATTAGGAAGACAAAACCCATGTAGCATGCTGAGATGAAAATGAGTAAGAGATGCTATGAAACTATCTGGAAAGTACCTATATTGCAGTGACTTAGGGAAACTTCAGAAGGGATTACATGTACTGAGGAAGAGTTTACCAGTTAGAAAGTAAAAATTTGGGCATTTTGGTAGTCGAAACAGCCCCTACCAATACATGGAAGAATATAACCTGCTTACATTGCAAATAGGCCAATATGATTGAAGCTTATATTGACAAATAAGTCTGGGAAGGGAAGGAGCAGACTATTGAAGGTTTTATATCTATATTAAAGGTCTCATATTATCCTGTGGGTCATAGTTTCTCAGTCACTTTTGGGACATAGATTTCTTTGAGAAAATAATGATAACAACATCTTCTCCACTCAAGAAAACACACATTGTGCATACACATAAGCAGTGCTTTAGGTTTTATATAGACGTGGAACTCATGAGCACAAAATTCAGCTTTTGGTGATGGAATTGGATGGAGGTGATGCAAGATGGGTGTGAAGGGAAATTAGGTTTTTATTTTTTTAAAGTTATATACTTTAAAAATATTTATTTATTTATTTATTTGGCTGCATCAAGTCTTAGCTGTAGCACACAGGCTCTTCATTGTGGCATGCGGGATCTTTCATTGCGGTGTGCGGGCTCTTTGTTGCGGCTCGTGGGCTTCTTTCTAGCTGTGGAGTGTGGGCTTAGTAGTTGTAGCACATGGGCTCCAGAGCGTGCGGACTCAGTAGTTGTGGCCCGTGGGCCCTAGAGCATGTGGGCTTCGTTGCCCCGTGGCATGTGGGATCTTAGTTCCCAGACCAGGGATCAATCCCGCATCCCCTACATTGGAAGGCAGATTCTTAACCACTGGACCACCAGGGAAGTCCTGAGGTTGTTTTGTTTTTTAAGAAAGTAGATTGAAATTTTGTGACAGAGACTACATTGGAGTGTCAGAGATTACTATAATAATTCTGGAAAGATGTAATTTATGACCTTGGTAAAGAATTTGAAGCGGAATGGGACAAATGTAAGAGTTGCAGGAGTATAGAGAACAGAATGCCATCTTATTAGAGGGAAGGCAGAAGTTCAGTTCAAGGGCAAAGAATGATACATGGGACATGCTTCACATGGGTCTAGTGTTCAGAGAAGTATGGGTTAGAAAGAAACATCTTTGGGAGTCATTAACATGCAAATTGAACATAAGAATATGTAAGAATTAGAAGGGACTGCAGAAGAACCTTAAAAGAGAAGCAGCTTATCCATGGCAGGTGAGCAATGAAGACTGAAAAAGTGCAGTTAGAGGTTGGGAGATAAGTGAGAAAAAAAGCAATGGGTCGAGAGTTTCAGAAGGAAATAGTTGGTAGTGAGATGGCCATGTAAGATTATGGTTAATGCAGTGTTGCCTGGAATGTGAATTTGGTACACCATTGGCGGCCTTTTTGAGAGTATGTTGAGAGGGTCAGGTGATAGTTGGAGCAGAGCATGTGAAAAACTAGGAACAGGTCATATTGATGATCTCTACTACCTGAGCTAGAGGAGATAGCAGTTAGTTGAGGCAGTCATGTCAAAGGAGCTTGTTTGTGTCTTCCCTTCCTTCCTTCCTTCCTTCCCTCCTCTGTTTCTTCTTTTTAATTTTTAATGGGAATACCAAGAGCAGTGTGAACAGAGAGGGGATGTGGGGAGAAGCTGTGAGGAGGAAAGGGAGAGTATAAAGATAAAGGAAGTAGAACCAATTGTAGTTTAGAGAATAGGAGCCCTGATATTAAGTGGACAATGTTGTTCCTCTGCTTATTACATAAAATCTTTTTACCCACCATCCTAGGGTTGTGGGGCAAACTACTCACAAACTCCAGAAGGGTATTCCTCATTTTACTGGTCATTTTCAAGGGGCTGGTATATAATGGTCTATCTTATTCTAACCATTTTCCAAAATTTTTTTCTGACTTGCTTTAAAGGAATAAGAAAATTATGAAAAGATTAATTGCAATGGGGAAGAGGAAGAAACCTGGTTTGGACATACGAACATCATTGCTTTTAGATGGGCCATGTCTTAATACAAAATAAATGGTTAGCGGAGGGGAAGGGGTGGGGTGTGGATGAAATGTGTGAAGGGGGGTAATTGTATGGTAATGATGGTAACTAGATCAGTTTTGTAGTGTACACAAATATCGAATTACTATGTTGTACACCTGTAACATAACGTTATATACCAATTTTACCTCAATATAAAAAAATGTTTGTTAGAATACACCAGTGAAGCCATCTAGTCCTGGACTTTTGTTTGTTGGGAAGTCTTTGATTATGATTCAAACTCCTTACTAGTAATCATGAAAAAAAGAGATAAATGATGGAGAGCCCACAGTTAAAGTGACTTGCATCCCAATGATTGCTATGCTCTGTCCTTGCCATCCTCAATGTTGCCTGATGCCTTAAGTACAGATGGGAATGTCTGGATTCTGTACTGAGGTTTACCAAAAAATGACTGTTACTGCTGCTTCAAGTACTAGCTATATAGAATGTAATTTGGTTTTATTTTAGTTAATAGATTTTTGTTTTTTTAGCAGTTTTAAGCTTTCAGAAAAATTGAGCAGAAAGTACAGAATTCTCAAATACCACCCCTCCTCCCCACCCCATTTCCTCTACTATCAACATCCTGCCCCCGAGAGGCACAGTTGTTGAACCTACATTGACCCATCATTGTCACCCAAAGCCCGTAGTTTATATTAGGGTTCATTCTTGTGTTGTACACTCTATGGGTTTTGACCAATGTATAATGACATACTCATCATTTTAGTGTCATACAAAATAGTTTCACTGTGCTATAAAAATGTTCTGTGCTCCCCCTATTTAACACTTTCTCCCCCCAGCTCCAGACCACTGATCTTCTTCCTGTCGGCATAGCTTTGCCTCTTTACAGAATGTCATACATTTGGAATCATACAGTAGCCTTTTCAGATTTACTTCTTTCACAACAGGAAATGTATATAAAATTCTTTCATGTTTTTTCATGGCTGGATTGCCCACTTTTTAATGCTGAATACTCCATTGTTTGGGTGTACCATAATTTATCCATTCACATATTGAAGGCCACCTTGGTTGCTTCCAAGTTTTGGCAATTATGAATAAAGCTGCTATAAACATTTGTGTGCAGGTTTTTGTGTGAACATACATTTTCAACTCATTTGGATAAATATCAAGGAACATGATTTTTGAATCATAAGAATATGTTTAGTTTTGTAAGAAATTGCCAAACTGTCTTCCAAAATGGCTGTACCCTTTTACATTCCCACCAGCAATGAATGAGAGTTCCTTCTGCGCCACATCCTCCCTAGCATTTGGGGATGTCAGGGCTTTGGATTTTGGCCTTTCTATCTTATTTTTTAAATAAATTTATTTATTTTATTTATTTTTTTTGGCTGCGTTGGGTCTTCGTTGCTGCACGCAGGCTTTCTTTAGTTGCGGCAAGTGGGGGCTACTCTTTGTTGCAGTGTGCGGGCTTCTCATCGTGGTGGCTTCTTTTTGTTAATTTTTCTGGATTAATTAGTATATTTAGAAAATCGATGTTCAACATGATTGATATAGATGGATTAAGATCTGTATTTGTTTTCATCACCCTCTTTTTGAACTTTTTTGTCTTCCCCTCTTTTCCTTCTCATTTTAGTTGAACGTTTTATATGACTCCATTTTTTTCCCCTCTCCTGTATATCAATTACACTTTCACTACTGTTTTTTCTTTGTGTGTGCTTGCCCTTGAGTTTGCTATGGTTACTAGCAATCAAGTTCTTTTTCTTTTCTTTTTTAAGTATAAGTCATTTTTCAACAAATGAATTTATTTATTATTTATTTTTGGCTACGTAGGGTCTTTGCTGCTGCGTGTGGGCTTTCTCTAGTTGCGGTGAGCAGGGGCTACTCTTTGTTGCAGTGCGCGGGCCTCTCATTGCGGTAGCTTCTCTTGCTGCAGAGTATAGGCTGTAGGCGCGCGGGCTTCAGTAGTTGTGGCACACAGGCTCAGTAGTTGTAGCTTGCGGGCTCTAGAGCGCAGGCTCAGTAGTTGTGGCACACGGGCTTAGTTGATCCGTGGCATGTGGGATCTTCCTGGACCAGGGCTCAAACCCGTGTCCCCTGCATTGGCAGGCAGATTCTTAACCACTGTGCCACCAGGGAAGTCCCCAGGCTCTTTTTCAAATAACAATATAGCAATTCACAAGTATTGCAAGTGCCTTGTAATATAGTATTTCCAACTCCTACTTCTCCCTTATAACATTGCTGTCATTCATTTTATTTATCCATTTATTTATTTTGAACAAACATATGTTAGATCAATTAGGAATAAGAAAAATAAAAGATTTTATCTCCTTTTACTTCTTCTCTAGAACTCTTCTTTAGAGCTGAGTTTCTGACCTATATCGTATTCTTTCTGAAGATTTTTTTTTTAAAGAATCCAGGTTTATTAAGCCAGACATTAATTTGCAAGAGATTTGTAAAACAATGTTATTCTTCTGACTAAATTTCTTTATGAAAATATATTATTTTCCATAAAGATATTTATGTTAACATGTAATGGGTTTATTATTTTTAGTGAAAAAATATTTTTAAAAGTTACTCAGTTTTAATGTCTAATCTGGCAAATATTGATAGACAAGCAAAATCTCAATAATTTTTAAGAGTGTGAAGGAGTTCCAAGACCAAAACAGTTGAGAATAGTTGATCTAGTCCAACCCTCTCTCTCTTGCTCCCCCAATTTTTAGAGGCTTGGAGTGGGAAGGGGCCCTTCCCAGGAAGATTGTGGCTCTGGTCCTGACACTCCATATTTGGTGAAAGCCTTTGAAAAAGATACCTCCTCTCTGGTGTATTCACTCTCTCTTCATTGGGTCCTTATCTGGATTTAAATGTCTTTGAACTTTTTAAAAAAAGGCCTTTCTCTATACATATACCTCCTTCCACCTAACAATTGCTAGGTCCTTGTAACAAACTTCTTGAAGAAATTGTTTACACTCATATCCCTACTTTCTCATCTTTCACTCACTCATTCAATATATATTTATTGAGAGCTATGTACCATATAGAGTTTTAAGTGCTCATAACTCAACAATGAATTTAAAAAAATCCTTGTTCTTTTAAATCTTACATTCTAGTAGGGGTAGACATGTCCAGAAAAATTGTCCAGAACTTGTAAATGGGCAGAAGAGGATTACTGGGTCATCTTTCATTGTAGTGCTGGGGTATACCTTTGATTGCCTTTATATTGACTAAGCTATCATACAACTTTGTAGGGGTAGAGGCTAACTTGTAGAAAACTGATAGCAATGCAAATAATTCTTGTCTGAGAACAATGCAAATACTTCCTATTCCTAGTAACGCAAATGGATTTTGTCTAGTAGAGATGGAATCCATTTCCATCTGGTCGAAGAAATAACTCCCAGAATTACAGTTTTTTGCTTCATAGGATATTAGTATTTTTGCAACTATTAGCAAATTCATTTCAGTATTCCTTTGGCTGATAATCTAAATCTCTGAAACTCAAATTCTCATTTGAACAAGTCTTACCTACCATCTTACTGGTTCCCTCATTATTTAAGATAATAATGGATGAGTAGTTTATTATGATGAATAAAATCTTTGTCATGTGTTCATTTTATTTTTTATAAGAGATATGTTTTCAACCTTTTGAAAATTATTTAGCAGACTAAAAGAAAATAAAATACATATCAGGTGGTAATAAGTCAAAAGTATAAAACAGCGCAAAAGGACAGCTATTAACTGGTGGTGTAGTATGGTACTGTCTGTTTATTTATTTATTTATTTATTTATTTATTTTGCGGCACGCGGGCCTCTCACTGTTGTGGCCTCTCCCGTTGCAGAGCACAGGCTCCGGACGCGCAGGCTCAGCGGCCATGGCCCACGGGCCCAGCCGCTCCGCGGCATGTGGGATCTTCCCGGATCGGAGCACGAACCCGTGTCCCCTGCATCAGCAGGTGGACTCTCAACCACTGCGCCACCAGGGAAGCCCATGGTACTGTTTTAGATAGGTCCAATCAGTCAAAGTCCTGCACTACTCTCTCTTAACTGTAAGTGGAATCCATTCTCTCCTCTCCATCTTCACTGCCACCACACTAATCCAGACCATTACCTTCTCTCATCTGATCTCCTCGCCTTACTCCTACCTACTCCGATCATAGGCTATCAGATGATCATTTTTATAAACAATTATCTGATCATGTCCCTCTTTTCCACTGGCTCCCTATGTGGAGTCAAGTTTTGTGGGGTCTAAACCTTACACAATTCGGGAGGCCCTCGAGAAAAATAATGCAAAAATTAGGTACCGAGGCTTGAAAGGGGTAGTGCAAATGACAGGTTCTGAAACTTAAGCTTCATTAGCTTCACTATAAATCTGCCTCTGCCTACAAGTCTAGCCTCCATTTTCTCTACCTCAAGACCTTTCTCCGTACAATTTCTGCCCAGAAGGCTCTTCCCGTCCCCTTTTGCCTAGATAACTCTTGAAGTACTCAGCTCCCGATCCTCCCTGAAACCCCAACCGGATTAGGGGCCTTTACAGCCTCTCCCAAGTCCAAGCATCCCAGCAGAGCCAGCTTTCTGCGCAAATGATCCTTCAAAAGATCCCTGGCTGGGCGGGGTTTGCACCTGAGATGTGTCTGTGGGCGGAGCCCCAGGCGTGAATGAGCCGTGGTCCACCCCGCTTTACGTCCGGAGTGGGGCGCACCACCTCTCCGGAACCTGCACGGCTCCCGTTGCGGTTCCGGTCGGAATTACTGGGCGGCGCACGCCGACTTGGCTGCGCAGGTAGTGAGAGTGCTCGGGTCTTGCGGAAGCGTATGGACTTCGCGACGGTCCCGCGGTGACAAAAGAAGTGGGTAAGATCCAGTGACAGCAGCCTCTTGCCGCCGCCCCTCGGGAAACTTCTCCAGCCCTTCCAATCACTTTCCTCACCCTCCTCTGAAAATTTTCTAACATTTATTGCGAGACAGATCTACTGGTGACCAATGCCCTCAGTTTTTGTCTGAGAAATTATTTCTTCACTTTTGAAGGAAAATTTTGCCAAACAAAGTTCTAAGTTTTTTTTTTTCCTTTAGGTACTTTAAATATCGCTTCACTCTTTTCTTGCTTGCATGTTTCCCGACGAGAAGCCATAAATTTCCCCTTTCTTCTCCAGACCTTCATTAGAAAAACATTAAAGCACACTGAAGGGACTTTTCTGGTGGTGCGGTGGTTAAGAATCTGCCTGCCAAAGCAGGGGACACGGGTTTGAGCCCTAGTTGGGGAAGATCCCACATGCTGTGGAGCAACTAAGCCTGTGCACCACAACTACTGAGCCTTCGCTCTAGAGCCCATTTTCTGAAACAAAGAGAAGCTACCACAATGAGAAGCCCGCGCACCACAACGAAGAGTAGCCCCTCCGCAACTAGAGAAAGCCCGCGCAGCAACAAAGGCCCAACACAGCCAAAAATAAATAAATAAATTTATAAAAAACAAAACAGGGCTTCCCTGTTGGCGCAGTGGTTGAGAGTCCGCCTGCCGATGCAGGGGACACGGGTTCGTGCCCCTGTCTGGGAAGATCCCACATGCCGCGGAGCGGCTGGGCCCGTGAGCCATGGCCGCTGAGCCTGCGCGTTCGGAGCCTGTGCTCCGCAACGGGAGAGGCCACAACAGTGAGAGGCCCGCGTACCGCAAAACAAACAAACAAACAAAAAACAAAACACACTGAAGAACTGAAAAAAACAATACAATGAATACCTATATTCCCTCTACCTAAATTTAGTGTGTTATATTTTTCTAAAGTTGATATATATTACAGCATATATAATATTTTTACTAAATTATTTAAAAGTTGTAGAGATCAAAACCAGAGTTTTTCAAAATTTCACACTTGTTCAAAATGTTTCTAAACAAAATCCAGTCAATGTTTACACATTATATTTGGTTATTAAAACTTTTTCAGGATCAATTCCCCCATTACTTTCTTCATTACTTTTTTTTTGGCCCTGCCTTGTGGCTTGTGGGATCTTAGTTCCCCTATCAGGGATTGAAACTGTGCCCTGGGCAGTGAAAGAAGGGAAACCTAACCACTGGACCACCAGGGAATTCCCAATTACAATTTTTTTTTGAAGAGTCTAAACCAGTTGTTTTGCAAAAGGTCCTACTTAAAAAAAAAAAATTATTTATTTTTGGCTGTGTTCGGTCTTCGTTGCTGCACGCAGGCTTTCTCTAGTTGTGGGGAGCAGGGGCTACTCTTCGTTGTGGTGCGAGGGCTTCTCATTGTGGTGGCTTCTCGTTGCAGAGCATGGGCTCTAGGGTGCTTGGGCTTCAGTAGTTGTGGCGCACGGGCTCAGTAGTTGTGGATCACGGGCTCTAGAGCACAGGCTCAGTAGTTGTGGTGCATGGGCTTAGTTGCTCCACGGTGTGTGGGATCTTCCCGGACCAGGGCTTGAACCCATGTCCCCTGCACTGGCAGGTGGATTCTTAACCACTGTGCCACCAGGGAAGCCCCCTCCTTTTTTTTTTTAAGTATAGTTGATTTATAGTATTTCAGGTATACAGCAAAGTGATTCAGTTATAGGTATACATATACATACATATACTTTTTCAGATTCTTTTCCACTGTACATTTTTACAAGATATTAAATATAGTTCCCTGTGCTATACAGTAGGTCCTTGTTGTTTATGTATTTTATATATAGTAGTGTGTAATTGTTAATCCCAAATTCCCAATTTATCTCTACCCCCCTTCCCCTTTGGCAACGATAAGCTTGTTTTCTTTTTTGTTTGTTTGTTTGTTTTTGACTATTACAAAAGTTTATTTAGCAAAAAAGTTCAGTAAGAAAATGTACATGACTCAGATTTTATCATAATAAAATGTGGAGAGGGGACACATAGAAGCAGTTGATTTCTCTGGTGAACACAGCCATTGTTCATACTTGTTCCAAGGCTTCTAACATGATGATACTATTTCCTCGTATTACCACCATTCCAGTATTGTTCTGTTGCTCACTAGTTGCCATCTCCACACATTCATCTATCACAAAATTCATAAAGGGATTGAATCCCTACAGTATTCCTTGGACATGTCTGCCACCATTTAATTTTTATGATAACTTCTTGTCCATAAATTTCTTCAACTCAGGAGGGTGAGCTTTGCTTATGATGTCTACTCAGCAAGCTCAAAGATGCCTCCAAACAGAATTTGAGTCACCCCTTATGCTCCAGCAGTAGCCATGCTTGTTTTCTATGTCTGTGAGTCTATTTCTGTTTTGTAAATAAGTTCATTTGTGTCATTTTTTAGATGCCACATATAAGTGATATGATATTTGTCTTTGTCTAGTATACTTAATTTAGTATGATAATCTCTAGGTCCATCCATGTTCCTGCAAATAGCATTATTTCTTTCTTTTTTATGGTTGAGTAGTATTCCATTGTGTGTGTGTGTGTGTGTGTGTGTGTGTATATTATATATATATAATATATATGCCACATTTTCTTTATCTGTTACTCTGTCGGTGGACATTTAGGTTGCTTCCACATCTTGGCTATTGTAAATAGTGCTGCTGTGAACACTGGGGTGTGTGTATCTTTTCCAACTAGAGTTTTTGTCTTTTCTGGATATATGCCCAGGAGTAGGTTTGTTGGATCACATGGCAACTCTATTTTTAGTTTTGTAAGGAACCTCCATACTGTTCTCCATAGTGGTTGTAGCCATTTACATTCCCAGCAACAGTGTAGGAGGGTTCCCTTTTCTCCATACCCTCTCCAGCATTTATTATTTGTAAACTTTTTTTTTTTTTTCCATGCCATGCAGCTTGTGGGATCTTAGTTCCCTGAGTAGGGATTGAACCCTGGCCCCGGTAATGAAATCGCTGAGTCCTAACCACTGGATCACCAGGGAATTCCATATTTGTATACTTTTTGCTGATGGTCATTCTGACCAGTGTAAGTTGGTACCTCATTGTAGTTTTAATTTGTATCTCTCTAATAATTAGTGAGGTTGAGCATCTTTTCATGTGCCTTTTGGCCATCTGTGTGTCTTCTTTGGAGAAGTGTCTGCTTAGGTCTTCTGCTCATTTTTTTGATTGGGTTGTTTGTTTTTTTGATATTGAGGTGTATGAGCTGTTTGTATATTTTGGAAATTAATCTCTTGCCAGTCCTATCATTTGCAAATATTTTCTCCCATTCTGTAGCTTGTCCTTTAGTTTTGTTTATGGTTTCCTTTGTTGTGCAAAAGCTTTTAAGTTTAATTAGGTTCCCCCCCCTTTTTTTTTGCTTTTGTTTCCATTACTCTAAGAGATGGATCCAATGAAATGTTGCTGTGATTTATGTCAGAGTGTTCTACCTATGTTTTCTTCTAAGAATTTTATAGTATCTGTTCTTACATTTAGGTCTTTAATCCATTTTGAGTTTATTTTTCTATATGGTGTTAGAAGATGTTTTAATTTTATTTGTTTACATGTAGCTGTCCAGCTTTTCCAGCACCACTTGTTCAGGAGGCTGTCTTTTCTCCATTGTATATTTTTGCCTCATTTGCCATAGATTAATTGACCAAAAGTGTGTGGGTTTATTTCTGGGCTTCCTATCCTGTTCCATTGATCTATGTGTCTGCTTTTGTGCCAGTACCATACTGTTTTGATTACTATAGCATTGTAGTGTAGTCTGAAGTGTTTCCTTTTGTGTTTCCATACAAATTTCAAAATTTTTTGTTCTAGTTCTATGAAAAATGCCATTGGTAATTTGATAGGGAATGCATTGAATCTGTAGATTGCCTTGGGTAGTATGGTCATTTTAATGATATTGATTCTTTCAATCCAAGAACATGGTATACCTTTCCATCTGTTTGTGTTGTCTTCAGTTTCTTTCATCAGTGTCTTATAGTTTTTGGGGTACACGTTTTTTACCTCCTTAGGTATGTTTATTCCTAGGTATTTTTATTCTTTTTGATGTGATGGTAAGTGGGATTGTTTCCTTAATTTCTCTTTCTGATAGTTCATTGTTAGTATATAGAAATGCTATAGATTTCTGTATATTAATTTTGTATCCTGCAACTTTACCAAATTCATTGATGAGCTCTAGTAGTTTTCTGGTAGTGTCTTTAGGATTTTCTATGTATAGCATCATGTCATCTGCAAAGAGTGACAGTTTTACTTCTTCTTTTCCAGTTCGAATTTCTTTTTCTTCTCTGATTGCCATGGCGAGGACTTCCAAAACTATGTTGAATAAAAGTGGTGAGAGTGGACATTCTTGTCTTGTTCCTCATCTTAGAGGAAATGCTTTCAGGTTTTCACTGTTGAGTATGATGTTAGCTGTGGGTTTGTCATATTTGGCCTTTATTATATTGAGGTATTTTCCCACTATGGGTCCTACATTCTGAGTGAGAACATATTACTCCCTTTACCTTACTCTTTTTTTTTCTATTATAAAATGATTACATGCTCATTATATTCAAAAAAGAAATGTAGAAAGTAAAAACTGTATATCTGAACTTCCAAGAGACAATAAGTAATCATATATTAATGGAAGGGTCAGTTCATCAAGAAGATATAACAATTATATCTGTACCAAACACGAGCCCAGGAACATACGACTCAAACAGAATTGAAAGAGTAAATAGACAGCTCCACAGTATTTGGAAATTTCAATACCCCACTTTCCATAATATATAGATAGCAGAAGTTCAGTAAGGAAATAGGAAACTTAAATAATACTATAAACCAGTTAGACCTAACAGATATCTGTAGAATACCCCAAAACAACAGAATACACATTCTTCTCTAGTATACCTGAAACATTTTCCAGGATAATCAATATATTAGGCCACAAAACAAGTCTCAGTAAGTTTTAAAAAATTGGAATCATGCAGCGTATTTTTCCTGACCAAAATGGAATGAAGAAATCAATAGAATCAATAATAGAAGGAAATAGAGCAGATACAAATGAAATCAATAATATAAGAAGAAATAACAGAAGGAAAGCTAGAAAACTCACATCTATGTGGAAATTAAACAATACAATTTAAAATAACCAATGGAGGGACTTCCCTGGTGGTCCAGCGGTAAAGCGTCTGCCTTACAATGCAGGGGACGCAGGTTCGATCCCTGGTCAGGGAACTAAGATCCCACAAGCCACAGGGAAACTAAGCCCACGTGCCACAACTACTGAGCTCATGTGCCTCAACTAGAAAGCCTGCATGGCACAAACTACAGAGCCCACACGATCTGGAACCCATGTACCACAGCTACAGAGCCCACATGCCCTGGAGCCTCCACTCCACAGCTAGAGAGAGAAAACCTGCACGCCACAGCTAGAGAGACACCCGCGCACCGCAATGAGAGAGAAGCCTACGTGCCTCAATTAAAGATCCCGCAAGCCTCAACAAAGATCCTGCGTGCCACAACTAAGACTCGATGCAGCCAAAAAATAAATAAATAAAAAATAAATCTTAAAAAAAATAAAATAAAATAACCAGTGGATCAAAGAATAAATCACAAGGGAAATTAGAAAATACTTAGAGATTAATGAGAATGAAAATGCAACATACCAAAACTCATGGATGTAGTGAAAGCAGTGCTCATGGGTAAATTTTTACAGTAAGTGTCTACATTTAAAAAGAAGAAAGATCTCAAATCAATAACCTAGCTGTATACCTTAACAAACCAGAAAAAGAACTAAACCTAAAGTTAGGAGATGGAGGAAATAATAAGGATTAGAGCAGATATAAATGAAGTCAATAATAGAAAAACAATGGAATTAATGAAACCAGAAGTTCTTTGAAAATATCAAGAAAATTGAGAAACCTTTAGCTAGATTAAAAAACAAAACAAAACAAACTCAAATACTAAAATTGGAAATGAAAGGCAGGCATTGTCAATTTTACATAAATAAAAAGGATAATTAATAAAATATTGTGAATAGCTGTATACCAAGAAATCGTATAAGTTGGATGAAATGGAAGAATTCATAGAAACCCATAAACTACCAAAACCGACTCAAGAAAAACAGAATAAATCAATAACAAGGAGACTGAATCAGTAATCAAAACCTCCCAACAAAGAAAAGCTCAGGACCAGATGGCTTTACTGCTGAATTCTATCCAACATTTAAAGAAGAATTAATACCAGTCTTTCTCAAACTCTTTCTAACTTGTTCTAGGAGGCAAGCATTACCCTCATACCAGAACCAAAGACACTATAAGAAAATGATAGACCAATGTACCTTGTGAGTATAGATACCAAAATCCTGAACAAAAATACTAAAAAGAAGCTGAATTCAATGACATATTAAAAGAATTATACACTATTACCAAGTGGGATTTATCCCTGTGACACAAGAGTGGTTCAACATGAAAATCAGTGTTATATACCCATTAATAGAAAGAAGGAAAAAAACACATAATTGTTTCAGAAGAAACATTTAAGAAAATCTAGCACCATTTCATGATGAAAACATTGAATAATTGAGGAGTAGAAGGGAACTTCCTCAACATGATAAAGGTCATATATGTAAAGCCCACAACTAACATCATTCTCAGTGGTGAAAAGCTGAAAGTTTTTTCCCTAAAGTCAGGAACAAGAATACCCATTTTTACCACTTCTTTTCAACATGGTACTAGAGGTTCTAGCCAGAGAAGTTAGGCAAGAAAAAAAGAAAGAAACATAATCTTACTTCAAAAGGCAGAAATAAAGTTATGTCTATACACACATGACATGATGTTACATATAGAAAACTCTAAATCATCCATCAAAAAACTATTAGAGCTAATTATAGGATTTCCCTGGTGGTCCAGTGGTTAAGACTCCACACTTCCACGGTAGGGGCACGGGTTCGATCCCTGGTTGGGGAACTAAGATCCCACAGGCCGTGTGGTGCGGCCAAAAAAACCGAAACCAACCCCCCCCCACAAAACTATTTGAGCTAATTATATTTGCAGAATATAAAAATCAACACAAAAATCAGTTGTATTTCTTTATACTAGCAGTGATGATCTGAAAAGGAAATTAAGAAAATGATTCCATTTACAATAGCATCAAAAATAGCATAAAATACTAAAGAATAACCTTAACTAAGAAGGTACAAGACTTGTACACAGAAAACTATAAAACATTGGTGGAAGAAATTACTTTTCCCCCTTAGTTAATTAGTGTGGTAAAATAAAACTGATCAGTTTCAAATGTAGTAACACACTTGTGTTTTTTATACTGCTAACTTATCATGATTCATTTTATGATTATATTTTATATGTTTTATTTGAAAAACTTTGCACAGAAGAAAAGTTGAAAGAATAGAAATAATTTACCACTTGTTAACATTTTGGCCATATTTGATAAACCTCTTTTTCTATTTGTTGTTGATTGGTTACCCTGCCAGATAAGCAGACACAAGAGTAAGCAGACACATTCTTGGTCCCTAAATACTTCAGCATGCATCTTCTAAGAATAAGGACATTCTTCTATGTAATCACAATATCATTATAAAACCTAAGAAATATACAGCCATTCCATAATAGCATTTAATGTCTAGTTCATATTCAAATATGCTTAATTGTCCCCAAAATATGTTTTGTAGTTTTCTTTGAAAAATCCAGGATTCAATAGAGTCTTAGGCATTCTATTTGATTGTAATACCTTTTTAGTTCCTTTTAACGAAAAAAGATTTTTTTTTAATATTGACCTTTTGAAGAGAAAAGGTCAGTTTTCTTGTACAATATACCACATTCTAGTTGTTTGTCTCCTTATAGTGTTCTTTGATTAATTTTCTATATTTCCTGTAAATTAGAAATTAAGACTGGAAGCTTGATTAGATTCAGATAAAACATTTTTGGCAAGAATACTTCACGCATGAGATTGAGGATTTTATATTCCATTGTGTGAGAAGATACACAATTCAGTTTGTCTCATCATTAACATTAAAAATGTTATCACTTTATTAAAGTGATGACCACCAGATTTCTCCAAGGTCTAGATGCAGATTTCACTTTGGAATTTGTAACTACTCTTTAAGGTGATACTTTGACATTGTGTGACTATCTCATGTCTTCCCAACAAATCTTCACCTAATGAATTTTAGCATCCAGTGGTCATCCATGTCTGAATCAATTATTACACTGAAGGTTGCAAAATCTTATCAGTCTTTATTCAATTTTTAGCGGACATTCTACTGTAAAGAAGAACTTTCCTTTTCCTCTTTCCTTTTTGAGTACCATTATGGCCTCATGGATTAAAAATGTTTAAAAAATTTATTTATTTTTTAATTAAAAAGTGTTTTCATATTTAACTTTTGATTATGTGCTGTAACCAATTAATATTATCATAATGTGTTAAAAGACACTTGGATTCGATTCGCTCATATTTTATTTAAACTTGTTGCATTACATGAGTGATTAGCTTGATCATATTTTTTACATACCAACCTACCTGGCTTTATAATATAGATTATACTGGTTTCATTAACAGAGTTTGGAAATGTTATCTCCTTTCTGTTTTTTGGAAGAAGTTGTATAATCACGGAATTATTTAGTACTTGAAAGCTTGTGGTATTCACATGTAAAAACATCTAGGCAGGATTTGTATTGAGGGAAGTAGGTGATCATTTCAATTTCTTACATCATTATTGGTTTATTCAAGTTTTCTATTTATTTATTTGTTTGTTTGTTTGTTTGTTTGCAATATGCGAGCCTTTCACTGCTGTGGCCTCTTCTGTTGCGGAGCACAGGTTCCGGACGCTCAGGCTCAGTGGCCATGGCTCACGGGCCCAGCTGCTCCGTGGCATGTGGGATCTTCCCAGACTGGGGCACGAACCCGTGTCCCCTGCATCGGCAGGCGGACTCTCAACCACTGCGCCACCAGGGAAGCCCCCTATTTATTTTTATGCTAGTTATTTCATCTTATGTTTTTGCAGAATTTTGTTTCTTGCAGGTTTTCAAAGTTATCACCATATTTTTTTGTCTGCTCTGTCAGTAGTTAATGTCTCTTTTAGATTGTATATTTTGTTTATTTGATTTTTCTCTTGTTTTCTTTTTCAGTCTTGGTAGAGATTTATTCATGTTATTAATCTTTCCAAAGACCAGTGCTCTGGTAGGGTTCTTCAGGAAGTAGACTCTGAGACAGAGGTTAGGGTACAGGATATTGGGGAGCACCTTAGGACCAACACCAATAGAAGGAAAGGGAAGAAAGTGGGATTGGGGAGAGGGAGAAATCAGAAAGTGATGCAAGCAGGAATCAAAGGCTTGACTAACCTCTAGGGGAAGTTCTGGAGCTAAAATGTCAGGGTTGGCCCACCTTAAGTTAAATGTTTCTGCCTTATACCCTAGCCAAATCAGGTTATGGGCTGCACAGGGAAGGTATGACCTTGGGAAAGGGCATTTGTCTGCAGCTAAGGTCCTCTTCCAGGGGCTGACAGCTGGAGACTGTCTCCTGACAACAGTCTCTTTCACTGAAGGGGAATCCGGGCAACTCACGTCCAAGTCCACTATAGCTGATTTCTGGTTTTGATCACTCTCTGACTTGCTGTTTTATTTTCTATTTCCTTAATTTCTGTTATTATCTTTATTTTTTCCTTCCTGTATGGTTCTTTGAATCTATTCAATGGTTCTTTTTGTAGCTTGAGTTGTAATTTTCCTTGAGTTAAATTATTGGCTCATTTATATTCAGTCCTTCTGTTTTCTGATCAATATTATTATTATTATATTTTTATAACCTGGGCATGCACAAACGCCATTCCTTTGTTTGCTGGGCCAACATCATCTCTTTTACCAGGAATTGAACCTGGCCATGGTAGTGAAAGTGCCAAGTCCTAACCATTGGACTGCCAGGGAATTCCCTGATCAATATTTTTAAAGCTAGAATTTTCCTCATAACAATTGCTTTCTCTATTTCTTTTTTTAAAAAATTAATTATTATTTATTTATGGCTGTGTTGGGTCTTCGTTTCTGTGCGAGGGCTTTCTCTAGTTGTGGCAAGCGGGGGCCACTCTTCATCGCGGTGCACGGGCCTCTTACTATCGCGGCCTCTCTTGTTGTGGAGCAAGGCTCCAGACGCGCAGGCTCAGTAACTGTGGCTTATGGGCCCAGTTGCTCTGTGGCATGTGGGATGTTCCCAGACCAGGGCTCGAACCCGTGTTCCCTGCACTGGCAGGCAGATTCTCAACCACTGCGCCACCAGGGAAGCCCCCACTTTCTCTATTTCTGAGGAGTTCTCAGTCATTATTTCTTTCTTTTCAGTCATTATTTCTTCAAAACATTTTCTGCTCTGTATTTTTTCCCTCTTCCAGGTCTCTTATTAAATATTGTTAAATTTCTTCCTTAATAGCTCTTTCTTTCTTTCTTTCATAATTTTATCTTGGGTTTGTGTCTGGAAGATCAGAGTTGGTATGGCATCTGCCAGATGGAAGGACTCTAGAACAAGGAGTTCCTAGATTCTTCCTTCTCTTCTGTCTGCGCAGAGTAAATTTATGCTACCGTGAAAGGCAGTAGCTCTGCTCCTCAGCAAGCTAGCAGGATTCCCACCACCTCTAGGATCACCTCAGGATCAAAGTGGGAGAAAAGCCAGCCCATGTCATTGTTACTTTTGTCCCAGCCACAGTCTCCAAACTACTTTGCTCTTCTTTTCCATTAATATTTATATCTAATCCTCCAACGAAACAAATTGTTTCTAGTTATTGCACTCTCTCCAAATGCTTCTATTTCATACCTATGTTTTTAACCTAGCTATCTATAATTTGTCCTCTGCTCTGAGAGGATGAAAGAAGGGTAGGGAAGGGACAGTCTATGGTTCCAAGTAAGCACTTATTTTCGTCTTTTACGCATTTATTGCTTACAGTTAGAACTCTACAGGTATGAGTGTGATCTGCAATATATTTTGTAGGACTAAGGTGAGGCTAACTTGAACTCAGGCTATTGATGGGTAATGACACAGCTTCCAATCATCAGTCTATTTTAGAGGGAACCCAAACCAGCAGGGAGACTAGACCAGAAACATCAAATGTCACTTGGAAGCCTTCCCAGTAGGGTGGTTTGTTGTGCTCTCAGGGCAAAGTAGACTTGGGGCAAAGTGATACGAGGTCTGTCTTCTAAAAGCATCATGAATGAATTGTCTGCTAATGTAAAAACTTCTTGCCTAGAGACAAGCACAGGATAAAAAAACATATCATCAGTCTTTGTGAAATAACTAAGAAGGAGTCTAATTCAGTAACCCAAAGAAAACCAACTCTGGCTATATGTTATTTATTTTCTACTATTTCAGTCTGTCATTCTTTCTTTCTTTCTTTTTTTTTTTCGGTACGTGGGCCTCTCACTGTTGTGGCCTCTCCCGTTGCAGAGCAAGGCTCCGGACGCGCAGGCTCAGTGGCCATGGCTCACGGGCCTAGCCGCTCCGTGGCATGTGGGATCTTCCCAGACCTGGGCACGAACCCGTGTCCCCTGCATCGGCAGGCGGACTCTCAACCACTGCGCCACCAGGGAAGCCCTGTCATTCTTTCTTCATTAAAAGTTCTATTGGGACTTCCCTGGTGGCGCAGTGGTTAAGAATCCGCCTGCCGATGCAGCGGACGCGGGTTCGATCCCTGGTCTGGGAAGATCCCACATGCCGCGGAGCAACTAAGCCCGTGTGCCACAACTACTGAGCCTGCGCTTTACAGCCCGTGAGCCACACTACTGAGCCCTCGTGCCACAACTACTGAAGGCCGCGTGCCTAGAGTCTGTGCTCTGCAACAAGACAAGCCACAGCAATGAGAAGCCCGCGCACCACAACAAAGAGTAGCCCCCACTCGCTGCAACTAGAGGACACATGTGCACAGCAATGAAGACCAAACGCAGCCAAAAATAAACAAATAAATTTATTAAAAAAAAAAGTTCTATTCATTCTATTTTTTCTTATTTTACTGCACAAAGACACTATCTTTCTTGACCTCAAAATCAGTGTATATAGCTAGAAACTTCTCTTGATTTGTATTTACAATTTCAGGTTTGCCTCTAGGTACTAGAGAAAGAGGGGTGTACTTTCAGACCATGTAATCTAATATGAAGGAATAGAAGAGATCATTTGAATTAATCTTTGTGACCTAAAAAACAGTATCATAGTGATTAGGACTCCATAGTGAAGATGGTTGCCTGAGTGACACAACTCCATCCGAAAAGAACCTTTTTAAGGGCCTGAAAAGCCACTAAAATAAAGTCATTGCAATTAGTCTTGTATTTGTTCATTCAGTGTGTGTTGATCCTTCAAGGAACCAGATCCTTTTCGTCTCTGATGGGTTAAACTGATTGGAAACACTGCCCATGCTGACATTGTGGTTGGGGATATGACAAATGAAAGACAACATTACAGATGGGACACATGAGGGAGAGTACCTGACTCAAGCAGGAAGGGACAGAGTAAATGGGTCTGTTCAAGCTTAATCCTGGAAACCAGGGTAAAAAGAATAAGAATGGCTTATATCTATTAGTGGACTCTATGTGCCGGTGCTGTTAGCAGCTAACTGAACCCTGATGAAAAAAAATAGTTGTGGTCCTTGCCCTTATATAGCTCAGAGTATGGTAGGGAAGATGGGTATTATAGGATGTATGAATGGGACTTCCCTGGTGGCGCAGTGGTTAAGAATCTGCCTGCCAATGCAGGGGACACAGGTTCGAGCCCTGGTCTGGGAAGATCCCACATGCCAAAGAGCAACTAAGCCCGCGTGCCACAATTACTGAGCCTGTGCTCTAGAGCCCACGAGCTACAACTAAAGAAAGCCCGTGCACAGCAACAAAGACCCAACACAACCAATAAATAAATAAATAAACCTACAAAGTATGAAGGGAAATCCAACTTTTATAAAGACAGAGAGAAGGGCCAAAAAGAGTCAGTACTAGAAGGGATCTTCTATCATTATGTGGTTTTAAATAAGTCACATCTAGTCCCAAAGAAGGAAAAGGAGTCATTCAGAAAACTGAGACTCAAGGAGGCCAATAATTTGCCTACAGAAATAGAACTAATACTTTTAGAATCCAGAATTCGAATCAAGTTGACCTTACTCCAAAATCGTAACTGCTATTTAACGACTCAGTAGTTCCCCAGAGTAAACTTCTCAAGGGTAGGGGCTGTATTTATATCACCCGATCTTAAATCTAACACATAGTTGGCACTTAACGAATTATTATTAAATAAATGCATTTGAAATATTGAGCTTTTATAGGAAAAAGAGTAGAATGTTAAAGGCATTATAACAGTCGTGTTTCAGAAGGAGGGAGAGGCTTGCTTTCAAATCTTTGACAAACATACTAGACAATTTGGGTTAGAAGGGAAATAAATAAATGAGAATATTGGTGAAAGAGGATTAGATATAAATATTAACATCATTAGGGTTATCTTTGGAGAGAAAGTATTACATAAAATAACAGAAAATTGAGAGAAGATCAAAATAAAATTAAAGATGAGAAATTTTTGTAATGAACTGCTTTTTTTTGAATATTGATCTCTTATTGAAATATAGATGTACAATATTATATAAATTACAGGTGTACAATATAGTGATTCACAATTATTAAGGGTTATAATACATTTATAGTTATTATAAATATTTGCTATATTACTTGTGTTGTACAATATATCCTTGTAGCTTATTTATACATAATAGTTTGTACCTCTTACTCCCCTGTCCCTATATTGCCCCTCCCCCCTTTCTTCTCCTCACCGATAACTACTAACTTATTCTCTATATTTGTGAGTCTGCTTCTTTTTTGTTATATTCACTAGTTTGTGGTATTTTTTAGGTTCCACATGTAAGTGATATCATACAGTATTTGTCTTTCTCTGTCTGATGTATTTCACTTAGCATAATACCCTCCAAATCCATCCGTGTTGCTTCAAATGGCAAAATCCCATGAGTCTTTTTTAATGATAAATTCCTAGAAATGGAATTGCTAAGGAAAAGTAGAGATATTAATAATTGAAAATGTATTGCCAAATTGCCCTCCATAGAGTAGAAATGTATACTTCTACTCATCTCACAATGTATAAAAATGCCTGTTTCTTTACACTCTCACCAACTGAGTGTAAAATCAAATTTTAAACATTGCCAATCTAATAACTGAAAATGACATAGCTGTATAGAATTTTTTCCTTTAAAATAAACTTTATTTTTTATTACAGTTTTAGATCTACAGAAAAAAATTGTGAAGATAAATAGAGTTTCCATATATCCCATGCCCAATTTCCCTTATTATTAATTAATATCTTACATTAGTATGGTACATTTATTACAATTAATGAAGCAGTGTTGATACCTTATTATTAACTAAATTCCATACTTTATTCAGATATCCTTAGTTTTTGCTAAAGTCCTTTTTCTGTTCCTGGATTCCATCCAGGATACCACTTCACATTTAACTGTCATATCTCAGACTTCTCTTGGCTATGACAACTTTTCAGACTTTCCTTATTTTTGATGATCTTGACAGTTTTGAGGAATACTGGTCAGGTGTTTTGTTTAAAATGTCCCTCTATTTGAATTTGTCTGATTTTTTTCTCATGACTAGACTGGGGTTGAAGACCCTTTGGGGAGGAAAAGCACAGAGGTAAATTGCTATTCTCATCATATCATATCAAGAGTACATACTATCAACACCATATTACTATTGAGGTTGACCTTGGTCACCTGATTGAACTAATGTTGTAAGATCTCTCCACCGTAAGTTTAGGTTTCCCCTGACTCCTTTCTAAACTGTACTCTTTGAGAGAAGTCACTATGTATAGCCCATCCTTAAGGAATGGGGAATTGTGCTCCACCTCCTTGAGGAAGGAGTATCAAAATACATTATTTGGAATTTTCTGCATGGGAGATTATCTGTATAGTTTTAATTTGTTGATTAATATTGAGATTGAGCATTTTTTCATAAATTAAAGAGTCATTTTTATTTCAGCTTAAACTATTTGTTCAAATTTGTTGTCCATTTTTTCCAGCGGGTTATTTGGGCTTTTTGTTTTGTTTGCCTTTTTGTTTTTAGGTAGTTCAGTTTATCAATTTTTTTTTCTGAATGATTTCTGGATTTTGTGTCATACTTAGAAAAATTTTCCTCATTCCTAGATTTTTTATATATGCACACACAAGTAGACAAATTTTTGTGATTTATTCTGGTTACTTTTAGAGTTTCATTTTAAATATTTAAGTCTTTTATCCACTTGGAATTATATATGGTATAAGGTGTGAGCTATGGACTCACCTTTTCCACTAGGAATTGAAATGCTACCTTTATCATATCCTAAATACATCTGTGTATTTGAGTCTACATTTGGGCTTTCTATTTTGTTCTATTGATTTGTATGAATATTCTTAGGTTAGCATTTTTAAATGTAGATTCATAATTAATTTTAATATTGTAAGGGAGGAAAAAATTTTCCCTCTACCTTTCTGAGTTCTTGGCTGAGACTCCAATAATAAAAGATAGATTAAAAAGATAAAAACAAACAAATTTATTAACTTATATACCTCATGTATACATAGGAGCTATCCACAAACAGATGAGTAACTCAAATAAGTGGCTTAGAATTTAGGCTTAAATATCATCTTAATAGGGAAGACGGAGGGGAGATGTAGGCCTCTGAGGGGAGAGTAAGTGATTTTTAGGAAAGGTGAATGGGCCCTTGGAAGAATAGATGGGAGGTATGATAGTTTATGACAGAGTTAGGTGTGGGCTTCTAGTCTCCTCTCCTGTGATGAGTCAGTCTTCCCTGATTGATGAAATTCCTGGGGAGGGCATTTATGACAATTGAGCTACTTTCGTCTTTAGGCAGATATTAGGAGTTCAGAGAAAGCCGCTGCCTGCATTTATTGTTTTTCAACAACAATGAAAAAGCTCAAAATAATCAGTATACCAAAGCAGTGTATTTTGGGATGGCATATTCTGCTACCCTTATTTATTTACTTATTTTAATTAATTTTTAAAAAACATTTATTTTTGGCTGCATTGGGTCTTCGTTGTTGCGCGCAGGCTTTCTCTAGTTGCAAAGAGCAGGGGCTACTCTTGGTTGAGGTGCGCAGGCTTCTTATTGCAGTGGCTTCTCTTGTTGTGGAGCACGGGATCTAGGCACGAGGGCTCAGTAGTTGTGGCTCACGGGCTCTAGAGCACAGGCTCAGTAGTTGTGGTGCACGGGCTTCATTGCTCCACAGCACGTGGGATCTTCCCGGACCAGGGCTCGAACCCGTGTCTCCTGCATTGGCAGGCGGATTCTTAACCACTGCGCCACCAGGGAAGCCCTGCTGCCTTTATTTTTAAAATATTTTTCTGATCTATCATTTAGTTTATTTTTATATATAAACTTTAAAATTGTTTAACTCCCAGAAGAAAAAAGTTTCTTAGAGTTTTATTGGAACAACATCAAATTTATAAATTGAAAGAGATTTGACTTTTTAAAATAATTTATTTTATTGAAGTATAGTTGATTTACAATGTTGTGTTAATTTCTGCTGTACAGCAGAGTGATTCAGTTATATATATATATATACACACATATTCTTTTTCATATTCTTTTCTATTATGATTTATCACAGGATATTGAATATAGTTCCCTGTGCTATACAGTAGGACCTTGTTGTTTATCCATTCTATATATAATAGTTTGCATCTGTTAATCCCAAACTCTCAATCCATCCCTCCCTATCCCCCGACACCTCCTTGGCAACCACAAGTTTGTTCAAAAGAGATTTGACATTTTTAGGTCTTAGAGTTATACCTTTCCATTTTTTCAAATCTTCATTTATGACTTTTGGTAGTATTCTATTAATTTATTCATATACATTGTTCCCATTTTCAGTGGAGTTTATTTTTCTGTGTTTTATAGGTATGTAGTCAATAAATATGCACACATATACATAATTATTGTTTTTTCTTTCATTATATCTTATAACTGTTTATATTTTGAATAAAATCTATTTGAAAATAAATAGTGGTTGGGGCTTCCCTGGTGGCGCAGTGGTTGAGAGTCCGCTTGCCAATGCAGGGGATACGGGTTCGTGCCCCGGTGCGGAGGATCCCACATGCCGCGGAGCAGCTGGGCCCGTGAGCCATGGCCGCTGAGCCTGCGCGTCCGGAGCCTGTGCTCTGCAACGGGAGAGGCCACAGCGGTGAGAGACCCGCGTACCGCAAAAAAAAAAAAAAAAAAAATAGTGGTTAATAGGTTTGTAATAAAAATTATTTTTTTCATGGAAAATTTGTAGCAACTAAAATTATAATTATAAAAATTATAAACATAATTATAAACATAATATATCAACATAATATATCAACGTAATATATCAAAATTATAATTATAAAAATTATAAACAAAATTATAAACATAATATATCGATTGATAAATATATTGATTAGGATATATGGAGTAAGATAATAAAATAAGTCAGAAAATAAATGATATGAATTTTAAAAAATGGTGATGCGGGTAAACATGAAGTATACTGTAACATGTAGTGATTTGTTTTCCTTTTCCAACATTCATTTTGTCACTTCTCAGGCACACTATTATAGCCACCATTTCCACTTGCCCTTAGAATTGAGTGGATGTAGTCTTTGATGTAAATATAGTTTCTCTTCAGGGAATGCTAATAAAATGGCTTTGGATATTCATTGATAGGAATTCATGGGTGTGGCAAGGGAGGATAATAATAATAATTATTATTAATAAAAATAGCATTAATAAAATAATAATAATTTTTATTAGCAGAGCTCATCTTTTTCAATTAAAAAAATTTGGCTGGAAAACAAAGAAGAAAATCCTCAGATCTGCTCCCTTTAATGCACATCCGCCCTAATCCAATATCCAGATTCCTAAAGTTTTGTCATTCCTTATCCCCACCATACCCTCTTGTTGTCACCACCATGTCCCCCTTCGATGCTTTTCCATTGTTTTTAGCCAATGGGAACTCCCTTACAAGGTGCTTTTGGGTCTTCCTCTTCCTATATCTTCTGTATCTCACATCCTCTCTAGCCTTCAGCTAATCTGACTTTCTTTTCATTCCTTTATACTTACCAACCTTCTCACCTCCAGTGGCTGAATACTCTTCCTGAACTGAACTTCTGCCTAGTGTTTTCTAACAATGGCTACTATTTATTTCTAATCATATCTTTCTAGTAATCTGCCAGACATGTTCCACAATTGTAGCCTTTTAAAAATTATTATTTTTTTATTTACTTATTTTTTATTTAGTAGTTTTTTTTTTTTTTTCTTTTTCTGGCTGCGTTGGATCTTTGCTGCTGCGCGCGGGTTTCCTCTAGTTGTGGCGAGCAGGGGCTACTCTTGGTTGCTGTGTACAGGCTTCTCATTGCTGTGGCTTCTCTTTGTTGCACAGCACGGGCTCTAGGTGCACGGGCTTCAGTAATTGTGGCTCGTGGGCTCTAGAGCTCAGGCTCAGTAGTTGTGGCGCACAGGCTTAGTTGCTCCGTGGCATGTGGGATCTTCCTGGACCAGGGCTTGAACCCATGTACCCTGAATTGTCAGGCAGATTCTTAACCACTGCACCACCAGGGAAGACCCTGAACTTCTGCCTAGTTAAAAGCTGCTTCTAGTTCAAATCTTAAATCAGTCATTACTTTCTCAGAGATAGGGCCACAGTCTACCACTTTTCTTAATTAATTCATTCTTCATATCCGCCTACCTCCTCCAAGAGGGTCAAGAGGGCTGAGATAGATTGTTCTTAATTAGCCATAAGTAGTCAAGAAAGAGTATTTGATTAAATTATTAATCAGTTTAGTGGCTACTTAGTTTAGGCATAAAGTAAGTAAGCAACATGGTCAGGACTTTAGCAACATTCAGCTTTAGAGAGAAATTCTTCCAGGAAAAGTTTGTTTAGTTATTCTAAACTCAGTACTCTACTAGGATCTAGAATGCACAGACTACCAATTAATTTACAATATTATGTTAATTTCATGTGTACAGCATAGTGATTTCGATATTTTTATACATTACCACAAAATGACCACAGTCTAGTTACCATTTGTCACCATGCAAGGTTATTGCAATATTATTGACTGTATTCCCTATGCTGTACATTATCAAGTGTACTAGTTTTTATGTGCTACTATAATTAATTACTGCAAATTTAGCAGCCTAGAACAAATTATCTTATAGTTCTAGAGTTCAAAAGTCTTAAAAATCAAGGTGTCAGCAGGGCTGCATTCCTTCCTTCTTGAGGCTCTCAGGGAGTTATCTGTTTTCTAGTCTTTTTAAGCTTTTAGACAGTGTCTGCATTTCTCAGCTTATGGCCCCTTTCTCTCATTACTCCAGCCTCTGCTTCCATTGTCATGTCTCCTTTTTTGACTCTGACCCACCTCTTTTTCTCATATAAGGACCATGTGATTACATTAGGCCCACTAGGATAATCCAGGATAACTTCCCTATCTTAGAATCCTCAACTTAATCACTTTTGCTAAATCCCTTTTGCCATGTAAGGTAACATATTCACTGGTTCCAGGGAATAGGGTATCTTTGGGAGTGCATTATTTGATTTTTCACAGCAAGATAAAATCCTTGTCTTCAGGCAGCTCACACGAGAGCCACAGGTGCTATGAGAATTCACAGAAGGTACCTAACTGTACATTTCCTTTCAGGGTAAGAAAGGATATATTCCAGAGGGGAGGTCCAAACCAAGTAGTATTTTGGATGGAAAGAGAAATGGAAGATATTTTGATACAGGGAACTGTGCACACAAAGCATAAAAAAGTGAGAGAAATGTGATTCATTTTAGTAACTCTAATAAGACTAAAACCTGGTGTATAGTTGTAGTGGAAGAGCCAAGAATATCATAAGTTTTGTTCAGTGGGTCAATTTTTAAATTATCTCTGGGACCTCAGCTTCTGATAATCTAATGAAATGTATAAAACCCTCTTGTCAGAAAAATGCAAATACACACTGTTGTATAAAATTTCAGCTCCTAAATAACTTATATGCGTTCCTGGTTATGACACTCAGCTACTGGTCCTGAAGGTTAGGTGATTACAGGGAAGTGAACTGATTTGACTTGCATCACTGGGAAAGACTAGAAGAGGATTAAAGAAAATCAATTAGGAGAAATCAATTATTGGGTCAGGAATGTAAGAGAGAAATAATTTAGGACTGAAACTAAAGAAATGGTAGAGGGGATAAAAATGTGACAAACTCAGGAGAACTTTGGAAGGTAGAAAGAATCACTGGACTTTTTTTTTTTTTTACATCTTTATTGGAGTATAATTGCTTTACAATGGTGTGTTAGTTTCTGCTTTATAACAAAGTGAATCAGTTATACATACACATATGTTCCCATATCTCTTCCCTCTTGCATCTCCCTCCCTCCCACGCTCCCTATCCCACCCCACTAGGTGGTCACAAAGCACCAAGTTGATCTCCCTGTGCTATGCGGCTGCTTCCCACTAGCTATCTATTTTACATTTGGTAGTGTATATATGTCCATGCCACTCTCTCACTTTGTCACAGCTTACCCTTCCCCCTCCCCATATCCTCAAGTCCATTCTCTAGTAGGTCTGTGTCTTTATTCCTGTCTTACCCCTAGGTTCTTCATGACATTTTTTTTTTCTTAGATTCCATATATATGTGTTAGCATACGGTACTTGTCTTTCTCTTTCTGACTTATTTCACTCTGTATGACAGACTCTAGGTCCATCCACCTCACTACAAATAACTCAATTTCGTTTCTTTTTATGGCTGAGTTATGTTCCATTGTATGTGCCACATCTTCTTTATACATTCATCCGATGATGGACACTTAGGTTGTTTCCAACTCCTGGCTATTGTAAATAGAGCTGCAATGAACATTTTGGTACATGACTCTTTTTGAATTATGGTTTTCTCAGGGTATATGTCCAGTAGTGGGATTGCCGGGTCATATGGTAGTTCTATTTCTAGTTTTTTAAGGAACCTCCATACTGTTCTCCATAGTGGCTGTACCAATTCACATTCCCACCAGCAGTGCAAGAGTGTTCCCTTTTCTCCACACCCTCTCCAGCATTTATTGTTTCTAGATTTTTTGATGATGGCCATTCTGACCAGTGTGAGATGATATCTCATTGTAGTTTCGATTTGCATTTCTCTAATGATTAATGATGTTGAGCATTCTTTCATGTGTTTGTTGCCAGTCTGTATATCTTCTTTGGAGAAATGTCTATTTAGGTCTTCTGCCCATTTTTGGATTGTGTTGTTTGTTTTTTTGTTATTGAGCTGCATGAGCTGCTTGTAAATTTTGGAGATTAATCCTTTGTCAGTTGCTTCATTTGCAAATATTTTCTCCCATTCTGAGGGTTGTCTTTTGGTCTTGTTTATGGTTTCCTTTGCTGTGCAAAAGCTTTGACGTTTCATTAGGTCCCATTTGTTTATTTTTGTTTTTATTTCCATTTCTCTAGGAGGTGGGTCAAAAAGGATCTTGCTGTGATTTATGTCATAGAGTGTTCTGCCTATGTTTTCCTCTAAGAGTTTGATAGTTTCTGGCCTTACATTTAGGTCTTTAATCCATTTTGAGCTTATTTTTGTGTATGGTGTTAGGGAGTGTTCTAATCTCATACTTTTACATGTACCTGTCCAGTTTTCCCAGCACCACTTATTGAAGAGGCTGTCCTTTCTCCACTGTACATTCCTGCCTCTTTTATCAAAGATAAAGTGACCATATGTGCGTGGGTTTATCTCTGGGCTTTCTATCCTGTTCCATTGATCTATATTTCTGTTTTTGAGAATCACTGGACTTTTGAAATATTGAGTGTGTAGTTGAGAGCTGAGATGCCTCATTCTAGGCTTCCTGGCTTAAGTGATGTGAGTCGTTGGTGTTACAACCTAAGAGACAGGAAATAGAGGCAGGCAATTAGATTTGGTGATAAAGGCACTGAATTCAAATTCAGATCTATTTTAGGTAATTTGGAACTCAGGAGAAAAGTTTTTGTTGGAGATCCTTCTGGGAGACACAAGCAGGTACTGGTAGTTGGCACCTGTGGAATGAAGGAGGTTGCTTAAAATGCATAGAGAGAAGGTTTTGTCTTGAGGAAGAAGTCCTAAAGATCCCTGTATTTTTATAAACAGGTGAGCAAAGGAGACTGAAAATGGGTGGGTCAGAGATAAGATGAGAACTTGGCATTATGATTAATTGGGAATAGGATTGTCTTAATCAGTTTGGGCTGCTATAACAAAGTATCAGAGACTGGGTGGCTTAGGAACAAACAGAAATTTATTTCTCACAGTTCTGGATGCTGGAAGTCTGAGATCAGGGTCCCAGCATGGCCAGATTCTGGTGAGGACCCTCTTCCAGGTTGCAGACAACTGACTTCTCCTTGTATTCTCACATGGTGGAAAGAAAACTGGCAAGCTCTCTGGCCTCTTCTTAGGAAAGCACTAGTCATTCATGAGGCTTCCACCCTCATAACCTAATTACTTCCAAAGGCCCCACCTCCAAATACCATTACAGTGGGGATTAGATTTCAACATATAAATGTGGGAGGGTGAACACAAATAATCAGTCCATAATAGTTGATGAAGATGTAGGGAAGGGCATCATCACTAGCATGGTATGATATGAGAGGCCCAGTGAAGAATAAGAGAAACATTCTTTCCTTTATTACATTTACTTCCTTCCCCACCCACCACTCTCAGGTGTTGCTGCAACCGTTTTCTTTATTTTCCTGACCACCTTCAGGAAAGAGGCCTATGTAAAATGGTCTCTCTGACTACCCTTCTTTGGCAAACTCACGTTTTATTTGCCCCATAAGCCTCTGAGGTTAGTGAAAAGCCCCCAGTCAATACAGATGAGCAAGAGAAGGAATTGTTACGAGCAGCTAAGAGCATCCCCTGGTTTAGAAACTTTGACTAAATAAACTCCAGGTATGTTGACCATAATCTGGTTCCTACAAAAGCTGCATCTTTGTCTTCACAATGCTCCTCTCTATCATGTCTCCATTGTGAAGAGACCAGAGGATAAAAGGAGTGATCTGTTTAAGATCTACTGGACTTCAGGATCCACCCAAAGTGATTGCTACTTTGAGAGCTGGTATATAGAAGAGTTTTTTTCAAAGAAAATGATGCAGAGTGCTTGCTTCCTTCCCATGCCAGTTAAAGTAGATGTAACTCTTGGGTTTATATGCTCTGAAGTAAAAATAAGCCAGCAGTGCTTCAAAATGGAATTTTCTTGCACTAAGGGTCAAGAGAGAGTCACAAGGGAGCAAATAGAAGCTTCCTTCTGTGTTGCTTCATTTCTTTTTCCCCTAGAAAGAAGATAGATGTTAACTTAGAAGCTGTCCCTTTCAAAGTGACACATGCCCTCATAACTATGAAGCTGAATTTCCAGAAGTAGAGAAATTTGTTAAAAGAGAAAAAAATCTAAAAATCCATATTTACACATTCTTTGGCATCATCTGAGCCAGCAATGTTTAAGCTATTTCTCAGTGATCAAGAAATGGATCTTTCTATTATTTTTTATTTATTTGTTTTTTTCTTGTGGTATAGTTGATTTATAATATTTTATTAGTTTCAAGTACAATATAGTTTCAAGTACAATATAGTAATTCAATATTTTTATAGATTATACTCCAGTTAAAGTTATTATAAAATAATGGCTATATTTCTCTGTACTATGCAATATATCCTTGTTGCATATTTATTTATTTATTTATTTATTTATTGCGGTACGCGGGCCTCTTCCGTTGCGGAGCACAGGCTCCGGACGCGCAGGCTCAGCGGCCATGGCCCACGGGCCCAGCCCCTCCGCGGCACGTGGGATCCTCCCGGACTGGGGCACGAACCCGCGTCCCCTGCATCGGCAGGCGGACTCTCAACCACTGCGACATCAGGAAAGCCCCATATTTATTTTATACATAGCAGTTTGTGTCTCTAAATCCCATACCCCTACCTTGCCCCTCCCCATTTCCCTCTCCCAACTGGTAACCACTGTTTTATTCTCTATATCTATGAGTCTGTTTCTGTTTTGTTACATACATTTGTTTTATTTTTTAGATTCCACATATAAGTGATAACAGAGTATTCTCTGACTTATTTCACTAGGCATAATACTCTCTCAGTCCATCTACATTGTTGCAGATGGCAGAACTTCATTCTTTTTTATGGCTGAATAGTATTTTTGTGTGTATGTATATGTAAATATACAACATATAGATATAACATCTTCTTTATTTATTTGTCGATGGACACTTAGATTGCTTCCATAGCTTGGCAGTTGTAAATGAACATTGGGGTACATGTATCTTTTCAAAATAGTGTTTTCATTTTCTTCAGATATATACCCAATGGTGGAATTGCTAGATCATATGGTAGTTCTATTTTTAGTTTTTTGAGGAACCCCTGTACTGCACCAACTTACATTCCCACCACAGTGTATAAATGATCTCTTTTCTCCACATCCTCGCCAACATTTGTTATCTGTAGACTTTTTGATGATAGCCATTTTGACAGGTGTGAGGTGAAATGTCATTGTGTTTTCTTTTAATAAATTAAAAAAATTATTTATTTATGTATTTATCTTTGGCTGCATTGGGTCTTCATTGCTGCATGCAGGCGTTCTCTAGTTGCAGTGAGCTGGGGCTACTCTTTGTTGCGGTGTGCGAGCTTCTCATTGCGGTGGCTTCTCTTGTTGCAGAGCATGGGCTCTAGGTGCATGGGCTTCAGTAGTTGTGACACATGGGCTCAGTAGTTGTGGCTTGCAGGCTCTAGAGTGCAGGCTCAGTAGTTGTGGCACACGGGCTTTGTTGCTCCACAGCATGTGGGATCTTCCTGGACCAGGGCTCGAACCCGTGTTCTCTGCATTGGCAGGCGGATTCTTAACCGCTGCACCACCAGGGAAGCCCCTGTCATTGTGGTTTTGATTTGCATTTCTCTGATGATTAGTAATGTTGAGCATTTTTTCATGTGTCTGTTGGCCATCTGTATACCTTCTTGGAAGAATGTCTATTCAGGTCTGCTGCCTGAAATGGGCCTTTTAAAATCAGGCAGCTATACTTTATTTAGATGGATTTCATGTATGACTCTGAACAGAATCTCTGCTACTTACCAGTTTGAAAAAATCTAACCTAAATAAAATAAAATGCATTTACAAATATTTGGCTTTATTTTATTTATTTTTAAATTTTTGGCTGCACCCCATAGCATGCAGGACCTTAGTTCCCTGACCAGGGATCAAACCTGCATTGGAAGGTGGCGTCTTAACCACTGGACCACTGGGGAAGTCCCTGGCTTTATTTTAATTAAATATAAAGTGTAGAAGTGAAACACCTAATTTTGTTCAAGGCATGGTATTTCAATTTCATACAAATAAATATAATATATATCTTTTTAATCTAAAGCAAGAATGGGATTAAAAAAATAAAATTTCTGTTCAACATAGGTGATCAAAACTAATAAACTGCACATCCTTAGCTGAAGAAATAGTGACATGTAGATGAATCATCAGATCTTGTCTTTCTTGCTTAACAAACAGAGAAACAAATTGACAACATTGGTGTGGGTGAATTTCTCATGGGAAAATACCTGTTTTAAGTACTATAGCTATTATAAGGCACATTGGCTAGAACTTGGCTATTTGATGGAATTCTGAGCTTTCAAGTTGAATTTCAATCTTGAATGTATGTCTGTTTCAGGAAAGATGGAGAGAAACTTTGGGGTGAAATGTATAATGAAAAGTATAATGTAGAGATCTAAGAGGAAACAAATGTTAATAAACTTAAGAGAAAGGGGCTTTGCTGAGAGATGTAGGGAATATGTTGCTTGTGAATGTGATCCAAAAATTTAGACATACTTGATGCTACTGGAGAATTGGCAGTGAGCTAATGATTGTTAGTGCCCCTTTATTATCCTGGAAAGAACTTAATTTGGATTGTTGTCAGTTAAGGTGAATTTTATACAATATATACCAAGTAGTGAATGTTAAATCATGTTACCATGGAATATAATGGGGCTATGAAAGAGAATGAGATAGTTTTACTGTTATGAAAGCTATCTGACACATATTAAGTGAAAGAGAAACTTCTAAAATAGCTCCAAGATTTACTTAACTATATTTTCTAATTGAATCTTAATGCATCAATATGTTGTAAACTTTACCAGTTAGTTTTTGCTGCTTAATAAACCATCCCCCAAAACATAGACACTGAAAACAATCCCTGGGCAGTTCTTTCGGTGGGTGTGTTTAGGTTCAGGACACCTCACTTACACTCTGGAGAGTACAGCTACTTGGTCTAGGGGGACTCCCACTCATAAATGTGGAAGTCGGCTCCATGTCAGCTGGGCAATGACCACATAAGTTTCACCATCTCACAAACTGGCCCAAGCTCCTTCCTATAATGGCCAGAGGGCTCCCTGTAGCAAGAAGAGGCAAGTCTTAATGCACAGCTCCTTTTAACCCTTTGCCTAAGTCACATTTTCCATTTTCCAGCTGGCCAAAGCTAGTCACACAGCCAAGCACAACATCAGAGAGGGAAGGGACTTCCCAAGGGAGGGGTGTAGAGAGATGTGAACTAATTAGGGCCATTATCACTATAATCCTACCACAAAGAACTCACGTGCATTAATACAAATTTGAAAATGCCCCATTTTTTGTTTCCATTGATTAAAGTTTGAGAAAAAAATTTCTTTTGAGAAACTGCATTTTTTTGTGAACTACAGTTCTTCTTTTGTATAATTAAAATGAGACTCTTTGAATCTAGGCAAAGAGGCTCTCTAAACTTAGAGCCACTGTGGTCCAAAGTCAAAGTCTATTTTAGCAGAAGTCCAATCTGGAAGTGAGACTACGTACAACAAATGTGGTTCGTTAACCTTCATTTTAATTTTTTGAATAGAGAGTTCATTCACACAGTTCAAAATTCAAGATACCAGAGTGAAAATCCTCAGTCCTCTATCCACTTGGTTCTCTCCCCAGAGAGAATCAATGTTGGAGGTACTTAAATGGTCTAGAGATGCTTGTGCATATGCATGTGAACATTTATATGCATTCCCTTTCAAATATGATTTAGAACCCTTAGTCTAGTTCCCAGTCAGGCTCTCAGGAAGCCAGGGGAAAGAAGGCAAAACACCATGTGGTCTGTCTTTTGAAAAAATGTTACAAGTGAATTAACAAGTAATTGAAAATGAGTGTGGCATCAGAGTTGCCATGTTATTAATCTATAATACGAAGCGTTCACTAGCCAGGGAAGGAGATTAACAACTCAGTGCAAACACAGCTGACCTTCTGCTATTTATCATCTACTGCATGAAGGTAAATTAGTGGATATACGATCAAAATTATAAATTACCTAACATTAAAGTGATCTTAGATTTTTAAAAAAAGAGAAGGAGGCTTTCTAAAAAGACCACACTTCCCTGTTAGTGAAATATACTTTCTGAAACTCTAAATATAAGCAGTAAATGTTCCATAAAGTTTATTCCTATTTTAAAAATTGAACTTGCCCTTCAAGTTAGACAGTGGTATATGAGGTAATGAAATGCACAGTTGCCTATTTGTTGCATGTAAATGTGTGTTATTGAGACAGCTCAAGAATATTTTCCACCTTCGCTATTGGATTATGATCCCCCCATGCCTAGTAGATATTAAATAACTATGTCTTTAACATGTGAAGGAATAGCTTATACATAAAAAATCAAGTGATACTTAAGGGGGCTAGATTTCTCAGTCTTCACTTTTTTCCCACTAGATACGACTAACAGCAAAAGAAGGAGTATCATGAAGATGTTTAACCATGAAATGTAGTCATTAATAAAATTCCCACAGGTAGCGAAATTTCAGAAAGACAGAGCACTTATCTGTAGTCTTCTTCAGCTTCCCTGAATTTTAAAGGCATAGTAAAAAGAATATTGATGTTGAAGTTAAACAGAGAAGTGGTCAAATTTCTGGTTTCACCACTTAACAGCTGTGAGAAGGTAGAGTGCTTACCCTTCCTCATCAGCAAAAGGACAGTGATGTTTCTTACCAGGCTGGGTTTTGCTTTGTGAGAGGATGTCTGTAAAACTCCTTGCAGAAAACAGATCCGTAACAGTAAATGGTAGCTATTATTGTTATTCTTAGCAGACAGGAGAGAAAGTGTGGAAAATGAAGGAGAGCCTACACCAATATTAGGCAGGAACCTTGGAAAATTATGAAGAGTTTATAGCAGGAACTGAGATAGCACTTTGTTACTTCCAGTAGCAGTTTTCTCCAAAGTATCCTGACCGTTAAATAAATAATCTTAAGCTTTTTCTCTCATTTAACTCTCCTGCTTGATATCTCTTTATCTCCCTCTACCAGTGTCTTAATAGGAAGTTCATGTCTGTTCATAATCTGTTATTTTATTTTTTTCAAATTTCCCAGGGCAAAACCTCTACTCCTGCTGCCTGGCACTGGAGATGCTCTTCTCCTTGTTCACTTCTAGGCTTCAGTTCCAACTGTCTTCCCACCTTGCCCTGTCATCTGCACTCACCTTTGCCAGTCCCCATCCCCAGTACAAAGACTGAACAGCAATGCCCTCCCACATAAGAGTTGAGAGCTGATTTTCATGTTTTCTGAATTCTTTTTTTGTAATTTAACTTTGCATTAGGAGTATCACTTGTCTTTTCAATAAGAGTGTTTCCTCAAGGTGGCGGCTGTTCTGTTAGATTTCTTAGTGTCCAACCAGGATGCTAATATCTGTAATTTATGTTTCTTAGAGAATTCTACAAAGAAGTCTGCAGGTCCAGTTACCCCTTTTCTGATAATTTTGATAATGCATCTAAGGAATTAGGACTTTTAAAATCCAAAAACCACATGGGTCTGAGGTTCCCTCAGCTATTTCTGCCTAAAGGACTATTTTCTCCAAGTATTCCACTGTAAATCAGTCTATTTCAGGAGCGCCCCCTATTGGGCAAGTGGCTGTTAGAGCACATCTGTTAATTTAAGGATAGCCTCATTTCTCTGTACCAAAGTTTCAGTCTACAAGCAAAAACAGGATGCTTAAAGCAATGATGCAACCCCAGTGTAAATTAGTAGTGTTTTTTTCCCTCCTAATCCCACTATGCCCCGAAGGCTCTTGATGACTTTTTTCTTTTTTTTTTTATCCTGCAACCTTACCAAATTAATTGATTAGCTTTCGTAGTTTTCTGGTGGCATCTTTAGGATTCTCTATGTATAGTATCATGTCATCTGCAAACAGTGACAGTTTTACTTCTTCTTTTCCAGTTTTTATTCCTTTTATTTCTTTTCCTTCTCTGATTGCCATGGCTAGCACTTCCAAAACTATGTTGAATAATAGTGGCAAGAGTGGACATCCTTGTTTTGTTCCTGATCTTAGAGGAAATGGTTTCAGTTTTTCACCATTGAGAATGATGTTTGCTGTGGGTTTGTCATATATGGCTTTATTATGTTGACATAAGTTCCCTCTATGCCTACTTTCTGGAAGATTTTTTTTTTTTTTTTTTGCGGTACGCGGGCCTCTCACTGTTGTGGCCTCTCCCATTGCGGAGCACAGGCTCCGGACACGCAGGCACAGCGGCCATGGCTCAGGGGCCCAGCCGCTCCGCGGCATGTGGGATCTTCCCGGACCGGGGCACGAACCCGTGTCCCCTGCATCGGCAGGCGGGCTCTCAACCACTGCGCCACCAGGGAAGCCCCTCTGGAAGATTTTTAAAATTTATTTACTTATTTATTTAATTTTTGGCTGCATTGGGTCCTCGTTGCTGCGTGCGGGCTTTCTTTTATTTGTGGTGAGCGGGGGCTACTCTTCGTTGCGGTGCACAGGCTTCTTATTGCAGTGCCTTCTCTTGTTGTGGAGCACGGGCTATAGGTGCGCGGGCTTCGGTACTTGTGGCACGCAGGCTCAGTAGTTGTGGCATGCATCTCTAGAGCACAGGCTGAATAGTTGTGGTGCACGGGCTTAGTTGCTCCGCTGCATGTGGGATCTTCCCGGACCAGGGCTCGAACCCATATCCCCTTCATAGGCAGGCGGATTCTTAACCACTGTGCCACCAGAGAAGCCCCTCTGGAGGGTTTTTATCATAAATGGGTGTTGAATTTTGTCAAAAGCTTTTTCTGCATCTATTGAGATGATCATATGGTTTTTCTCCTTCAATTTGTTAATATGGTGTATCACATTGATTTGCGTGTATTGAAGAATCCTTGCATTCCTGGGATAAACCCCACGTGATCATGTTGTTTGATCCTTTTAGTGTTTTGTTGGATTCTGTTTGCTAGTATTTTGTTGAGGATTTTTGCATCTATATTCATCAGTGATATTGGTCTGTAATTTTCTTTTTTTGTAGTATCTTTGTCTGGTTTTGGTATCAAGGTGATGGTGGCCTCATAGAAAGAGTTTGGGAGTGTTCCTTCCTCTGCAATTTTGAGAAGGATGGGTGTTAGCTCTTCTCTAAATGTTTGGTAGAATTCACGTGTGAAGCCATCTTGTCCTGGACTTTTGTTTGCTGGAAGACTTTTTATTTTATTTTATTTTTTTTTTGCGGTACGCGGGCCTCTCACTGTTGCGGCCTCTCCCGTTGCGGAGCACAGGCTCCGGACGCGCAGGCTCAGCGGCCACGGCTCACGGGCCTAGCCGCTCCGCGGCATGTGGGATCTTCCCGGACCGGGGCACGAACCCGTGTCCCCTGCATCGGCAGACGGACTCTCAACCACTGCGCCACCAGGGAAGCCCCAATGGTTCTCTTTTAAATGAAATTATTTTAATCCTAACTGAGCATATAAATATTCAGTGACTAGAATTGGAAAATTGGATTAAATTTTACACCATTGCTAATAGCCGCAAATACTGATATGGTCCTTCACATCACCCCCCCCTCCCCATTTTACTGATAAAAAACTGAAGCTCAGAAAAATTAAGTAATTGGGATTTCCCTGGTGGTCCAGTGGTTAAGACTTTGCCTTCCAGTGCAGGGGGTGCGGGTTCGATGCCTGGTCAGGGAGCTAATATCTCACATGCCTCACGGCTGAAAAACCAAAACATAAAATAGAAGCAATATTGTAACAAATTCAATAAAGACTTTGAAAACTGTCCACATCAAAAAAAACCAAAATCTTGAAAAGAAAAGTTAAGTAATTTACCCTAAGTCACCCAACTATAAATGGTAGAGCCACAATTCAAACCCCAAGACACTGTGAACCCAGTCATTTATCTTAAAAACTATTCTGGAAGAGAGCATATCTGTTTGTGAGATAAGTTACTGAAATTAAGATACCCCTGCAGTTTAGAGTGTATTATGCAAAGTTAACATGGAGGCTGCTGGTGTCACCTTATCTTTTGAGCAGAGACCTTAAGTAGTTATCCCTCTAATGGAGTTGATTTAATTAAAAATCTCTTTCGTTCATGGCCCTGCTTATAAAATCTCTGTAAATAAGCACTTTTGCTAGGTGTTAAGTTTCTAGTACATACACTTAACTAGAGGTGAGGTTGAACAATTATATGACTCCCGTTTCTCTTCCACACTCAGCATCACATTAGCACAGGTCTTCCCAGTTCCCACTCTAATGCTCTAATTCAGATCTTAGGGCATGCAGAGTTTTATATGGATAATTTGTTTTTTGACACATCTAATTTCTGTATTTGTTTATTACATTATTTTAGCAGATTATGGTAACTATAGTAACATTTTGTCATTCAGTGTCCCTTGTGTAAAGAAAATGTTTAAAAAATTGTATTACCCTGTTATCTTTTTTTTTTAAAGGCTTTTAAAAAATTTATTTATTTTTGGCTGCAGTGGGTCTTTGTTGCTGCGCATGGGCTTTCTCTAGTTGTGGTGGCTTCTCTTGTTGTGGGCATGGGCTCTAGACGCGCAGGCTTCAGTAGTTGTGGCACACGGGCTCAGTAGTTGTGGCTTACGGACTCTAGAGCGTGGGCTCAGTAGTTGTGGCACGTGGGCTTAGTTGCTCCTCAGCATGTGGGATCTTCCTGGACCAGTGCTTGAACCCGTGTCCCCTGCATTGGGAGGCGGATTCTTAACCACTGCACCACCAGGGAAGCCCTACCTTGTTATCTTATAATACCATGCAGCCACTAAAAAAGATTGAGGTAGATAGATATTCACCCTACCTACCACCACCACTACCACCAGTACTACCACCTCCACCTCCACTATTACTGTTACTAGTAGCAAAATTTGCATGGCAGTTGGTTTGAGTTAGGTAATGTTCTAAACTGTTCACGTGTATTAAGTCATTTAATCTACAGGCTATCTCTGAAAGGCTATGCAAGAAACTGGTTATCGTGGTTCCTCTGGAAAGGGTGTCTGGAGCAACTAGAGTCTGACCTAGAGATCTAGTTTTCACTGAATCCCTTTTTATTGGTTTGAAATTAACATACACATTGCATTGTATTTAATTTTAATGTAATGAAAACTTCATTAATATTAAAAGAATATGAAAATAGAAATAGAACATAGGTATGTAGAAAAACAGCAAGCAGCACATGTTCACTATGGCTGCAAATTGTTGCTTTTTAAGAAATATATTATGGCACAGCTCAAATATTCCTTCAAGAAAAATCTCACTGCCCATCTATAAGCAGAGAAGTTAGCTGACAGCCTCCAAGTATTCAAGCTGAGCTCATTCTCTTTTTCACGTGTCCTGTTAATTACTGAGTGAGGTGGTGGAACAAGGGCCAGGCCACTTCCTCCCAATGTCAGTCTCCTCTAATCTTTGCTCCAGAATTCCCACTGGGCTATTCTGCCTGGCATTGTCAGGTCTGCATGACAGTCTCCCAGCTCCCTCTGACTAATCCTGTGTCCTGCATTCTTCTTTCACAGGTTTTCCTTCCCAATAACCATTTGTATTCCTAATTCATTCTCAGTTCCTGCTTCCCAAAAAACTGAACCAGCACATACATTCAAAAGGGAGGAAAAATTCTCTTCTACCCTTTTAGGATCTCTGGCTGCACCTAAGATTTAAACTGACATAAGAGGAAAGATTAATGGGAGAAAAGCATACAAGTTTTATTGTTTTTACATGTACATGGAGACATTTATTAGAGAATGAAGACCTGAGGAAGTGGCCAGAGCAGAAAGGTTTTATAACTTTTAAACAAAGAAATGATAAATGTGTGAGGAAATGGCAAGACAAAGGAGTTTGGAGCAGGGCCAGTAAATTGTGGGGAAGTGACTAGGAGATATATTGGGGTGCAAAACTAGGGTTTGTACATTTTGCAAGTTTGTACAGATGCATTTCAGCGTCGATTCCCAGTCTCTGGGGATAAGGATGTTCTTCTCTTCCTGGTGCTGGGAGGGCACCTGTACCCTCATGGGAGAATTTATGGCCTGTTTTTAGGTAGAAAAGGGTAGGTCAGAGAGCCCTTCCTGCATCTACTGTTTCTCAAATGCATTGAACTCAGAATAATTAATATGTCAAAGTGACATATTTTGGGGTGCATGTCCTGAACTCCTTCAGGGACAAGGACAGGACTGGAAGAAAATGTAGACGATTCCTCCCTTCTCTTAAAATTTGTTACTTCATCTTTTTCTCTTTTATACTGTTTACTTAATCATGCATCTGTGTAGTTTAAATGCACACACATAGTTTAAACATATGTACATTAAGAATCAACCAGTTCCAAAAGACTTGCTGAGATCAACAGAAGTCTCTAGTTCTTCTACTCCATTTTTCTTTCCCCAGAAGAAAATACTTTTAATACTTTAAGTTGATTTTGTTTGATTTTAGCCTCTATATTGCTAATTAACAGGCTTGTATTGCTGCTTGTTGACTTTTTATTTTAGACTTTATTGGCTCTCTACTATGAAAAGATAAGGATTTTGCTCTCCTCTTCCTTCCTATGTCCACTGTGCATAAGCACCTTCCAAATGCCTCAGTGCTTTAAATAACACTGTATCATAATATCAGTATTTAATATCCACATTATTATGACTGTGAAAATGCCATTCACATCACAACCATATAGAAAACTATCATTGCTTTTCCTTATGCCATTTTCTGTTTTTCCTGAAGTTGATTCTTCTTGTTTTTTCTTAACTGGTGGCATTTCTGTACCCTTGGAAAACTAGGGTGGAATAAGGATTACAAGAAAGTCTCTGGAGTCAGGTTTCCTGTGTTTCAGTCCCAGTGCTCCTTCTTACTAGCTGTGTGACCTTGAGCTAGCTAGTTAATTGGTTTTGCCTTCTTTTTCTTATCTGTAAAATAGGGGCAATAGGTACATCCATTGCATAAGGTTTAGATGCAGTGTGCTTAGAAGAGTGTCTGCCTACATAGGAAGCATTCCATAAATGTTACCTATATTATTAGTCACTAATTCAACCCCAACACTCTGTCAGTTTGTCTGAGTCTCTTAATATGTTCACTCACCACAGTGAGTCTGTCAATTTCATCTTTGGGGAAGTGTCTCCCAGATTCTTCCAACCTGCCCCCACGCAGTAGTGTTCACCCAACCTAGGACGGACAGTGCAAACTCTTATTCAGGATTTCCATTGGTGAAATAAAATTCACATTTTATTGCAAGACAAGAAAAATTTAACATAAAATTTCTTTGCTCATTTGGGCCTCCTCCCTCCCTTTTAGTGTGCATTGTGCATCCACATTAACCAGACCTCCTCAGGAAATAACTTTCCTAACCTTTTTTCTTAATCTCATCAAGGGTCACAACTCCTCAGGAGATAAGCCTTTCTTCTTAATCTTGTACGGGGCCACGAATGACCCACGACCCACTACTCACTTTATACCTGTAGATCTGGATGGTGTAAACCGTGTTTAATGTACAGCCCTCTGTCTCAAAATCTTATGTAACTGTGCTTTGACCTCTAATGGGCAGAGCAGTTCTCAGAGCTTTCTGAGAGACTGTTCCCAGGTTATAATCCTCAGTTTGGATAGAATAAAAATTTCCATTTCTTTCTCTTAAATTGGCTGATTAATTTTTTGTCAACATCTTTTACCTTCATCTTCCCTTGTTTTTGGTTTTGATCCCTTCTCTTCTGGACTCCTTATTTTCCTCTTTGTTGGCCTATGACTATTTTAATGAAGAATATCTTATAGCTTCCTGAGAAAGAGTTTTCTGGGAAGTAATTTTTTTTTTAAGGAAATTGCATGTCAGAAAATGTCTGTATTCTATCCTTACACTAATTAATAGTTTCATTGGATATATAATTCTAAAAGAAAAGTAATTTGTCTTCAGAATTATGAAGGCATTTTTTTCATTGTCTTCTCGTTTCCAGTATTGCCATTTAGAAGTCTAAAGCTATGCTAATTCCTATTTTTAAATATGACTTTCCCCCCCTTTTCTAGAATACTGTAGGTCCTTCTGTTGACTTCAGTTTTCTACGATTTCACAGTGATGTGTAATTAAATTTTAAAAGAAATTTGTCACTTTCTGCACCATTTTGCTCCTTGCTTTTTTTCACTAAGTATATCCTCAGATCTCAGCATATCAGCTGTCCTTACTGGAAAGCCTGTCTCACAAAGCATAGTAAACAGAGATGGCAATGTACTCTTAGGGCAAGCTCCATCATGAGTGATAGTGGGATTATATGGTACTTTTAAATAATTTTTCAAAATGTTTAATATATTTAGTAAAAGAAAAGGATAAACCTTTCAAACAAATTGTTTGAAACAAACCTTAAAAACAAACAAAACTTACAAATTGTACACACTAAATATGTGCAGTTATTTGTCTATCAATAATACCTCAATAAAGCTTTAAAAAATGTAGGAATTTTGGGCTGACTTCAGGTCACACTTGTTTTTATTGCCACTGCTTTTGTCTTGAATGTGACTGACAAAGAGCCTGCATAAGGATATAAATGCCTCTTCTGCTTTTTTTTTTTTTTTTTTGCCATTGCTTTCCTTGTGTATTATCTTCAATCTACATATCCCTTGAAGGAACATTTTGAAGTCATTTGCTCATTTAGTTACAGTCACTTGACAAGGCACACATAAAGTGCAGAAAATTTCAATAAACTGAGAGTGCTGCTACTAATCTCATGAGCTATCTGGCGTACTGAACATAGGTAACAACGTCAACCTGAATATTAAATATTAGTATAGCTCCTTTTAAAAATAAAAATTCTAATATTTTATGCCTATACTCCACTGGATTGTTTTGCACACATCCCGGGGCAAACACCTCACTCTGAAGACAGGTCCTCCAGAATATCCTATTCTTTTGGCATATAATTATGGCAAGTTCCCCAAAAAGTATAATGTTCCTGGTATGTACATGTTAATATAGTGCCTGCTTTTTATCTTTCTCTCTTAAACTGTTATCATGTTTTGTCTCTCAGACCTTCACACCTGGTATTTTTACAAGCTATGAAGCCTTTGTGTTTTGAGGGTAATTAACACGTGTTCAATCTTTTTTTTTTTTAAGATGTTTTTAATTTATTTATTACACGGATAAAAAGTTTTTTGTTTTTTTTTTTTAAAAGATGTTTTCACGTGTTCAATCTTAAGGTGTATAAGACACTATGCTAGTACTGTAGTGTTTCTTTTTTAAAAAATTAATTAATTAATCAGTGCAGATTCTAACTCATTATGTCTGGGATTAGGCCTGTGGTTCTGTAGTTCTAATAAGCTCCCAGGTGATGGCAATGATGTTGGTCTATGAAACACACTGAGTTCTACTGTTGGATTGCAAAGATGTGCATAATCAGGCCTCCACCTTTAAAGGATTTATAATGTCATCAGGGATGAGCATGGGCATGAATAGAATACCCCAGGTTTATGTAATTGTGATATAGCTCTCCTTTTTTAGTGTCTTTATAGTCCTGTTCTTCTCAAGGTCACCAAATTTTGCCTACCCTCTTGGACAGTTAGCAGCATGTGCCATGTGTTTCAAAACTCACCTGCATTCCCTTAATATACCCTCCCTGAGATTTTTGCTCTTTAAGAATTAATATATTAATCATTATTTTAAAATATGTTAATGTTTAATCCCTTTCAGATATTATATTGAAATTTGTACCAGGTTGTCTGACGACATAAGCCCAAGATTTCGATGGTAGGAGAAATTATAAGGACTGTGCACATGCTGGAAAGTAGATTGTGACAGAGTCCTAGAAGCTGGGAGAAATCTGCCATGTAGTTCTATGATTAAATACTCAGGAGCTATATACATAGCATAGTCCCAGAAAGTAAACATTCCTGAATGAGCGGGACCATGGGACTGATATACAAGGAACAAAAATGCAAGAAAAGAGTGCTGTTAAACCTCGAAATGGACTCATGAAAGGATTAATCATCAGTGATAAATGTTCATTGTCTCCAAAGAGCTGAATGTGTTGTGCTATTCTGAGCAAATTCCATCTATCACTGTTGACCCATAATAGCTATCCATCTATAACACTGACTGGTGAGGCTCTGCACCCGCCGAGGTCAGCTTTATGACTTGCTTAGCTCCAAGTTACCACAGTGGCTGTTGCACCGTCACTATCACCAAGCATCCTTCTCTTCATCATAATTGCCAACCCACAAACACACACACTCACTGCTTCTTCATCCTAAAGCAAAAAAGAGAAATATGGTGGCATGGTTTGTTCTCTCTAGGTATGCCTGCTAAATTTAACTGAGCAATTAAAATATAGGCTTTGAAGTCTAATCAATTATTGAACACTGATTGAGTACCAACTTTATAAAAGCACTTTGTTAGGCCCCTGGGGGACATGAAGATTTGTAAGACCTGGTTCCCACCTTCACATACCTTACATTCTAGTTGTTTGGATAATACATAATCTTTTGAAAAATCCACTATGAGCAACTGACCAAGTTTTTTTCACCTTTGTGTTTCCCTACCTAGGAAAAGTGAATGGTAGATAGTAGGTGACAAAAATGTTACTGAAGAATGGTAATTAAATGATGAAATTAAGCAACAGTTTTAGGCAACAGTGAAGTACTCTCACAGGACATGAAACAACTAATTTTAAAATGAACTTTGTGTACAATGATATAGGAACAATATTTCTCAAACTGGGCCCACAGGTTTCTTCAAGAATATTTTTTATTTTGTAGATATATGAGAGACATACACATGAGGAATTTATATCCAGTTTCATGTTTGTATGTATTTAACTGACAATATAATTAAAATGATTTAAAGTAATGTTGGGGATCCTCAGAAATATTGTTCTTTTATTTATTATTTATCTATCTATCTATTTATTTATTTATTGGCTGCGCTGTGCGCCATGCAGGATCTTACTTCCCCAACCAGGGATCGAACCGAGGCCCCCTGCAGTGGAAGCACGGAAGCACTGGCCCACCAGGGAAGTCCCAATATTATCCTTTTAATATTATTAAAAGAATAATTCATATTATTCAATGCTATTGAATATTATTCAATGCCATGTATGGATCTTATTTGAATTCTCTTTCAAACAAACTGTAAAGTATCTTAAAAATCATAAGGGACTACACCCCAATTAAAAAAAATAAGGGAAATTTATTTATTTATTTATTTATTTTGGCTGCACCTGGTCTTAGTTGCGGCATGCGGGATCTTCGTTGCGGCATGAAAACTCTTAGTTGCGGCATACATATGGGATCTAGTTCCCGGACCAGGGATCAAACTCAGGCTCCCTCTATTGGTAGTGTGGAGTCTTACCCACTGGACCACCAGGGAAGTCCCAGGAAATTTAAATAATTACTGGATAGTTGATGATCCTAAGAAATTATTGTTATTATTCTTTAGGTGTGATTGTTTTCTTTTCAAAAGAATTTTTATCTTTTAAAAATCCATACTGAAGTAGTTATGAATGAGATGATGTGACGTCTGTGATTTTCTCTGAAATAATCCAGAGGGTGAGTGGATATTATGTGGAGGTATAGATTGTGGTAGGCAGAATAGTAGCTTCCCCAAAATGTCTGTGTCCTAATCCCCAGGAATTAAGGTAGCAGTTGGAATTAAGATTGCTAATCAGTTGACTTTAAAATAAGATTATTCTGGATTAACCATTTGGGATCAATGTAATCACAAGGGTCCTTGTATGTGGAAGAGAGAGGCAGAGTCAGAGTCAGAGTGATGCACTGTGAGAAAGACTTACTTGACTGGTCATTGCTTACTTGAAGATGGAAGAGAGCCATAAGCCAAGGAAGGTGGGCAGCCTCTAGAATCTGGAAAAGGCGAGTAAATGGATTCTCCTATAGCGCCTTGAGGAAGGAACTCAGTCTGGTCAACACCATGATTTTAGCCCAGTGAGACCCATTTTGGACTTCTGACTTTCAGAACTGTAAGATAATAAATTTGTCTGGTTTTAAGGCTGACATAACCCTGATACCAAATTTAGAGTGTTTCCTTCTATCACCACTTTGCTTGAAGTGTTTTTTTTTTGCTTTTTAGTCATAACTTGTTGCTGAATTTTGTCAACTGTTTTTACTATATCTATTGAGATGATTTTTTTTTTTTTTGATTTTCAAGTGTTAAACCTTCCTTGCATTCTTAGGATAACTCCAATTAGGTCATGATATATAATCCTTTTTATATATTGCTAATTTTAATTTACCTTTCTTTTATTAAGGATGTTTGTGTATGTAAGAGCATTATACTGGCCTTATAAAACGAGTTGGGACACATTCCATCTTCCTTTATTTTTCAGGAACAGTGTATAAGATTAGTATATATCTTACCATATAGTTGTTCAATATAGTTTCTGGGAGGGTACAAGTGCTAGAAATTCCTGTACTGCTGTCTTGCTAACATCATCCTGTTTTCACTATTGGTTTTTAAATACTTATTTGTATTTTATATTTTAGTGGTTGTTTAGGGTTTACATTATGCATCTATAACTTGTCCCAGTCTGCCTTGAATTAATACATAACTTATACTAAGTTAAGTGTAGTCAGAATCATGTAACCCTATATTTCTACTTACCCCACTCATTCTTTGTAGTGTTATCGTCACATATTTTAAACCTACATATGTTATAATCCTCAAAATACAGCATTATAATATTTGTATTAAACAATCTATTGTCTTTTTAAAATTAGCATTTCCAGTGCTCTTCATTTTTCCTCCTACTGGGCTAACTTTCTATCTGGTGTCATTGCCCTTTAGTCTGAAAACTTTTCTTCAGTATTTATTGTAGGACAGTTCTGCTTGTAATGAACTCTCCTAGGATTTGTTTGTTTGTTTGTTTGTTTTGCTATTGTTAATTCTCCAAAAATATACTGAGCACAAAATATGAGCAAGACACTGATTGTCTAATGTATTCTTCATGAGGAAAGTCATTTGTTTTGATACTGTTTTCAGTTTCCATGTTGAAATACTTTGCTTTTATTATAGACCGAAAAATAGATAGCAACAGCAAGTCAGGATCAACTAAAACTAAAAGCCACGAAGAAACTGAAATTCAAGTAATTTCATAGAAGAGAATGGTGATTCATTCAAAGAAATGTAAGTAACAAAAAAATCCTATTTAAGTTATTGACATTATCACTTTCTTTACACTTTATGATTTAGAATTATAACAGTTTTTTGGGGGGGGCGAGGGGGCGTGGCGCACAGCTTGTGGGATCTTAGTTCCCTGACCAGGGATTGAACCCATGTCCTTGGCAGTAAATGCGTGGAGTCCTAACCACTGGACCACCAGGGAATTCCCAGATAACAGTTGTTTTAACAAAGCTATTTACAAAAGGAAGCAGTAAATAGCTACTGGTTTAAGGCCAGAGTGGCAGGTGATTGGTTCAGTGTTTTCACAATTTAAAAATTTCTCAAACAGGTTTATGTAAATAAGAGATAAGCAGAAATTTCAAATTATGTGTGTGTGTGTGTGTGTGTGTGTGTGTGTGTGTGAGAGAGAGAGAGAGAGAGAGAGGAGAGAGACTTCTCCTCAAATATAAGTGGGTCAAAAAATGTCCCTATGGCACCTTATTTCTAGGTTAAGAAAGTTGTATTGTTGTTTTTAATAAATGGTGTTTTCAAATGTATGGCTTTTGTCCCTTCCTAGTCACTGTAGAAAATGAACAAGCGTATAAGAATCATAGCAATTACTATCAATCTTTTTGGCCTAATTAGTTCTTTCTTAGGCATAAAGCTAAACCTGGCACTATTTGTTATTTTGTCTTGTCAGATATATTACAGTTTAAGGTGAAATGCAAAGATTTATGATGCAAAAGTATTATAATACATCATCCCAAGAATGCTGGCTGCTTGCCATTACAGAAAGTATTAGGGATGAGAAGTAACTGGCCAATGAAATTATGACCTAGATTTATCAGCATCCAATAATCATAGGCACATGTTCATTTATTTACAGCAGGGTCTGTATTTTTAGAAGTATCTTTGAAATTTCTTTCCTCCTCACTTTTATGATTTATCCAATTGTCCATTCCATTATTATTATTTTAAAATATTTATTTATTTATTTGTGGCTGCACCGGGTCTTAGTTGCAGCAAGCAGGATCTTCGTTGTGGCATGTGGGATCTTTTAGTTGCGGCATGCGGACTCTTAGTTGCAGCATGCATGCAGGATCTGGTTCCCTGACCAGGAATTGGACCTGGGCCCCCTGCATTGGGAGCACAGAATCTTACCCACTGGGCCACCAGAGAAGTCCCCACCATTCCATTATTATTTTTAGAGTAAATATGTTGAAATTCTAATTTAATTTATGTATAAAGACTGATCCTGAGTAATCAGATGGATATGTCCTCTGACGTGGGGATAAATTATGCCACGTGACTGAAAATAGAATTAACCCAGAAAGTGATTTTCACATAAGACCTCATTTTTTTACAGAGGTTATTTCAGTCCCAGACTTTGGGGATGAGTCAAAACAACTCACAATGGGAGGGGTGAGGGAGCAATTTCATACTGAGTAAATTCTGCAGTATCCAGGCAGATTGATTGTTAGCAGGAACTTCTGAAAAATCAGGTCATGTTTATCAATCAACAGAATTTAATGAGCATTTCCTTTTTTGCCTGACACTGTTGCAAATACTGTGGGAAATATAAAAATATCTGTAAGACAAATAGAGGATCTACAATCATGCTGGAGAAATAATACAATTGTTAAGAACAATTATATGCTAAATTTTGTAGTAATATACAAATGTAGGTTCAATAAAGAGAGACTTTTTGTGGATTGGAATAATTAATACGGTTTTACCAAAGGAAATGGGGAATTAGCTGTATGCTTATTAATCTTGGTTCTATTCTGGGTGGGATGACTGTAAAGCAAAATAAATAAACAACCAAACAACCAGATTTGTTGGTAGAAATGACTTATAATGATCTAAGTAGGGTCAGTTTAAGCCTTCCAGGCGTGGACAAATAAAGATACAAGATAAATTTCAAGAAGATCTGATTTTTATCTCATTGAGATAAAAGAGAAGAGGTGTTCAACAGATTAAATTCTGGGCTGTGCTAAGCTATTGTATTAGTTTTCTATTACTGCATAACAAATCACCAAAAATGTAGCAGCTTAAAACAGCACATATTTATTAACTTATAGTTTCTCTGGGTCAAGAGAAACTATGGGCATAGCTCAACTTGGTTCTTTACTTAGGGTTCAAAAGGCCTCAGTCAGGATGTTGACCAGGCTGCATCTGGAGGCCCGAGTGGGGGAAAATCTGCTTCCAAACTCATTTAGGTTATTGGCAGATTTCTGATCCTTTGGCTATAGGACTGAGGACCACGGCTTTTTATTGGATGTTGGCTGGAGGCTGCCTTTTGGTCCTAAAGGACACTCATAATTTCCTACTACGTGAACCTTTCCACAAGCAGTTACACTGTGGCAGTTTGCTTTTTCTGGACCAGCAGGCCTTGGACATGGTCGGCTAAGAGTCATATGTTTATGATCTTAAGTGATATATTCATCTATTTGTCTATATAATCTATATATATGCCACGAGTCTCCTAAGATATAGATGGATAGATAGATAGATAGGGTAACCTAATCATGGCCGTGACATCCTATGACCTTTGGCATATTCTTTTGGTTAAAAGCAAGTCACAGGCTCTTCCTGCATTTAAGGAAGGGAGATTAACTCATTAGGTCTCACCTTAGGGTGTGTCCACCTAACTATCAAATATTAAATAATATATTTCTACCATATTTTATTGCACTAATTAACTCAGCACTTTAGTTGGTGACCTTAAATAATCTCTTTCTTTTCACAAAATCTCAGTGTTAGGACACAGTTTTCTATGTGTCTCTCACATTTCTGCACATCTTCTGAGCAAGAGGCATTAACTTCCTTGTTCTGTTTGCACAGATGTTTGTATAGCTATTGTCTCCCTCCAGGGCAGATGACAGATTTGTTTCCTGACCCGGGTGATAAAGATAGTTTTTCCTTCTTGTAAAACATTAGGCAGGTTTGCTAGCATCCTTCTTATAAAACTGAGGGTTTTCTAAACTCAAAATTCTTCAGCTGCGACACAAATCTTCTGCATGTCCAGCATCCACCTGAGTTCACATCCTCATACCCCCATGGGACTTGGGGAGTAAATGGTATCGACTTGAACATGAAGCTCATGTTGCCTGCTGTGCCCTGGGCACTAAAGTCCTTTGTCTCTGACCCGGATGTCTCCTGTCTTCTACCAGCATCTATGAAACTGCGATCAGGCTAAGCAGGGCAACATCTCAATCCCTTCACAATTTTTGACACTCAATTTTCTTCTATGTAATTTAAGAGATTAGAGTGAGATTATTTCTAACATTCCTTTCATGTTTCATTGTTGATATTCTAACACTCTAACTGACTTTGTCATTTTCATCATTGGCATAGAAGAACTCAACCATTTTTGTACTTGACTTCTTTAAAGGGTGTTTAAACACTCTGCAATAGTATGGAGATAGTAAACATTATTTAAAACTACCGTTTGCAAATGAGGAAACTAAACTTTAATTTGCTGGTACTGCTAATGTGAGGCATTTACCGTTTGGGAAACAAATCTATTAGGATACTGGTTTTACTGGGGATCAGGTGCTCATCCCTTAGCTCATGTTTTTGTTGTAGTTTTTTGGCTTATGGAAACATTATAAAATTTCATTCTTTGAATTGCTTTAAGTCGTGTATCAGTCTGAAATATTCCACATCCTGTGTTTTGTTTCAAACTTTTCCTTTCTCACATTTGCAAACATTAACTTGTCTGTGACTGTTAATTAGCATTTCTTGATTGATATTTTTTGTTTATTGTGAAAAAATGAAGTGCTTTGGCAGGGGATAGAATTGTAGTGAACCATCGAAGAGGGTTGGAGCCTGAGTGGGCATCCTGAAACAAACTTGTACAGGCAAAGTGCACAGATATAATAAGTAGGTTTTCCACAAAGTCAGCAAAGGACCCACAACTGCAGGTGGTTTTTCTATTTTGTTATTTTCTTCAGCTATAATTGAAAGTAATAAACTCAAAGTTTAATTTTTTACTGCATATGAAAAATTTATAGAGACTTCAGAAATAGCTAATACATATTTTTCATAGAAGATTATATCTGGCTTAATATTTTAAAACAAAACCCCAACATAAATAAAAAAATCTAACATTCTGACATCAGAGTTTGTGCCACACGTGAGCATCCTATAAGTGTGAGTGTGAGCATGTATGTGCATGTGTGTATCGGCTTGTGTTTGCATGGAGGTCAAAGTGACAGTGTACCCTTACCTCCACCTAAGGGGCCAGGTTTTAAGCAAAATGATATTTCACTGGAGCCATCCTTTCTCCTCCCCTCTCAGCATCAAATGGTGATGATGGTGATGACAACCATGATGAAAATAAAATGATGGTGACAACAATAGTTACAACAACAGCTAACGTTTACCAAAGTCTCTAATGTGTATCAGGCATTATTCTATATGCTTTACTAGTGTTTCATTTAATCCTTAAAACAGTTTGTGGATTGGGTATTACTATTAAACAGATTTTCATGAAACTGTAGCAAAAACAACTTGTGTAATTTTTCCAAATTAAAATAATTTTCAAGTAGTGTCAGAACTTTATCCTAAGGATAACTTCTCAGCAGCCTGGGAATTTTTTTTTTTTTTTCAGTATGAGCCATGACAGAGACAAGAAAAATAAAACAAAACAAAACTGAAGGTTGAATTAGTAAAAATGAACCTAATTTAGATACCTAGAAATCTATTGTTGTTGGTGGTGGTTTTTGGTCGCACGGCGAGGCTTGTGGGATCTTAGTTCCCTGACCAGGGATTGAACCTGGGTCCTCCGTAGTGAGAGCGCAGAGTCCCAACCACTGCACCGCCAGGGAATTCCCAGATACTGAGAAATCTATTAAATGTTCCTCTTATCATTAATTTGGAACAATGAACAAAATAAGAAAAAATTACCAAAGGAAGTTGGATAAGGTTAAACAGAGAGTGCCAGAGACCAAGAGCTACATCTTGGTCTTCCTACATGTTAGCCTCTCTGGCTGTGTCAGTTCAGAAACTGTCAGATCAGTTTCAGGAGCATTCAGCATGCCACAGTTCCTTTCATGATTTAAAGCCCTCTCTAAACTGCACATTCCTCTCCTAATTTCCACTCTATTTTTCTGCTCCACTTGCCAGAAAAAAAAAAAAATCCCCCAGAGAGCTGCCTATGCTTACTATCTCTACTTCCTTGATTTCTCCTCTCATCTCACTCCAGTCAGGTTTCCTGCCCAGTATTCCCACAGAAACTGCCTTTGCCAAAGCCATCAGTGATGTCTTTGTTGTCACCTCCAATAGATATTTCTGCTTCTTATCTTACTATACCTCTAAACATAATCTAGTGAAGTTGATTATTATTTTCTTCACGAAACACTCCTTCCTTTCTTTGTAACATCATCCTTGCCTGATTGGCCTCCTTTCTCACTGGTCACTCTTTCTCAGTCTTTTTTCCTGGCCTCTCCTGCATGAACAAACTCACATCAAGTTTGTTCTCTTCATCTTTGTGCCTATCCCAGCGCTTAGCTCATAAGAGCACTCAATCAGTATTTGCTGGATGTATGAGTGAAGAAGTGAATGGATAGATAAATGAATAAATTAATAAATGAAGTGTTATGGATGTGCATAGGTAGAAGAGCTTAATTTTGCCTGAGACAGTTAGAAAAATTTTTCTGAAGAAGGTGAAAATTGACCTGTCTTGAGAGATATGTCAAGACGTGTCTAGTGAACAAATAAAGTGTTCATTTCCAGAAATGCGTGTTCCTACAAAATTAACCTATAGTGTACCATTTCTTAGGAAGCTATGGGAGAATGTTCTATTCCAAAAGGAGAAAATAAGCTAAGAAGGAGAAAAACATGAGATCCAGTAGATCCGACACAAGTGAGAGGAAAAGGAAGTCTCCTGGAAGATGGATAAGGGAGACGCTATGATGATGGCTGGGCAACAGGCCCAGGGATGAGCAGTCCATAGTGGACCAGGAGGGCAGAGCGCTGCAAGAAGATGAATCTGGTGGAATGTACTTCTACCAAGGAAAATGAGTCTGATAGGTACACAGAAATCCAGATTAATTAAGAAGGGATAGTTATTAAATAGAGGTAAAATTAAAAGATGTAAAAAAAGAGCATCATGGTGCAGGTGTAGATGGTGTTCACACAGTCATAATAATGCAAATACTGTTTTATTTAATTAAAATTATGGTTAACTCTCCTGGAAGGATTAAAGAAAGGGAAAAATCTGTGCTTTGGGAAGGGATAAGCATGAAAGGGAACTAAATTCTCATGTTCTATTATACATAGGAAATTCATTAAAAATGACTAAAACTGAAAAAATTAAGTAGCATTATAAATATATTATTTAGAGATAAGGAGTTAAATGCTAAAAGATAAAACCAAAATAGTTGGGAATGGTTGCCTCTGTGGAAGATAATGGAGGGGTCAAGTGATTACTTATTTTCATAATAAACCATATAGAAGTATTTGGCATTAGAATGTACATTAAAAAGAGTAAAATTAGGCAGAAGAGAGGTTAAACAACGACATTAACATAAACAATTCAGTCCTCAACACTGGGTTCTCAGTGTTGATGCCAAAACCCTTGCTTCGATGTGGGAAAGTTTTAAAAAGAATTGGTGGAAAGTTTGAGAGTTTTGTATTTAATCTTTATAAAAATAAGTGTCTGTCAATTGATGTAATCTCAGAGGGTGATGATGTGACCATAGCCAGACCTAACTGGAAAAAAAGGTTACCTGCCCTTAAGAAAATTCAGCTGGTAAATATCATAATATAGCTTTCAGGGCTATTTGCAGTTGTGTCTTGGTGGTAAAGTCAGAGACCGCTCGGAGACCACATTCTTTCTTTATGTATTTATTTTTTGACTGCCCTGCCCGGTTTGGGGGATCTTAGTTCCCTGACCAGGGACTGGACCCGGCCCCGGCAGGGAAAGTGACCAGTCCTAACCACTGGACCACCAGGGAATTCCCCAGAGACTGAATTCTTAATATAATCTTCTTCATAATAAACATATATTGTGGGTTATAGTCAAGCTTGTTGTAGGAAAATGTGTTCTCTTTTACTAAAAGCCCTTTGAGGAGAATCATTCTTTCTCTGAAGAACTCTGTAATTTCATAGCTTTTATGTTACAGAATTTATTTTTAATAAGGAAAAGTCATACAGCAGAGGTGACCTATTAAATAAAGTTATAACATACCTAGAAAACTGTGTCTGGTGCTGTTATAGAAGTGTTGTCACAGGATGGTAGTAACACAGATCCAAGACTATAAGCCCACAGACTTAGATTTAAGCAACTGCCCCCAGATTCAGGTCTGAGAACTTTATTTTTTTTAATTAGTTAATTAATTTTTAAATTTTTGGCTGCATTGGGTCTTTGTTGCTGCGAGCAGGCTTTCTCTAGTTGCAGCAAGCGGGGGCTACTCTTCGTTGCGGTGTGCGGGCTTCTCATTGCAGTGGCTTCTCTTGTTGCAGAGCACGGGCTCTAAGCACGGGGGCTTCGGTAGTTGCGGTGCACAGGCCTAGTTGCTCCACGACATGTGGGATCTTCCCCGACCAGGGCTCAAACCTGTGTCCCCTGCATTGGCAGGAGGATTCTTAACCACTGCGCCACCAGGGAAGTCCCAGGTCTGAGAACTTTAGTGTAAAAAGTTCCTTCTGTTAAAAAATGAAAGAGTGCCATCAGACAGTTTGTACTTGGGCAGGAGATAATTTTCCCATAGCCTATTTATGTCTGTGGGGCTTAGTTGTGGAGGTGAAATAAATTTGGATAGAGAAAATTATTCTCTGGAATAAAGAATCTTGCCTGGTTGAGTTTCTACAGAAATAAGACCTAATACGGGGCTAGGCATCCATTTCCAAAATGGTTCTATTTCTTTGTTACATCCTAGGAGCCTTCTAGTTTTTCCCTTAAGAGCCTTGAAACGTGATTTTTGAAGAAAAAACCTTGCTTCCCAGCCAGTCTTGTTAATCCTTTCTTATGGGGAGGGAAGGCAGCAACAGAAGTTGTAGTGGGTTGAATCGTGTCCCCCCGAAAGATATTTCCACTTGGGGCCTGTAAATGTGATCTTATTTGTAAAAAAGGTCTTTGGAGTTGTAACTAAGTGAAGGATCTCGAGATGAGATCATCCTGGATTCTAGGGGGCCCTAACTTCAATGACAAGTGTCGTTAGAAGAGAATAGAAGAGAAAGAGAGGAGACACACAGGGGAGAAGGTCATGTGATGATAGAGGCAGAGATTGGAGCAATGCACATACAAGCCAAAAATTACCAAGGATTGCCAGCAGCCACCAGAAACTAGAAGAGAGTCATAGGACAGTTTCTCCCAAGTGCCTCCAGAAGGAACAAACCCTGCTGAGGCATTGATTTCAGACTTCTGCCCTACAGAACTGTAAAAAAAAAGTTCCTATTGTTTCAAGACACCCAGTCTGTGGGAATTTCTTACTACCATAAGAAAAGGAAAAGGATTACAGGAAAAGGATACACAGCCTTTCCAGTCTGACTGTTTTCAGCAGAGCCCTCACCCAGCTGGGTCTGCTGTCTCCCTGCCCCCTGTCCAGTTCTCTTCAGGAGAGAGTATATATAGTCAGCCAACAGATAACAGTTTTCTAAATATTTATATGCTACAAAAATGCTTTGTATTTTCTTAAACTTTTCTCCTAGTTTGACAAATTTTATTAACTTAACAAATGTCTGTTAGATGGCTTCATCCGAGGAAAAAGCCTGATCTCAGGGAAGCTGCAGCTAAGGCACTGGGTGTCTAAAGTCATGGGAAGATCAGTAATGCCATTCAACTAATATTTACCATGGATCTAAGATGAACCAGGCACCATGGGAGACTAAGAGGTAGAGCCAGATGTAGTCCCTGCCTTCTTCCCTCCTGTAAAGGAGGGAAGACACAATCTTAAATAACCTTCAGGGAAGAAAGGAATTGATGTTATCAAAGACAAATAAGGTTCCGTAGGAAAAATCTTTTCTGATGGAGGCCATTGCAGGGCTGCTTTGTGAAAGATTTTTTCTTTTTAATTTCAGCTGATTCTTTAAGAGCCAGGTCAATCACCATTTCCACTGGGAAGCCGTCTCTGACCCCCTGTTGCTGGCTGCCCAGTCTTCTGTGACCTGAGACTTTGAGATTTCTCTATTTCAGCAATTAGCACCTTTAATCTTGAGGATTTATTTGCACATCTTACTTCCCTCATTAGACTTTGTCCAAACTTTGAGTGTATGTATGTGATTTTTAATAGCACATATCCTGACACACATTTGCTACACTAATAAATAAATGAATGCATGCTAGCAGAGATGGTCAGAGGACAGAGGTACCCAGATGGAAGAAATGGCATGAACAGAGGCACAGAGGGTAAGAAGGGAAATAATTGTCGATATTGAAAACTGTCTTCTTTACAATTTCCCTGGAAGCTGATCCCACTTAAGGATATATCATTAAGGATGCCCTTCAGCTGCAGGTAACAGAAGCCCGACCACAGCGGTTTGTAAAACAGGAATATTTTTCCCTCTTAAATGAGAATCTAGATATAGGCAGCTGAGGGCTGAGTCCTCCACATCCGAGTCTGCCTTCCTCTTTTTATTCCAGCGTCCTTAGTAAGCAGCGTTACCCCGGTATTACTTCATAGTCGCAGTTCAACTTCATACCTGCATTCTAGGTGGGGCAAAGAAGCAAAAGGTGCAACAGCAAGGAAGACTCATGTCTATGCCAGGAAAATAAAACTTTACCAGAAAGACCCAACAGATTTTTACCTATGTATCGTTGATCAAAACTGTATATGTGGCCACTTCAGGCTACACGGGAGGCTAGGAATATCCATTTTGAGGGGGACCCTCTTTTCAAAATTATTATTGGAATATTTTATGTGGAAAACGAACATTTGATATGAACAGAGTCAGCTACGATGTGCATGGAAGGCAGTGAAGGGATTTTGTTATTTCCTAGGGTCCAGAATCAGGGGCAGCATTTATTTTCCTGCCTCATCCTAGTTCAGAAGGCCATTTACCAATGACTCTTGAACCCACTGGCCTCACTTCCACATAACCAAAGCTCTTTGGCTTATTGGAACTTTTTTTTTCTCAATATCATGCATAGTGGAATAGAGTCTTTGTGTTCCTTTTAAGGAGGTTTCTTTAAAACTCCCACACTCCTGAACAGGAAAACAGCATACAGACCAAAGCTGGAGGAAAGGACATAATTCTTTGCACACTAAGTTTCTCCCATCTATCATATGTAACCACTGACGTTTCCTGACAGCCACTAGGCTTCTGGTATTTTTCAAGAAGCTGAGTCATTATCCTAACTTTCCAGATTGAATCAGAAAACAACTGATTTTCCAAATGTGATATTGTTAGTTTAGGGTAAAGCTGGTTTCTCTGGCTTCTTGGTGTATGTTTAGTACTTTTTTTAAATTCAGAAAATTTGAGACTCTCAGTGTAAAGATTTTGTTTGTGACATTGAACAATTTTTTTTGACATCTTTATTGGGGTATAATTGCTTTATAATGGTGTGTTAGTTTCTGCTTTATATCAAAGTGAATCAATTATACATATACATATGTTCCCATATCTCTTCCCTCTTGCATCTCGCTCCCTCCCACCCTCCCTATCCCACTCCTCTAGGTGGTCACAAAGCACCCAGCTGATCTCCCTGTGCTATGCGGCTGCTTCCCACTAGCTATCTACCTTACGTTTGGTAGTGTATATATGTCCATGCCTCTCTCTCGCTTTGTCACAGCTCACTCTTCCCCCTCCCCATATCCTCAAGTCCATTCTCTAGTAGGTCTGTGTCTTTATTCCTGTCTTACCCCTAGGTTCTTCATGACATTTTTTTTTCTTAAATTCCATATATATGTGTTAGCATATGGTATTTGTCTTTCTCTTTCTGACTTATTTCACTCTGTATGACAGACTCTAGGTCTATCCACCTCATTAAAAATAGCTCAATTTCGTTTCTTTTTATGGCTGAGTAACAGTCCATTGTATATATGTGCCACATCTTCTTTATCCATTCATCCGATGATGGGCACCTAGGTTGTTTCCATCTCCGGGCTATTGTAAATAGAGCTGCAATGAACATTTTGGTACATGACTCTTTTTGAATTATGGTTTTCTCAGGGTATATGTCCAGTAGTGGGATTGCCGGGTCATATGGTAGTTCTATTTGTAGTTTTTTAAGGAACCTCCATACTGTTCTCCATAGTGGCTGTACCAATTTACATTCCCACCAGCAGTGCAAGAGGGTTCCCTTTTCTCCACACCCTCTCCAGCATTTATTGTTTCTAGATTTTTTGATGATGGCCATTCTGACTGGTGTGAGATGATGTCTCATTGTAGTTTTGATTTGCATTTCTCTACTGATTAATGATGTTGAGCATTCTTTCATGTGTTTGTTGGCACGTTGAACAATGTTTAATAGACTATGGAAAAAATGCTAAGATAATGATAGAACCCTGAAAAATGTCACAGATAGTATTTCCCTTCACATTTGTGGATACTTGCTCTTAGATTCCATTATTCATTAATAATTGTATTTTCTGTGTTTCTAGACAATATTTATGACCCTTTGAATTATCCTAAGGCAAAAATTTAGTTATAGGCAGAATAAAGATAAAATAGGTTTTATTATATTTCTCTCACAAGTGATGTACTTCTTAAGATGATGCTATAACATCATGAAAGCTCATCAAAATAATTGTAAAATGTAATGTCAAATTATGTTTTGAACAACACTGATCACAATATTTAGCAAATATATCATGTACAAATGCTCCCTAATTCTTTTTTTTTGAATGTGTGCTGTAGATTTTCTTTTTTCTTTTATTAAATTTTTTGGCTGCATTGGGTCTTTGTTGCTGCGCGTGGGCTTTCTTTAGTGGTGGCGAGTGGGGGCTACTGTTTATTGCGGTGCACGGGCTTCTCATTGCGGTGGCTTCTCTTGTTGTGGAGCACGGGCTCTAGGCTCACGGGCTTCCGTAGCTGTGGCACGCGGGCTCAGTAGTTGCGACGTATGGGCTGAGTAGTTGTGGTGTGCGGGCTCTAGAGCACAGGCTCAGTAGTTGTGGAGCCTGGGCTTAGTTGCTCCGCAGCACGTGGGATCTTCCTGGACCAGGGATCAAACCTGTGTCCCCTGCATTGGCAGGCAGATTCTTAACCACTGCGCCAACAGGGAAGTCCCTATAGATTGTCTTAATAAAATACTGTTCAATATGTATTTTTGGGTGAAAGGAAATATTGGTTAAACTAGTTACCCAAAACTGGAGCCTGCAAATGAGAAGTGTTTCTGTAACTGTCCGAACTTAGCATCCTGTTTTAAAGTGCCTAGATTCGAATGTCATTGCTAATACTTATCGACTGGGTGACCTCAGGCAGGTTTCTTAACCTCTCTGTGCCTCAGTTTTATCATTGTAAAATGGAGGAATTAAAAGTATTGATGTCATTACGTTGTTATAACAATTAAACTTGGAACAAATAGCACACTGAAAGTGTCATATAGCCTTATAAATTTGATCATTATTGTTGGAAAGTAGAGAAATGGATATGGTTGTTTTATAGATGTCCTTGACTCCTCTAAGTCTCAGCCATTGTGGGGAAGCAAAAACTATCTCCCATACTCCCTCTAGTAAGGTGCCAATTTCTGCCTAAAGGTTTGCTGAGGGCTCACTAGAATGGAGTTTTCCATGCAGTTCTCTAAAGGTAAATTTAGGGAAATGTACATGGAAAATGGGAAATAGGAGTCATGTCAATGACTTAGTCGAAGTCCAACACTGAATGAGTCCAAGCACATGATTCTTGCCTTCAAAGCTGGAGACATAAGATTTAGACACCTATATAATTTAGGAGTGTTTTCAGTTGTAAATATCAGAACACACAGTGGCTGGCCTGTTCCACAAGTGTTTTTGTTATCTCATGTCTCTTGTCTTAAAGTCTCAGCAGAAATTTTTATCTTAACATCCCTTATATACTCAGCCACCCAAATGGGCAATTCAAAGCCTGAGTTGAATAAAATTATATATTCACTTTTCACTTCTATACACTGAAGTACCTAAATCTGAAGACTGATAAATTTTACATTCCTTAAAATTTACCTTCTTCAATTTATGGTATGAATTCTATGAATTTGCAAAGAGAACATTCAGCATATATTAAAGTCCCTGTTAGATGGTTTTACACCTGATTTTGCTATTCAAGCAAACTTTTCTTCTTTAAGTGAGCTCAGAACCTGGCTGCAGTTTGCCCAGAAGCATGGGAACTTCAATTGTTCAGTCATTCCTCTCATTCTTACACATAGAGTTTCTGACCTCAGTTTGATAGTTTTCTGTTTGGGCAAGAGGGGACCCTCATGTTACATCTTCTTCCAGCCGAATATAAAGATTTTATTTGTATAAGATTATGATTACTTTGTACAAAAATAACTGACAAATGCTATGGTAGCTATGTGTTCTAGACAACTGTGAGGCCTTTGTGTTGACAGGCTAAGTCACTGGTTGTTTCAGCTTTGCTTTCTTGTGTTATAAAGTTTACAGTTTCCACAGTGTATCATCAAAAGTGCTTATTAGCAATAACAGCAGCTTTCTTTTCCATTCATAGAAACACTCCAGTATTTGCATTTTCTGTAATGAGAATTAGTGTTGCTTAGAAGAGTTTTTGCCTTTGAGCAAGAGTTTTAAGAGATTACCCATAGCCAAGAGATAACTGCATAGAAACAGAACTAGACCAGGACTCCAGGGACCTGTAGTTCAGGAATTCTTGAAAGAAACTAGGAAACTATGTCATTATCCTAATTCTTAATGTTATTTTTTTAAATTTTTTTTTTTTTGCGGTACGCGGGCCTCTCACTGTTGCGGCCTCTCCCGTTGCAGAGCACAGGCTCCGGACGTGCAGGCTCAGCGGCCATGGCTCACGGGCCCAGCCGCTCCGTGGCATGTGGGATCTTCCCGGACCGGGGCGCGAACCCGCGTCCCCTGCATCGGCAGGCGGACTCTCAACCACTGCGCCACCAGGGAAGCCCTTAATGTTATTTTTAATGGTTTTAAAATCTTTTTTCTGTATAAGTATATTCTCTTTCAGAGTACCTCAAAATAATGTCTAATATTATTTAGCATTAATATAAATAGATAATCCCATAATTTATTTAAACCTTTACAGTTTTTAAGTAACTTTCATAAATGTAAAAACCTAGAAAAGTCAAATTTTTTGAAAGATACAGCATTTATAAATCACATCAGCTTAGTCAAACACTCTTTTTATTTAGAAAAAAAATCCAGCGTTACAAAATATTAACGTAAAAGATAGAAAGTACCTGAAACCATTGTATTAACCACTGTTTATAGTTGAGTATACATTTCTCTGCTATTTATTTTTCTAAACATTTACTTGTGGTGATTTTTTTCCTTTTTAAACAAAGATAGAACTATACCATCCATGTGTTTTTTCACATACCAATAGCTCTTGAATAACCTCTTGTTTTACATTATGTTGAATCTATTTCATCTTTTAAATTGCTATGCAGTATTCTATAGTTCATTCATTCAATCAGTTGATAGACATTTAGATTGTTCCCAGTGTTTCTCTAATACAATGAAAACTGCATTAATATTCTCAAACACTTATTTTTGGAATTTCTGCAAGTACATCTGAAGGATAAATTTCTGTTTAGGATGTCTATGTTAAAGAATAAGAACATTTGCAAATTTAAAAGGCATTTCCAAATTGTCTTCCAAAAAAGGTTATATCAGCTTACACTCCCACTAACAATGCATAATCAGAGTTTGATAAACTACTTATTTTCTTATCCTCTTTTCCACATGTGTTAAATAAGCGGACTGGAGCACATGCACTTATATTCTTGCCTGGTTGTCTCCCACCATGGATGGCAAACCCCTAATGTCAGGCACTATGGCTTGCTCAACTTTAATTACTTAGTGGATAGCATGTTGCCTTGCACATAGTACATCATCAATAAATATCTGTTAAATGAACACATCTGTGGATCCCTCCAGATCTCCTATTTTATGACTCAGTGATGATGATGATGTATCTTAGTGTGCTTCCATAGATAGCTAAATATAAAGTATCATGAACTGCTGGCAATAGGTGATTAGGATGTGTGAGATAGCAGGAAAAAATATATATATATTGGTCTCTGCCTTCTGTTCTAATTAGGTAACTCTTGGTGGGCTCCTGGATGGAGGCTGGTCACCAGAAAGATCAAGCCATGATTAGAAACTTGGAATTTTCAGCCCTCCTCCAGAGAAAGGAGAGGGGCTAGAAATGAAGTTAATGATCCATGATGCCTAGGTGATAATTCCTCTATAAAAATCCCTAAAGTATGGGTTTGAAGAGCTTCTGGGTTGGTGACTGCTTGGAAGTGCTAGGAGAGCAGTGCTCTGGGAGAGAGCATGGAATCTCTGTGCCCCTTCCCACATAGCTTGTCCTGCACATCTCTTTCATCTGGATGTTCATCTGTATCTTTTAGCATATCATTTTATAATAAACCAATAAACAGCAAGTATACTGTTTTCCTTAATTCTGTGAGCCACTCTAGCAAATTAGTTGAACCCAAGGTGAGGGTTTTGGGGATTTATAGCTGATAGGTCAGAAACACAGGTGACAACCTGGACTTGCTATTTGAAATTGGGGTGGGGAGCAGTCTTGTGGCACTGAGCCCGTAAACTATGGATCTGGCTCTATCTCCAGGTTGATAGTGTCAGGGTTGAGTTAAATTGTGGGATGCCCAGCTGGTGTCACAGAATTTCTTGGTGTGGGAAAAATTCTCACACATTTGGTGACCAGAAGTGTCAGTAGTGAAGTGTTCCGTGTGAGTAGTAAAGGGGAGATACACAAGAAAGTGAGTTTTTCCTACTCAGGATGGCTCTTAAATTCCTACAGCTCTTACACAGTCTCTTGCAATTGGAGACTATAGTAGGTTGAGGTAGGCAAAAGATCAAGAAAATCTTACTGTATCCCATCATGAGGAGAAATAAATAAACTCTTTTTCTAGATGATCTTTAGACTACTGCCTCTCCCTCTGATTAAATCTGAGGCTATTTGGTTAATTAAAGGAAATGTTTCCAGACATTTATTATAAAAGTCTTAATAGGGCTTCCATTCTTCTCAGTGACAGTTTTAGATTTTCATATCTATTCTTCTCTGTGACAACTGTAATATCTTAGGTTTTCATGAGAATTCCTAAGAGTATATGGGAGAAATACAAGCCAGCAATTACTATATATTCTTTTAGCTGAGCATGGTGAGAATTGCAAGAAGGGAACAGTGTGCTGGAATTGCTAAATGAAATAAGTAATGGTGAAAAAATTCTGTGACTTGGAGAGACATACAGAGTATTTTTTCTCGATCTTCAGAGACAATAGAAAAGGTATGATATTGGGATCAGGTAGACTTGGTCCTACCAGTTCTTATCTCTAAGTCAGAGTACATCTGTTTCCTCATCTATAAAATGGGAATAATTATGTTACCTACTTATGGGGATTGTTAGAGATTATGATGAAAATCAACTGTTATTCATTTTTGTGGTCCCAGTGTGATCATCTCTTCTGAGAAGCTATTCTTGACTCTCTTCTCCCACAAAATTAGGTAAAATACCCTGTCTCTGGGCATTCCTCCTGCCCCTACACTTATTCCCACTCTACACCAGGACATTCTGCCATCACTGCATTTCTTATCGTATCGAAATTGCATCTATATATACTTGTCACTGCCACTAGATTGTGATATCCTTATAACCTTTATGTCTTCAACACTTAAATAGAGTCCCTGCTCATCAAAGAGTATGAACTCAGTAAATGTTTGTTGAGTGAATTAATGACGTATTTCAAGTGCTTGCCCGGTAGTTAAAACATTAAAAACATTCAATAATTTGTTCTTGACTTCTTTTGTAAATTTTTATCTCCAAAGTTTTATCAAGGAAAAGATTTATCTTTTGTTTATGATGCTTTAACTACTAAAATGCAGAGTTAGGACTGTTTTTGGATCCATTCTAGGTAATTAGATACACTGTGAGAGACATGGTTCATGGAAGGTTAAGATCTATCAAACTAGATGAATAACAGGATGAAAATTGCTTCAGACCTTTAGTCATAGCCTATGCACATACATCTAGACAAATTATTTATTTGACCCTTTGTCCATATTTTTTGTAAATACATAACTTGGCAGTGTCAATTTAGATCATCAAAGCAATGTGTTGGAGACCTTTTTTTTGCATTTGTCTCAGCTGCCTTATTGCACTGCATTACAAATGATGATAATTCTGTGCTTAATTATGCTTAGCATAATATATTTGCAGCCCAGTGTTTATCAGTTGGACATAACAAAAATGCTGTTATTTCTTCCCATCTTCCTTCTGCTTATCACTTGTTGATTTTTGAAAGCAGCTGGAGTTGTTCCATGTGAATGGAAACAATTACAAGGCTGTACAATAAATGCTTTCTCTCTAGAAACCATCTTATATCAACTGTGATCTTTGCTTTTTAAAGATTTGGTGTACGTTTTCATGCAAACTTTTAACCTGATTTTTGCTACCCTTTCAGATCAGAAAAAATCTCTTAGATTAAAAAAAAGCTCACATTTGAATTTTTCAAAAGCATGCATATTTCATCCATTGAAACAAGAACTTCCGTGTCTCCAAATTGACTATTATAATCTGTCAGGCATGTGTTGATTCATGTTTACGTAGAAGACCATCTTAATATAATGACGGTATTTGTGCCTTAGGTTCTCATATTTTTAACTATTGCACATGACTTAGGAGTTGGAAAGTGAGTAGCTTTTGGATAGTATTTATTTTAGAATGATCGCTTCAGCTAGTTTGTCCATTAGAGATGAATTTATTAAAAAAAATGTTCTTTAAAATTTTTTTTGAGTGTAAGGTCAAAACTGCAATTAGAGCATAAGTGTAATTACTGAAAAACATTGTAGATTATGTGATTTTTCCCGAAAGTTCTAAGGTTAAACTTCATGAAAAATATTTTTGGTGGCTCTCAATACTTATTAAAAATTAACATCATCTTTTTTTGGTCCCACCATGTGGCATGCGGGATCCTAGTTCCCCGACCAAGGATCTAACCCGTACTCCCTGCAGTGGAAGAGCAGAGTCCTAACCACTAGACTGCCAGGGAATTCCCAAATTAACATCATTTCTGAGAGTAGCTTTTTTTTTTTTTAATAGATCTTTATTGGAGTATAATTGCTTCACAATACTGTGTTAGTTTCTGTTGCACAACAAAGCAAATCAGCCATATGCATACACATGTCCCCATACAGAGAGTAGTTTTACAAGTAAAGCTTAGGTCATTATAAAACATATGAGTTATGCTTTAATAATAATAGCCATGCTTATTAAGCAGCTCTTCTATGTCAAATGCTTTATATAAATTATACATAATTATCTCATTTATTCCTCAGAACAGTCCCTTTAAAGGAGAGGACAAGAAAGTTAAGGATTTTGTTCAGATTTGGTAAGTGGAAGATGCAGGATCAGAGGTCACGTTTGCCTGTGCTAAATCCTTGCTCTGTATCTGTTGATATTGCTCATCTTCCTTCACCCATCCTGCCACCAGGGGGACCCAGGGGATATAGCCAAATGAAAGCTCCAGCCAAGGGCCTTCTCTATTCTGAACTTTGCTGATACCCTAAACCCTTGCTGCCTTTCCTTTTCAGTAAACTTAACACATCCAGGAAGGAATTTTTTGGCTTACTTTATTTCTTCCTTATAAGTCTCTCTTTTGTTCTAGCAAATTCTAAATGCAAGAGAGCCTCTTCCTTTAGTGTAAGTTGCTCAAGGTGGTAACAGCAATTAAGTGCCACATTTCCTTCCTTTCTCTTTCTCTCTTCCCTTCTGATCCTTTCTTTGCCAACACTGACTGCCTGGCATGTATGTAATAAGTGCTCAAGAAATGGCAGCTACTGTTGTGTTCCAGGTTCTGGGGCTCCTCTCTGAAGGGATTTTTGGTAATAATAATAATAATAATCATAGCTAATATTTATAGCGCGGTATGTACCAGAATCCCTTTCAAGCACTTTAAATGCATGTCCTCTGTTATTATGTCTGTCTTTATCAAGCAAGGAAAAGGTGAGGCTCAGAAAGCACATTACCTGTCTAAGATAACAGTGATAACTGGTTGGTGTCATAGTTCTGGAGCTCAAGTTTTCTGACTTCTAGTCCTTTACTGACTGATGTGGTGGCGTAAAAATGTGCTGCTCAAATCTCCTTCAAGAGAATCTGCTGTGAGGAGCGTAGCTGATGACAGACTCCAGCTGGCAACCCCTTTAAAACCACCGTGGTGTTCATACCCAAACCATACTTCCTTCCCCTCGGCTGCCTCTGGACAATGACTGAGCGTGGTGGGGATAATAGTACTAGCGTATTCCAGAAATGGAAAAATAATTCAACATTAGTAACTCTGTTAATATAATTCACCTAGAGGAGAACAAATAAGAGAAATCATGTAATCCTACCAATCAAGTATTGGAAAAAAACTCAATAAACTAGGGACTGTATGGCCACATTTTAAATTAATAGTTTCAATGAGAAAATCCCCATAATGTCAAGAATAAAGCCAGAGTGTCCACTGTCACTACTTTTTTTCTTTTTTTAATTGAAATATAGTTGATATAGAATAATGTTAATTTCAGCTGTACTACATAGTGATTTGACATTTACATACATTATGAAATGATCATCATGACAAATCTAGTAACCTTCTGTCCCCATACAAAGTTATTAAGATATTATTGACCATATTCTTTATGTTTTATGTTGCATCCTTGTGGCTTATTTATAACTGAAGATTTGTGCCTATTAGTCCCCTTTACTTATTTTGTCTCCCACCTCCCAGCAACCAACAGTTTGTTCTCTGTTTTCATTTGTTTTGTTTGTTTGTGCTTTAGCTTCCACATATAAGTGAAATCATCTGGTATTTGTCTTTTTCTGTCTGATTTATTTTACTTAACATAATATCCTTTAGATCCATTCATGTTGCCACAAATGGCAAATTTCATTCTTTTTTATGACGAATATTCCATTGTATATATGTACCACATTTTCTTTATCCATTCATTTATTGATAGACATTTAGATTGTTTCCATGTCTTGGCTATTTAATGCTGCAGTGAAACAATAGTGTGCATAAATCTTTTCAAATTAATGTTTTTGTTTTCTTTGGGTAAATACCCAGAAGTGAAATTGCTGGATCATATGGCAGTTCTATTTTTAATTTTTTGAGGAAACTCCATACTGTTTTCCATAGTGACTCCACCAATTTATAATCCCACAAACAAGGGTTCCCTTTTCTCCACATCCTTGCCAATACTTGTTTCTTGTCTTTTTGATAGTTGCCATTCTGACAGGTATGATGTGGTAGCTCACCGTGGTTTTGATTTGCATTTCCCTGATGATTAGTGATGTTGAGCATCTTTTCAGGTGTCTGTTGGCTATCTGTAGAAAAATTTCTATTCGGGGCCTCTGCCCATATTTTAATTGGGTTGTTTTTTTGTTTTTTTATATTGAGTTGTATGAGTTCTTTATGTATTTTAAATATCACCCCCTTATTGGATATATGTGATATTGCAAATACCCTCTCTCATTCTGTAGGCTGCCTTTTTGTTTTGTTGATAGTTTCCTTTGCTGTGCAAAGCTATTTATTTTGATGTAGTCCCATTTGTTTATTTTTGCTTTTGTGTCCCATGCCTGAGAAGAAAATATATGGAACGTATCACAAATTTCTGTGCCATTCTTGCTCAGAAGCCATGCTAATCTTCTCTGTATTGTTCCAATTTTAGCATATGTGTTGCCCAAGTGAGCACTCACTACTACTTTTTTAACATGGTTCTGAAGGTACTTGCCAGTACAATTAGAGAGGAGAGAATGAGGCATATATGTTTGAAAAAGGATGTAATATTATCATTATTTGCAAATGTTATACTTGCTTACATGAATATACAAAAGAATCAACTGAACAATTGTAACAAACAATAGAAGAATTTATAAATGACTGAGTATAATAATAAACAGCAAGCAACTTTCATAAGTACAGACAATAACGAACTGGAAGTTATAATGGAAGAAAATATCACATTTACAATAGAAAAAATTTATAGAAATTAATTTAACAAGAAATATACAAAATCTGTACAAATAAGGAAAGCATACATTTTCTTAAATAGGAAGATCCAGTGTTATAAAGATATCAGCTCTTACTAATGTAAGTAATAAATTCTATATCAGTAAATACAATAAGAGTGTTATTTATTTGTTCATTTGTTTTTTGAACTGGAAGGGTTGAGTCACATGGAAAATAGGGAAAAATATTCAAGAAAAGTCTGGGCAAAGAAGAGTAACAAGTTACAGTCTCTCCCATATTTTAAAATATAGAGTTATAGTAATTGCATTAATGTAATAATAATGCATGAATAAACATGCAGATAAATGGAATACAAAAGAAAGTCCGTAAGTAGACACAAATATGTGTTGGATATTAGTGTATGGCAAGAATGGCATAGCAAATCAGTAGGTAAGTGATGAATTATTTAATAAATGGTATTGGGACAACTGGATAGTAATCTGGAAAATAAAATTATTTTTGGACTCTTACCTCATTTTTTATCCCTAAATTCCAAATGTTTCAAAGATTTAAATTTAAAAATAAAAGTAAAAACTATACTATAGAAATATTATGTATGTATACACACAGGTGTGTGTGTGTGTGTGTGTGTGTCTGTGTGTGTATGTAAAACATTTCAAGGTTAAGAAGACATTTCTAGGATTAATCCAAAACTAAGAAATCTTAAATTAAAAGATAGATTAATTTGACCATATAAAATTAAAATAAAATTATCTTGTCATTAAAATCCATAAACAAAGGAAAAAACACAAATGACAAGCCAGGGGAAAATATTTTGTTTGCAACTCATGACATAGACCAAAGGATATGTTTCTCAGCATATATAAATAAATATGTGAGAAGAAGACCAATAATCCTACAAGAAAGGGACAAAGGATCAAAACAGTTGGTATCAAAGGAAATATAAATGGGTCTTAACATATGAAAAGGTATTCACTTAATATATAATAGGAAAAAAATTAATTTAAGTTAAAACTACAAAGAAGTGCCATTTTCCCTTGTTAGTTTGGCAAAGATAAAAGAATTTTGATAGCATGCTATATTGAAAGGGGTGTGAGAAAATAGGTATTCAATACACTGCTATTAGTTATATAATTTGGTATAAACTCTATAAAAGGCTATTTAACAATATCAAAATTACAAATGCATATATTCTTTGATCCTGCAATACTACTCTGGGAATTTATCCACAGCTATGCTTGTCACGTCTTAAGTGACAAATATACAAGTATATTCCTTATAGGGCTGTTTGAAATAAAAAGATTGGAAGCAGCATAAATATCTATATTAGGACACTGGTTAAGTATATTATGTACCTGTATGGCATGGGATTCTATGCAACCTTTTAAAGAATGAAGCTGTTCTATATGTACTGATTTTGGACAGTTTCCAATATATAATGTTAAAAGAGTAAAGGGAAGAATATGGTGTATAGTACAAGTTTTTGTTGTTTTTGTTGTTGTTTGTTTTACACTTGTATGCTTTTATATGCATTGAACACCTGTAAAATGATCAAGGTACGTCCAGGGAATGAAAGTAGGAAACTAGGGGACAGGAGAAGTGAAATAGGCTAAATTTTTAATCTACAAATTTTCATTTGAATTTTTTACTGCGTGAGGTATTACATACATGTAATACTCAGTGACAGCACTAAGCACACTACTCAATTCACTTGATCTTTTCTTGGTACCAAGACTTTCTAGATGGAGAATGAAATGGTCATTTACATATGGAACAAGCTTCTTATCTTGTCGAAGACTGGTAAGTTTGCTGACTGGCTGCTGCTTTAGGCTGCTTTTGAAACAGGGAGTGCATGCCTGTACTTAACAGGGACTCTGGTGACGTGCCCTGTGATTTTGATGCCAGAGATGAAAACCTAGAGAGAGAGTAATAGGAGGGTGAGACTAGGAATTACAGTGGGTGGGGTGAACAGACTTTGGGTTAAGGAGGTGAAACTTGCCAGCAATTTTCACCCCTTTTATTAAGATATTTATCTTGGATGGTTATCTGCTTTGTACTCTGTGAAAGTAGAAAATCAGGCCATGGAGTTAACCAGAGCCTGGAGTTCTTTCTAAGGAAGCAAAATGGCTAAGAAAACACAGCAGTAATTTAATGTTTATAAAGAATGGGCTGAAATAACTATAGTATATCAAAAGCAAATAACTGCTGAGGAAATTGGCATATTTTAATTTGGTTCAGACTATATTTTACATGTTCTGGCTGTACTGTAATGTGCGAGTTTGTATGTAGAGCTTAAATGTATAATTAATACAGCTTTGAGGCTAGTTCTATCCACATGATTAAAATTTATCATGGAATTAACTTTCACATAGAGACTTTTTAACATGTTATAGTCAATGCTATAAATTAGATCTTCTCTGATGAGCTCTGAATAAAGGATTCTAATTTATCTCAGTGGTATTTTATTAGAGACATTTTAATTGCTATGACAGGTATAAAGCACCATCAGTATCTTGGCTAAACATTTCAGTTACTGAAATCATTTTCCCTCCTAGTAAAAATAATTGGTTTAAAGAATATTCTGTTTTATTGAAGATGAACTAAAAGTCTTTTATTTTATACGCATGATTCAGCCTCACATTGAAACTTTGTGGGAAGTTTGCTCCATAAAGGAAAAAAGGAATCTTTTTACATCAGTGAAGGAAATTATATTCTATCCCAAGGAAGAAATCCCAAATTTCCCTTCCAGAGATCTAAAAGTAAAGATCTGGGAATTGATTGCTGGTGAATAGGTTATGGGTGTGGCATTTTTAAATTGCTTTCCAATTATTTGTATTTTTTCCTTATATCTATTTTTTTTAAAAATCAAAATAATAGAAATATATACTTTAAAAATTTCCAATAATACTTTCTCGATAACTACTCTTAACAGTTTGGCATACATTCTTCCAGAAATTTTCCACACAAAGTATTTTTTTCCTCCTTAAAATTCTGGATCTGTTGCCAACAAATGTCTGAATTCTTCCTGCTCTGCCTGCTGCATTTTATCAAATTTGCCCACCCCATGCAGTTTCAATCACTTTGTTGGAATGACGCATTATCTAACTATAGCCAAAATTCCCAGTTTCTGGGCCTAAGGACAGATTTTATGCCAATGCATCTGTGCCGAAGAGCAGGTTTTAGATTGTGTGCCCGTGCCGAAGTAGGGACTGGGTGCCAGCTTGTTCAAAGCTCAGCCGACTGCAGATACCCACATGGAGTGAGGCTGCTTCTGGTGGCTCCGCTTCTTCAACCCCAGACACGAGTGTCTGGTGGAGCACAGTGATGAAGGGCAGTGTCTTTATCGCACTTCCTCACACTTTGCTCTGTGGATGAAGTAAGGTCTCTCACTTCAGTTTCGCCCTTGTCAAAATGATTACCAAGTTTATTCCATCTTGGATTGTATGTTTCCTAGCTACTAATGGATGATTTTTATGGTTTAATATTTGACCACTAATTCACTAGACACTAGTGAGAAGCTTTAAAAAATGTCTTAGAAGACAATTTTTGTTCAGTATGATAGGTCATTTGGAATAATTTAAATAATTTAAAGAGGGGCTGAAATTAACAGTCTAAATGCCATGCTGCATTTAGTGTTGTTTGAATTCTAACAAATCAAATAGATCTACTAAAGCCTAATACAAAATTCCATGGACGCTAGAATATTAATTCTGAGAAACGCTGGGTCAGAATGCATCAGAAGCTGTTAAATGTCTTACTGAATTTTGTCAACTTGCCTACCCTCCTTAATATGCCATCTTCAAGTTTTATTCTGGTATATTGAGATGCATGTAAAATTGCTGAGAGGTGTCAAGTAGGTAGTTGGATATACAACCGTGGGGGCTCAGAGTGTGAAACAGATACATAAATTTGGGAGTTGTCAGCATAGATGGTTTTAAAAGCTACATAATTAGATGAGATCACCTGAAGAAAATGTGGGGAGAAAACTGATCCAGGTGAATTTCTAACATTTAGATGAGGAGCAGGCAAAAGAGACTGAAATAGAGTGGCCACATTGGAAGATGATGTCAGGGAAACTAAGAGGAGAGCAATTCAAGAACGAGACAGTAGGACTTCCCTGGTGGCACAGTGGTTAAGAATCCGCCTGCTAATGCAGGGGACACGGGGTCGAGCCCTGGTCTGGGAAGATCCCACATGCCACGGAGCAACTAAGCCTGTGCGCCACAGCTACTGAGCCTGCGCTCTAGAGCCCGCGAGCCACAACTTTTGAGCCCATGTGACACAACTACTGAAGACCGCACGCCTAAAGCCCGTGCTCCACAGCAAGAGAAGACACCACAGTGAGAAGCCCGCGCACTGCAGTGAAGAGTAGCCCCCGCTCACTGCAACTAGAGAAAGCCCATGCACAGCAACGAAGACCCAACACAGCCAAAAAATAAAGTAAAATAAATAAATTTATTTAAAAAAAAAAGAATGAGACAGTATACAGTGGGGTCAGTGCTTCTACGTGGTCAAGTAAGATGATGTCAGAGGAGTGGGTGTTTTTGGTAATCTTAGCATGAAGAACTTTCAGGTTATTGTTGAGACAAGTAGATTGAGAAGGTAATGGAAGGTGAAGAAGTGGAAATGACGTGTGTAGAGAGTTTTTGTAATATTTTACTGTAAGGGAGAAAAGAGAATTGGTACAGTAACTGGAGGGAATTGTAAGGTCAGGAGATGTTTTATTTCATTTTGCTTTTGTTACCAACCATCCTGAGTCGGTCCCCAACAAGGGTCCTTCTGTGCAGTGTCGTTTGAGTCAATAGAATGAGACCAAGTTTGGTTCAGAAGCAAAGGAAAACTTTATTCTTGGATCAGAGAATGGAGAGGTGCAAACTAGTGCTTTTCCCGACAGGCTGTGGGCGGGGCTGCTTTATAAGGATCTCCTCATCAGGGAGGGAAAGGTCGGAGTTCTCCCGGGGCTGGCACAGCTGTGCTGCTCATGCTCCAGATAGCAGTGCCAGGCACAGCATCTCCACATGCAACCCGTTGCTGAGGAACTGTGGTCCAAAGTGCTGAGTGCAAGGTCTCTGCAAGCGGCCCCCTATGAGCAAGTGAAACTAGACGAAGCGCAAAGGAAAAAACAAAACTTAGACTTTATTTTACTACCCAGATTCTATTTTTATTTCCTGGGAGTTGTTAATGAGCATTGCCAGTTAAAGATCCCTCCTCTGTCTTTTGACCTGCTCCTCACTCTTGAAGGGCGCTGAGGGGCGAAGGTCCATGTTCTGTAACTTCTTCCTGCTGATTTTGGGTGTCAGTCACCATAACCCTGTTTAGAGGAGCAGAACTTCTCCTCAGCTGCCTGTAGATATGTTTGATTGTCACCAGGCCTTAACACTAACTGTTCATACCCCTGAGCACCCACCATTTGTCTAACCTTTTGGACACAAAGGACACCAGACAATTTAAGATACATGGCTCAAATACTAACAAGAGAATAATGATCACATGACAAATGTTTTCCTAAAAATGCAGGTATCTAGGTCTTTCGCTTGTAGGCAAAAGTGTGCCCTGATGCTGAGGCTCACTGCCTTGGCCTGAATATCCCTGGTCACACTTTTGTTGTTTTTCAGAAGACAAGCTTCAGGGCAGAGAGTGGTTCACACAAGTAGTCAAGGGGTTCCATCACCCCAGGTTGTCTCTCAGAGGTTGGGGCTCAGGAGCCCTCTTTACTTGAGTGTGATATACCCACAGAATGATTCCTGAAACTTCAGGGCAGAATGGGTGGTTAGGATCACCAAGTGAGATCATTCCACTTAGGAGTGAGTTGGTTTTGTTGGCTGCCAGTTTTCTAGGATTTTAGGTTCACCCAGTCTCCTGGCTGGAAGGGGTGCAGGGCCAGGTCAGTGGGTGAAGGCAGCACCTGGTTACCATATTCCATAGGGGCTATCACGGTTTCTTCTACCTGGAGGGCATACTTGAGTTGTTCCATTTCAAGGGGGCTAAAGTGTCCCTTCTCTTGGGTTTGGGAATGGGTCTACCATACATGAGTTCAAATGCACTTAACTTTAACTTACTCCTTGGAGCTAACTGCATGTGGAGCAGGGCAATCAGAAGCAACTTAATCTGATTTTCTTGAGTTTCCTGACATAGTTTGGCTAAGACCCTTTTCAAGGTCTGATTGGACCTCTCTACTTTCCCCAGTGAATAGGGTCTCTGGGCTGAGTGCAAGGTCCATTTTATGCCCAGGGCACTTGTTAGCCCCTTCGTCACTTAAGACACAAATGCTGGACCATTATCACTTTGTAGGGATCCTGGGAGCCCAAACCTGAGGATTATTTCTTTTAGTAATGCCCTAGTCACTTCAGCTGAATGAGGAATGAGAAAAGGGGACTCACCCTTGGGGTATTAGCTCAAAAACTGGGACTAGTGGGGAATGCTTCTATCTGACCAGAAAATGTGTCTACTTGTACCAAGAGATATACCTGAAATTGCCTGGTACTCTGGGTATGACAGTGAAATCAACCTCCCAATCTTCTCCAGGATATGTCCCTCTGGTCTGAATGGGCCTTATCTGGGGGCCTCTGGGAGATCTGGTATTGGGGTTGTTCATTGTGTAGATGGGACATATCTCAAGAATTCAACTGATTATACTTTTCATGTCAGGAGTTACCATGACCTTAACTAACCAATTATATAGGGCTTCCCTCCCACAGTGAGTTCCTTGATGAGCCTTTCTGATGGCTTGACAAGCTGCGGTTGGGGAAAAGAAGTATTGCCGGTGTTCATCAACTAGCCACTCATGGCCTCCTCGTTCTCTACTGAAGCCCTGTTTTTGGGCTTTGTCTAACTCTTCCTTACTGTAGATTGGGTATTAATTGGATGGATCTGGACTTCAAGGTATGAGGGGTAATTGCCAAGTTACTGGTTCTAGGGCCGCCCTTTTGGCAGTTGCATCTGCCTTGTTGTTTTCCTTTATTACCTCTGCATTCCCGTTTTGGTGACACCTACAATGAATCAATGACACCTTTTTTGCAAGCTGTGCTGCTTCTAAGAGCTTCAGTATGCTTAAGCCATATTTCAACTGTTTATTCTCTGCAGTAGGCATGCCTGTTTCCTTCCAAATAGCCCATGTGCATGTAGGATGGCATATGCATACTGGGAATCTGTATAAACATTGAAGATCCTCCCAGTCCTGAGCTCTTAGGTGAGGACAATCAGTTCCACCTTTGGGGCAGAAGTCCCTGGGGATAGGTTTTGTGCTTCTTTGACTTGGGTCTGGGAGGTCACTGCATATCCTGCCAGCCTTTTCCCCTCTTTTATAAAACTGCTCCTCTCTGTAAACCATTCCTCATCGGCATTTGGGAGAGGTTCACTTCCTAGGTTGGGATGACTGGAATAGATCATGTCTATGGTTTCTATACAATCATGCTCTGGGGCCTTGTTTCTGTGGGTAGCAGGGTGGCAGGATCTAGCATGTGACAGGTTTTTATGGTAGCCACTGGGCTGTCTAAAAGCATAGGGTGAATTTGAATCGACTTTCCAGGGGATAGCCATTCTGTTCCCTTAGAACTTAACTAAAGTCTGAGCCTGGTGTGGCATTCATATAGTGACTGGTGACCAAACACTAACTTTCACCCTCCTTTAGCAGGGTTGTGGTAGCTCCTACTGCCCGTAGGCAAGGAGGCCATGCCTTAGCAGTTTGATCTAATTGTTTAAAGAAATAAGCAACCACTGGAGTAAGGGGTCCTAGTTTTTGAGCTGATGTGCCAAAGGTAGTTCCCCTTCTCTCATGAATGTAAAGGTCGAAGGGTTTAGCTAAATCTGAGAGGGCTAGGGCGGGGGCCTGAAGTAATTGCTTTTTCAACTCTTGAAAGGCCTCTTCATATTCTGAATTCCATTCAAAAGGATCATTATCCTTTCCTTTCAAATTTATTTATAGAAGTCTAGTTATTAGGCCGTAGTTAGGGATCCAGATGGGCAAAACCTGGCCACCTCCGAATGCTGTTTTCTACTTTTAGGAGTGGTGAGGCAGCAAATGGCTTCTTCTCCCTCCTGGGGTAGGCTTCTCTGGCCTTCTATAAAAATGAAGACTATGGACTTCGCTGGTGGTCCAGTGGGTAAGACTCCATGCTCCCAATGCAGGGGGTCCAGGTTCGATCCCTGGTTGGGGAACTAGATCGCACATGCATGCTGCAACTGAGTCCACATGCTGCAGCTAAGAAGTCTGCATGCCACAACAAAGATTCTGCGTGCTGCAACTAAGACCTGGCACAGCCAAAATAAATAAATTAGTTAAAAAAAATGAAGCCTAGGTAAGTCACCTGAGTTTATAATATTTGAGCCTTTTTTTTTTGGACACCTTATATCCTTTATGGGCTAGGTGGTTCAGAGTGATTACAGTATTTTTGTCAGAAGCCTCCTTAGTAGGGCTGGCAATCAGAATGTTGTCTACATACTGGAGGATTATTCCCTCCAGATGTAGATCTTTCAGGTCTTTAGCTAAAGTTTCCCCAAAGATGGTGGGGGACTTTTTGAATCCTTGGGGCAGGACTGTCTAGCAGTGTTGTTGTTTCTGTTGTGTGTTTGGGTCCTGCCATTCAAAAGCAAATATTTCTTATGACTGTGGAGCTAATGGAATACAGAAGAAGGCATCTTTAAAATCTAATACAGAATACCAGGTCCTGGTGGATGGTAGAGTGGCCAGCATGGTATAAGGTTAGGGACTACTGGAGGTATATCCCAGGTGGCTTCACTGACTGCCCTGAGGTCCTGTACAATCCGGCATTCCCCACTGGGTTTCTTTACAGGGAGAAAAGGGTATTACAGACTGATTAGCACGGTCTAATAAAGCCCTGGTCAATTAGGCTCTGTATAATGGGGGCAATGCCCAAGAAGGCCTCTCCAGGATACTGTTTTCTATTGGGCCATGTATGTCCAGGTTTTAGATGGACTGTCACAGGACTGGCTCCTACAGCTCGTTCCACCTGTCCCTGATTTATTAGAGATTTACTCCAGGGAGATCAACTTGCTCTGTCTGGGGAAGTTTTTTCCTCAGCCATTAACATTATCATCTTGTGCCATTTGTCTAAGGGAATGCCAGTCTCCAGTTTGTCTCCCATTAGGTGGATAGTAGCGCCCAATTTATGTAAGATATTTCTTCCTAGCAGGGATATAGACTATTCAGGGACATACAGGAAGGAATGGGTGAGCATGTGTTCATCCAATTTATATTCTAATGGCTCTATGAATGTCTGTTGTTGGGCCTGCCCTGATACCCCCGTAATTTTACACCTCTTATGACTTGAGTTTAGCTGATCTGGTGTTCAGAACTGAGTAAGTGGCTCTGGTGTCAGCTAAGAATTTGACAGTTTTCCCTCCTACGTCCAATGTCAACCAGGGCTCCTTGGGGATCAGCTGGAGTCCTGGCTTAGGAGCCCTCTGGCCCCATCATTCTCCATCTATTTGGACCATCTGCCTTTGAGGGTAATGGCCAGGATCTGACATTTCCCTTTGGGGGCAGTGAGGGCATTCTCCTTTTCAGTGTCTCTCTGGTTTACGTATGGTGCAACGATTGGGCCCTAGTTTCCTTGGCTTGCTATCCCTCAGTGGGAGCTGGGCGCCACTCACCAGAGTTGAGTGTCTCCGTGGACAGTTAGTTCAGATTCCCATGCCAACCAATTGACATTGGAGGGCAGCAGCTTGCCTCTGGGCCTTTTTATTCTCTGACTTTTCTTCCTCTGTATCTGGGTTATTAAACACCCTCAACCCTCAGTAGGCAACCTTGACCAGGCGATAGGTCGGGGCATCTGGTGTGTTTCAATTTTCTGAAGTTTATGCCTAATGTTGGGGGCATTTTGGGAAATAAAATATGACCTCAGGATTGCATTCCCTTCCAATGACTCAGAGCCAGCGGTAGTAGATTTAGAGGCCTTCCAAGAGATGCTCTAGGAATCCTGGAGGGTCTTCCATTGGCTCCTGATTGATTTCCTTTATGTTATTCCAACTGACAGGTTTCTGTCCTCCTCCTTGGATTCCCTTTAGGATCATATTTTTATAACAAGTCAGTCTCTGTCTTCCACCCCCTTCTCCATTGTCTTGATGGTCCCACTTGGGTTTGGTATCTGGGATCACTTGATTCCGTGGTCTGAAAACAGCATGACCTGCATTGTTTCTGTTCTCTTTGGTTTTTCTTGCCTCATTAGGAGTACTTTGAGGAGGTTCTGGGTGTCAACCCAGGTGGGGTCATGGGTCTGAAAGATTCCCCTACTCAGATACAGGACGCCTCTGGATTTTCCCACAACCTCTTACTATGACTTTTACAGCTATACAGGTCAGAAGTGGTAAATGGGATGTGTACCTAGATGAGCCCTTCTTCTCCATCGGGACCTGCTTGAAAGGGAGTACTTTTCCTGGTGGGTTGTTAGACCCTGGATGATAATTAGTCATGTAAATACCCCAAGATTTGACCCAAATAAGATTTCTGGTTCAGGAAATTTGGCACAAAAATAATAATGGATTCCTCAAAAGACCAAAATAGAAGGCATCCATATGGTGTGGACTCTGATATAACTGGAGGTCTCCCTTGAATTTTTTTTTTTTTGTGGTACGCGGGCCTCTCACTGTTGTGGCCTCTCCCGTTGCGGAGCACAGGCTCTGGACGCGCAGGCCCAGCGGCCATGGCTCATGGGCCCAGCCGCTCCGCAGCATGTGGGATCTTCCCGGACCGGGCCACGAACCCGTGTTCCCTGCATTGGTAGGCAGACTCTCAACCACTGCGCCACCAGGGAAGCCCTGAATTTTATTTTTTTATACAACAGGTTCTTATTAGTTATCTCTGTTACACATATTAGTGTATATATTTCAATCTCAGTCTCCCAATTCATCCCACCACCACCACCACCCCCGCCCCCTTTCCACCCTTGGTGTACATATGTTTGTTCTTTATATCTGTGTCTCTATTTCTGCCTTGCAAACTGGTTAGTCTGCACCATTTGTCTAGATCCCACATATATGCGTTAATATACAATATTTGTTTTAATCTTTCTGACTTACTTCACTCTGACAGTCTCTAGGTCCATCCACGTCTCTACAAATGACCCAATGCCATTCCTTTTTGTGGCTGAGTAATATCCCATTGTATATATGTATCACATCTTCTTTATCCATTCGTCTGTCGATGGGCATTTAGGTTGCTTCCATGACCTGGCTATTGTAAATAGTGCTACAATGAATATTAGGGTGCATGTGTCTTTTTGAATTATGGTTTTCTCTGGGTATATGCCCAGTAGTGGGATGGCTGAGTCACATGGTAATTCTATTTTTAGTTTTTTAAGGAACCTCCATACTGTTTTCCATAGTGGTTGCATCAATTTACATTCCTACCAACAGTGCAAAAGGGTTCCCTTTTCTCCACACCCTCTCCAGCATTTGTTGTTTGTGGATTTTCCGATGATGGCCATTCTAACTGATGTGAGATGATACCTCATTGTAGTTTTGATTTGCATTTCTCTAATAATTAGTGATGCTGAGCAGCTTTTCATGTGCCTTTTGGCCATCTGTACATCTTCTTTGGAGAATGTCTATTTAGGTCTTCTGCCCATTTTTTGACTGGGTTGTTTGTTTTTTTAATATTGAGCTGCATGAGCCGTTTATGTATTTTGGAGATTAATCCTTTGTCCATTGATTCATTTGCAAATATTTTCTCCCATTCTGAGGGTTGTCTTTTCATCTTATTTATAGTTTCCTTTGCAGTGCAAAAGACTTTAAGTTTCATTAGGTCCCTTTTGTTTATTTTTGTTTTTATTTCCACTACTCTAGGAGGTGGGTCAAAAAAGATCTTGCTGTGATTTGTGTCAAAGTGTGTTCTGCCTATGTTTTCCTTTAAGAGTTTTATTGCGTCTGGTCTTATATTTAGGTCTTTAATCGATTTTAAGTTTATTTTTGTGTACGGTGTTAGGGAATGTTCTATTTTCATTCTTTTACATGTGGCTGTCCAGTTTTCCCAGCACCACTTACTGAAGAGACTGTCTTTTCTGCATTGCATATCCTTGCCTCCTTTGTCATAGATTAGTTGACCATAGGTGTGTGGGTTTCTCTCTGGGTTTTCTATCCTGTTCCATTGATCTATATTTCTGTTTTTGTGCCAGTACCATATTGTCTTGATTACTGTAGCTTTGTTGTATAGTCTGAAGTCAGGGAGTCTGATTCCTCCAGCTCCTTTTTTTCCCTCAAGATTGCTTTGGCTATTCAGGGTCTTTTGTGTCTCCATACAAATTTTAAAAGTTTTTGTTCTAGTTCTGTGAAAAATGCTGTTGGTGGTTTGATAGGGATTGCATTGAATCTGTAGATTGCTTTTGGTAGTATAGTCATTTTCACAATGTTTATTCTTCCAATCTAAGAACATGGTATATCCATCTGTTTGTGTCATCTTTGATTTCTTTCATCAGTGTCTTATAGTTTTCTGAGTACAGGTCTTTTACCGCCTTAGGTAGGTTTATTCCTAGGTATTTCATTTTTTTAGTTGCAGTGGTGAATGGGATTGTTTCCTTAATTTCTCTTTCTGATCTTTCATTGTTAGTGTATAGGAATGCAAGAGATTTCTGTGCATTAATTTTGTATCCTGCAACTTCATTCCAAATTCATTGATTAGCTCTAGTAGTTTTCTGGTGGCATCTTTAGGATTCTCTATGTATAGTATAATGTCATCTACAAACAGTGACAGTTTTACTTTTTCTTTTCCAATTTGTATTCCTTTTATTTGTTTTTCTTCTCTGACTTCCATGGCTAGGACTTCCAAAACTATGTTGAATAATAGTGGTGAGAGTGGACATCCTTGTCTTGTTCCTGATCTTAGAGGAAATGCTTTCAGTTTTTCACCATTGAGAATGATGTTTGCTGTGGGTTTGTCATGTATGGCCTTTATTATGTTGAACTAGGTTCTCTCTATGCCCAATTTTGGAGAGTTTTTATCATAAATGGGTGTTGAATTTTGCCAAAAGCTTCTTCTGCATCTACTGAGATGATCCTATGGTGTTTATTCTTCAATTTGTTAATATGGTGTATCACATTGATTGATTTGCGTATATTGAAGAATCCTTGCATCCCTGAGATAAATCCCACTTGATCATGGTGTATGCTCCTTTTAATGTGTTGTTGGATTCTCTTTGCTAGGATTTCGTTGAGGATTTTTGCATCTGTATTCACAGTGATATTGGTCTGTAGTTTTCTTTTTTTGTGGTGTCTTTGTCGGGTTTTGGTATCAGGGTGATGGTGGCTTCATAGAATGAGTTTGTGAGTGTTCCTCTGCAATTTTTTGGAAGAGTTTGAGAAGGATGGGTGTTAGCTCTTTTCTAAATGTTTGATAGAACTCATCTGTGAAGCCATCTGGTTCTGAACTTTTGTTTGTTGGAAGATTTTTAATCATAGTTTCAATTTCAGTGCTTGTGATTGGTCTGTTCATATTTTCTGTTTTCTCCTGGTTCAGCCTGGAAGGCTATACCTTTCTAAGAATTGGTCCATTTCTTTGTGGTTGTTCGTTGTTCGTTTTATTGGCATAGAGTTGCTTCTAGTAGTCTCTTATGATGCTTTGTATTTCTGCAGTGTCCATTGTAACTTCTCCTTTTTCAATTCTAATTTTATTGATTTGAGTCCTCTCCCTCTTCTTCTTGATGAGCCTGGCTAAAGATTTATCAATTTTGTTTATCTTCTCAAAGAATCAGCTTTTAGTTTTATTGATGTCTGCTGTTGTTTTCTTTGTTTCTATTTCATTTATTTCTGCTCTGATCTTTATGATTTCTTTCCTTGTACGAACTTTGGGTTTTGTTTGCTCTTTCTCTAGTTCCTTTAGGTGTAAGGTTAGATTGTTTATTTGAAATGTTTCTTGTTTCTTGAGGTAGGAGTGTATTGCTATAAACTTACCTCTTAGAACTGCTTTTGCTTCATCCCATAGGTTTTGGATCATTGTGTTTTTGTTTTCATTTGTCTCTAGGTATTTTTTGATTTCCTTTTTGATGTCTTCAGAGGTCTCTTGGTTATTTAATACTGTATTGGTTAGCTTCCATGTGTTTGTGCTTTTTACGTTTTTTTTTTCCCCCTATAATTGATTTCTAACCTCATAGCAGTGTGGTCAGAATAGATGCTTGATATGATTTCAATTTCCTTAAATTAACCGAGACTTGATTTGTGACCCAAGATATGATCTATCCTGGAGAATGTTCCTTATGCACTTGAGTAGAAAGTGTAATCTGCTGTTTTTGTTTTTTTTTTCATTTTAACATCTTTATTGGAGTATAATTGCTTTACACTGGTATGTTAGTTTCAGCTTCACAACAAAATGAATCAGTTATATATATACATATGTTCCCATATCTCTTCCCACTTGCATCTCCCTCCCTCCCACCCTCCCTAGACCACCCCTCCAGGCAGTCACAAAGCACCGAGCTGATCTCCCTGTGCTATGCGGCTGCTTCCCACTAGCTATCTACCTTACGTTTGGTAGTGTATATATGTCCATGCCTCTCTCTCACTTTGTCACAGTTTACCCTTCCCCCTCCCCATAGCCTCAAGTCCATTCTTTAGTAAGTCTGTGTCTTTATTCCTGTTTCACCACTAGGTTTTTCATGACATTTTTTTTTCTTAAATTCCATATATATGTGTTAGCATACGGTATTTGTCTCTCTCTTTCTGACTTACTTCACTCTGTATGACAGACTCTAGGTCTATCCACCTCCTTACAAATAGCTCAATTTCATTTCTTTTTATGGCTGAGTAATATTCCATTGTATATATGTGCCACATCTTCTTTATCCATTCATCTGATGATGGACACTTAGGTTGTTTCCATTTCTGGGCTATTGTAAATAGAACTGCAATGAACATTTTGGTACATGACTCTTTTTGAATTATGGTTTTCTCAGGGTATATGCCCAGTAGTGGGATTGCTGGGTCATATGGTAGTTCTATTTGCAGTTTTTTAAGGAACCTCCATACTGTTCTCCACAGTGGCTGTATCAATTTACATTCCCACCAACAGTGTAAGAGGGTTTCCTTTTCTCCACACCCTCTCCAGCATTTATTGTTTTTAGATTTTTTGATGATGGCCATTCTGACTGGTGTGAGATGATATCTCATTGTAGTTTTGATTTGCATTTCTCTGATGATTAGTGATGTTGAGCATTCTTTCATGTGTTTGTTGGCAGTCTGTATATCTTCTTTGGAGAAATGTCTATTTAGGTCTTCTGCCCATTTTTGGATTGGGTTGTTTGTTTTTTTGTTATTAAGCTGCATGACCTGCTTATAAATTTTGGAGATTAATCCTTTGTCAGTTGCTTCATTTGCAAATATTTTCTCCCATTCTGAGGGTTGTCTTTTGGTCTTGTTTATGGTTTCCTTTGCTGCGCAAAAGCTTTTAAGTTTCATTAGGTCCCATTAATTTATTTTTGTTTTTATTTCCATTTCTCTAGGAGGTGGGTCAAAAAGGATCTTGCTGTGATTTATATCATAGAGTGTCCTGCCTATGTTTTCCTCTAAGAGTTTGATAGTTTCTGGCCTTACATTTAGGTCTTTAATCCATTTTGAGCTTATTTTTGTGTATGGTGTTAGGGAGTGATCTAATCTCATACTTTTACATGTAGCTGTCCAGTTTTCCCAGCACCACTTATTGAAGACGCTGTCCTTTCTCCACTGTACATTCCTGCCTCCTTTATCAAAGATAAGGTGACCATATGTGCGTGGGTTTATCTCTGGGCTTTCTATCCTGTTCCATTGATCTATATTTCTGTTTTTGTGCCAGTACCATACTGTCTTGATTACTGTAGCTTTGTAGTATACTCTGAAGTCAGGAAGCCTGATTCCTCCAGCTCCATTTTTCGTTCTCAAGATTGCTTTGGCTATTCGGGGTCTTTTGTGTTTCCATACAAATTGTGAAATGTTTTGTTCTGGTTCTGTGAAAAATGCCAGTGGTAGTTTGATAGGGATTACATTGAATATGTAGATTGCTTTGGGTAGTAGAGTCATTTTCACAATGTTGATTCTTCCAATCCAAGAACATGGTATATCTCTCCATCTATTTGTATCATCTTTAATTTCTTTCATCAGTATGTTATAATTTTCTGCATACAGGTCTTTTGTCTCCTTTGGTAGGTTTATTCCTAGATATTTTATTCTTTTTGTTGCAATGGTAAATGGGAGTGTTTTCTTGATTTCACTTTCAGATTTTTCGCCATTAATGTATAGGAATGCCAGAGATTTCTGTGCATTAATTTTGTATCCTGCTACTTTACCAGATTCATTGGTTAGCTCTAGTAGTTTTCTGGTAGCATCTTTAGGATTCTCTATGTATAGTATCATGTCATCTGCAAACAGTGACAGCTTTACTTCTTCTTTTCTGATTTGGATTCCTTTTATTTCCTTTTCTTCTCTGATTCCTGTGGCTAAAACTTCCAAAACTATGTTGAATAAGATTGGTGAGAGTGGGCAACCTTGCCTTGTTCCTGATATTAGTGGAAATGCTTTCAGTTTTTCACCATTGAGGATGATGTTGCCTGTGCATTTGTCATATATGGCCTTTATTTGTTGAGGAAAGTTCCCTCTAGGCCTACTTTCTGGAGGGTTTTTATCATAAATGGGTGTTGAATTTTGTCAAAAGCTTTCTCTGCATCTATTGGGATGATCATATGGTTTTTCTCCTTCAGTTTGTTAATATGGTGTATCACGTTGATTGATTTGCATATATTGAAGAATCCTTGCATTCCTGGAATAAACCCCACTTGATCATGGTGTATGATCCTTTTAATGTGTTGTTGGATTCTGTTTGCTAGTATTTTTGCATCTATGTTCATTAGTGATATTGGCCTGTAGTTTTCTTTCTTTGTGACATCCTTGTCTGGTTTTGGTATCAGGGTGATGGTAGTCTCGTAGAATGAGTTTGGGAATGTTCCTCCCTCTGCTATATTTTGGAAAAGTTTGAGAAGGATAGGTGATAGCTCTTCTCTAAATGTTTGATAGAATTCGCCTGTGAAGCCATCTGGTCCTGGGCTTTTCCTTGTTGGAAGATTTTTAATCACAGTTTCAATTTCAGTGCTTGTGATTTGTCTATTCATATTTTCTATTTCTTCCTGATTCAGTCTTGGCAGGTTGTGCCTTTCTAAGAATTTGTGCATTTCTTCCAGGTTGTCCATTTTATTGGCATAGAGTTGCTTGTAGTAATCTCTCATGATATTTTGTATTTCTGCCGTGTCTGTTGTTACTTCTTTTTCATTTCTAATTCTATTGATTTCAGTCTTCTCCCTTTTTTCTTGATGAGTCTGGCTAATGGTTTATCAATTTTGCTTATCCTTTCAAAGAACCAGCTTTTAGTTTTATTGATCTTGGTATCGTTTCCTTCATTTCTTTTTCATTTATTTCTGATGTGATTTTTATGATTTCTTTCCTTCTGCTAACTTTGGGTTTTTTTGTTCTTCTTTCTCTAATTGCTTTAGGTGCAAGGTTAGGTTTTTTATTTGAGATGTTTCCTGTTTCTTAAGGTAGGATTGTATTGCTATAAACTTCCCTCTTAGAACTGCTTTTGCTGCATCCCATAGATTTTGAGTCGTCGTGTCTCCATTGTCATTTGTTTCTAGGTATTTTTTGATTTCCTCTTTGATTTCTTCAGTGATCACTTCGTTATTAAGTAGTGTATTGTTTAGCCTCCATGTGTTTGTATTTTTTACAGATCTCTTCCTGTAATCGATATCTAGTCTCATAGCGCTGTGGTCAGAAAAGATACTTGATACAATTTCAATTTTCTTAAATTTACCAAGGCTTGATTTGTGACCCAAGATGTGATCTATCCTGGAGAATGTTCCGTGCACACTTTAGAAGACAGTGTAATCTGCTGTTTTTGGATGGAATTTACTATAAATACCAATTATGTCTGTCTGGTCTATTGTGTCATTTAAAGCTTGTGTTTCCTCATTTATTTTCTGTTAGGATGATCTGTCCATTGATGTAAGTGAGGTGTTAACGTCCCCCACTATTATTGTGTTGCTATCAATTTCCTATTTTATAGCTGTTAGAATTTGCCTTATGTATGAGGTGCTCTTATGTTGGGTGCATATGTATTTATAACTGTTATATCTTCTTCTTAGATTGATCCCTTGATCATTATGTAGTGTCCTTCCTTGTCTCATATAACATTCTTTATTTTAAAGTCTATTTTATCTGATATGAGTATTGCTACTCCAGCTTTCTTTGGATTTCCATTTGCATAGAATATCTTTTTCCATCCCCTTACCTTGAGTCTGTATGTGTCCCTAGGTCTGAAGTGGGTCTCTTGTAGACAATGTATATATGGGTCTTGTTTCTGTATCCATTCAGCGATCCTGTGTCTTTTGCTTGGAGCATTAATCCATTCGCATTTAAAGTAATTATTGATATGTATGTTCCTATGACCATTTTCTTAATTGTTTTGGATTTGTTTTTGTAGGTCCTTTTCTTTTCTTGTGTTTCCCACTTAGGGAAGTTCCTTTATCATTTGTTGTAGAGCTGGTTTGGTGGTGATGAATTCTCTTAGCTTTTATTTGTCTGTAAAGCTTTTGATTTCTCCATCAAATCTGAATGAGATCCTTGTTGGGTAGAGTAATCTTGTTTGTAGTTGCTTCCCTTTCATCACTTTAAATATATCGTGCCACTCCTTTCTGGCTTGTAGAATTCCTTCTGAGAAATCAGCTGTTAACCTTATGGGGGTTCCTTTGTATGTTATTTTCCCATGTTGCTTTTAATAATTTTTCTTTGTCTTTAATTTTTGTCAGTTGAGTACTCTGTGTCTTGGTGTGTTTCTCCTTGGGTTTATCCTGCCTGGGACTCTCTGCACTTCCTGGACTTGGGTGGCTATTACCTTTCCCACGTTAGGGATGTTTTTGACTATAAACTCTTCAAATATTTCTCAGTTCCATTCTCTCTCTCTTCTCCTTCTGGGACCCCTAGAATGAATATGTTGTTGCGTTTAATGTTGTCCCAGTGGTCTCTTAGGCTGTCTTCATTTCTTTTCATTCTTTTTTCTTTATTGTGTTCTGCAGCAGTGAATTCCACCATTCTGTCTTCCAGGCCCCTTATCTGTTCTTCGGCCTCAGTTATTCTGCTATTTATTCCTTCTAGTATATTTTTCACTTCAGTTATTCTATTGTTCATCTCTGTTTATTTGTTCTTTAATTCTTCTAGGTGTTTGTTCTTTAATTCTTCTAGGTCTTTATTAAGCATTTCTTGCATCTTCTTGATCTTTGCCTCCATTGTTTTTCCAAGGTCCTGGATCATCTTCACTATAATTATCCTGAATTCTTTTTCTGGAAGATTGCCTATCTCCACTTCATTTAGTTGTTTTTCTGGGGTTTTATCTTGTTCCTTCATCTGGTACATAGTCCTCTGCCTGTTCATTTTGTCCACCTTTCTGTGAATATGGTTTTCAGTCCACAGGCTCTAGGATTGTAGTTCTTCTTGCTTCTACTGTCTTCTCTCTGGTGGATGAGGCTATCTAAGAGTCTGTGCAAGCTTCCTGATGGGAGGGACTGGTGGTGGGTAGAGCTTGGTGTTGCTCTGGTGGGCATAGCTCAGTCAAACTTTAATTTCCTTCTCTGCTGATGGTTGGGAGTGAATTCCCTCCCTGTTGGTTGTTTGGCCTGAGGTGACCCAGCACTGGAGCCTACAGGCTCTTTGGCGGACTTTGGGAGGGCTCATGCCAAGGAGTACTTCCCAGAACTTCTGCTGCCAGTGTCCTTGTCCCCGTGGTGAGCCATAGCCACCCCCTGCCTCTGCAGGAGACCCTCCAACACTAGCATTTAGTTCTGGCTCAGTCTCCTGTGGGGTCACTGCTCCTTCCCCCTAAGTCCTGATGTGCACATTACTTTGTGTGTGCCCTCCAAGAGTGGAGTCTCTTTTATCCCCAGTCCTGGTCAAAGTCCTGTAATCAAATTCCACTAGCCTTCAAAGACTGAATCTCTGTGAATTTCCCCTCTCATTACCAGACCCCCAGGTTTGGAAGCCTGAAGTGGGGCTCAGAACCTTCACTCCAGTGGGTGGACCTCTGTGGTATAATTGTTCTCCAGTTTGTGAGTCACCCACCCATCATTTATGGGATTTGATTTCATTGTGATTGTTCCTCTCCTACCGTCTCATTTGGGCTTCTCCTTTGTCTTTGGATGTGGAGTATCTTTTTTGGTGAGTTCCAGTGCCTTCCTGTCATGATTGTTCAGCAGTTAGTTGTGATTCTGGTGCTCTCACAAGAGAGAGTGAGTGCACATCCTTCTACTCTGCCACCTTGAACCCATCTGAGTGTGTCCAGGATGATGCCTGCTCTCCACAACTTATCCAGATTGTCTTTCCTCCATGGAAGGAGGATTATAAACCATTTCTTAATCGTATTCATTCTCCTTACAGATCTTGGGATTTGTTAGCCTCTGTAGTTGCATGAGCCAGTCAGCCAATTCCTTATAATGAATCAATCTCACATAAGTCCTTTTAGCCCTTTTCCTTCACTTTTGGTCAGTAATCCTTTTCTTGGCTAGTTTGCTGATTTTTTCCATCTAAGATATGCCACAAGATTGATGGCCTGAGACCTTCAATTTCAGCTTTCCTTCTTTTGCAAGTTAGGATTGGGTTTGGGTCAACTCCTCACAAAACTTTTTTTATTGCTACCATTTAAAGGTTAGTTCTGATCCAGGAACCTATCAATTTGAACATCAATTAGATCATGTTCGAGGGGGGTGGTTCGGTACTGCCGGGTCACGGAGCTCCCTGCAATCGGCTATGTCAGACTCCTCCGCCTTGAATTTGTATTTAGTCTTTCCTCAGTCAGAATATCCCACAGGAGTTTAGATGGGACTGCCTCTGGGCCAGAACAGGTTAGCCACATTAGTTCCTGACTAACTTGGTGCATTAGGGAGTGGCACAGCTGTCTGAGATGGTGGTCTTCTCTTTTGTCCTTTCTGCAGAAAAGGAGGAGTTTGCAGACTTCCTGCTTGGTGAGAGCTAAAAGCATGTGGGATTCCCAACAGGATACTCACCATATTGCTGGGCAGCTGGAATTCTGTGCTGGTACTGGGAGGGGAGCCCTTGGAACTTCAGTTGATAAAGAATCACCCAAGATTCACCTCACAAGCAGAAAGGGGAGGAGAGGTTGCACAGTGTGTATTTCCTGTTCTTGCCAGCAGCTCACAGCTTCTTAATAATGGGGTTCCTGGTCTTGTGTGTGGCTCACAGAGCTCCCCAGCCCACTTCAGAGATACTGGCACTTACTGAAAGAGGTCAAGCCACTGTCACATATCTACCTTGGGACCCTTTTACACTCAGGCATCTTCAGTGCCTTTCCTTGAACTCAGATTGTGCATCCTTATTCCATTTTGCCTAGTGGTCTTTAATAACTGGCCTTTTCCTGGTCTTACTTCTTGGCTCACAGGTCTGGCCACTTCCCTTTATCAAACCGAAAGTGACTATGGAGAATGTGACTGTTGAACCCTGGAGGTTGGTGAGCCCAGTGAATAGATGTAGGCAAAAAGGCCATGATCTATCCCTTTGTGGTTCCCAAAATTTTGTTACCAACCCTCCTACAGGTGCCCAACAAGGCTACTTCTGCCTGGTGTCATTTGAGCCAATAAAACAAGACCAAGTTCAGTTCAGAAGCAAAGGAAGCCTTCATTCTTTGATCAAAGAATCGAGTGGTGTGAGCTTGCACCCTAGAGTACATGCTCTCCCTGAAAGGGCATGAGGAGAATGGCTGCTTTATAGAGTTCTTGTCTGCAGGGAGAGGAGGGAGAGAGGCAGGGTTCTTATAGATGGGGTGCAGTTTTGTTGCTCACAGTGCTCCAGATTGAGATGCCAGATGCAGCATCTCTACAAACGGCCTGATGAGCTGAAGCGTCAGTTGCAGCCATTTTGCACCAGGAGCTCTGGTCTGAAGTGCTGGGTGCAGGACCTCTGCATGTGGTACCCTATGAACAAGTGAAACTAGACTAAGACAAAGGAAAAGGTTAGACTTCATTTTATTACCCAGATTCTATTTTTATTTCCTGAGAATTGTTAATAGGCTCTTATGGTGACACTTTTAAGGATGAATGATAACAGCACATCTTTGCATAAGAGGAATGATTCAGCAGGGAGGAAAGTTTGGTTGATTGTAGAAGAGAGAAGGGATAACTAAGGAGCAAAATTCTTGAGAGAAGATGAGGGACTTCCTGTTTGATGCTTAAGAGTAGGGAGAAAATATCTTAAAATATTAATCTTTGTTCTCCCCGGCCAACATCCTTGTATGAAATCTTGCATATGTAATTTTGTATTTTTTCTCTTAAAGAGAGATCCTAAACTGCATAAGTTTGAAGCCAGTAAAAACCTGAATCCAGCTGTAAGGGGGAGTATTGATGCCATCCCACAATGCAGGGGTACTTGGTTTTGAGCCTGCCTGTCTTAAGTTCGGAGAATTATTCTTAGCTTTTGTTTGTTTATTTTTAATTTTAGACTAGAATTTCTCTCAGTGGCTATGGGCTCATTTAACAGGTAGATAATCTAGCATTATATGCACCAATCTGGGAGGCCTGTGGAGTGTGTCATTACTTATGAGAACAATTTCCAATTTTCTATAAGGGCAAGTCCAGCAGTGTCAGAACAGGCTGACCTTCATATTTAGATGTACTTTTCTCCTCATATTTATTTGCTGCTGCCTCAAAAAAGAGAGAATGGGCATATTGGCCAAACAGAGATATACACCATAAAACCCTTGCTTTTCTAACTAGAGTTGCATCCATAGTGTTTCCCAAATTAAAGTTAAAATGTTTGGATTTTTAAGACATCTCAGTACCTGATGAAGGGAACAAGAGACCAGGAAGAAAAAATTTTAAGACACCAGCAGTTGTTCTTCTAAGAATGGGAAATATGTTCAGAGAGACAACAAATAATAGGATAAAAATGATCCACTCACTTTCCAGAAGCATTCTAGATAGATTGCAATTTCTGAAGTTGAACACATATGTGAGCATACTAAAGAGTTATTCATCAACAGCATTATATCCAAATCCCAGAGCTTTAGGTATGGTCTAGCATGGTGGTATGAAAGGAACCTGACCAAGTATAATTCCATGGACTATGGCATTCTAAGTAATCGTGCACTAAAATAAACTAGTATTCTGTCCCTGGAGTTTGAGCCACCTTATACTGTCTGCCAGGGAGACATTGGAGGTCATACCTGGACTTGAAGAGTAAGAATGGTCAAATACCCAGGACTAAGGAGGATCAAGAGAAAAATCTACTTCATCTGCCCTGTGTATGAAATGGGGTGGGTTATCAATTTGAAAGGGTGCCCAAAAGTGTTTCCAGGGCCTCTGCCAGTTTTCAAAGTTCAATGGAGAAGGTAATTGCGGGGGAGGGTGGTAAACTACCTAGAGGCATTTATCTATTTAGATGACATAATCATTTTTGGCAGGATTCTGGAAAAACTAGAGCAAAGACTTCTTAAAGTTAGGAAGGGCAAGGCTTTGGATGTGCCCTGATTAGTATTAATGCTGACAAACCTTTATTAATTATGATGGGCAAGTAAAGACACAGCATAAAGTTCACAGTTCCTGAAAAAAATATCTGATAGCTCCAATAATATCAAATTAAAAACTTTCTTTGAGGTTAGTGATGACCAGAGGACACTGAAGAGTATTTCCTAATTGCTAAACCATTAACAATTTGACAGATTACCCCCTCAAGGAAGGCCACAGAGCACACGGCATGTGGCCATATGGCCATGTTTCTTCTCCAACTTTTCAGGGATTACTGGTTGAAAGCCTGTGACCAGGCAATCGTGGAAACACATTCTGGCTACTTACCTGGAGACTATTCAAAGCAGGAAGCCTCTGAAATCAGCGTGCATGGATTTTTCTGACCCTGGACTTGGTGCTTGTAATCTGATCCAGTTTGTTTTACAGGCTATCTTACTTGGCAACACATATTATAAACATGAGTTTTTAAAGTACAGGAGGTTTCAACTTCCGTTCTTAAAAACGAACTCATTTATTTTACAGCCTCTAGACAAGGTGAGATCTAGAATGCTTGTTTGGAAAGAAAGAGGAAGGACAAGTTTACTTCAGGTAGGGAAGGTAGGAAGGAAGGAAGGAAGGAAGGGAGGAAGGAAGGGAGGGAGGGAGGAAGATGAGCTACAAAAGATATATATATATATATATATAGATATAGATATAGATATATAGAGATATATCTATATCTCTCTCTATATACATATTCCAATTTTTCCTAAATCGGTTTTTACAGTGTGCCTTTATTTTCTGATTTCAAGAAGTGTGATTTCCCCAAAAGTCAGTTTCACAAACATAAATTAATAATTCTTAAGCCAAATGAAAATGACTTTTTTAAAAATAAATTTATTTATTTATTTATTATTTATTTTTGGCTGTATTGGGTCTTTGTTGCTGTGCGCGGGCTTTCCCTAGTTGGGGTGAGTGGGGCCTACTCTTCGTTGCGGTGCAGGGGCTTCTCATTGCGGTGGCTTCTCTTGTTGTGGAGCACAGGCTCTAGGCACGTGGGCTTCAGCAGTTGTGGCACGCAGGCTCAGTAGTTGTGGCACATGGGCTCAGTTGCCCCGGGCATGTGGGATCTTCCCGGGCGAGGGCTCGAACCTGTGTCCTCTGCATTGGCAGGTGGTTTCTTAGCCACTGCACCACCAGGGAAGTCCCGAAAATGACTTCTGATTATCTATACTCCCATTCATCTCTGATAGTGCCAATAATCAGAAGGTACAGAATGAAAGTAGGCTCAGATTCTCCAGGTACAGAAAATAAGGCCGAGGAAAATGCAGCATGTCAATCAAAGTCTTATGGTAAATCAGTAATAAAGCTAGGAATAAAACGTTCATGTTCTAACTTCCAGTGATAGGGTCACTAATTTACACTATTCTGCTTCTAATGAGCTCTGATTATTTTAAATATAAAAGTTCAGTTCTTTCACAATGCTAAGCATGCTGCAGGCTGCGTTGTATTCATGGCATCCCTGGAAATAGAAATGGAAAAGTCCGATTAGGTCATCTTGTCCACTTCCTGGAGACACAACTACCTCCATTCAACTGCAATGGCTCAGCTGATGAAAATTTCATTGTGAGTTGAGAACTGATTGCAGAACACAGTCAGCAATAGGAATTAGGCTGAATGGGATGATGGAATGGGCTTATTAAAAAAAAAAAAGGCAGAAACCAATTGGGGAAACACTAGGGGGGTATTTTTCTCTCGCAGCACCACACTCTAAGTGACCGTTAGAGGTCATAATTCATCTGTGGACAAGGGTATTGGGTTTATTCTAAATAAATGTGAAAAATAGTACATCTTTCTTAGGAAGACCATTCAACAGAACTGAATTCCTAGCAGTCCCTGAAGTCAGTTCTATTTTGTTCTGTTCTCATAAGCTGAATTTCAAATCAGGGTAGAAACAAAAAGATCTGGTAGAAAGTGGATGTTTCTTTAACACATAAGAAAATTTAGCTCCCTGATGTTTGTGCAGCTTTCCATGATACCTCATCCTCTGCTTTTGTAAACTAGCAAGTCATCAGAAAAGACACTTTACTAGTCACCTTAACAAGCCCAGGTAAACCCCTTAGGCTTCACTTCCCGTCTTTACCTCATCACAGTGCCCATTTTGTTACTTCTTTGACTTTAACTCTTGGAGGTACGGTAGTTAAGTGACTTGCCTAACATCATAAGACAAATAGTTAATAGGGGAGCTTGACTAGAACCTGCCTCCTGATCTATTTCTCCTACTGCATCCCTGTTCTAGCTAATGCTATGACCATCCACCAAGATGGAATCATGAACTCCATCCTCCTTATCCGTTGGGAGGGCAAGTCTTTTAATTCTACCTCAGAACTATCTTCTGAACTGGTCACATCCTTTCCATCCTTATTGCTTCTACCTTCCTCTACCCTTTTTTATCTGTCACCTGAACTCTAGCAACAGTTTTCTAAATGATTTCCTTGCCACAGATTTCTCCCGTCTCTAATCCACCTTCATTTTATACAGTTTCCAAAGAAACAATTATGCTTATGTCCCTTTTGTATGCAAAGACATCCAAATTCCTTCAAGTGACATCCCAAATCTAATCAAACTACTTCCAGAATACCTATCTATATTTTTTTTTACTATACTCTTTATCCACTCTTGCTAACCATTATGAATATTATGTTATTTTAAAAAACACAACATGCCCTTTTAAGTCTCTATGTCGTTAGAATTAAATTTGGACTTATGGGACAGAAAAAAAATGTTATAAGTGGTTCACACAAGAAATAAATTTGAATTCCTTTCACATAAAAGAAGTTGAGAGATAGGCAGTCTGAGGATGGTGTGGCAGCCCCACAATTATCTCAGCCCCAGACTCCTCTCTTTCTGTCTTACCATTGTCAGCACTTGCTTCCATACTTCTTAAATATGCTCAGAACCCAAGGTGGCTTCCAGAGCTCTAATGATCACATTTGAGTTCCAAACTGACATCAAGAAGAAATATTCCTTCCTTTCCCTTTAAGGAAACTTCTTGGAAGTCTCACATCATATTCTTACATCTCATTGTATAGAACTTTGTCACATGGCCATGCAGAGTTACTTGAGAAGCTGCAAAATGTAGATTTTGAGCTGTGTTTTTTTCCAACCCCCCATAAATGTAAGATTTCTGATAGAAAGGCAAAGTCTAACCCACAGCTTTAAAAATCAACTAAAATGCCTTTACTTTTCCCCTAACTTGCAGAAGTTTTTCCTGCCATGCTTATCAAACACTTGTTATGTATCTCAAATATGTGAGATACATATATATATATGTATGATATATACATATATGTGTGTATTTTAATTTTTTTTTTTTTTACTTCTAGTTCCCTTACCATATGGAAGACTTTATAGGTAGAGATCATGGCTCACTCAACATTTTATCTTGACATCTAGCACAGAGTAAGTCCTTGATAATTGTTTTTTGAATAAGTGAATGCATGCATGCATGCATGCATTATTAAACCATGTTTTCTGAGGTCCTTGAGTGAATAGCAGTTTATGCCAATGATAAAATTTGGGCCCTATTTTTGTGTTGGTTATGAAGACAGTCTGGCTAAACCTTACAGGCAGGGTCTCTGCATATGGTTGTGCTGGTTGGTCACTGCGTTAACACAACCAGAGGGATGACTGAGGTCTGAAATTCAGGCCTTGTTCCCTCCCCCCATATCACGTGCCCTGGAGAGGGGCTGCATCAGCCTGGAGGGGGTATTTTTTCTGTTTGCCCAGAGTTACTATATGGGCTTACACTGGGCTGCGCATGGTGGTGGCTAAGAGGCTTGGGAGGCCCTTAACCAGGGAGCGGTGTCTACCTGGCCATCTGTGGGCTACAGAGTTGCAGGAAAGCACAAGGAAGGAACATCACGTTGACCCTCAGAAGCAGGAGACTGAGTATCTCATTTCACCTCTTTCTCTCTGTTCCTCTGGCCGTCACTTGAGCACCCCTTTATTTACATTTCAACTTCCAGAACACAGGTACTCCCACCACTAAAGAACTGGGGATTATAGCCTCCATGTGGAGAGCCAGAAATTTAAATCAAAGGGAAAGCATCTGAAGCCACTTGGAGTGACTGTTCTGAGGCTGCAAATGGTTCCTTGCTGAACCTACTTTAAGTCAGCAGCATGGAGGGCAACTTGGAGACTGAGAGGCAAATGCAGGGGGATGGAGAATCCCACATAGCGTGGTCATGGTCCAGCCTGCGGTCCTGGGAGAAGAAAGAACTTTCTGCATTCTCTGTGTCTGCTTCACTGGCATTCACGATGCCACTTTGAGTACCTGATTGTTTTAGTGAGGTTGTGGAGGCTTGTGGGCTCCTGGCCCACAGAAAGCTGCTCCCTCCAGTAAGGTGGCCATATATATCCTATGAGTTGTGATGCTTGGGATTGTTTTCCCATCAGCTCCTGAAGCGGGTATTCCTGAGTTCCTCCCTGGACACTGTACATTGTAAAATGTGAGGATCAGAGTTATTTATTACTGGCACCTTCCTCTCCAGGGGGTGGATCAATTTCCTTTTCTCCAGATGGTTCTCACAGGCCAGCAAAAGAAGGGACTGCTGGCCATCTGCTTCCTGTTGCCTTTTCAAGCTGGCTAGCCACTCAGCAAGGTTGGTAAAGCCCAACGCACCAGCTGTCAGTCTAGGCTGCCCCCCCGACCTTGCACCTTGCAACACTAGGTGTGATAGCACAGGGACCATGCTGAAATCAGTTTGACACTCATGAGGCGGGAAAGCTTCCTTCCAAACCCAGGCCAGCCAGCTTCCCTGAGGACAAACATAAAAAGATTGCCTGCCCTGGGACTTTCTCTGACAGTGGTATTCCACTGACTTGATATGGGATGAAAGGGGATGACTTTGCATAGAAGAAAGGCAGTGTTTGTGGTCAACAGACAGGACAAATTGTAGCATCATTCTGAATCCCATATAAGTAAAATAATTCAATCATAATTTACCCTCCCATTTTTGTTTTCTGCTTTTTCTAATTAGGTGTTTATTTATTTACAATGACAAAATAAATGTCTGCTCATTGCAGAAAATCTGTAAAGTCCTACTGGAGATTTAAAAAGTCACTTGTAATTCCATGAACCACAGAGATAACTTACTATTTATTTTGTTGTTTAACCATTGTCTTTTTTTCTTCTTAGCATATTTAAACTCACATTCTATATACAGTTTTTCTGTTTTGGTTTTGTGCCTTAATGCTAAACATTTTTAACAAATAAAAATAATCTTTATGAAAATATTTTTGGTGACTAGTATTATAATGCATGGTAATGTCTTAATTCACTTAACCACTCCCTAATTGCTGAACACCTAAGTGTCCATCATCGGATGAATGGATAAAGAAGATGTGGCACATATATACAATGGAATATTACTCAGCTATAAAAAGAAACGAAATTGACCTATATGTAATGAGGTGGATGGACCTAGAGTCTGTCATACAGAAGTAAGTCAGAAAGAGAAAGACAAATACCATATGCTAACACATATATATGGAATCTAAGGGAAAAAAAATGTCATGAAGAACCTAGATGTAAGACAGGAATAAAGACACAGACCTACTAAAGAATGGACTTGAGGATATGAGGAGGGGGAAGGGTAAGCTGTGACAAGGCGAGAGAGTGGCATGGACATATATACACTACCAAACGTAAAATAGGTAGCTAGTGGGAAGCAGCCGCATAGCACAGGGAGATCAGCTCCGTGCTTTGTGACCATGTAGAGGGGTGGGATAGGGAGGGAGACGCAAGAGGGAAGAGATATGGGAACATATGTATATGTATAACTGATTCACTTTGTTATAAAGCAGAAACTAACACACAACTGTAAAGCAATTATACTCCAATAAAGATGTAAAAAAAAAATTTTCCCAACTTTTCACTATTTTAAATAATTCTATAATGAACATCTTTGTGCATAAAACTTATTTTTGTGTTTTAGATTATTTCTTAAGGATCATTTCCTTGAGATAGAATGACTGTGCCAATTTTAAGGAAAATTTACTATACTGCCAAATTGCTTTAAAAAAAATATATATATATATGGTGCTGGTTTCACAGTTTCTTCAACAATAGATATTTTCTTCCTTTTTGAAATTTCATCTGATTCAGTGCATTTTACCATCTCAAAACCATAAGTCTTAACAGGTAGGTATGGATAGAGGCACTAAACCTGTTACACTGCATCAGACCTTCATTATGCCAAGTTCCATGCAGTGGATCTAGGATTATAACCTGCACACTGATTCAGAAGTAGGGATGTATTATGAATCACTGTGCTTGAAAGGGATCCGCTGTGCTCAGAGCCCCAGAGTGATGCTCCTCTTTGCACATTGCTTTCTCATTGGCTCACCTCCATTAGCTGACTCTGTGGCAGTCATTGATAGCCCTGGGTCTTTAATGGCTCTTTTCCAAGGCCAGGTGGCCTCACCTACAGGGAACAGCAAGAGTGCTCTGCAGAGTGGAGAGGCTCTTAGCGCCAAGTTGGGCGTGATGGTTGGCTCTCAGAACAGAGGTTCAGCAGGAGAGCTGGAGTCCTGCTAGGAAGCCAGGCTGCTTCAGAGGCACTGGGGTGAGAGGCCAGCACACCTGGCCTTCCCTGGACTTAAGTCCATGGTCTGAAGTGCCCAATGGGTGGTGATGTATAACTGTGTTATACCATCTATCATAGCCCCAGTTGTTTCTTTAGTTCTATATTTGCTGAGCCTTTTAAGTCTCTCACTAATTAGTACAGCTTTTCCACCACTGGCCCTGTTGAAATTTGTGCCTTCTCTCAGATAAACCAAATCTTGCCTATCTTCCCAGGGACCACTAATTCCATCCCTCTAGTAATATATTCTACTAATTCTGGACTACATTTGTCTTTCGCTTTTCTATATTTCCATAGTTTTAAAAAACTATTATTGGATACCAAACATTTTGGTATTTAATCAACTATAATTTTGTATCTTTTCCTAACTTGTCCATATTGTCGCGTCTTGTGGTCTCAACAATATCACAGTTTTTAGAAGAGAGATTCAAGTCTTTGTTTTATATCTCTAGTCTATACATTTCCATTGGGCTCCAGACTCGTATGACAAACTCTCTACTTGATATCACTCCACGGACATCACACAATGCATCATACTCACAGATGGACTTATTCCAACATTGCCTAGACTGACATCTTTATTACCTCCCTACCTCTCACCCAATCACCAAGCCAAACTTTATATAAATAAAAAATAAAATTTGTACATCTCAAATCTGTCCACTTCTGTCCACCCCCACTGCAGATCTAACTGGTCTTCTCACATATATCCTGGAACTCATTCAATCCTTCTTCTATACTAAAACCCTAAAACCAAAGTGATCTTTGCAAAACCTAAATTTGATCATGTCATGCCCCACACTCTTACACAGCCTATTGTAAACTTGTTAATGGATTTCCTTTTTTTTTTTTTTCCGGCGGCACCACGTGCCACTTGGGATCTTAGTTCCCTGACCAGGGATTGAACCCGTGCCCCCTGCATTGGAAGCACAGGGTCTTAACCACTGGACAACCAGGGGGGTCCAATAGCTTCCCTTTTTTTCTTTTTTTAATGTGTTATTATGGTAAAAATAGATATAACATAAAATTTGCCATTTTAACTATCTTAAGTGTACAATTCTGTGAAATTAAGTACATTCATAGTGTGCAGCCATCACCACTATCTGCTTCTAAAACTTTTTCATCTTCACAAACAGAAACTCTGTAACCATTAAGCAATAACTTCTCACTTCCCCTCATCACAGTGTCTACTAACATATAATCTACCTTCTTTCTCTATAAATTTATCTATTCTAGATGTTTCATACAAATGGAATCATACAATTTTTGTCCTTTTGTATCCGGCTTTTTTCATAATATTTCCAAGATTTATCCATGTTGTATATATCAGAATTTCATTCCTTTTCATGACTGAATAATATTCCATTTTAAGAATATACCACAAATTATTGATTCATTCACCTCTTGAAGGATGCTTTGTTCGTTTCCACATTTTGACTTGTGAATAATGCTGCAGTGAACATTCACATATAACTGAATCCCTGTTTTCAATTCTTTTGCCTCCTCTTTTATTTAATATTAAAAAAATAAATATCTTAACTTGGCCTATAAGGCTCTATGTGATCTGGTCCCTCTGTTCTCATCTCCAGCACCTTCTGCTCTCCTAGCTCTAACTTTTCTTTGGAGTCCTCACACCTGTGTGGCTCCTTATTTTATCAGTTGAAGAACAATTGAATTACTTGTACTTTTCGGCCATTGTAACACTGTTGTGAACATTTAGGCACAAGTTTTTGTGAGGACATGTATTTTCATTTTGTGGGGGTTTATACCTAGAAATGGAATGTCTGGGTCATAGGGTAACTCAACGTTTAACTTCTTTAGGAATCCATGTTCTTTTTTTTTTAATTGAACTGTACTTGATGTACAATTATTATATAAGTTGCAGGTGTACAATATAGTGAGTCACAATTTTTAAAAGTTATACTCCATTTACAGTTATTATAAAATACTGTCTATATTCCCCATGTCATATAATATATTCTTATAGCCTGTTTTATACATAATAGCTTGTACCTCTTAATTCCCTATCCCTATATAACCCCTCCCCTCTTCCCTCTCCCCACTGGTAACCACTAGTTTGTTCTCTATATCTGTGAGTTTGCTTCTTTTTTGTTGTATTTGCTAGTTTGTTTTATTTTTTTAGATTCCACATGTAAGTGATATCATACAGTATTTGTCTTTCTCTGTCTGACTTATTTCACTTAGCATAGTGCCCTCCAAGTCCATCCAAGTTGCTGCAAATGGCAAAATTTCATTCTTTTTTTTATGGCTGAGTAGTATTCCATTGTATGTATATGTGTGTGTGATATATATCACATCTTCTTTATCCACTCATCTGTTGATGGACACTTAGGTTGCTTCCATATCTTGGCAATTGTAAATAAAGCTGCTATGGGGGCTTCCCTGGTGGCGCAGTGGTTGAGAGTCCGCCTGCTGATGCAGGGGACATGGGTTCGTGCCCTGGTCCGGGAAGATCCCACATGCTGCGGAGCGGCTGGGCCCGTGAGCCATGGCCACTGAGCCTGCATGTCTGGAGCCTGTGCTCCGCAACGGGAGAGGCCACAACAGTGAGAGGCACGTGTACCACAAAAAAAAAAAAAAAAAAGCTGCTATGAACATTGAGGTTCATGTACCTTTTTGAATTAATGTTTTTATTTCTTTCAAGTATATACCCAGAGTGGAATTGCTGAGTAGTGTGGCAGTTCTATTTTTAGCTTTTTGAGAAACCTCCATTCTGATTTCCACAGTGGCTGTACCAATTTACATTCCCACCAATAGTATACAAGGGTTTCCTTTTCTCCACATCATCGCCAACATTTGTTATTTGTGTTCTTTTAGATGATAGCCATTCTGACAGGTGTGAGGTGATATCTCATGGTAGTTTTGATTTGCATTTCTCTGATGATTAGCGATGTTGAGCATCATTTCATATGCCTGTTGGCCATCTGCATTTCCTCTTTGGAAAAAATGTCTGTTCAGTTCTTTTTTTTTTTTTTTTTAATAAATTTATTTATTTATTTTTATTTATTTATTTTTTGGCTGTGTTGGGTCTTTGTTGCTGCACACGGGCTTTCTCTAGTTGCAGTGAGTTGGGGCTACTGTTCGTTGCGGTGCACAGGCTTCTCATTGGGGTGGCTTCTCATTGTACAGCACGGGCTCTAGGCGTGCGGGCTTCAGTAGTTGTGGCACACGGGCTCAGTAGTTGTGGCTCGCGTGCTCTAGAGCACAGGCTTAGTAGTTGCGGTGCACAGGCTTAGTTGCTCCACGGCATGTGGGATCTTCCCAGACCAGGGCTCGAACCTGTGTTGCCTGCATTGGCAGTTGGATTCTTAACCACTGCACCACCAGGGAAGCCCTATTCAGTTCTTTTGCCCATTTTGTAATCAGGTTGTTTTTTTTTTGTTTTTTTTTGTTTTTTTTCGTTTTGTTTTGCGGTACGCGGGCCTCTCACTGTTGTGGCCTCTCCCGTTGCGGAGCACAGGCTCCGGGCGCGCAGGCTCAGCGGCCGTGGCTCACGGGCCTACCCGCTCCGCAGCATGTGGGATCTTTCCGGACCGGGGCACGAACCTGTGTCCCCTGCATCGGCAGGTGGACTCTCAACCACTGCGCCACCAGGGAAGCCCAGGTTGTTTGTTTTTTGATGTTGAGTTGTATGAGCTGTTTATATATGTTGGATATTAACCCCTTATTGGTCCTATCATTTGCAAATATTTTCTCCCATTCAGTAGGTTGTCTTTTCATTTTGTTGATGGTTTCCTTTGCTGTGCAAATGCTTTTAAGTTTAATTAGGTCCTATTCATGTATTTTTTGCTTTAATTTCCTTTGCTTTAGGAGACAGATCCAAAAAAATATTGCTTCAATTTATGCCAAAGAGTATCCTGCCTATGTTTTCCTCTAGGAGTTTTATAATTTCTGGTCTTACATTTAGATCTTTAATCCATTTTGAGTTTATTTTTGTGAATGTTAGATATTAAAGAATGTTGTAATTTCATTCTTTTACATGTAGCTGTCTAGTTTCCCCAGCACTATTTATTGAGGAAACTGTCTTTTCTCCATTGTATATTCCTGCCTCCTTTGTTGTAGATTAATTTACCATAAGTATGTGGGTTTATTTCTGGGATCTCTATTCTGTTCCATTGATGTATATGTCAGTATTCATTCTTCCAATCCAAGAGCATGGGATATCTTTCCATTTCTTTGAATCATCTTTAATTTCCTATTTCTCAGCATATAGGTCTGTCACCTCTCTGGTCAGGTTTATTTGTGAGTAGGTTGTTTTTTTTTTTTTTTTTGATGTGATTTTTAAAAGGGATTACTTTTTTTTTTTACTTTCCATCTCTAATATTTCATTGTTAGTGTAAAGAAATGCAACAGATTTCTGTTTGTTAATCTTGTATCCTGCTACCTTGCTGAATTTGTTTATCAGTTCTAGTAGTTTTTATGTGGAGTCTTGTTAGGGTTTTCTATATATAGTATCATGTCCTTGGCATGTAATGACAATTTTACTTATTCCCTTCCAATTTGGATACCTTTTATTTCTTTTTCTTGTCTGATGCTGTACCTAGGACTTTCAATACTATGTTGAATAGAAGTGGTGAGAATGAACATCTTTGTCTTGTTTCAGATTTTAGTGGGAAGGCTTTCTGCTTTTTTACCATTGAGTATTTTGTTGGCTGTGGGTTTGTCATAAATAGCTTTCATTATGCTGAGATATGTTCCCTCTATACCTCCTTGGTGAGAGTTTTTATCATGAATGGATGTTGAATTTTATCAAAAACTTTTTCTGTACTTATTGAGATGATCATGTGGTTTTTGTCTTTTCTTTTGTTGATGTGGTGTATCATATTGTTTGATTTGTGTATGTTGAACCATCCTTGTGACCCGTGGATGAATCCAACCTGCTCATGGTGTATGATCCTTTTTATGTGTTGTTGGATTCAGTTTGCTAATATTTAATTGAGAATGTTGAGGATTTATGTTCATCAGTGTTATTGGCCTGTAATTTTCTTTTTTTGTGTGAGATCTTTGTCTGGTTTTGGTATCAGGGTGATGCTGGTCTCATAGAATGAGTTTGGAAGTGTTCCTTCCTCTGTAATTTTTTGGAATAGTTTCAGAAGGATAGGTGTTAACTCTTCTCTAAATGTTTGGTAGAAATCATCTGTGAAGCCTTCTGGTTCTGGACTTTTGTTTGTTGGGAGTTTTAAAATTACTGATTCAATTTCATTACTAGTAATTGGTCTGTTCATATTTTCTATTTCTTCCTGGTTCCTTGGGAGATTTTACCTTTCTATGAATTTTTCCATTTCTTCTAGGTTGTCCATTTTATTGGTATATAGTTGTTCATAGTAGTCTCTTATGATCCTCTGTATTTCTGTGGTGTTGGTTGTAACTTCTTTTTCATTTCTGAATTTAATGATTTGGGCCCTCTTCCTTTTGTTCTTGATCAGTCTGGCTAAAGGTTTATCAATTTTGTTTCTCTTCAAATAACCAGCTCTTAGTTTCACTGATTGTTTCTTTTTGTCTTTATTTCAATTATTTCTGCTCTGATCTTTATGATTTCTTTCCTTCTAAACTTTGGGGCTTGTTTGTTCTTTTATCTTTAGTTCCTTTAGGTGTAAGGTAGGTTGCTTATTTGAGATTTTTCTTGTTTCCTGAGGTAAGCTTATATTGCTATAAACTTCCGTCTTAGAACTGCTTTCGCTGCATCCCATAGGTTTTGTATCATTGTATTTTCGTTTTCATTTGTCTCTAGCTATTTTTTATGTCCTCTGATTTCTTCAGTGATCCACTGGTTGTTTAGGAGCATATTGTTTAGCCTCCATGTGTTTATGGGGTTTTTTTGTTTTGTTTTTATTTTTTGTAGTTGATTTCTAGTCTCATAGAATTGTGGTATGAAAAGATGCTTGATATTTCAATTTTCTTAAATTTACTGAGGGTTGTTTTGTGACCCAGTATGTGATTTATCCTGGAGGATATTTCCTGTACACTTGAAAAGAATGTGTATTCTGCTGCTTTTGGATGGAATACTCAAGTAAGTTCATCTGGCCTAATGTCATTGAGTAATTAAGGCCAGTGTTTCCTTATTGATTTTCTGTCTAGATGATCTGTCCATTGATGTAAGAGGGGTGCAAAATCCCCTATTATTATGTTATTGTCGATTTCTCCTTTTATGCTCATTAATATTTGCCTTATGTATTGAGGTGCTTCTATGGTGGGTACATAAATATTTACAATTGTTATATCTTCTTCTTGGATTGATCCCTTGATCATTATGTAGTATCTTTCTTTGTCTCTTGTAACAGTCTTTATTTTAAAGTCTATTTTGTTTGATATGAATATTGCTACTCTGGTGGCTTTCTTTTGAGTTCCATTTGCATGGAATACCTTTTTTCATCCCCTCACTTTTAATCTATATGTGTCTCTAGATCTGAAGTGAGTCTCTGGTAGGCAGCATATATATGGGTCTTGTTTTGGTATCCATTCAACCACTCTATGTCTTTTGGTTGGACCATTTAGTCCATTTGCATGTAAGGTAATTATCAATGTGTATATTCTTATTGACATTTTCTTAATTGTTTTGTTTTTATAGATTTTTTCCCCCTTTCTTCTTTTTTTATTTTCTTCTCTTGTGATTTGATGACGATCTTTAGTGTTATGTTTGGATTCCTTTTTCTTTTTTGTGTGTATATCTATTAATAGGTTTTTGGTTTGCAGTTTCCAGGTGTTTTAATTTCAAATTCATTTTAGATACCCTGCATTTGTACTCTCCTTCCCTCAAGAGTGCTGTTTTTGATACCATATTTTACATCTAATTGTTCTGTGTATCCCTTAGCTGCTTATCGTGACTATAGATGATTTTACTACTTTTGTCTTTTAACCTCCATACTAGCTTTGTGTGGGGATGATTTCCTGCCTTTACTGTATGTTTGCCTTTATTGGTGAGCTTTTTCATTTTGTAATTTTCTTGTTTCTAGTTGTGGCCTTTTCTTTTTTGCCTATAGAAGCTCCTGTAACATTTGTTGTAAAGCTGGTTTGGTGGTGCTAAACTCTTTCAGCTTTTGCTTGTCTGAAAAGTGTTTGATCTCTCCATGTAATCTGAACAAGAGCTTTGCTGGGTAGAGTATTCTTGGTTGTTGGTTTTTCCTTTTCATATTTTTAAACATATTGTGCTACTCCCATCTGGCCTGCAGAGTTTCTGCTGAAAAATCAGCTGATAGCCTTATGGGAATTCCCTTGTATGTTATTTGTTGCTTTTCGCTTGCTGCTTTTAATATTCTCTCTTTATCTTTAATTTTTGTCATTTTAATTACTATGTGTCTTGGTGTGTTCTTCTTTGGGTTAGTCCTGTATGGAACTCTCTGTGCTTTCTGAACTTGGGTGACTGTTTCCTTTCCCAGATAAGTGAAATTTTCGGCTATTATGTTTTCAAATATGTTCTCAGCCCCTTTCTCTCTCTCTTTTCCTTCTGAAACCTCTATAATGAGACTATTAGTGTGCTTGCTGTTGTCCCAGAGCTCTCTTAAACTGTCCTCATTTCTTTTCATTCTTTTTTCTTTTTCTGTTCAGCAGCAGTGATTTCCACTACTCTGTCTTCCAGCTCACTGATCCATTCCTCTGTAACATTTAGTCTACTATTGATTCTTTTAGTGTATTTTTCACTTCAGTTATTGTATCTTCATCTCTGTTTGGTTGTTCTTTATATTTTCTAACTCTTTGTTAAAAACTTTCTAACTTCTCACTCTGTATATCCATTCTTCTCCCAAGTTCTTTGATCATCACTCTGAACTCTTTCTTGGATAGATTGCCTCTCTCCATTTCACTTAGCTTTTCTGGTGTTTTGTTCCTTCATCTGGAATATGTTCCTCTGCTGTCTCACTTGCTACTTGTATTTTTATGTATGTTGTAGGTTAGTTACATTTCTTGACCTTTGAGAAATGACTTTCTGTAGATGTCCCTTGCATCCCAGCATCACACTCCCCTCTCATCACCCAAGCTATATGCTCTGTGAGTTCCTCATAAGAGGGCTGTGTGGGTCCTTCTGTTGTGGCAAGTTGTCTGTGTGGGTGGTCTGTAGGCTTTTTTGTCCTCTAGCCCTTTTGGTTGCCAGGCCCTGCCTTGTGCACACGCTGTTGGTTGCTGGTTGGTGGGGCCAGGTCACAAGGTGGCTGACTGCAGACTCCCAGGCAGCTCCAGAGCTAGTGCTGGCTCACTGGTGGGTGGAATCAGGGTCCAGATGACTCCAGGGCTGATTTCCACCCACCAGTGGTTGAAACCAGTTTCTGGAGTTAGTGCTGGATGACTTGCAGGCAGAGCCAGGTCCTGGAACCTGGCTGCAGGGCCCATGGATCCCAGGACTGGTGTCAGATCACTGGTAGGGTGGGAGGCTTGTTCCTGACACAGTTGGGTATGGGATCTGGGGTTTCCAGAAACTTGTGTTGGCTTCCTAGTAGGCAAACTAGGAGCCCAGCTGGTCCCAGTGTAGGGTCTGGCCTGCTGGGGGCAGGCTGGTTCTGCAGGTGGTGGGATTGTGGTTTTCTTGCATCTGATGTCTGCCCCCTGGTGGGTGAGGCAGGTCTGGAGGCTAGTGCAGGCTTCCTGGAGAGCAGTGCTGGTGCCTGTCCCCTGGTGGGTGGAGCTGGGTGTTGGTCCTCTGGTGGGCAGGGCCAAGTCTAGAGGCATGTCTAGAGGTGGCTGTGGGCTCAGGAAGTCTTAGGTGGCCTGTCTGATTATGCGTAGGGCTGTGTCCCTGCCCAGTTAGTTGTTTGGCTTGAGGCATCCCAGCACTGGCACCTATAGGCTATTGGGTGGGGCCAGGTCTTATCACTAATGAGCTAGAGGGAGGATACCCTGATGGCACCCACCCAAATCAGTATTCCCATGGTATAACGTTCCTAAATATGGCTGCCGCCCATGTCTGTGTCCCCAAGATGACCCACAGCCACTCTTGCCTCTCCAGGAAACTTTCCAAGACCAGCATGGAGATCTGTCCCAGGCTCCTATCAAATTATTGCTTTTGCCCTGGGTCCCAGTGTGCATGAGATTTTATGTGCATCTTTTAAGAGTAAAGTTTGTATTTACCCCAGTCCTTTGGGACTTCCAAATTTAAGGCTTGCTATCCTTCAAAGCCAAATGCTCCAGTGGCTCGTCTTCCCAGTGCATGACCCCTGGGCTGGGAAGCCTGATGTGGGTCTCAGAACTCTCCCTCCTGTGGGAGAACCTTTACAATACAATTTTTCTCCAGTTTGTGGGTTGCCCCCCTGGGGATGTGGGACTTGATTATATCGAGGGTTTGCCCCTCCTACCCATCTTGTTGTGGTTCCTTCTTTATGTCTTTAGTTTGGGAAGATCTTTTCTGGTAGATCCTGGTCCTGTTCGTTAATAGTTGTTCTGCAGATAGTTGTGATTTTGGTGTGCTCATGAGAGGAAATGACCTAGGGCTCTTCCTCCTCTGGCATCTTGGCCAGGCTCCTGCATATTCTTTCTTAATCATTGCCCCTCTGGCACCTGGCACAGAGTATTTCATGCAGCAGGTCTGATGTCACAACTGTATCTAAAGAAATATTTTTGGGTTATTATTGCCTCTTATAATTCAGAAACTGTGTTTTTCTTCTTTTGATGTTCTGTTTTGTAATTAGGTAAACTTGGACAGGTTACTTAATCTCTCTGTCTCTCAGATAATGATATTTACTTGATGAGGCTATGGTAAAAATTAAATGAATTAACATGGATAAAAGGTTTATGGAGGGACCTGGCACATAGCAAATGTTCAATAAATATAAACTTTTATTAAGATTGTTTTTTCCTTGCTCTAGAAGGATTCCTCTGCAGGTGCCTAGCTCTTCAGACGTGCACATCACTTTTGACTCACATGCTTCTGGAAATGATTCACACAATTGTGATTGTTTTTCTATAGTTTATCTTGTTGGTGGCCAGTCTCGCTTCTGACCTCCCTCCTTTTTAGCATAAAATTCTTCTTTCTTCTGATTTTAATTTTTGAAATAGATTTTTCCTGGTGTTATAGCCCTCGTTTATTAAGACATGACCTTCTAGAGGAAATTTCTCCTTTCTTAATGCTAGTTTATCTTTTTTACACTTGAATACCCAACAACTCAGGAGATGGTTTCCAGAGACAACCCTGAGTACTGAGTTGTATATTTGGAGGCAGGATAGATAGCACAATCAAAAAACTGCTGTCTCACAATTAAATAAGTATCCAAAAGTCAGAATATGTTCCTCCTTCATCCAGCCTCTGTTACCTTTCTCTTGGCCATCTAGGACATGTGGGATAAAGACTGAATAGGCTTGGATGAAGAGCCATTATTATGCCAATTATGGTATTCGCTAAACATTTTCAGATATGAGTTCTCTCTCTCTGTCATTTATTTACCACAGTATGCAATCATTTATATTCATTTCCTTATACTACTTAAACTTTCTTTTTTCTTCCATCAGTCCCATCACAGTTCCTCACAAACATCCCCATATTCAGTTCTCCTGGTATAGAGGTAATGTCTGTGTCTTTGCTTAGTCTATCTCCCCCCCACGCCCCCACGCTGGGGGGTTCATATTTCTCTTCGTTTCTTCTTTTATTCAACAAATAAATATTGTGTTCTTATTATGTGTCATGCACTATTTTAGGACAAAGTCCCTACCATCATGGAGTTTACTTACTAGGTGTGAAGAGTTAGACAATAAGTACATAAATAAAAGTATAGATGTTATGCCAAATGGAAAGAAGTACTATGGAAAAAAAATAAAGCAGGCTAGGAGTATTGGGAGTTCTGGTAAATGTTATTTAACATAAAGTGTCTGTGAAGGACTCATGCATAAGGTGACATTTGAGCAGAGTCCTGGAGGAAGTGAGGGAGGCAGCCATATGGCTACCTGATGGAATTGAGATTCAGGCAGGCTGAGTTAGGAGGATAGCTAGCATGTTTGAAGAATAGCAAGGAGATTAATGTGGCTGGGACATATTAGCAGCAGGAGGGTGATGAGAGAGGAGGTCAGAGAACTGGAAGAGCAGATCACACAGGATCTGGAAGAAACTGTAAAGTTTAGATTTTCCTCTGAGGGGAAGGAAAGCCAAAGGCAGATTTTGAAGAGTATTGAGATAATCGGACTTAATTTTTTCCCCAAGATTCTTTGCTTCATTGCTTAAAGAGCATCTACAAATATGTAAGAAAACAGTGACCAACAAACTAGCACAAAAATGGGTAAAGGATGAAGACAGGTACATGACAAAAGAGTAAACACAAATGACTTTAAAAAATAATATTTTTACTTCACCTAATATATCCAAAATATTATTATTTCAACAGGTAATCAATATAAAAATTTAATGAGATATTTAACTTTTTTTGGTATTAAGTGTTTGGAATTCAGAATGCATTTTACACTTATAGCATTTCTTTTTGTTTCTTTGTTTTGTTTTTATTTTTATTGGGCTATAGGGGATGGGTTGGGAAATATCTCTGCAAGTTATGCCTCACTAGGGAAATGTCCATTCTAATTTTCCTGGGATAGCTTTCAGAGCTTTTTCTTTTTCTTAGAGCCACTGCTCTTGCTGGTAACAACCTCTTCAGGTTCACTGCTGAGTGGCTCCTCCTTGAAAGAGAATTTCCTCTTTTTCTTAGAGACACGCTTGTTTCCTGACTCTTCAGGGTCACTAACTGGTCCTTCTTTGGGGAAAGATTTCTTCCTCTTGGGAAGAGTTCCACTGCCAGCTGTCTCTCCAAATCACTAGTAACCAGCTCCTCCTTGGAAAAAGATTTCTTTTTCTTGGATTTGGAGAAGGAGACAGATGGGTCTTCCATTCCAGTCTCCTGGGTACATCATGTTTCAGTTTGTATTAGCCACATTGTAGGTGCTCAGTAGTCACATGTGTGTAGTAGCTACCACATTTATTAATCAACACCAGTCTAGACTATAAGTCTCATGAAGGCAGGAACCTTGTCTATTTTGTTCACTTCTTTGCACAGAGCCTGGCACATATTATGTATTCAAGATTTATTTGTTGAGCAGACTAATAAAGTGCCAATATGAAATTAAAGGTAATTTATAAAATGTATATTCTTTTCATATATAGTGTATTTCTAAAAGATTCCTATGACTTTTTAGATTTTTCTAAAAAAGATCATGCTATGCTAAAACTCTTCAAAAGAAAATTTTTGGAGATTTGGTACTTATTGGTCTGCTTTCAATCTGAAGAAATTGCAATCACTATGCTCTGTGTGTGAGATCTCACTTCTACAAGCCTACATTCACTTTCTAAAAAAAAATGTGGTAAGAGCACCTGACACGAGATCTACTCTCTTAAGTTTTTAAATGCACAATACAACAGAGTTGCTATAGGGACAATGTCGTACAGCATATCTCTAGAACTTATTCATCTTGCATAACTGAGATTTTATGCCCACTGATCAGCAACTCTCCATTTCCTCCTTCTTCCCAGCCCCTGGTGAACACCATTCTACCTTCTGATTCTATGAGATTCACTATTTTAGATACCTCATATAAGTAGAATCATGCAGTATTAGTCCTTCTGTGACTACTTAATTTATTTAGCATAATATCCTGCAATTTGTCCATGTTGTCACATATTGCCCAATTTCCTTATTTTTTTAAGTATGAATTATATGCTGTTGAATGTGTATACCACATTTTCTTATCCATTCATCCATCCATGGGCATTTAGGTTGTTACCACATCTTAGCTTTGATGAGTAGTGCTGCAGTGAACATTGGAATGCTAATGTCTCTTTGAGATCCTGACTTCAATTCTCTTGGATAAATACCCAGAGAGGGATTGCTGAATCATACAGTAGTTCTATTTTTACTTTCTTGAGGAATCTCCATACTGTTTTCTATAGTGACTGCACTATTTTACATCCCCACCAACAGTGTATGAGGGTACAAATTTCTCCACATTCTCACCAACACTTGTTGTCTTTTGGTTTTTTTGATAATAGCCATCCTAACAGGTATGAGGTGATATCTCATTCCAGTTTTGATTTGCATTTCCCTGATGACTAGTGATGTTGAGTGTCTTTTCATATATCTATAAATTATTTGTATGTTTTCTTCAGATAAATGTCTCTTGAAGTCTTTAGTCCATTTAAAAATTCTGTTATTAATTTTTTGCTATTGTTTTAGAAATTCCTTACATATTTTGGAAACTAACCCCATATCTGATATATGGTTTGCAAATATTTTATCCCATTCTGTAGGTTGCTTTTCACTTTGTTGATTATTCTCTATACTTTTCAAAGCTTTGTAGTTTGATGTATCCATTTTTGTTTTCATTATACATGTGTTTGGTGTCATGAAATCATTGCCAAGACCAATGTCATGAAGATTTGTCCCTATATTTTATTCTTGAACTTTACAACTTCAGGTACTACATTTAAGTCTTTAATCTATTTTGTGTTGATTTTTTTGTATGGTGTAAGATAAAAGTGCAATTTCATTTTTTTGCATGTGGATATCCAACTTTCCCACACAAAATTTTTTTTTTGCAGTTTCTTTTATTTATTTATTTTAAAAATAAATTTATTTATTTATTTATTTATTGTTGGCTGGGTTGGGTCTTCGTTTCTGTGCAAGGGCTTTCTCTACTTGCAGGGAGTGGGGGCCACTCTTCATTGCGGTGCATGGGCCTCTCACTCTCGCGGCCTCTCTTGTTGCGGAGCACAGGCTCCAGACGCGCAGGCTCAGTAGTTGTGGCTCATGGGCCTAGTTGCTCCGCGGCATGTGGGATCTTCCCAGACGAGGGCTCGAACCTGTGTCCCCTGCATTGGCAGGCAGATTCTCAACAACTGCGCCACCAGGGAAGCCCGCCTATTATTTTATTTTTATTTATTTATTTACATCTTTATTGGAGTATAATTGCTTTACAATGGTGTGTTAGTTTCTGCTTTATAACAAAGTGAATCAGTTATACATATACATATGTTCCCATATCTCTTCCCTCTTGCATCTCCCTCCCTCCCACCCTCCCTATCCCACCCCTCTAGGTGGTCACAAAGCACCGAGCTGATCTCCCTGTGCTATGCGGCTGCTTCCCACTAGCTATCTATTTTACGTTTGGTAGTGTATATATGTCCATGCCACTCTCTCACTTTGTCACAGCTTACCCTTCCCCCTCCCCATATCCTCAAGTCCATTTTCTAATAGGTCTGTGTCTTTATTCCTGTCTTACACCTAGGTTCTTCATGACATTTTTTCCCCTTAGATTCCATATATATGTGTTAGCATATGGTATTTGTCTTTCTCTTTCTGACTTACTTCACTCTGTATGACACACTCTAGGTCCATCCACCTCATTACATATAGGTCAATTTCGTTTCTTTTTATGGCTGAGTAATATTCCATTGTATATATGTGCCACATCTTCTTTATCCATTCATCCGATGATGGACACTTAGGTTGTTTCCATCTCCTGGCTATTGTAAATAGAGCTGCAATGAACATTTTGGTACATGATTCTTTTTGAATTATGGTTTTCTCAGGGTATATGCCCAGTAGTGGGATTGCTGGGTCATATGGTAGTTCTTTTTTTTTACATCTTACTTGGAGTATAATTGCTTTACAATGGTGTGTTAGTTTCTGCTTTATATCAAAGTGAATCAGTTATACATATACATATGTTCCCATATGTCATCTTCTTGTGTCTCCCTCCCTTCTACCCTCCCTATCCCACCCCTCCAGGTGGTCACAAAGCACCGAGCTGATCTCCCTGTGCTATGCGGCTGCTTCCCACTAGCTGTCTACCTTATGTTTGGTAGTGTATATATGTCCATGCCACTCTCTTGCTTTGTCACAGCTTACCCTTCCCCCTCCCCATATCCTCAAGTCCATTCTCTAGTAGGTCTGTGTCATTATTCCTGTCTTACCCCTAGGTTCTTCATGACATTTTTTTTTCTTAGATTCCATATATATGTGTTAGCATACGGTATTTGTCTTTCTCTTTCAAACTTACTTCACTCTGTATGACAGACTCTAGGTCTATCCACCTCATTAAAAATAGCTCAATTTCGTTTCTTTTTATGGCTGAGTAATATTCCATTGTATATATGTGCCACATCTTCTTTATCCATTCATCCGATGATGGACACTTAGGTTGTTTCCATCTCCTGGCTATTGTAAATAGAGCTGCAATGAATATTTTGGTACATGACTCTTTGAATTGTGGTTTTCTCAGGGTATATGCCCAGTAGTGGGATTGCTGGGTCATATGGTAGTTCTATTTCTAGTTTTTTAAGGAACCTCCATACTGTTCTCCATAGTGGCTGTACCAATTCACATTCCCACCAGCAGTGCAAGAGTGTTACCTTTTCTTCACACCCTCTCCAGCATTTATTGTTTCTAGATTTTTTGATGATGGCCATTCTGACTGGTGTGAGATGATACCTCATTGTAGTTTTTATTTGCATTTCTCTAATGATTAATGATGTTAAGCATTCTTCTGTGTGTTTGTTGGTGGACTGTATATCTTCTTTGGAGAAATGTCTATTTAGGTCTTCTGCCCATTTTTGGATTGGGTTGTTTGTTTTTTTGTTATTGAGCTGCATGAGCTGCTTATAAATTTTGGAGATTAATCCTTTGCCAGTTGCTTCATGTGCAAATATTTTCTCCCATTCTGAGGGTTGTCTTTTGGTCTTGATTATGGTTTCCTTTGCTGTGCAAAAGCTTTGAAGTTTCATTAGGTCCCATTTGTTTATTTTTGATTGTATTTCCATTTCTCTAGCAGGTGGGTCAAAAAGGATCTTGCTGTGATTTACGTCATAGGGTGTTCTGCCTATGTTTTACTCTAAGAGTTTGATAGTTTCTGGCCTTATATTTAGGTCTTTAATCCATTTTGAGCTTATTTTTGTGTATGGTGTTAGGGAGTGATCTAATCTCATGCTTTTACATGTACCTGTCCAGTTTTCCCAGCACCACTTATTGAAGAGACTGTCCTTTCTCCACTGTACATTCCTGCCTCCTTTTTCAAAGATAACATGACCATATATGTGTGGGTTTATCTCTGGGCTTTCTATCCTGTTCCATTGATCTATATTTCTGTTTTTGTGCCAGTACCATACTGTCTTGATTACTGTAGCTTTGTAGTATTGTCTGAATTCAGGGAGCCTGATTCCTCCAGCTCCGTTTTTCATTCTCAAGATTGCTTTGGCTATTCGGGGTCTTTTGTGTTTCCATACAAATTGTGAAATGTTTTGTTCTAGTTCTGTGAAAAACGGCAGTGGTAGTTTGATAGGGATTGCATTGAATCTGTAGATTGCTTTGAATCTGTAGATTGCTTTTGAGTCATTTTCACAATGTTGATTCTTCCAATCCAAGAACATGGTATATCTCTCCATCTATTTGCATCATCTTTAATTTCTTTCATCATCAGTGTCTTATAATTTTCTGCATACAGGTCTTTTGTCTCCTTAGGTAGGTTTATTCCTAGATATTTTATTCTTTTTGTTGCAATTGTAAATGGGAGTGTTTTCTTGATTTCACTTTCAGATTTTTCATCATTAGTGTATAGGAATGCCAGAGATTTCTGTGCATTAATTTTTTTTTTTTTTTTTTTTGTGCATTAATTTTGTATCCTGAAACTTTACCAAATTCATTGATTAGCTCTAGTAGTTTTCTGGTAGCATCTTTAGGATTCTCTATGTAGAGTATCATGTCATCTGCAAACAGTGACAGCTTTACTTCTACTTCTCCGCATTGGATTCCTTTTAGTTCCTTTTCTTCTCTGATTGCTGTGGCTAAAACTTCCAAAACTATGTTGAATAAGAGTGGTGAGAGTGGGAAACCTTGTCTTGTTCCTGATCTTAGTGGAAATGGTTTCAGTTTTTCACCATTGAGGACGATGTTGGCTGTGGGTTTGTCATATGTGGCCTTTATTTTGTTGAGGTAAGTTCCCTCTATGCCTACTTTCTGGAGGGTTTTTATCATAAATGGGTGTTGAATTTTGTAGAAAGCTTTCTCTGTATCTATTCAGATGATCATATGGTTTTTCTCCTTTAATTTGTTAATATAGTGTATCACGTTGATTGATTTGTGTATATTGAAGAATCCTTGCATTCCTGGAATAAACCCCACTTTATCATGGTGTATGATCCTTTTAATGTGCTGTTGGATTCTGTTTGCTAGTATTTTGGGGAGGATTTTTGCAGCTATGTTCATCAGTGATATTGGCCTGTAGTTTTCTTTCTTTGAGACATCCTTGTCTGGTTTTGGCATCAAGGTGATGGTGGCCTCATAGAATGAGTTTGGGAGTGTTCCTCCTTCTGCTATATTTTGGAAGATTTTGAGAAGGTTAGGTGTTAGCTCTTCTCTAAATGTTTGATAGAATTCACCTGTGAAGCCATCTGGTCCTGGGCTTTTGTTTGTTGGAAGATTTTTAATCACAGTTTCAATTTCAGTGCTTGTGATTGGTCTGTTCATATCTTCTATTTCTTCCTGATTCAGTCTTGGCAGATTGTGCATTTCTAAGAATTGTCCATGTCTTCCAGGTTGTCCATTTTATTGGCATAGAGTTGCTTGTAGTAATCTCTCATGATCTTTTGTATTTCTGCAGTGTCAGTTTTTACTTCTCCTTTTTCATTTCTAATTCTATTGATTTGAGTCTTCTCCCTTTTTTTCCTTGATGAGTCTGGCTAATGGTTTATCAATTTTGTTTATCTTCTCAAAGAACCAGCTTTTAGTTTTATTGATCTTTGCTATTGTTTCCTTCATTTCTTTTTCATTTATTTCTGATGTGATTTTTATGATTTCTTTCATCTGCTAACTTTGGGGTTTTTTTGTTCTTCTTTCTCTAACTGCTTTAGGTGCAAGGTTAGGTTGTTTATTCGAGATGTTTCCTGTTTCTTAAGGTAGGATTGTATTGCTATAAACTTCCCTCTTAGAACTGCTTCTGCTGTATCCCATAGGTTTTGTGTCATCGTGTCTTCATTGTCATTTGTTTCTAGGTATGTTTTTATTTCCTCTTTGTTTTCTTCAGTGATAACTTCGTTATTAAGTAGTGTATTGTTTAACCTCCATGTGTTTGTATTTTTTACAGATCTTTTCCTGTAATTGTTATGTAGTCTCATAGCGTTGTGGTCAGAAAAGAAACTTGATACAATTTCAATTTTCTTTAAATTTACGAAGGCTAGGTTTGTGACCCAAGATATGATCTATCCTGCAGAATGTTCCATGAGCACTTTAGAAAAATATGTATTCTGTCCTTTTTGGATGGAATGTCCTATAAATATCAATTAAGTCCATCTTGTTCAATGTATCATTTAAAGCTTGTGTTTCGTTATTTATTTTCATTTTGGATGATATGTCCATTGGTGAAAGTGGGGTGTTAAAGTCCCCTACTATGAATGTGTTACTGTCGATTTCCCCTTTTATGGCTGTTAGTATTTGCCTTATGTATTGAGGTGCTCCTATGTTGGGTGCATAAATATTTACAATTGTTATATCTTCTTCTTGGATCGATCCCTTGATCATTATGTAGTGTCCTTCTTTGTCTCTTCTAATAGTCTTTATTTTAAAGTCTGTTTTGCCTGATATGAGAATTGCTACTCCAGCTTTCTTTTGGTTTCCATTTGCATGGAATATCTTTTTCCATCCCCTCACTTTCTGTCTGTATGTGTCTGTAGGTCTGAAGTGGGTCTCTTGTAGACAGCATATATATGGGTCTTGTTTTTGTATCCATTCATCCAGTCTGTGTCTTTTGGTGGGAGCATTTAGTCCATTTACATTTAAGGTAATTATCGATATGTATGTTCCTATTCCCATTTTCTTAATTGTTTTGGGTTCGTTTTTGCAGGTCTTTTCCTTCTCTTGTGTTTCTTGCCTAGAGAAGTTCCTGTAGCATTTGTTGTAAAGCTGGTTTGGTGGTGCTGAACTCTCTCAGCTTTTGCTTGTCTGTAAAAGTTTTAATTTCTCCATCAAATCTGAATGAGATCCTTGCTGGGTAGAGTAATCTTGGTTGCAGGTTTTTCTCTTTCATCACTTAAATATGTCCTGCCATTCCATTCTGGCTTGCAGAGTTTCTGCTGAAAGATCAGCTGTTAACCTGATGGGGATTCCCTTTTGTGTTATTTGTTGTTTTTCCCTTGCTGCTTTTAATATGCTTTCTTTTTATTTAATTTTTGACTGTTTGATTAATATGTGTCTTGGCATATTTCTCCTTGGATGTATCCTGTATGGGACTCTCTGTGCTTCCTGGACTTGATTAACTATTTCCTTTCCCATATTAGGGAAGTTTTCAACTATAATCTCTTCAAATATTTTCTCAGTCCCTTTCTTTTTCTATTCTTGTTCTGGGACCCCTGTAATTTGAATGTTGGCGCATTTCATGTTGTCCCAGAGGTCTCTGAGACTATCCTCAGTTCTTATCATCCTTTTTTCTTTATTCTGCTCTGCAGTAGTTATTTCCACTATTTTATCTTCCATGTCACTTATCCTTTCTTCTGCCTCAGTTATTCTGCTATTGATCCCATCTAGAGTATTTTAAATTTCATTTATTGTGTTGTTCATCATTGCTTGTTTCATCTTTAGTTTTTCTAGGTCCTTGTTAACTGATTCTTGCATTTTGTCTATTCTATTTCCAAGATTTTTGGATCATCTTTCCTATCATTATTCTGAATTCTTTTTCAGGTAGACTGCCTATTTCCTCTTCATTTCTTAGGTCTGGTGGGTTTTTATCTTGCTCCTTCATCTGATATGTGTTTTTCTGTCTTCTCATTTTCCTTATCTTACTGTGTTTGGGGTCTCCTTTTTGCAGGCTGCAGGTTCGTAGCTCCCGTTGCTTTTGATGTCTGTCTCCAGTGGCTAAGGTTGGTTCAGTGGGTTGTGTAGGCTTCCTGGTGGAGGGGACTAGTGCTTGTGTTCTGGTGGATTAGGCTGGATCTTGTCTTTCTGGTGGGCACGTCCACATCTGGTGGTGTGTTTTGGGGTGTCTGTGGACATATTATGATTTTAGGCAGCCTCTCTGCTAATGCGTGTGGTTGTGTTCCTGTCTTGCTAGTTGTTTGGCATAGGGTGTCTAGCACTGTAGCTTGCTGTTCATTGAGTGAAGCTGGGTGCTGGTGTTGAGATGCAGATCTCTGGGAGATTTTCGCTGTTTGATATTATGTGGAGCTGGGAGGTCTCTTGTGGACCAGTGTCCTGAAGTTGGCTCTCCCACCTCAGAGGCACAGGACTGACTCCTGGCTGCAGCACCAAGAGCCTTTCATCCACATGGTTCAGAATAAAAGGGAAAAATAGTAGAAAGAAAGAAAGAAAGAAAGGAAGGAAGGAAGAAGGGAGGGAGGGAGGTGGGAGGGAAGGAAGGAAATAAAGAAAGAAGATAAAATAAAATAAAATAATGTTAGAAAATAAAATAGAGTTATTAAAATAAAAAGTAATTTTTAAGAAAAGAATTAAAAAAAAACGGACAGATAGAACTCTAGAACAAATGGTGGAAGCAAAGCTATACAGACAAGATCTCACACAGAAGCATACACATACACACTCAGAAAAAGAAGAAAAGGGGAAAAAATCATAAATCTTGCTCTCAAAGTCCACCTCCTCAATTTGGGACGATTCATTGTCTATTCATGGCTTCCACAGATGCAGGGTACATCAAGTTGATTGTGGAGCTTTAATCCGCTGCTTCTGAGGCTGCTGGGAGGGACTCCCTTTTCTCTTCTTTGTTCTCACAGCTCGCAGGGGCTCAGCTTTGGATTTGGCCCCGCCTCTGCGTGTAGGTCGCCAGAGGGCGTCTGTTCTTCCCTCAGGCAGGATGGGGTTAAAGGAGCAGCTGCTTCGGGGACTCTGGCTCACTCAGGCCGGGGGGAGGGAGGGGCACGGAGTGCGGGGCGAGCCTGCAGGGGCAGAGGCCGGTGTGACATTACACCAGCCTGAGGCGCGCTGTGCGTTCTCCCGGGGAAGTTGTCCTTGGGTCCCGGGACCCTGGCAGTGGCGGGCTGCACAGGCTCCCCGGAAGGAGGGTGTGGAGAGTGACCTGTGATCGCACACAGGCTTCTTGGTGGCGGCAGAAGCAGCCTTAGCATCTTATGCCCGTCTCTGGGGTTCGCGCTGTTAGCCACGGCTTGCGCCTGTCTCTGGAGCTCCTTTAAGCAGCACTATTAATCCCGTCTCCTGGCGCACTAGGAAACAAAGAGGGAAGAAAAAGTCTCTTGCCTCTTTGGCAGCTCCAGACTTTTTCCCGGACTCCCTCCCGGCTAGCTGTGGTGCACTAACCCCTTCAGGCTGTGTTCACGCTGCCAACCCCAGTCCTGTCCCTGGGATCCGACCTCCGAAGCCGGAGCCTCAACTCCCAGCCCTGCCCACCCCGGCCGGTGAGCAGACAAGCCTCTCGGGCTGGTGAGTGCCGGTCAGCACCGATCCTCTGTGCGGGAATCTCTCTGCTTTGCCCTCCGCACCCCTGTTGCTGTGCTCTCCTCCGTGGCTCTGAAGCTTCCCACCTCCACCACCCACAGTCTCCGCCTGCGAAGGGGCTTCCTAGTGTGTGGAAACCTTTCGTCCTTCACAGCTCCCTCCCACTGGTGCAGGTCCGGTCCCTATTCTTTTGTCTCTGTTTATTCTTTTTTCTTTTTCCCTACCCAGGTACGTGGGGAGTTTCTTGCCTTTTGGGAGGTCTGAGGTCTTCTGCCAGTGTCCAGTAGGTGTTCTGTAGGCGTTGTTCCACGTGTAGATGTATTTATGTTTTAATTTTTAATTTTTATTAACTTTTTTTGGCCATACCACACGGCTTGCAGGATCTTAGTTCCCCAACCAGGGATTGAACCTGGGCCCTGAGCAATGAACATATGGAGTCCTAACCACTTGACTGCCAGGGAATTTCCCTCCACACCAGTTGTTGAAGAGACTATCCTTTCTCCATTGTGTATTATTGGAAACCCTGTTGAAGATAAATTGACCATATATGCATGGGTTGATTTTGGGCTCTCTAGTCAATATGTCTTTCTTTACACCAGTACCATACTGTTTTAATTACAGCAACTTTGTAATATTTTTTTAAATTGGAAAGTATGATGTCTTTAGCTTTGTTCTTTCTCAAGATTGATTTCAGAAACAAGATAAGTTCCTAGAAACATACAACTTACTAAGACTGAATTATGATGTAATAGCAAATCTGAACTGATCAATAATGAGTAAGGAGATTAAGTCAGTAATTGGAAATATCCCAACAAAGAAAGCCCAGGACCAGGTGGCTTTACTGGTGAATTCTGCCCAATATTTAAATAACAATTGGTGCCAAACCTTTTCAAATTCTTCCTAAAAATTGAAGAAGAGAGAACAGTGAAACTCATCTTAGGAAGTCAGCATTACCTTGATACCAAAACTAGATAAATATACATGAGAAAAGAAAACTACAGGCCAATATCCCTGATTAATATATAGATGAAAAAATCCTCAAGAAAATACTATCAAAACCATCCAATGCAGCATCACACTGAAAAATTCCAGATCACATTAAAAGGATCATGCACCATGACCAACTGGGATTTACCCCTGGGATGCAAGGATGGTTCAACATGTGCAAATCAATTAATGTAATACACCACATTAACAGAATAAAGGATGAAAATTACAAAATTGTTCCAACAGATGAAGAAAAAGCATTTGACAAAATTCAACACCTTTTCATGATTAAAAAAATTGTCTATTTTTTTCTAAAATTTTAATTCGAAAAGATAGATGCACCCTAATGTACATAACAGCACTATTTACAATAGCAAAGACATGAAAGCAACCTAAGTGTCCATTGACAGAGGAATGGATAAAGAAGATGTGATATATGTATACGATGGAATATTACTCGGCCATAAAAAGAATGAAGTAATGTCATTTGCAGCAACATGGATGGACCTAGAGATTCTCATACTAAGCGAAGTAAGGCAAACAAAGAAACATAAATATCATATGATATAACTTATATGTGGAATCTAAAAAAATGATACAAATGAACTTATTTACAAGAAGCCATAGACTCACAGACATAGAAAACAAACTTATGGTTACCAAAGGGGAAAGTGGGGGGAGAGGGATAAATTAGGAGTTTGGGATTAACAGATATACACTACTACATATAAAATAGATAAACAACAAGGACCTACTGTATAGCACAGGGAACTATATTCAATATCTTGCAATAACCTAAAATGGAAAAGAATCTGAAAAGGAATATATATATATATCTGAATCACTTTGCTGTCCACCTGAAACTAACACAGCATTACAACATTGTAAATCAAGCATACCTCAATTAAAAAATAATTCTCAACAAACTAGGAACAGAAGGAAAGTATAATAAAGGCCATTATGAACAGCCCAAAGCTAACATCGTATTCAACAGTGAAAAACTGAAAGCTTTTTCACTAAGATCTGGAATAAGGTAAGCATGCTCACTCTTACAACTTCTTTCAGCACAGTACTTGAATTCCTAGCCAGAAATTAGGCAAGACAAAGAAATAAAGGCATCTAAATCAGAAAGAAATAAGTAAAATTATCCCCGTTTGCAGAAGCATGATCTTATATATAGAAAATCCTAAATACTCCACAAAAAACTGTTAGAAGTAATAAACAGATTCAGTAAAGTTAGAGTATACAGAATCAACATACAAAAATCAGCTGTTTCTATACACCAATAACAAACTATCTGAAAGAAAATTCAGAAAATAATCCCATTTATAATAGCACCAAATAGGATAAAATAGTTCTTAAGAATACAGTAAGAGGTAAAAGAGATATACACTGAAAACTACAAAACATTGATGAAAGAAATTTAAAAATATACCAAAACCAGAAAGCTATCCTATATTCATGGTTAGGAAGATTTAATATGTTAAAATGACTTAGATTTTTAATAGGCTCCCTGTGGCTGCTTTGTTGAGAGGAGAACAAGGGTGAGAAGCAAGGAGCCCCGTAGGACACTATTTCTATAATATTCATGACATATCACAATCTTATAACAGTGTAAATGATGAGAAATGTTTAGATTCTGGATATATTTTGAGTGTAAAGTTAACCGAAATTGCTGATGATTGAATGTAGAGTGTGTAAAAAATTGGAGTCAAGAATGACTGAAACAGCAAACAAACAAACAAACAAAAAACTACTGAACTGTTTTCCAAAGTGACTATATCATTTTGCATGTGTGTCAGCAACGTATGAGTGATTCAGTTTCTCTGCATCCTTGCCAATATTGGGTGTTGTCACTATTTTTTATATTAGCCATTCTGATAAGTGGGTAGTGGTATATCACTGTGATTTTAATTTGCATTTCTCTAAAAATACCCTTACAACAACAAAAACAAAACAAAAAAAGAGTGATTGAAATGGAATTAGATAGTGATGATGGTTGCACAGCCTTGTGAATATACTAACAACCTTTGAATTGTATACTTTAAAAGAGTGAATTTTATGGTGGTGAATTATATCTCAATTAAAAACTAATGATTACTGAACTGTCTTTGTCTTGAGCAACAGGAAGAATGCATTGGCAATTACCAACATAGGAAGGATGGGGTCAAGGGAGTCAAGGGAGTTGTGGAGTGGAGGAAGAGAACAGAAGTTGTAGATATATTAAGTTTGAGATGCCCTTTAGACAACAACATATAAATGTTTAGTATGTGGTTGGATATGTGAATCTGAAATTACAGGGAAAGTTTCAGTTTGGAGGTAGAAATTGGACATTGTCAGAATGTAGAAGGTATTTAAAGCCACAAGACAGGATGAAGTCCCCTAGAAAGAGAATGTAAATAGAAAAGAGAAAGACTTACACAGGAGCACTCCAACATTTAGAGGTCAAAGAGGTGTGAAAAATCAGCCAAAGAGGCTGAAAAAGAGGAGTCGGTGAGGTAGTAGGGAGAGAATTAGATGTCCGAAAAAGCGAGTAAAGAACATGCCTTATGAAGCAGAAGTGATCAATTCAGTTAAATCCTGCTGATGGGTTCAGTAAAATAAGAATTGAGAATTGGCCATCAGACTTACAAATTGGTGATCATGACAAGAATTATTTTGACTGTCTTGGGGAGCAAAAACCCACATGGGGTTTTATGGGTGAGTGGGAGGAGAGGAATGGGGTTAATGGGAACAGAAATGCGAGAGGGAGAGGAAGGAGAATATGGTCAAGAGAGGTTTTATCTTTTCTTTTAAAGTGGGAGAAATAACGCAGATATATAGGTTGATGGGAAGGAACTGTGGAGAGAGTGAAAATTGATAATGTAGGGGAAAGGAAAGAGAATGGTTGTAATGATATCCTTGAATGCAGATGAAGAGAATGGGGTTCAGTGACAAGTAGAGGATTGTCCTTATATAGGAGTCCAGACAATTTATACCTTGTTTAACAGGAGGAGTGTGAATGTATAGGAGCACAGGTGCAAGTAGGCTGGTAGATGTGGTTGGGAGTATGTAGTTTCCTTCTTACTGATTCTACTGTCTTAGAGAAATAGAAACCAAAGCCATCGACCTAGAGTTAGGATGAAGGAGGAGATACTTGGACTTTGTAAAAGGGGAGAGTATTAAATACCTGTCTAGAAGATTGAGAGAAGGAAAGGATAAGGGAAGTATAGTTGACCTTCTAGGCAGTGCCAAAGGCCCACGTGAGAGATTACTGGTCATGAAATTTAAAGTGAGATATGTCAGCACAGTTGTGTGTGTTTTTTTTCCCACCAACAGCACAAGTATAGGTGTGGAGTAAGCAAAGTTGGATTAATCAGAATTGGAGATGTTTTTCAGAAGAATAGACTGGGAAAACATGTAAGGAGTTGTGGGTGTATACAAAAAAGTGTTGCAATAATGAGCCATGACCTTTAAGCCCAGTAAAGAAGGAAGGACCTGAGCAGAGGAAAGACAGTGAGTCATGGTGGGCATACCAACTCTGCTTCATCCCTAGACATCTAAATCCAGCAGCACAAATGGCCTAGTAAAAACTCAAGGCTTGGGCTTCCCTGGTGGCGCAGTGGTTAAGAATCTGCCTGCTAGTGCAGGGGAAACTGTTTCCAGCCCTGGTCTGGGAAGATCCCACATGTCACGAAGCAGCTAAGCCTGCAAGCCACAACTACTGAGCCCTCATGCCTCAACTACTGAAGTTCATGAGCCTAGAGACCGTGCTCTGCAACAAGAGAAGCCACTGCAATGAGAAGCCTGTACACTGCAACAAAGAGTAGCCCCCGCTCGCTGCAACTAGAGAAAGCCTGTGCACAGCAACGAAGACCCAACACAGCCAAAAAAAAAACCAACCACAAAACCTCAAGGCTCACTGAAATATTCTTCATGTGAATTCAAATGATGATATTCGAAGTTGTGAATAAAAATCCCTTTACACATTTTCTTAGAGGGAACAACAATTGACTGTGTGTTATCATTGCTCAGAGGCAAGAAAAGAGCAGTAGTCTGTTCATGACTGAATGTGTCAGTGTTTAAAAACACTCCAAGAGTCAATATTTAATTAACAAATTGCCATTCTCATTTCACAGATGGCACGATATGAGAGTGTTAGCTATAGAATAAAGAATTAATGAATCCCTGTCAGGAAAACGTGGGAATTAAATCTATATGTATCTCACATGATCATTAAAACCGTGGACAGGGGAAATTAAAAAGATTGAAGAGCAGTCACTGGAAATGTCCTTGGGTCAGAATATCTAAAGAAAGCAGCTTACGTAGAATGCAGACTTTCCTTCTGTGGTCTAAATCTTGAGTACGATAAAATGGTTTATACACAGTAGGCAGAAAACAAATATTTGTTCAATGAATTGTTTGAATAAATAAATGATGACGAGGAGTCATTTCTCCAACATGACATTTGTATGTAATAAAATCTGTCCCATTTTGCCCGCCCCATGTAGGTTCAGTTTCTGGTTGGTAATTGGTGATGGTAGAATGGCTGTTCAGAATGAAGAGGCTTCTGGTTGTTCATGCACCACCATTCCCACCCAGGTGATGCTTGCAACTCATTAGACTGTTGATATCCTTTTACACCCCATGCCTTTGCAAATAGGATTCTCTCACTGTGAAAACTGCTTGTTACCAATCCCCTTGACCCCCATGACCTCTCACTCACCTCTAGCTTGTCTACCAGGAAATTCCTTATTTCTTTCCAGGAGCAATTCAAGCATCGCCTACCTCCTCTGGGCAGCCTTTTCAACTCTGCCTTAGTCTGTTTTGGCCCCAAGTTTTGCACCTCTCCAGATTCACTGGGACTCACCTACTTTGCAGGCCTCGGTCACTTGCTTAGAGGAGAACCCTCCTCTACCATCCCCACAACTCCTAACGTGCCATCTTTCTCAGCCTTTCCCAGGTGAGGACTGGCTCTGGCATGGCTCCATCACACCCACCGTGATGGCACTGCAAAGACCCTGGTTCCAGAGCCTGACCCACTGCGCCCCCTGAGTTTCAGCTACCCCAACCACTTCAGAGTCAAATGAAGCACCTTGCAGTGGGGCCTGAGTTCTGACGCTCCGGCCCTGGGGTGAGGTCATATAATCCAGAAATGCAAGGCAGGGGATTCCTTTTATAGTATGAACTTCAACCAGTGAGAGACAGGCTTATTCCTATCTCTTCCTCCCTGTGCCCTAAACCCATTCAGACTATTCTAAAGCATAGAGGTGTCCATACAGCTTTCTGGAGAAGTCTAGTGTGACCAAAATGTTAGCTGTGTTTCTTAAAACCTTTGTTTTCCCTTCTTCTCTCCTTCTTGCTCCTCAATAAAATGCTAACACAGGAGCTCTGGCCTAGGTTCTGATTTCTACGGAAGGTTCTGTCCTCTAACAACCAGGGTGGCAATGAGGGTGTACCTCTATCCTAACTTTTAATAACCTGTGTTGTAATTATTAGTTTATTTTTAGAGAGATTCTTAAGGGAAAAGACCCTCTCTCAGCAGCCTCATTACTTAGCACCATGTTTGGAACATGATGGGTGATTTAATAAACAACTGTTAATTAATTAATGGCTTAATATTAAGCTATTACATAACACATTTAAAAGGAGAAGATTCCTTAGACATTTTTGTCTTAGCCCCTTACTATATGGAGGAACAAGCCCAAGGCCAAGAGAAATCAAGGGACTTTCCCAAAGTTACGCAGCTATTGAGTAGCACGAGTAGACCAGCACATTGGTTTCCTGATCTCACAACACTAGTCTCTTATTTGAAAAAGATTGCTTCCATTTCTGTGAGAGGAAACTACACCAGAACCAATCTGACAAACTTGTGTTTCTCCAGGCAATTGAAATATAAAATTGGCTAACACTAACAATAGGAAAGAGTGTTTCTTTGGCTCTGACCCCACCCTCCCGTAAAAGTTCCTGCTGCCTTTTTTTCTAGATGTCTCCAGGTGGGGTCTTACACGTGATTGCAAACAGAGTTCTGCTAGCTCCCACGTGACACTTGTCATTTCATTCCCTTTCTATTTTAATTTCTAGCATGAGATCCATAGCCAGGGCTTGCCAGGTGGATATCTGTATGCTTGACACACCTACAGAGCCTCAGGTGTCTCCTCCTTTCTTCTGCAGGATTCTTGTATGCCGGTCAGCTCATTGTTAAGAGCCACTGTGTGGTGTCCATATTTTCATATTTACCTGAAATGGGAGAATCCCCTGCACCTCGTCACCGTGTTCTGGACCTCGGAGGACAGGCATTTCTTCCTAAGTCTCCAGTAAAGCAGAATTATCTCTTTATTTAGTCTCAATCACAGCTCAGTGTCTCAGATATGATTCTCCAAGATTGGGGAAAGGCACCTGGACAACTTGACCAAGCAAGAGTCATAATTGTGGAAGAGGGAGGAGGTAAGGTAGAAAGGAGGCTCACCAAGCCCCAGACTCTCACGACACGCTCCACAAGTGCCCAGTGTCCTAGTTCAAGGGTCAGCCCGTGGCCTGATTTTGTTTGATCAGTAAGCTAAGAATGATTTTAATACTTTTAAAAGGTTTTAAGCTCAAAACACAAAGGAGAATCTGCTACACAGACCCATGTGACACAGAAAGCCTAAAATATTTGCTGCCTATCCCTTTATAGAGTTTGTGTACTCTTGTCCTAGAAGGAAAACAAAATGCAACAATTAGAAATGGGAAATATAGCAATGCACAATATGAACTATGTAACTGTAAACTATAAATCAGTCCATTTGTTCTGCAACCTTATTAAAATCTTGCATTTTTCATCATGATGGGAATCAAAAGCATAGAGAAATGAGTCTCATCTGGTGATGATTTGTCACTGCCACAGCAGACGATGACTCTGCTTCCAGCCATCATGACCTTGGGCTGCCTCTGGTCTTAGTGCCTGACTTGCCATTGGAGGGGGACGCCATCCTCTCACACCCTGTCCCATTATTCTTCAACCTAAAGGGAGCACTTTACATGGGTCTTCCCTTAGGACGAGGAACCCCTTCCCCCCAGAGTAGAGGTCTTCAGTCTTGTCTGGATAGACTCTTGGGATTCTTGAACCACAGTCTTCAGTTCTGCCAAGAGGAGTGAATCTGAAGAAAAACATAGTTTAGATTCAAACTGAGGCTCCTGATACACATGAAAATAGATTTGATTTCTATTTAATTTTATCTCAATTTGGTTTTGAATAGACCACAAGTATAAATATTTGCTTCTTCTTTGCTGCAAATTTCCTTTAAGACCTGACCTAAGTGTAAAATTTAATAAAAATTTCTTGGAAATGGTAGGATGATTATTTTTCACTTATATTTTCTTTGCCTTTGAAATTTAAATTCCTGTGCCCTTTCTGGGTGGTTGTTTGCTAGCTCATCATTGGTAGATAAAAGTTCCATATGACAAGAAATATCCTAGGGTGCTAAAACACAAGAAAAATTAAAACCTTGCCATGTGCCATGTGCTACTGCTTTATTTATTAATTTGCGCTTTATCACTCCATTTCTTTTTTTTTTAACATCTTTGTTGGAGTATAGTTGCTTTACAATGTTGTGTTAGTTACTGCTGTATAACAAAGTGAATCAGCTATATGTATTTCTGTTTTCCAAGTGTTAATTAAAAACAGCAACAAAGTAATGTCTTCTTTAGGCTTAGGAGAAAAGGAGCCTTCAACATTAATTCAATAAACACTTCTTAGATTAGTCATGTTAGATTAAAACAATAAGGATTGTGACCAGTGTCACACATGTGGTTAACTTTATCCATGTGTCTATTTTCCCTTTGCTTTTTTATTAGTGGAATGAGAAGAGGAGTTTCCATAAAAAGTGGCACCAGACTGTTGTCAGTCAACTCCTGTCACCTTTGTGGTGTGGTCTCTGAATAACCAATTTCTGTTCTGAGCCTCGGTTTCCTTTCTTGTAAAACAGAGTATCAATTTGTCATTGATCTATCCCTTGTGGAAGACATTTGAAGAGAGAATGAGATAATGTCCATAGAATGTTTTACGTTTCTTGGAAGAGAGGTCCTTTGTAACATTTTAAGGACAATTTTTCTAGAAGAACATGAGGATTCACCTGAGATGGTACTGGAACTGCCACTGAGAACACAGACTGGGAAAATGAATCTACCTGGGTGGATGATGGTCAGAAACAACCCAAAGCCTTGTGTTACTTGTTTTTCGTCTCAAACATCTCTTTAGTTGTTCTTCAACCGTGATCCTATTTTACTTTATTTATTTATTTGTTTGTTTGTTATTTGTTTTTTTGGGCTGCATGTGTGGCATGCAGGATCTTAGTTCCCCAACCAGGGATTGAACCTGTGCCCCCTGCAGTGGAAGTGCGCAGAGTCTTAATCACTGGACCACCAGGGAAGTCCCCCGTTATCCCATTTTAAATCCTATGTGAAAGAGGAGATTTGATTTGATAGAACTTTGATACCACATATTTGGAATAAATAATCTCACAACAGTACCTGTATCTTCCTTTCAGCTTTTAAGACATCTACCTTTAAGTCTTTTCCATTTTGTCCTGTTATGGAGCTACTCTTATTTAAGCACAATAGAACCCAAATAAATTAGACAAAAAGGAATTAAATTGGGTTTTTTCAAAAACAAGCAAGCAAACAAAAACTATAGTAGACATTTTCTTAGAGGACTCTCTATAAACTAATGCTTGTGTTCATAATTCATAGTCACTGTTCTCTACTATGCTGACATACATCTCCCTTGAGTTGAGTTGTATATTTATCAAGATCCTGTTGTGTTTACACTCAAACTGGATTAGGCTAGTTGTGTTTGTTGTTGCAGTGATCTAATTTTATCACATTTTGCCAATACTTATTAAAATATGAATTTGAAAGAAAATTATTTTCTCAATAAGAACTAAGAATAGTCAGGAAAGGAATTTTAAAAAGAACCTCAAAAATAATTACCCTTGGATTAGATCTGAGCAGTTAGGAAAATCTGGGATAATTTTGCACTCAAATTGTTTGAAAAACATCTTCAGGTTCTTGCTCCATTAAGAAAACCCCTAAAACTGGAGATTGTAGAGTAAAATATAGGTATGTTTTAAGAAATAAAACTAATATGGAACTCTAATTGATAGAACCATGATTAAAGGAATTACCAAAAAAACAAATAAGAAAAGATACAAATCACTACATATAAACATGGTAATGTGGTTGGATCTTAAAAACATTATGCTGGAGAAAAGGCAAGGAATTGAAAAAGAACTATAACAATACCATATGTATAAGTTTAAATTCATATACATGAAACAAAAATACACATTTCTAAGAAGTCAAATAAAAGCATATGCATTAAACCTACAAGGTATCACTGCCTTTGAAGAAAAAGATGGGAAAGAGATGGGAGTGGGAGAAGGACAGAAGAGAATAAATATACATATAAAAAATATACAAGAGAAGACCCTTGTCTTGGAAAACAATGTTGATGTGTCATGAACCAAGGAGTATGATTAACTCATCCCTCTTTAACAGATGATCCTATCCCTCACTCTCTCAAATATCATGAACCTAGAAAACAAGAGAGGTGATGACAGCATTCAAGAGAAGACAAGAGAATTTTACAACTGGGACAGTAATGGATCAGTGTAGTAATTGTCTTAGCAGACATCGGTGTTTGCAGTGGGAGAAACTAAGAAGAAGCAAGCTGATTCTTGCTATAGAAGTTCAACAGACTCAGCAGGTATGTCTGGAGGCAAGAGTGCAAATACAGTTGGAAATGGGATTGACTGAAATTCTGCTCAAGGAACAGCTAATACCTTGGGTTCCTTCCTCCAGCCCAAGAAGTCAGGCAGCTTCCCCTCCCTCACTGTCAAGGAAGCTGAGAAGTTTACTTTCTAGAGTGGAGAATGATCACAGTTGGTTGGAGTAGGAGGAATCCCATCTGAAAACTGGTGAATAAAGAAAACTAGTCTATAATGAATGGTGCATCTCTTCAGCTCCTCTTTCCCTCTTGCATCCCAGAACCCCAGCAACTAAGTTTATACCTACACCTACCTCCCCATTTAGGACATTGGGAAATCTGACACACCAAGAGAAAAGACATCTGTATAGTGACAGCTGGGGATCTGTAAATGAAATGGCTCAAGATCCTTCCCTTCCACCTACAGTGAGCAAGCCAGCTTGATTCAGCAACACAGAGCTTTCAATCAACTTCTTGGCAACTCATTCTTTTGAGTGCATTGGCAGCCAAGGATAACCAGAAACCAGAAATCAGTTTTGAATAGTAATTTTGCATAATAAAAATGGATTCTGGATTATTTGCTGTTTTAAATTATCCATGCCTTTGTCCTCTTTCCCTTGTTTAAGATTTTGCCTATGATCCTTAAATAAACAAACACCTATGTAAATCCTCACCACATTCCCTAACTTCCTATAATGATGTGAGGCTTCCAGTCACACTGAAAGGGGAGAAAATTGCTTGTGGTTCAGACATGTATTGACTGGGATCTAGGTCGAAGTATTCTGTCATCTGCTGTTTTGAGCGTGCATGCATGTGTGCATGTGTATGCACGTGTGTGCCTATGTACTTATGCATGCACTCATACTCATGCTCCACTACAAACCAGTGAGTGCTTGTCAAGCTTTTTGAGAGGAAATGGGCCAGACTGCTGGTGCACTTTGACTTTTCTTCCTGAGAAATCAGGAATTTGGCAAAGCAGTCAAAACCCTAGAAGAGATGCCCTATCTGCTAAACTCAGAGCCATCTATGTGACAGTCCAGCAGAAGTCTACCAGTTTTGTCATCAGTGAACATCTTGGTTGATGAATTAAAGCCTATATACAATCTCTAGAGAGCATCTCTAGCTTTACTATAGGAAGAGAGAGAGAAATGCATGGGGAAGGACTTTCTTATCAGTAGCTTTGGATTTCCCATTAATCTTCCTTTGTGCCCGTGATGCCCTTATGCACTGTTATCTTTAAGAGTGTAAGCTGGAGGTACTATTGCAGGATGATCAGATTGTTCATATTTCCCTCCCTTAGCCTCCTATGGAAAGTACAAAGACAAATGTTCCTGTTGCAGACTAAGACAAAAACACTTCTGAGTTTCTTAGGAAATGTGTTAACCATGTGTTTTATTTTCTGTATTCTGATGCTTTGACATTTGGGGTCTTGCTGACCCTGGAGGGACCGTTCCTTTCAGGGCTAGCCAATTCCAAGACATAGTAAACAACTCGTCCATTAGGATACCTTTCAAATGTAAACCAATCAATCCAGAGCTCATATGCCTGAGCTCCTCCTTTAAAGTCACCTCCTTTATCAGGTCCTCACACCCTGGGCTACTATCCACCAGCCTAATCAGCCCAGGGACAGGTTTCCAGACAACTAAGGAAAGCCCCTATACCCCAGAACCCACTGAAATTATTTAACCTAGCCAGTCCTAAGCCTGCTTACTCTGTCTCTCTCATTTCTTCCCATGGAAACCTAATAGAGACTCTGGTCCATGTTTTCCCCTACTCCCTCTGTCTCCTAACTGACCCTGGTGCTTCTCCCTGTGGCCCTCCATGACGTGGCATGCCCCATCTTCATGGAACTATGAGTAACAAACTATCATTTCAGTGGCAATCATCTCCTGATTTGTTGGCCTTACCATACCTAAACAATGATAAAAACAATTAAAACAGGGAGAGCATGCTATACTGAGTGGCAAATCATAAGAGGCCATCCCTTGAGGTGTAATTCTTCCATGAGACTTTCCCTGACCTCATCAACTTACAATGAACTTATCCTCCTATGAACATCCAGCATTATTGCCTACGACTCTCATTTGACATTTAAACATGTTCCTTCCTGATACCATATGTCTGTTGTTTAAATTTCTTGTGTATATCTTGTTCTTCCAACTGAAATATAAATTTCCTCAGGGTATAATTTTCAGTATCTTCAACAATAACTGATGAGTTAATGAATGAATGAACAGATGTAACCTATTAAATTTGATCCAAAACTCACAAAGATCTTACTTTTTTTTCCTTTCTGAACTTTCTCTTTGCAGATAACTTTGTATGGCTGTGATGAGCCCCAAACTGCAAAACTGCTAAGCATTTTCTTCAGACAAGTAAATTTCTAAGCCTAATAAATACCTAATTATTTCCCTGAATTTATAATCAGATATAATTGTCTTGAGCATCCATAACTTGTTTGCTATCTGTAGGAAGAGGAAAGTGATATTGGGTGCTAGTTAAGAGCACTGTTTTGGATTCAGGCAGACGTAGTTTAAATACTAGCTATCCTACTTATTAGTTACGTCTTTGGGCAAGTTAACTGACCTTTTCAGTCCTCAGTTTCTTCACCTGTAAAATGGGGATAACAATACATACCTTAGAGGGATTTTATAAGGATTGCATACGTAAAGTTGTTAGCATAGTACTGGCATATGGTAGAGGCCAAATAAATGGTGTGACTGTACATGTTGCTTTGCCTGGGATACTCTGTTTACTCCTATTGCTCTAGCACAATTATGAACAGCACCCCCATTTTACCCAGAGTTTCAAGTTTGGACAATAAATTGGTCTATCAATGAATGTATTTTTAAACTTTTAATGCTGATTACTACTTAAATATATGTGCGATGAATATATATGTATGATTGAATATACATTTATGTTGGGGCTGTGCAATAATCCTTTCCAATAAAGTCCACCCCATCCCTTTGTCCCCATTGCTGAGTAGCAGAGTATGGTTTAGTGGCCAAGAGCACAGACCTAGGAGCCAAACAGTCTGGTCTTGAATCCCAGCCATGCATGTTCTAATGTGTAACTTTAGACAATCCATTTACTTAGCATGTATCAGTTTTCTCATCAGTAATACGGGAACTATATAAGCAGTACTTTTATCATACGGTGTCATGAAGCCAAAAGTCTATAACTGTATATATGTAAAAATGCTTACAGCAGTGTCTAGCACATAGCAAACCCTCTGTGAGCAGGCATTATTGTTGCTGTCTCTATGTCAGTGGCAACTAAGCTGAAACCAGCTTGTTTCTGTTTCCTGTGGATTGCTATTGGTGTAGAAAACAGCCCTGATACTGCCCTCAGTTCAGCTAGCAAGTCTGCATGAATGTCTTAGATGATAAACTCCTTAGATGATAAAGATAGAGGAACTTTGTACAATATCATGTGTGATTCTTTAGGATACAAATGTGTTTTGATAATGTTATGGACTGAGTTATGCCCCCCACCCCCCGGCAAATTCATATGTTGAAGCTCTAACCCCTGTGACTATAGTAGGAGATAGCGCCCTTAAGGAGGTAACTAAAGTGAATGAGGTCATAAAGGTGGGACCTAATTTGATAGAACTGGTGTCCTTTATAAGAAGAGGAAGAGACACCAGAGATCTCTCTCTCTCTCTGTGCATGCACAGAGAAGAGACCTGTGAGGACAAAATGAGAAGGTGACTGCCTATAAGCCAAGAAGAGAGGTCTCACCAGATACCAACCCTGACAGCACCTCAGTCTTGGACTTCTAGCTTCCAGAAATTTGAGAAAATAAATTTATGTTATTTAAGCCACCCAATCTGTGGTATTTTGTTATTGTAGCCTATGCAGACTAATACAGGTGAAAGAGTGTGGTCAAAAGATTAAATGTGGAAAGAAAAATTGTGTATAATTTGGGAATTGGGCTAAGAGCATTGGAGAAGCCCTCTATTTAGGTGAGAATTACTAAGTCAAAGGATGCTAAATGAAAAGTTGGTACTGTAAATGTATGAATCTGTTCAAGGATGATACAAAAAGTGAGGACTGTGGTCAAAGTAGATGGTGCATGTCCTGTTTAAAGGCACTGAAATTCTCATTTTCTAAAGCCCCCATACAGGTTAAATGGAACACATCAATAAGGCACTGGTCCTTTGGCCCTGCTCCAGTGAATGTCTTTGGAAGTACAGGTGAGTAGGATTTTCCTCTGGAGAGCACTGAGGTGGGGTTTCATGGGTGAGTAGAATCTACACAAGCAGAGCAATAGGGAAAGAGGGTTCCAGAGAGGAAGAATGATACAGAACAGGATACCTACAGAACTGACTGCTAGGGTTGTTATGTGACACAGGTACATCAGTTTTTTTAGGGTCCTTTTAAGGTAGTCAATTTTGTTAGAGTAGAGGCACCATATAAAGAAGACTGGAAAATAAGAATGGAAAAATTCATATTGTGTTTGGCTACAAATCCTGGAGTAATACATATGAAATCAAGTGATTCATTTGAGCAACAGAAAGCTACCATTAAAATAATATTTCCAAATGAATCTCAAGTACTGGTTGGAATGCTTTGGAGGAAGAAGGAATTGAAATGAGTTCCTGTGACTGCACACACTCAAGTAGAGGCTGCTTTGCCACTTAATCAGAGGTGGTACATTGCAAGTAAGCAAATCATCTGGGGACCTTGTTAAGACAGAGTGATTCAGCAGGTCTGAGATGAGGTCTGAGGTTCTACATTTTGAACAAACTGATGCTGCTGATGCTGCTGGTTCCTAACTACACTGTAAGTTGCAAGGAAATAGATGACCTCTAAATTCACTTACAAACTGTAGATCCTTGATTTTACTACCTAGCATGCTGAGAAACAAGCTAAAAATTTGCATTCAATATTAGCTTGAGTCATTCTGCTTGTCTCTATGCAGGAAATTATGCATTTCAGAATGCCAGGTCAAACCATGCAAAAAAAGGATTAAACACAGCTCCTTGCCTTGCAATTACCTCACCACACACTGTGAGTTAACAGGAGCAAGGAGAAAATAAGCACAAGATTCCAAAATGATTGGAACTAGACTTGAGTTTAGTGATGATGAAAGAAATATATAAAAGAAAGAACTGTGGGACGTAATCATAGATTAGTTTTGTTTTATTTCAGAATATGGTTTGGCTATGTGGAATCTAAAACAAAAGTCAAACATAAAAACAGAGTAGAAAAGTGGTTGCCAGGGGTGGAGGGTGGGGGAAATAGGGAGAGGTTGGTAAACAGGTACAAACTTTTAGCTATTAGCTGAGGATCTGATGTATAACATGATGACTATAGTTGATGATACTATGTTGCACAACTGAAATTTGCTAAGAGAGTAGAACTTAAAAGTTCACACCAAAGGAAAAAAAAAGATGAATATGTGAGGTGATGGATGTGTTTATTAACTAGATGGGGAGAATTTTTTCACAATGTATACCTATATCAAATCACCACATGGTACACTTTAATCTTACAATCTTGCATGTCAGTTATACCTTAATAAAGTTGAAATGAAAAAACATATCATTTGGTCTTACCAATCAATATTATACTTAATCCTACCACATCATCATATAATTCCCATGAAACTGCATGTGAAAAAAATACTTTCTCAAATCATTTTTTCCTAGTGGCTCCTTTTAGACCTTGAGGTCATATAGAAAATACTTCATCAGCAGCATGTTAAAAATATTTAAGAATCACAGATTTTCATTTTAAGGAGTTTCCTGCATGGGCACCTTTTTACTTTTAGTTCTTTGACAAAATCATTTTTATAAAGTTAGTTAAACATTATTTTAAGATTCATTTTAATCACTCATCAAAAGCACTTACAGGTTGTTTTATCTATTGGAAAGGGTGAGGATGACCTTACAGAGGAACTGAGATGAAAGCTTATGGTAAACAGAATTATTCTTAGCATGAAATATTAGGAATGGGTAATTATAAAATAGAACATGGTGTGTTCTTGGATTGGAAGAATCAATATTGTGAAAATGACCCTACTACCCAAAGCAATCTACAGATTCAATGCAATCCCTATCAAATTACCAATGGCATTTTTTACGGAACTAGAACAAAAAATCTTAAAATTTGTACGGAGACACAAAAGACCCCGAATAGCCAAAGCAGTCTTAAGGGAAAAAAACGGAGTCAGAGGAATCAGACTCCCTGACTTCTGACTATACTACAAAGCTACAGTAATCAAGACAGTATGGTACTGGCACAAAAACAGAAACATAGATCAATGGAACAAGATAGAAAGCCCAGAGATAAACCCACACACCTATGGTCAACTAATCTATGACAAAGGAGGCAAGGATATACAATGGAGAAAAGACAGTCTCTTCAATAAGTGGTGCTGGGAAAACTGGACAGCTACATGTAAAAGAATGAAATGAGAACATTCCCTAACACCATACACAAAAATAAACTCAAAATGGATTAGAGACCTCAATGTAAGACTGGACACTATAAAACTCTTAGAGGAAAACATAGGAAGAACACTCTTTGACATAAATCACAGCAAGATCTTTTTTGATCCACCTCCTAGAGTAATGGAAATAAAAACAAAAATAAATGGGACCTAATGAAACTTCAAAGCTTTTGCACAGCAAAGGAAACCATAAACAAGACAAAAAGACAACCCTCAGAATGGGAGAAAATATTTGCAAACGAATCAATGGAGAAAGGATTAATCTCCAAGATATATAAACAGATCATGCAGCTCAATATTAAGAAAACAAACAACCCAATCCAAAAATGGGCAGAAGACCTAAATAGACATTTCTCCAAAGAAGACACACAGATGGCCAAGAAGCACCTGAAAAGCTGCTCAACATCACTAATTATTAGAGAAATGAAAATCAAAACTACAGTGAGGTATCACCTCACACCAGTTAGAATGGGATCATCAGAAAATGTACAAACAACGAATGCTGGAGAGGGCGTGGAGAAAAGGGAACCCTCTTGCACTGTTGGTGGGAATGTAAATTGATACAGCCACTATGGACAACAGTATAGATATTCCTTAAAAAACTAAAAATAGAATTACCATATGGTCCAGCAATCCCACTACTGGGCATATACCCAGAGAAAACCATAATTCAAAAAGACACATGCACCCCAATGTTCATTGCAGCACTATTTACAATAGCCAGGTCATGGAAGCAACCTAAATGCCCATCGACAGACGACTGGATAAAGAAGGTGTGGTACATATATACAATGGAATATTACTCAGCCATAGAAAGGAATGAAATTGAGTCATTTGTAGACGTGGATGGATCTAGAGACTGTCATACAGAGTGAAGTAAGTCAGAAAGAGAAAAACAAATATTGTATATTAACGCATATATGTGGAACCTAGAAAAATGGTACAGATGAACTGGTTTATAGGGCAGAAATTGAGACACAGATGTAGAGAACCAACATATGGACACCAAGGGGGGAAAGCGGTGGGGGGTGGGGATGTTGATGTGATGAACTGGGCGATTGGGATTGACATGTATACACTGATGTGTATAAAACTGATGACTAATAAGAACCTGCTGTATAAAAAAAAATTAAATAAATTTTAAAAATTAAAAAAAATAGAAGATGGTGAATTTACTTGTTTTAAAATCAAAAGGATATTGAACTTTAATGGGAGTAGGTCATAGGATTTTTGTTTATATAAAGTATGTTGACTATAGAATAGTGGAATTTAAGGAAAGAAAAGTGTTCTTTCTTTGAAAGAAACAAAGAATGGCTGATGTTCTTTCTTTGATTTCTTTGAAATCATGTATTCCATTGCCTTCATTTTACAAATGAGAAAATCAAGGCTCAGAGCATCTGAGTGATTTGCCAATGACCACTCAGTATATTAGCAGCGAGGGAGGAATGCAGTTCTCTCTAAGCAGTGCTGAGCTGTTTCCACAACACCATATAGATATATTTTGGATAACCAATAATCTCACCATTATTCAGATTAGATATTATCCTTTAATATGTCCCATCATTTCAGAGGAAAGACGTTAGTGATACTTTTATGTGATCAGAGATTTTACTGAGGAAGAAGGCCTTTAGTTTGTCAATAAAAAATTACATAGCAAGTGAATAAGCAGAAGGATGAAGAAGGGATTTTAGAACCCAGAGGTGATAGTTTAGCAAAGTGCAAAAGCAGAAGTAGCAGGAGATAATCCTGGGACCTGAGGATACTGACTAGTTGGAGGTATTGGGGCAGCAAAATTGGGTGAGAGGGTGGGACCAATGATCAAAGATCTAGGAAAGCCAGGCAAGTAGTTGAACTTAGTGCCAGAACTTAATTGAACTTAATGTCAGGGTGCAGGGCCAGCACCAGTGATATGCTGGGGACCAACTCAAACCAACTATGAGCTGATTATATGTTTCTCCTCCCAATTTGGAGGTTAGTAACATCATAGAAGCAGCTTGAAACCGGTCATGGTGGGAGTATTTACACTGTGGAAATCAGCAAACACTACCCAGAAATATTTTTCTTCCTGGAGAGCCAGTGTAGTGTCATATCTAGACAAAATGTAAGTCTGTGTTCTAGTAGCTGGACTAGACAATGCAGAAGGAAGGAGAATTGAGAGGAGGATTGCGGGCATGGAAACCTCCATCACCCTGTCTGTTGAGAAGCTTTAGAGGCATGTTCTCCTTCTAGTTTTCACAGTAAATATTAAGTACATGTCCATGACTCCTTACTTTGTGGAACACAGAGATCCTGATTCATATCATTCAATCTGGTGCCATACATAGCATTTTGAATTTGGCTCAATTCCAAAGTGCTTCTGGTAGGATGAGAATGAGCAACCCCATTAGGAAAAGAATAAGCTAAGAAAAAGAGAGTCTAAACACTGAAAATAATTCTGTGTTACATTAAACTCTAACATCTGCCATGCCTAAGGCAAGATAAGATTTCTATTAAAAATTACTGTTATAGTTACTCCAGTCATATAGGAGGCTCCCAGCAAACTTCACATCATGATTTTCATCACCACCATCAACACAGCAGCAGCAGCAGCAGCAGCAGCAGAGGAACGCTCATTTATTGAGCACTTACCCTAAGCCAAGCCCTATTCTAGCAATCCAATCATTATTTTATTAAGTGGTTACCATGTGCCAGGCTTGTGCTAAATTAGTGGTTCTTGGTTTTCTTGGTCTCAGGACCCCTTTACACTCTTAGAAATTGTTTAAGGCCTCAAAGAAACTTTGATTATGTGAGCTATAGCCATTGATATTTACTATATTAAAAAGTACATTAAAATGTGTATTTATTAATTCTCTTAACAGTAATAATATAAATCCATTACACGTTAACATAAAACATTTTAATGTGAAAAACTATTTTTTCCAAAGCAAAATGAAGTTAGTGAGAAGAGAGTCATTGTTTTATAATCTTGCAAATCTCTTTAATAGAAGGCAGCTGGATTTTCTCATGTCTGCTTCCTCATTCTATCTACTGCAATATCTCTCACCATCTAGTTTCTGGAAAATTCCATTCTGCACTCATGTGAGAATGAGATAAAAAAGGCAAATAGTGTCCTAGTATTTTTACTAAAATAGGTTTGACCTCATGACCCCACCCTGCCAGAGTCTTGGGGATCCCTTAGGAGTCCCCAGACCACGCTTTAAAAACTTCTGTACTAAACTGGATATGTAAGAGTGGAGTCAAACTTCTCTCTCCCTCACAGAACTTACATTGCAAGTCTCATTCTCTTATATGCCTTATTTAAGCTCACAATAACCCTATGAAATGGCTGCTTTATTGCTTCCATTCCCCACGTGAGGAAACTGAGGACCAGAGAAAATATAATATTGAGGTACTATTGGCAGAATTCAAAATGGCAGAGCTGGTACTCGATCCAGAGATGATGCTCGTATCTACTACATATCCTGCTTCCTAAAGCACGACACAAAGAATGAATTTCTTACCCACTTTTCAAAGGTTCCACCTAGGTAAGAAAGTGTAATCATCTTTTGAAGAGATCCTTTACAAGACAACTCCCAATCCAGGGTATTCTGTCACAACTGAAAGTATTATCCCAAGGCAGGCCTTTCTTTTTTGGAATGATAGCAAGCGGTTGGGATGGCTGATGTACTCTCAGAATTTGGAAGTGGAGGATAAGAATGTGTATGGGAGACCTGGCCGGGAAACTGCAGTCTTCGAACTGAGCCCAGCTGTAGTGAGAGTTAAAACTGGAAAAGGTTGTTTATTGTTTCCAGTCAGCCAGAACAGTGAGCTGCCATGGCCCACAGGACTCTCTACTTCCCCAAAGATTCATTCCTGGCTGCAGAGATATGGTGACACAGGTTAATAGCTTTTCTGTGCTGAGATCAGACAATAGATCTGAGTGCTACCTATCACCGTACTTACGGGGAGTAATGAATTATAGACATCATTATTGTCAGGTGACCCAGTGATGAAACAGAAAATAACTGTGACATCATCGTAATTTATTGAAAAATCCTCAGGAGTTTTATAAATAAAACTCTCTTTACATATAATTTCTACTACCTCAGTACCATGCAATGAGCTTCTTAGGTATAACTACCATAGAATTCTTTCAAGAATTACAAGGTCTGTGAGACTTCCTTGGTGGTGCAGTGATCCTGCCAATGCAGGGGACTCTTGTTCGATCCCTGGTCCGGGAAGATCCCACATGCCGCAGAGCAACTAAGCCCATGTGCCACAACTACTGAGCCTGCATGCCACAACTACTGAAGCCCGCGCACCTAGAGCCCATGCTCTGCAACAGGAGAAGCCACCGCAATGAGAAGCCCGTGCACTGCAGTGAAGAGTAGCCCCGCTCACTGCAATCAGAGAAAGCCCACGCGCAGCAACAAAGACCCAATGCAGCCAAAATAAAGAAAATTAATTAATTCAAAAAAACCTAAACCTTCAATGGCTCTCATTACATGCAACATGAAGTCTGAAAAGTCTTTGGTGATTTGCCTCTGACTCATTTTTTCCAGCCTCTCTCATCCTTGGCCACTCCTCCAAGAGCACTGTTGTCATTCTACAGTGATGTTGCTTTCTCTTGCACAGGCTGGAAGGTCCAATCCCTAATTTTCACCCCATAATCTCCTTACCTATCTTCAAGACTTAATTTAGGGAGCACCTTTTCTCTAAAGCTTACATCAGTTACCAAAGCTGAGTTTATTTATTCATTTAACAGGGAATTCACTGAGTGCCTATGTTATGCCAGAAACTGCTCTAGGGGTTGGGGGTGCTGCTGTCATCAAGGTAGAGACCAAATTCTTATTCTCAATATTACAGAATAGTGTCAGGGAAATGGGTAGATGAAGGGACTTTCATATAATAAAGGAATGTGTACTAATAAGTAAATTATAAGTAAATAAATAAACAAGAGCAGAAAAATAAATAAGAGGATTTCATATGATGCTACAAAAAATAATAAGAAATAAAAAGGCAATATAACAGAGACTAGGGGAGAGTTAAGTGTGGCAGTGTGTTAGACAGAACTATGAGACCCCAAAAATGTCCACACTGTAACCCTGGGAATCTGTGATCATGTTATTTTACATGGCAAAAGGGATGTTACAGATGTGATTAAGATTAAGAACGTTGATATGGGGAGATTATGCTGGATTATTCAGGTGCATCCAGTCTAATCACAAGTCCTTAAAAAAGGAGAACATTTCCCAGCTCTGGTCAAAGTGTGAGGGGAGAAGAGAAAGAGAGAAAGAGAGAGAGAATGATGATTAATAAAGGGGGAAAGGATGCAACATTGTTGGCTTTTGGGGTTTTTTAAAAAAATAATTTATTTATTTATTTTTGGCTGTTGGGTCTTCGTTTCTGTGCGAGGGCTTTCTCCAGTTGCGGCAAGCGGGGGCCACTCTTCATGACGGCGCGTGGGCCTCTCACTGTCGTGGCCTCTCCCATTGCGGATCACAGGCTCCGGACGCGCAGGCTCAGCGGCCATGGCTCATGGGCCCAGCCACTCCACGGCATGTGGGATCTTCCCGGGCCGGGGCATGAACCCATGTCCCCTGCATTGGCAGGCGGATTCTTAACCACTGTGCCACCAGGGAAGACCCAACACTGCTGGTTTTGAGCATGGAAGAAAGGGACCATGAGCCAAGGATTTCCTAGAATCTGGGAAAGACAAGGAAACAGATTCTCACCAAGGTTGTTCCGAAAGAAACACAGCCCTGCTGATATTTGACACCTGTGAGATGGGTGTTGGACTTCTGACCTACTGAACTGTAAGATTATAAATTCATATTGTTGGAATATTACCCAGCCATAAAAAGAAAGAAATTGAGTTATCACTTTGTTATTTGTAGTGAGGTGGATGGACCTAGAGTCTGTCATACAGAGTGAAGTCAGTCAGAAAGAGAAAACAATACCGTATGCTCACACATATATATGGAGTCTAAAAAAAAAAAAATGGTTCTGAAGAACCTAAGGGCAGGACAGGAATAAAGACGCAGATGTAGAGAATGGACTTGAGGACATGCGGAGGGGGGAGGGTAAGCTGAGACGAAGTGAGAGAGTAGCATGGACATATATACACTACCAAATGTAAAATAGATAGCTAGTGGGAAGCAGCTGCATAGCACAGGGAGATCAGCTCGGTGCTTTGTGACCACCTAGAGGGGTGGGATAGGTAGGGTGGGAGGGAGACGCAAGAGGGAGGGGATATGGGAATATATGTATATGTATAGCTGATTCACTTTGTTATACAGCAGAAACTAACACACCATTGTAAAGCAATTATACTGCAATAAAGATGTTAAAAAATAAATTCATATTGTTGAAGCCACTACGTCTGTAAACTGATGCAGTTAGCTACTTAAGACCAGTTGGTCAGGGATGCTTTCACTGAGGAGGAACACTTGACCTGAGATCTAAATGATAAGAAGAAGCCAACGTTGTGAACCTCATGGGAAAAAGAATCCAGGCAGAGGGAAGTGTAAGTCTCTGAGGTTGGAGCAGACTTGGCATGCTTTACAATAATGGTAAAGGCCAGTGTGACTGGAACATGTCATGAGTGGGAGCCCAGGTTGAGATCAGAGGTACAGGCAGACACCAGGCCATTGAGAGCCTTTTGCTGCTATAACTACCACTTGGCACTTTCATCACCCCAGCTTACACATAAGGAGACCCCTCATTACACTTGAGGCCCTTGAGATTCTTAACAGCAGGGGCTGCTCCCATTCATCTCTGACACTCAACACAAAGTAGTTGTAGTGGTTCAAACAGCAAGTCACAAATGTATAGCTGTGGGGTCAATGTTTGAGATTCTTTAGAAAAACAGAACAATAGTAAGATTAATCTCTGTTGTTTTGGAAATACCCACACTTGGGAGCTCCCTGAGTTTTAATTTCTTCCTGCTTGTCATCATTTGGGTAACCATTTTATGGTGCATTAAGGGAAAATGACCTATGTTGGTCTGTGAACTATAAAGCAGAAATTCAGGTGATAAAATTGTTGACTGGGGTCCTTAGCGGAAATGTTTTCAACACTGTTATCATAATCAGATATATTTATAGCTTAAAAAAGAAAGTATCCCTTGTGTGTTTATGAGATGCAGAATTTTCCTAATAGTTAAATCTATTTTGGAAGACAAAGTGGAGATACGTGCATTCCATTACTGCAAGCAAGAATTTGTAGAAAGCCTGTTTTGTGCCAGAAACACATCTCGTGCAAGCCCTGCTCCACCCAACTGAGGTCGGTGCACTTATCATTCCTGTTTCACAGATGGCAAACTCAGCCACAGCAGGGATAAGTGACATGACCAAGGAGACCATGCTAGCCAAGGAACCATGACCCCAGGCCTCTGGCTCCAGAGATTACATTCTTAAATACCAGACTACATCCTTCCCATCCCTCAAGGAAGAGGCAGAATTAGGAGTTAAACTTTAAGCCTCTCAGGAAAAATGTCAGAGAGCTGTGTATGGTAAATTTAAAGGTTTATAAAATTTCAACTATACTACAAGTCATTGTTTTCCTCTCTGTAGTTACTGCCTGGATTAAAGATCATCAAAGAACCCCCTTTTAAAATATACTTTTGATGGAGCAAAAGAGGGTAGGCCTAAGAAGGCATACCTTTCCTGAAACTGTCTGCTAAAAAATAATTAGCTTGTTTTCTAACATTATGATAATAAGGAGAAAATGCAGCTGCTTTTGTCACTGTGATGGATGACATAAAATATTTTGAATTTAGATAATTTATTTTATTTTTACATTTGAACTGCCATCCAAGACAGTTCCAATTTGTGATGTAATCTCCAAAGATTTGTTTTTTGTCTCTAATTTGAAGGAGTCTGGCAATATCTCTGCTTCAGATGGGTAGTTTATATATTTAACCAGTCAATGCTAAATTACTTTCAATAAAATTAATTCAGGCTGCCACTATCATTGAAGATTATATATATATATATATATATATATATATATATATTCTCTGCTGGTTCAGTTGCCTAAGATGTCCTAGATCAGTTTGAAGAAAATAAGTAGAATAAGTAAAATCAACACATGAAAATAAATAACTTCATTTTTAATTTGTTCTATATGTACAGTACTCCCATTCATTAGTTATTCTATTTAAATTATAATGAATTGCCACAGGAGGATGGATGTCTTTTGAGATTGGGTCTGCTCTGTGGATGAAACTAAAGGCTAGAAATGAAAATAAAAATGTTATTGAGTTCTCTTATTGATTCACTGGATAAATTATATTGCATCTTATTTGTTTGTCCGGCCACTGATACAAGAAGGTGTCTTAGTTTGTTTGTGCCGCTATAACAGAACACCATAAACAACGGAAATTTATTTCCCATAGTTCTGGAGCCTGGGAAGTTTAAAATCAAGGTGCCAGTAGATTTGGTGTCTGGTGAGAGCCTGCTTCTTGGATCCTAGATGGCCATCTTGCTGTGTCCTCACATAGCAGAAAGGGAAAGGGAGATCTCTGGGGTCTTTTTCATAAGGGCACTAATCCCATTCATGAAAGTTCTACTCTCTGACCTAATCACCTCAAAGTTCCCACCTCCAAACCCATTACATTGGGGATTAGAATACAACATATGAATTTTGGGGGAGTCACAAACGTTCAGTCTATAGCAAAAGGTAACAGGAAACTCTTGTGAATACTGTTTACCTCCCTGATAGTCATCCTTCTTAACAGTACCAATTGATTCATCAAATTCTCACTGCATACCAGGCACTGTCCTGGATATTGGTGGAGTTGCAAATACAAATCTCATGTAAATCTTGATCTTAAAACACTTACTACAATAGTGTAATAGTATAAATTTATACTATAATAATATTAGTTTAAATATATACTATAAGTATTAAATATAGTATCATAGAAAAGCTGTCATTATAGTGATGGCATATACATGTTATTCTTTTTTTTTTTCAGTACGTGGGCCTCTCACTGTTGTGGCCTCTCCCATTGCGGAGCACAGGCTCCGGACGCGCAGGCTCAGTGGCCATGGCTCACGGGCCCAGCCGCTCCGCGGCATGTGGGATCTTCCTGGACCGGGGCACGAACCCATGTCCCCTGCATCAGCAGGCGGACTCTCAACGACTGCGCCACCAGGGAAGCCCTACATGTTATTCTTACGTGTCCTTTGAAACCTAAATCTAAAGCTATCTCTTCAGTGAAGCTTTCCCTGATGCCCCCAGGCTGAGTAAGCTCTCTATCCTCTGTGCACACATGATTTGTAAATTGAGTTTCTGTAATTCATCTGTATTAATACAGTGGATACTTATATCTCTTCCTGAATTTAAAGCTCTGTGGAGAAGGGAGTGTGTCTCAGTCCTCTTTGTACCTCTACCTTGACTAGGCCAAAGAAAGATGGCCATGGTGTTTGTTAAATAAGTAAATAAATGAATCAATAAAGGATGCAGAGTAGCAAGAGTATTTGAGGAGAGTAGAGGAAATAATAGGAGAGGGGCGAGATCATGGGGAGCTTTGAGTTCTGGGCAACAGAATTCAGGAGCAAAATTGTGATACAGTGAAAAGGGCATGAACTGTCATGAAACATTTGGCAAGGTAAGAATAATAGCTAACTTTTTCTTTTTTTAGAATAGCTGACTTTTATTGAGTGTTTATTTACATGCCAGGCAGTGTTCTAAGTGCTTTATGTATATCATTTTAAGTATTCCTCACATTAAGTAAGTCCAATTATTCCCATATTACAGAAGAGGAAACTGAGGCCCAGAGGGGTAATTAATTCCACAAGATGGCATAGCTAGCAATGGTGAAGCCAGTATTTAAATGTAGACATTCTAATTACTATTTTAGAGCTACCTCTAGTTAGCTCTATCTGGGGAATATATCTAAGCCTTATTTTTTTTCTTTAAGATGGGATCTGCAGGACCTATCTTATCAGAATGTTATAATTTAATATAATAAAGTATATAAACTGTCTAATATAGTACACAGCAAAGTCTATGTCAATAAAAAACATGTTATTTCCTCCCCTCTTCATCAGTCAAAAGTTTTAAAACAACAGGCTTTTGAGCAGGATATATAACAATATTAGAACCATGCTTCTCATGAATTGCATTGAGGAAGGCTTGGAATTATTTCCTTGGACTAGTTTAGCATTGGAACATCCACTGGGAAACTATGAAACAGAATTACAGGAATACTAGAGGGTAGAGTGTCCAAGAGACCATTAAAAGGGTCAGTCTGATCTTTGGCATATTTGTTGACTGGTTCTATAAAAATACAGGAAAACTTAACAGATACTGTTTATGCAATAAGAGTGAAGTTGGTGAGCCTCAAATTTGCACTGAAGTCTCAGGGGAGTCTGAATTTAGTGGGAATATCATTATCAGTCACTTCCACTTAAATACTGTGCCTATTTAATCAATCAGACAAAGAGGGCAAATCAACATGGTTCCCTTTAGACCTTAAAATGAAAACCTTCTACTTAGAAGAATTCAGAGTCACCACAGCAGTTATGTTCTTAATGCTGCAGTAGAACATGTAAACACCCAACCATGGAGATCATATAGAGGCTCAGGAAGTAAGTGAGGAAAAGTGTCATCTCTGATCCTCTCTATTTTTCCTAATATTGTCCAGATTGCTTTAGTTTGTTCTGGTCTCTTAAAAATGTTGAAAGAGGGCTTCCCTGGTGGCGCAGTGGTTGAGAGTCCGCCTGCCGATGCAGGGGACACGGGTTCGTGCCCCGGTCTGGGAAGATCCCACGTGCCGGGAGCAGCTTGGGCCCGTGAGCCATGGCCGCTGAGCCTGCGCGTCCGGAACATGCGCTCCGCAACAGGAGAGGCCACGACAGTGAGCGGCCCGCGTATCGGAAAAAAAAAAAAAAGTATTGAAAGAATCTTCAGTCTTTAAAAAGGCAGATTTTACATACAATTTATAAATTAGATACAGACATAAAGGACTCCCCCACCCCTACCAAAAAAAAAAAATCACTATGTCAATTCACATACCACTGGGAAAATAATCAGTTAGAGTGAGTCAGCCAGATAATTGGTACCTCAATATGATCAATATCTTTAAGCCCTGAATTCAGAGTTCTTGTAGTCTAAGGCAATTTTGTATGCAGATGCTAAATATGTATTACCTGGGTTTTCTTAAATCCTATCTGTACAACTGAGTAGTCACCTCTTCCTGCTCAGCTATGTGGACGTTAACTACTAGATTTCTACATAAATTATTTTAGGTGGACCTAGGTTGTCTCTGTTTTATTTGTTCGTTTTCTGACATCCTGTTAATTTCTAATAATTTCTTAAAATTGTTTAGACAAGAAACTGCCTTTCCATGCTTGTTTGATCAGATAACAACCTAATTGCAGAATCGCTTCTTAGTGTTATCTAAATCAAAATCAACTTGGCAGCTGACTTATAATTTCCCATTATTAGTGCCCCACAAGCCACCAAGCTTCTTTCTTGTGGTATACTGAATAAAATGAATGGATGAAAGTCTTTTTCTTTTTTTTTCCACCATATGTTGCTCCAATCACAGCTTGGTGAGTGTGTGTGTGTGAGTGTGTGTGTGTGAATATGTGTCGACAATCTAAATAACTTAAAATATGTTGTAGTAGTTAACTTTATGTGTCAACTCAGCTGGGCCACTCTGCCCAGATATGTGGTTAAACATAATTCTGGGTGTTTCAGCAAGGGTGTTTTTGGATGAGATTAACCCTTAAATTGGTGGACTTTGAGTAAAGCAGATTGCCCTCCATAATGTGGGTAGGCCTCATCCAATCAGTTGAAGGCCTGAATAGAACAACAGGCCGACCTCTTCTGAGCAAGAGGGAATTCTACCAGCACATGGCCTGAGGACTTAGACTGCAAGATTGGCTCTTCCGTGATTTTCTAGCCCAATGGCCTTTAGACCTGAATTGCAACGTTGGTTCTTCTCTGGTCTCCAGTCTGCTAACCTACCCTGTAGTTTTGGACTTGCCAGCATCTGTAAACATGAGTCAATTCTTTAAACTAATTCTCTTTTTATTTATATACACATTCTATTGATTCCACCTCTCTGGGAAACCCTGACCAGTACATAGGCATTCTCTAATTTTTTATTAAACAATCAAAGAGTAGAACTTTGTGGTAGCAAAATGTATATTACTGTTGTCAAGTTTGTTTCTTAGTGCAAAACCAAATGATTCATTTTCTTTCTCTTGTCCATTCAGTTGTGTTTTGATTTAAAAATCTACGTTTATATGTATTAGAGATGAACAACAGTTAACACAATAAATTATGTATTAGCCTCAAATTTCTCACTGAGAATACCTCTAAGGGATGGGATAAGAAATGTGGAATATTGAGTAGCTGCTGGTGCCCTTTTGGAGAAGAAAGTGCTGGGCCAAAGTCTTTACAGTGCAGCTTCTTGGCATCTGATTTTTGTTGCTGAAAAAGTGCTTAAGACTGTTTTAAGACCACATAAGACCAACTATGGTCTTGTGGGGGATGCTTCTATTTACCAAAAGAAATCCCTGAAGAGACCAATTGACCTAGGTATACAGAGAAATAGACTTCTGAAGGCAAAAAGTCCACTTATCTGTGATTATGGGGAGCAGTCTTGGTGATTGGGTATATCATCTCTCAGTACTTCTCAAGCTAGAGTACTGAAGTATTCCATGGATATATGGGAAACTATAGGATAAATGTAGTGCAGTTTTCCATAGAGTCAATTTTTCAGCTTTATTGGAAAGATTAATAAAAGCACATGGCCAGTAAGTTTAAAATGTTATTTCTATCAGTTTTGTATAACTACAGAAAGTTTATTAGTGGTTACTAGGGGCTGGGGCATGGGGGGGTTGGGGAGTGACTGATAACAGGTGTGAGATTTCTTTAAAATTATTTCATAGTGAAGCAAACATAAATATATTACAGACCAGAATGCAAAACTTGCACAAATTTTACAAAATTGCTAAGGAAGACTTTACAGATACGTGGCTTCCAGTGGATTCCTAATCATCATGTTTCCCAGTATGAGTTAAGATTTGATTCTCTATTGCCCACAGCAATACAGCTTTTTTTTTTTTTTTTTTTTACTTATTTACTTTTGGCTGCATTGGGTCTTCATTGCTGCATGTGGGCTTCCTCTAGTTGTGGTGAGAAGGGGCTACTCTTGTTTGTGGTGTACGGGCTTCTCGTTGCAGTGGCTTCTTTTGTTGTGGAGCACGGGATCTAGGCGCGCGGGTTTCAGTAGTTGTGGCGCACCGGCTTAGTTGCTCTGCAGCACGTGGGATCTTCCTGGACCAGGGCTCAAACCCGTGTCTCCTGCATTGGCAGGCGGATTCTTAACAACTGTGCCACCAGGGAAGTCCAGCAGTACAGCGTTGATTAAAAACAGTTTCAAAAATATGGTCTTAGAATAGACTGGCTTTAGGAAATGACAAGTATTGAAGAAAAGAGGAGAGGATGAGCTCCATTTGAGAGATCCCATTTCCTTCCTTGGATTAAAAGTGAACTAACTCTCCGAAAGAAGAGGCAATAGAAAGCCGGAGCTACGAACAGAGAGGTTTTTTTTCTTTTTGGACAGACAGTTTTAATGACACAACTGTTTTGTTTTATAGTTCCTTTTCCCATGAAAGCCCCTTTTTGGTAAATGTTATTACTACAGTCTCTATTTTAGTTCTCATTTTAAGAGCTACCATTTATTGAGAACTTCTAATTCTAGGTCTATATGTGGGTTTTCGTATTTACTCCTTTCAACAGCTCCGTGAGGCAGACATAATAAATAACCTAGTAGATGGTATGGATTTGCCCTCAGGTCTCCAAAGCTGGTTGTTTGGGTACATCGCCACTTTTTGTCTCCCTCTATTCTTGCTATCCTGGTTTAACCAGCAAAGCACATTTACTGGGCAGTAGACATGTCAAGGGTGAAAGTATTCACATTCAGATAATACTGTGCTGTTTTTTTCAAAGCAGTCCATGTTTCATGAGCCTGCAACAAAAGGAAACTCAAGTCACGATCTCTGAGTATTTAGAACACATGTTGCATCAAGTATTCTGATTATCATGCAGGTATTCTCAAAAGACTGAGAGAAATACAGTGGAAGAATAATACTGAGTAAGGTTTGGTTTTCACACTTTTAGTGACCTGTTTACTTCAGTGCTCAAATGTTTTGCAGTATGTGAGGGGCCACAGTATGAACAAATGTAGTAAGGGCTTGTTACATTATGGTATCTGTCAGTTGATTACAGCAATGGTCTACAATTATAGGCAGGAGTGTGCTTGAAAATTTCAATATTCCATAAAGAAGACACAGTCTACCAGCTTATGTAATTATTTAATTTGCTGAATAAACAAATGTCTTGTTTTAATACTTCTACATGATGCCTGTTGGAGAAAAACAGGTATAAAACTAATGCATTATTCAAGCTGGTGGTTTTCATCAACAAATGCTAAACAGAAACTGATCCTAGTGGATGAGCTAAAACCCAGCCAAGCAGAATAAGGATAGGACCCAGGCCCCAGGAGAACAAGGACTTCAGTTTCTTTATGACATGATACAACCCTCATGCCTGGTGATAGTGAGAGCCTGATACATGTGAAAAGAAAGAAAAATAAGTGAAGGAATTAATTAAATTATTAATTGTACATTTTTGTTTTCTAAGTTGCTAAATTGTAGAGGGAAATCATGAGTAATTGAAATTCTCAGATAATTCAGCAGCTTCATTTGACCCGGAGTTTCAATGTCATCTTCCATCAAAAAGGTAAGCATGAAATAAAACTGGCTAATGAAAGTTTCTTCTTTGTTTCTCTTGGGGTGAGAATATAACTAAGTAGGAAAATGTACAAGAAGCAAGCAAATGAAGGAATGATATTAAAGGCTTAGATAATTATCATGGAGGAAAATTAGTTACTGAACAGGTAAGGGGGAACTGAAATGTGATAATGATCCATCCATCTACCTACCCAAACATGTAATAATTAGTTCACTGAAACTTGAGAATAATGACCTTGATGGATAAGACAAGCACCTTACCTTTGTAGTCTAGCTAGGGAGATTGGGTACATAAGACAAATAATTCCAGGGTGACATTTGAGAGCTATTCACATGTGAACAGCCTGCAAAGGGGAGAGAAAAAGGAAGGACAAATGCCTTCCTGGGAAGAAGGAAAAAGCTTCAGAAAGGAGGGACATTTGATTTTAATCTTGAAAGAGGAGGTGGAATTTACCAGACGAAAGCCACTCCATGGGGAGGGAAGAGCAGGTATAGCTCAGGGCAGCTAGAGAGAAAAAATAGGAATTGGGCTGGTGGTATGTTAATGCCAGCTGAAACCATGCCTATTTAAAAAGAGAGATGGTGTGTATGTATAACTGAATCACTCTGTTGTACACCTGAAACTAACACAACATTGTTAATCAACTGTACTCCAATATAAAATAAAAAGTTTAAAAAATAAAAAAATTAAATTAAAAAAATAAAATAAAATAAAAAGAGAGATGGTTAAAGGCCATTTGTTTCTAATGCAAATACCTGATCAGTCAGTGTGTTTCCCCATGTATTCGGGCTGTGATCTGGGTTCCAGTAATCCTGAAAATATATGTGTCTTTTGAGATGTAGGAACTGGTTTGATGGGTCCTCCAATAAAAATGGTGCTCCCAACGCTCCTGTAATTGAGTCCAAAAGCACAGCATCTCTTAAGGCAATGTTTTACATATCAGTGTTTCCTCTTAAAGAAACTGTGTCCTTTTACAGCAGCTGTGGTCTTTGGGAGGATGGACAACTGAGAAGGAAACTCTGGAAAAGTTATGCCCTGGGGGAGAAGGCTGCTCCTCACTCCTGTGGCATCATTGTACTGTCACAACCCTATGTGACCTGCATATCGTACAGCATGAAAACCAGTGCTGTGTGGTGGTGGAGAAGATTTTCAGAGTTTCTGTTCATGCATGGGAGCCTGCAGACTTAAATTCAAATTTCAGCTCTGTCACTTTTTTAGGCAAGTTGCTTAGTTTCTCTGAGCTCTAGATTTCTTGTCTGTAAAGGGTACAATAATAACACAGTAAGACAATAACAGCCTTACTATAAGGATTGGATACATTAATACATATAAACCACTTTGTTCAAACCTGGAAGTCTACAATCTTATTCTTGCTTTCCTAGCCTTCCAAAATAGAACATATCTTTCATTTTGAAGTAGACTGACCCAAATCTGACACTGTAGTTAAAATTGTTAACATTGATAGAGCCTTCTTTAAATCAAACAGGCTTGCATTTTCTATCTTCTTCCCACTCTAGAATTAAGAAAGAAAATAATTTTTAAAACCCATACTTCTTTAGGATCTTGAAATTTTAACAGTCTATATTGTGCTTTCATTCTTTAAAAAACTGCAATCATGTTCAGAGTTGTAACTTGAATCAATATAAAGGAAGAACATATTCTTGACTTCTTCATGATAATAATATAATCTGTTCATTGCTTGTAATAAAGAAACATTTATTAAGAATCTAATTGTAAGTAATGTTACATTAGACACTCTACATCTTCATCATTAACAAGCCTTCATTGACCAACAATCTATAGATCAGGGTTACAGTGAGTTTTCTATAAGATATGAAACCTCTCTTCTATAGGAGAGGGGATGAAGGGTCTAAGATACAAAATAAAGCAAGGCAACACAGGATTTGATTGTGCTAAGGGAGCTTAGGAGAAGGTGTTGATATGACGCATTGGAGCACTGGAGCACAAGCAGACATTTTCATGGTCAGGGAAATTGCTTAGCCTATTCCTTGAAGAAAAGAATATATTTAGCATAATGGGAGAAGGGGCAAGTCTTTTAATTTGAAGCTGAAAGAATGATGTGAACAAAGGTATGACATTAGGAATCTAAAGACCAATGTCTGAAAGCAATGGTTAGAGGTGGCTGGATTAGAGTTTTAAATAAATAAATAAATAAGTTAACACTTGTTGAGCATTATGCTGAATGTTCTACCTGAATTACCTTATTTAATACTCACAACAAACCTAAGAAGTGGTACTGTCTACTTTATTATGTAGACAAGGAAACTAAGGCACAGAAAAGTTACATAATATGTTCAAGGCTACAGAGCTAGTGGGAAGGGGAGATGGAATTCTCTCTTCAGAGCCACTGCACTATATTATTACTAAGAGAGAGGAATGCTTGGGGCCAGATAACAGTAACAATAATTATAAAAATATTTCGTATTTACAGAAAAAAGGAAATAATCATTCTTTACACATTCCTTATGATCTCATGCTTTCCCAAGCTTGGCCTTGAGCTCTAAGCAGCATTCTAGTTATCAGCTCTATTATTTCTACTTTAATTTGTCAATCTAGTCAGCTCTAGTTCTAAACAGATATTGAAAATGACAGCCTCTCTGGATATTATACATCAATCAAGCTGCCTCTGGGTGCAAAACACTGTACTACTAATGGAGGATTGAAAAATGAGTCAGGGGACTTCCCTGGTGGCACAGTGGTTAAGAATCCGCCTGCCAATGCAGGGGACACGGGTTCAAGCCGTGGTTCAGGAAGATCCCACATGCTGCGGAGCAGCTAAGCCCGTGCACCACAACTACTGGGCCTGCGTGCCACAACTACTGAAGCCCGCGGACCTAGAGTCCATGCTCCGCAACAAGAGAAGCCACTGTAATGAGAAGCCCGTGCACCACAATGAAGAGTAGCCCCCGTTCGCCGCAACTAGAGAAAGCCTAAATGCAGCAACAAAGACCCAATGCAGCCAAAAATAAATAAGGAAATAAATAAATTTTTTTAAAAAAGAAAAAAGGAGAATGACTCAGATGTATTGTCCATTTATAAAATGTTAGCAATTTTATTTATTCAATGATTTAAAAATAAAAAGCAAATGTCAGCTGCAGAAGATAATAGTAACAGATGCCAGAAGTAATACTGACCCGCTGGTAATCTAATCAATATAATCAAACTAGCATGTCTGTGGAAGCTATCCTCTAAGATGACCCCCAAAGATCACCGCCTCCTAGTATTCCTATCCTGGGTTGTCCCCTCTTTCACTTAGTAGGGTTGACATGTATAACCACAGGATACTGAGGCAATGACAGTGTGTGATTTCTGTGGCTAAGACATAAAAAACGTTACAGCTCCTGCCGTGCCCCGCTCTTGGATCACTTGCTCTAAAGGCAGTCAGCTGCCATGTGTGAGGGCACTCAAAGCAGTCCTGAGGGAGAGACCCCCATGTCAAAGAACTGAAGTGTCCCACCAACAGTCATGTAAGTGAACCACCTGGGAATCTGATGCTTTTGCTCCAGTCAAACCTAAAGAAGACTACAGCCCCCATTAATGTCTTTACTGCAACCTCATGAGAGATCCTAAGTCAGAACCTAAGACACTTCCAAATTGCTGACCCTTAGAGACTGTGAAATAGTAAGTGTTTATTGTTTTAAGCTGCTAAGGTATGGGGAAATTAGTTATGCTGTAGTAGATAACTAATACAATGCATTATAAGCACTAACAAATGTCAAGGTAAATTGTTAATCACCAGAGTTGAGACTAGGATGAAGTGAGGTCAGTACGGCATAAAATATAAGAAGGAATTAACTCACCTAGAAAATGAACTTATGGTTACCAAAGGGGATGGCAGGGGGGATGGAGGGGCAGAGAGATAAAACAACAAGGACCTACTGTTTAGCCCAGGAAACTCTACTCAGTAGCTTGTAATAACCTATAATGGAAAAGAATCTGAAAAAGAACATATATATGTATAACTGAATCACTTTGCTGGACACTTGAAACTAATGCAACATTGTAAATGAATCATACCTCAATTAAAAAAATACAAAAAAAGAAGGAATTAACTCTTAAGGTTATACAAATTTTGTGCCATAAGACCTCCACTTGCCTCACCCTAGTTCCTACTCTGAAAATCATCATTGCATGGAAAGACAAACAATAAATAATCCTTGCCACTAAGGAACTCACATTATATTCAGAGTTTTAAAATAATTATAAAAAGATGTATTGTGACTAGGTATCTGAAGGGGGAGTGATTAATTCCAATATTGGCAGGAAGACCTCACAGAGAAGTTGGTTCTGAGTTAACCTTCAAAGGATGTGAAGTTTCCACAGCCAGGAGGAAGGGAGTGGAAGCAAAAAACATACATGTCAGGCTGAAGAAGCTTGGAGAGCCGAGGAACAGAGGATCAGAGTAAGGCACATGTTCAATGACCCTCGCTTTGCCAATGTGATTGAAAGGTAGGGTTGTTTGTGGTGTAGATGTGTCAGAGATAATGTTGGAAAGATAAGCTGGAGCTCCATTCGGAATGATTATTGCCATCATACCAAGGAGTTTGGACTTTATAAATAATTATCATTTCTGAACAAGAAAAATGATAGGATAGATATACTTTTAAAATTGTTTTATTGTGATAAAATATACGTAACATAAAACTTACCATTTGAACCATTTTTTCTGGGGTTTTATCTTGTTCCTTCATCTGGTACATAGCCCTCTGCCTTTTCATCTTGTCTATCGTTCTATGAATGTGGTTTTTGTTCCACAGGCTGCAGGACTGTAGTTCTTCTTGCTTCTCTGAACCATTTTTTTTTTTTTTTTTTTTTTGCAGTACGCAGGCCTCTCACTGTCGTGGCCTCTCCCATTGCGGAGCACAGGCTCCGGACGTGCAGGCTCAGCGGCCATGGCTCATGGGCCCAGCCGCTCTGCGGCATGTGGGATCTTCCCAGACCGGGGCACAAACCTGTGTCCCCTGCATCGGCAGGCGGACTCTCAACCACTGCGCCACCAGGGAAGCCCTGAACCATTTTTTATTTTACAATTCAATGGCATCAAATATATTCACAGTGCTATGCAACCATCACCACTATCTCCAGACTTCATCATCCCCAGTAGAAACTCTGTACCCTTTAAACAATAACTCCCATTACCCTTTCCCCCAGGACCTTGTAACCACCATTTACTTTCTGTCTCTATGAATTTGCTTATTCTAGGTACCACAAGTAAGAGGAGCCATGCAAGCTTTATCCTTTTGTGTCTGACTTACTTCATTTAGCATAACATCTTCAAGGCTTACCCATGTTGTAGCATAGGCCAGCGTTTCATTCCTTTCTAAGGCTGAATAATATTGTGTATGTATATGCCAACATTTTGTTTATCTATTCACAGATTAACCTTTGCAAAGTCCTTTGTCAGTGTTGTGGAGGACAGGTGGTAAAAGGAAGAGAGCAGAGTGAGAGATACAAAGTCGGATGCTCTTCGAATAGTCCAGATGAGAGATTAGTAGGACCAGAATCAGGTAAGTGACAGCAGGAATGGGAAGACAGGATTGATCTGGAGAGAACAGGAAACTCTCATTCATTTGGGCTGATTTCTGTGGATGAACCAGCATCAAAACTTTGGTTTTACCTGGGATGTGTTAATAGGCGACTTTTCAAATTTCTCTTCATTCTTTTTGAAGAAAATGTGTCAGTTACAGTGTTACATGTTTAATGTAGATTTGTTCTGTTAAAAAAAGGGAAACAAAGGTAGTGGCTAGGCAAGTAGACCCAATACCATCAATATCTAATAAATATTTCTAAAAAAACTATGTTTAGAATATAATTTACAGCCACATAAGAAATTACAGTAATTGCTTAAAATAGTGTTACTTGGAATCATCCAAAAGTAAAACCAATATCCTGTACCATAATTATCCTGGTGCATTGTACAATAACTAAGAAAAAAATGCTATTCATAAATCTTAGCAGAGAGGCATGCTTTAAAATATAAGCCATAGGGGCTTCCCTGGTGGCGCAGTGGTTGGGAGTCCGCCTGCCGATGCAGGGGACACGGGTTCGTGCCCCGGTCCGGGAGGATCCCACATGCCGCGGAGCGGCTAGGCCCGTGAGCCAGGGCCGCTGAGCCTGCGCGTCCAGAGCCTGTGCTCTGCAACGGGAGAGGCCACAGCAGTGAGAGGCCCGCGTACCGCAAAAAACAAACAAACAAACAAACAAAAAGCCATAGCTATTTTAAGCTCTAATAATTCTGTCTTTTGTAAATCTTCCATCTCTTTGCTCATGGAAAATGTTACATCTCTTCTTCCCCCCACCTCCCAGAACAAATTTTCTACCTCAGCATTATGCACCCAACAGGCACCCAATAAATATTAATTGGTGGTGATAACATCACCCATGAGAGAGACAGAAAGCAGTATTTATTATCTTACTTCACAAATGAGAAAATTGATACACGGAGATGAAATGACTCACTCAAGGTCACATAGTAAGTCAGTGGCAGGGCTGGAAATAAAATGGAAGTAATATAGAAGGACATGCTATTATCCTCTCTGCTTGAGAAATTTCCCCTCCCTTTTTCATTCTGCCTGATCAACCTTGAAAGTTAGTGAGAGCAAGATGAGAGTTTTGTGTTTGTAAGCCTAGATAATACTGCTGGGGATTGAAACTGAACCCTGAGCTTTATTATTCTTTCGGTTTTTAAATATGTGTGTATGTGTGTGTGTGTGTCTGTGTGTGTTTTAATGTAGGCAGTATCAGCCAGGTTAGTTTTAAACTTTATAATCATAAGCTGTAAAAAAAATCTTCCTCTCTTCCTTTCCAACTCCCTATATACTCTCCTTGCTTTCATGCTGTATCACAGTCAGTTGTAATAGGAACTGTCAAGCTTCGTCCTATTATCTAAACATTTCTGGAATATCCTCTGCAGAAAAGTCTGTATGGCAGAAATAAGGCAGACACTTAAGAGTGTGGAGAGATTTGAGATCACAGCTCTCCCCATGCAAGCCCAGAAGGATCAGAGATCCAGAGTCACTTCTTACTCCTGCATCTCCATTTTATGCTCTGCAAAACAAGGCTGGATCATATGATCTCTTTCAGCTCTAATATTTTGAACTGGAATATATTAATAACAAATAGGTCCTTAACTGAAAATTTCTTTCTCTGTATGGTATTATATCATTGGAAGCATACAGAATATGCTAAGTGGGCACAGCCTCTACTACTGTCAAGGAATTTACATGCTGAGACTTATTTCTGTCCGAACTGAGACAGAAATAAGTGAAAGGGAAGTCAAAATAGACCTGGCCAATAATTAAAGCAAAACAAATAAAAATGTATTCTCATTAGGCACAAAGAGATGAGTGCCCATCACGGGCTGATAGGCAGTGTGGAAGTAAGGGAAGCTATATAATTAGAAGTGGAAAGACTTCCTATGTTGCCATTGCCCAGGGGAGGTTGAAAAAGAGTCTTTAAATTTGATAATGGGGAAATGACTGAATAGTCTATATACTATGCTCATGACCATGAAATGGTCTATATATTATACTCATAACTGTTCCTACTTATGGTAAGAACCTACACACTGAAAAGATCAGAAAGCCTGATGTGCAACTTAAGACGCAGAATGACAGGGCAGAGTCTGATGGCAGATTCCTTTTTCTCCCATGCAGAGGGGTCTCATTTAGAGCTCCCTCTTGGTAAATCCAAGAGACATAACTTGGCATGTCCAGCTCATTCTTCCTTTTTCTTCTTAAGAGTGAGCTGCCCTTTCTCAGGACTTGCTGTTCTGGTTCTGCAACCTGAAATCATATATGAAATTCGCCCAATTCTGGGGTCCCGTCACCTGGCCCTGTACGTACTTGTACTATGCTACATTTTCCTAGTTAGCCTCTCAGTGATAAAGGAAATGGGTTGCTTTACATAATCAACTCTGGTTTATTTCTCAGCTTGATCAAAACCAGGACTCAGAAGGGGAGTGTTGTGTGTCAGAAGGTGTCAGAGAATCCAACAGGTGTGTTGTCACAGAGCCTCACTAAGACACAGGGAAAAAAAAAAATTAAAAAAAGAGCATAGACCAGGGCACTCAACTAGCAGGAGCTTGTCATCCCTGGATGGCTGCAACTGTAAACTCCTTCCCTCATGTAACCTTCAATGTCTATGAAGGATTCGATGGGGACAAAAGACACTAGAAGTCTGGTAGATTCACAGGATAGGATCTCATCTAGCTATTTCCCTTAGGTGCTGGGTGATATTGAAGTTTGTACTGGAGCTGGAGATTAGCAGTACAGTCCTGCCACAAGCTCAAAAATACTTAGGAATGGGATTCTGCAAGTAAAGCACTTAGCACTCAGTATAAGCAAGTAAAGAATAATATTTTTTTATTTACTATTTTGTTGGACTGAGTCTCCGTACCTGTCCTTAATATGTTTATGTCTTTAAAAAAAGATGAAATAAGTGCCCAGGCAATTATGTGTGCTTATAAATTAAGTACTAAAATAAAGTATAAATGGTCATTAGTAATTAAGTACAAAAAAGGATGGGGAGTAAAGGATATACAGATGTCTTGGAAATATGATAAAATTTTCAAAGATCTCTCTAATTGTAGGAGAAATTTTATAATTTTGTGAGATTAAAATACGCATGTTTAGGTTCATATTCTTTGGACTTGAATATTCTCTGTGTTGTAAAGAATTTTCTTTACAAATAACGAAATTGTTATTTTCTTCCTTCCCACTCTAAACTTTAGTCACTGACCCAAAACTTTGTGGCAGAAGATTGAAGAGTTGTATTTTAGTATAATAGATTCTCTCACTTGGCTGAAATTCACATAAAGTTGAGAGAGAGAGAGAGGAGAAATTTGGATTGTGAGAGAAAAACTGTGAAGAAGAAAAAAAAGGATGAAGGAGAATAGAGAAATCAAGAAAAGAAATCAAAGGAAGGAGAGACGGAAGAAGGGAGGTTACAAAGGTTACAAACGGTGAAAAGCCATGGGGAAAGGGGCAGGGCAAATAGGGGAAGTACAGGCAGAAAACAATAAGGGTTGATGGAAGCAAACTGGAAAAAAAGAGGTGCTGAACTACAGGACCAGCTTACAAATCCCCATGATTTTATTAAACTGTCTGTTAAAACACTTCGAAACTGAACTTTTAACTCAGGAACTTTGGCTTTATTGACGTTACCATTGCCACTGTGTCGAGTACTTTGAAAAGCAAACAGAAACTGGTATTACCTAAGTTTAACTTCAATCTGTTTTAACCCGCTCTCAGTGCACTAACATACACCCACATACGTGCTCACACGCATGGCCACGTAATTCCCTGGGGCATAGTTTTGACACTGGCACGTCTTTTATTAGTTCTGAATTTTGTGGACAGAGACATCGGTGACTCACAAAAGGCAGCATTTTATATGATTCAATCAGTGGTGACCCCTTCTGTGTCACTGCCTATGTGTGTGTGGATGGGATTCCCAACTCTAGAGCCATGACCAATGGTGGCACGTGGGTAGGAAAACAGTTTTTCTACAACATCAAGAGTGCTCAGTGAATCTAGTCACGGGCAGTGGCATTTTTTCTCCCACCAAGTTATTTTCCAGTTTACTCTCACTACCCACCTCTTTGACAGCATCAATCAATCTTAAGCCAAAGTGAGTAGGTAAAATTAAAAACAAAATCTTTTTTTTTTTTTATATAGTTCCCATCTGGTTAGGTAATACCTTTCAAAATTGAGTTCTTTTTCTTTTTTTATTTGGTTGCGTCAGGTCTTAGTTGTGGCGGGCGGGCTCCTTAGCTGTGGCATGCAAACTCTTAGTCGCGGCATGCATGTGGCATCTAGTTCCCTGATCAGGGATTGAACCTGGCTCCCCTGCCTTGGGAGCGCGGAGTCCTATCCACTGCTCCACCAGGGAAGTCCCAAGAACAATATCTTATATAATAAACTAAAACTATATCAGGGACTACAGGCTCTCCGAGGAAGTGGAGGGCTGCAGTGATGACTGAGAAGGTCCATTCCTTCTATGCAGAGAGGAAGGCAAAGGGAAGGATTAGAGGTGCTGACAGTGTTGTGAGGAAGAAAATGTGAGCTTAAAAGCTCTTGTCAAAAACAAACAAACAAACAAAAACAAACAAAAAAACCTTTCAAGACAAAGAGGACTTGGTTACTAACTCTGGTTTGAAAAACAAGAGCTGGAACTATGCTAGAGGAACAGGCCAAAGGCAGTTTATTTCTTCCCCTGTCTAAAACCAGAAGGCATACTTGTACTTTATGGACAGATCTGACCATAAGCCAACAATATGGGCATGAACCCTCAAATTGTTTCATGGTCAACCCCAAGAACTGCTTTACTTACTCAGTGAAGCACTTTCCAAATATGTGCATTGTCCATATTTCCTCTTTATGAGAAATAGGGCTGTTTCATTTTTAAAAGTGCCCTGTTACAATACTACAAAACTATGGTAATCAAAACAGTATGGTATTGGCATAAAAACAGACATATGAGAATAGAGAGCCCAGAAATAAACTCACACACCTTCAATCAATTAATCTTTGACAAAGGAGGCAGGAATATACAGCAGAAAAAAGACAGTTTCTTCAGCAAGGGGTGTTGGGAAAGTTGGATAGCCACATGTAAATCAACGAAGTTAGTACATTCCCTCATACCATATACAAAAAATAATCTCAAAATGGTTTAAATACTTAACTATAAGACATGACACCATAAAACTCCTAGAAGAGAATATAGGCAAGACATTCTCTGACATAAATCGTAGCAGTGTCTTCTTGGTCAGTTTCCCAAGGCAAAAGAAATAAAAGCAAAAATAAACAAATGAGGCCTAATTAAACTTAAAAGCTTTTGCATAGCAAAGGAAACCATAAACAAAATGAAAAGTCAACCTACAGATTGGGAGAAAATATTTGCAAACAATGCAACCAACAAGGGCTTAATTTCCAAAATATACAAACAACTCATACAACTCAATATCAACCAAACAAACAACCACATCAAAAAATGGACAGAAGACCTAAATAGATATTTCTCCAAAGAAGACATAGAGATGGCCGACAGGCACGTGAAAAGATGCTCAACGTTGCTAATTATTACAGAAATGCACATCAAAGCTACAATGAGGTATCACCTCACACCAAGTTAGAATAGCCATCATCAAAATGTCTACAAATAACAAATGCTGCAGAGAGTGTGGAGAAAAGGGAACCCTCCTACACTGTTGGTGGGAATGTAAATTGGTGCAGCCACTATGGAGAACAGTATGGAGGTTCCTTAAAAAACTAAAAATAGAATTACTATATGATCCAGCAATCCCACTCCTGGGCATATATACAGAAAAGATGAAAACTCTAATTCGAAATGATACATGCACCCCAATGTTCATACAATAGCCAAGACATGGAAGAAAGCTAAGTTTCCATCAATGAATGGATAAAGAAGATGTGGTACATACATACAATGGAATATTACTCAGCCATAAAAAAGAATGAAATGCCATCCGCAGCAGCATGGATGGACCTAGAGATTATCATACTAAGTGAAGTAAGTCAGACAATGACAAATATCATATGATATCATTTATTTGTGGAATCTAAAAAATGATACATGTGAACTTATTTACAAAACAGAAATAGATTCACAGACATATAAAACAATCTTATGGTTACCAAAGGGGGAAAGGGAGAGAGAGAAATTAAGAGTTTTGGAGTAACAGATACACAGTATTGCATATAATGTAGATAACCAACAAGGACTTACTGTATAACACAGGGAACTATATTCAATATCTTGTAATAAACTATAATGGAAAAAAATCTGAATTTGAATCACTTTACTATACACCTGAAACTAACACAACATTGTAAACCAACTATACTTCAAAAAAATTAAGAATTAAAATAAAAGTGCCCTGTTGAGGTGGAACAAGTTGAGTTTGGGGCTTTTCTTTAAATCAGTACAACTGGGAACTGTTCTTGATTATGTCCTGGTTTGGCTCTATTTTCTCAGATAAAATCACCCAGCTCCCTAACGTCTGACCTTTTCTTGTGGAACCAATGGCTACCATATTGGCTCTATTACGTTGTTGGGAGGAGGTCTTGTGTGCTCTGCTGCCTATCTGATGCCTGCATATCCCATATCTGGTACTGCAGTGACAGAGGGGACAGTTTGTGTGGCAGAAAGAAGAGTTTTGTTCACAGAAGACCTGGATGTAGAATTTAGATGTAAATCTGGCATTGATCATTCTTGTAAAAAAATTTTATTTATTTATTTTTGGCTGCATTGGGTCTTCATTGCTGCACGCAGGCTTTCTCTAGTTGCAGCGAGCCAGGATACTCTTCATTGTGGTGCACAGGCTTCTCATTGTGGTGGCTTCTCTTGTTGTGGAGCACAGGCTCTAGGTTCAGAAGCTTCAGTAGTTGTGGCATGCGGGCTCAGTCGTTGTGGCTCCCGGGCTCTAGAGCACAGGCTCAGTAGTTGTGGCGCTCAGGCTTAGTTGCTCTGTGGCATGTGGGATCTTCCTGGACCAGGGCTCGAACCTGTGTCCCCTGCATTGGTAGGCAGATTCTTAACCACTGCACCACCAGGGAAGTCCCTGGCATCGACCATTGACCGACTGTGTAGCTTGGTCATTTAACTTCTCTAAGCCTCAGTTTCCTCTTTGTATGAGACTCATAACACCTATTTTCAGAGTGATTATGAGAGTTGAAGTAACATATGGAAAGGCCCTGACACATAATAAAGGTTTAAAATAGTAATATTACTATTTGATGTCTTATTATAGGAGAAGGCAATTCTGGACCTAAATACTAAAGGGAGGATTTTTGTTTTGTTTTGTTTTTTAATCAAATCATGACACTTAGACTTCTAATTGTCTGACCAGGGAATCAGCCCCAATGTGTATAAGTTACTATTTTGAGAAAATCAGTAAAATAATATGGGGACTCTGCTCATAAATTTAATTAGTTGAGTAGGCTCTTCATCATTTTGGGCTTCAGCATTACCACTAGGGAAATGGATAATGAGATCTTTTCTCTACTTACTTCAAATTAAGTTCTAGACAAAAGTAATTTATTAGACAACTAATCTTTAACAGAGAAAAATTTTTTAAATAATAAAAATGAACTTTTAAAAATTGTTGTTTTGTTATGACAAGCAGAAGGGCTCCAGGGAAGTGCAGATGGATAGGCTACATTCTTAAATGAAAAAGGAGCGGGGGAGTGGGTGGGGAAAGAAAAAAGTTGGTTCAAGCTATTATTTCCTACTTTAGAGCTATGTGATTTAGAAAATGTCAGTTAAACTAGTTTTTAGTGTAACAAATGAATCTGGTTCTAAAGACTGCAGTCCCCTCCTCTTGTAAGCAGTAAAGGATTCTTTCCTGAGATCTGAAGGGTTAATCCAGCAGTGTAAACATCCCTCTGTCCTTGGATTCTGATCCTCAACTTGTTCTTTCATGAACTTCAACTACCTAATTTTACTTATTTATTTATCAATCAAGTAAAGTTAGTCAAACCAGTCGTCTTTACAGGTAGACGTATTTTCATCTCATCTGGAGTTAAAGTTAATTCGAACGTGTTTTTAAAGAAAGTCAATGAAAGTCTGTTTACAGAACCATTTTCCTTTTGGCTGGTATTTTTTTTTTTTTTGCGGTACGTGGGCCTCTCACTGTTGTGGCCTCTCCCATTGCGGAGCACAGGCTCCGGACGCGCAGGCTCAGCGGCCATGGCTCACGGGCTTAGCCGCTCCACAGCATGTGGGATCTTCCCGGACCGGGACACGAACCCGTGTCCCCTGCATCGGCAGGCGGACTCAACCACTGAGCCACCAGGGAAGCCCCAGGCCGGTATTTTTGACTCTGCAGTGTTCACAGGTGAATGTGGACCAACTATAGTGCTTTTACCCTTGCGATCATCCACTATCACCCACTCTAAAGTCAGCTGCATGGACGAGTAGTTAAGGCAAAGCATTGTACTGATGGATTATAACCAGCCCCTGACTTCAGTTTACAGTTGCTCCTGAGACACGCTCTTAAACTGAGCCAGACTCACTTACCTCAGCTGGATGTGTGGGCTGTAACTGGGTGTGACTGTATTTGCCTTGATGATAACTGCTTAATAATAACTTGGCTAAAATTTGCTAAATCATTTGTTTAAACATGTCCTAAATGCAAAGTGCAATACAGATGATTAAAGAAAGCTCTTTGTTAAAATTATTCTTATGCTTAGGAATACAGGGCTAATCATACACACACACATATATATGTGTACACACATATCTAGATTCATACTCTAAATATATATCTATATCTATCTGTGTATCTCAAGCGAAATACATATTTCTTTTGCTTGGGTCCCAAGCTTATCATAAAATTAGAAATTTATTATGATTTAAGCACCTTCATCAGAAGCATTTATAAATTATAAAGATTTAAGCATGAAAATAATTTACATCTTTATAAGTATTTGCAGTTTTGGATACAAAGTGACCTCTCAGTTCAATTCAGATATAAGCCACTGAGTTACTGGGTCACTTTGGCAGCAAATCATCTGGCCTTTGGTGCCTTCAGCACTTCTCTGAGCTACAGCTTGCCTAAAAGGTTAATGAATTCACACTCTCAAAGTCCCTTGAGGTTTCCACATAATTGTATCATGTAAGTATTACAGTTTATAAAAGACATTGAAAAATTTTCTTTGTTCAAAGAGCACTTCTTTGGAGGTAGCAGTTAAATAGACTTCTTAGCAACAATAGCATGTTAATACATAATTAGGAATAGAATGATTGCGCATACAATTAACACTAACATGTCCAAATCCACAGCATGACACAGTAGTTTGGTTTCCCCAATGATTTAGAATTGGTCTATGAACAAAACATGTTTGTTCATTTCTTTAAAAAGTCAAAAGGGGTTATCAATCAACCTAACAGTTGTAAAAGACATGGTTAAAAAAAAAAAAGAAATAGGCTCTTACCTATAAGCAGTGTTGAACACAGGGCCACTTGAAGCATTTTATAGGCCATGATCCTGTTTTGGAAAGAAAAGATTTATTTATTTTAATTTAGACTGAGCAAAGCTTTAGGGCATATGGGGTACTTTCCAGGAATATGAAGCATTTGCTGCATACCTGGAGGCCCTATGAGCTGAGACAATTCAGAGAGGCTGCTGCATGCATGAGATGGCCTTTTTATATAACTCCTACCTTTTTACCCTTTGGACTTTTTGAACTGACTTTTTACAGGCTGTTCTTATATGGACTGTGTATTTATTTACTAATTTTACCATCCACACTGACTAATGTAATGTTAAAAAACATACCACAACAAAACAAAAAAGGTGAAAAAACTGGATCACGTACACATCGCTGTGGGGATAGAAAATGGTACAGTCACTTTGGAAAACAGTTTGGCAGTTTCTTACAAATCTGAGCATACAACTAACCATAAAACCCAGCAACTGCACCACTAGGGATTTATCTCAGTGACATAAAAACTTGTGGGGCTTCCCTGGTGGCGCAGTGGTTGAGAGTCTGCCTGCCAATGCAGGGGACACAGGTTCATACCCCGGTCCGGGAAGATCCCACATGCCGCGGAGCGGCTAGGTCCGTGAGCCATGGCCGCTGAGCCTGCGCGTCTGGAGCCTGTGCTCAGCAACGGGAGAGGCCACAACAGTGAGAGGCCCGCGTACCGCAAAAAAGAAAGAAAAAAAAATTGTGTTCTTACGGAAACCTGTATAAGAACATTCACAGCAGCTTTATTAGTAATAGGCAAAAACTGGAAACAACCCAGATGTCCTTAACAGATCTACACCATGGATTACTACTCAGCAATAATAATATAATAAAAACTATCGATAGACACAACAACTTGGATGAATCTCTAGGGAATTATGATGAGTAAAAATAGCCAATCTCAACTGGTTACTTCCTGTATGATTCTATTTATATAACCTTCTTGACATGACAAAATTATAGATGAAGAACGTTTTAGTATTTATTAGGGATTAGGGATGGAGGCGGTTGGGTGTGGTTATAAAAGGGCAATACAAGGGACTCTTGTGGTTGTGGAACTATTCTGTATCTTGACTGGTGGTGGATTTGTGAACATAAACATGATACAATTGTATCATCTTGTTAGATTCCACATATAAGTGATACAAATTAACTGATTTACAAAACAGAAACAGACTCACAGACTTCGAAAACAAATTTTTTAAAAGGTTTTTTTTTTTTGATGTGGACCATTTTTAAAGTCTTTATTGAATTTGTTACAATATTGCTTCTGTTTTATGTTTTGGCATGTGGGATCTTAGCTCCCTGACCAGGGATCAAACCTGTACCCCCTGCATTGGAAGGTGAAGTCTTAACCACTGGACCACCAGGGAAGTCCCCCAAAACAAATTTATGGTTACCAAAGGGAAAGGTGGGGAGGAGGGATAAATTAGGAGTTTGGAATTAACGTATACCCACCACTATATATAAGATAGATAATCAACAAGGACCTACTGTATAGCACAGGGAACTATACTCAATATTCTGTAATAACCTATGTGGGAAAAGAATTTGAAAAAGAATGGATATATGTATATGTATAACTGAATCACTTTGCCCTACACTTGAAACTAACACACACAGACACAAAACATGATAAAATTGCATAGAACTAAATACACCTCTTTCCATCTCTCTTACATACACACACACAATACACACACACACACACACACACACACAAATGACTACATATAAGACTGAGGAAATCTGAATAGGATTAGTAGATATATCAATGTCAACATCCTGGTTGTGATATTGCACTGCATTATCGTTTTGTAAAACATTACCACTGGGGGAAGCTCAGTGAAGGTCACATGGGATTTCTCTGTATTATTTCTTACAAGTGCAAATGCTTCTATAGATCTAAAAATAAAAAGTTTAATTAAAAACAAAGGAATGTTTAACTGAGTGGTAAAATTTGCTTGTTTCCAACAAAAGTGTATAATGAATACAATCAGAACACTTTTTTTATTTTGATTTTTCAAAGAAGTCCCTTTTTCAGTGGCATCATTAACACTTAAATGAATAATTTCATCATACAGTTTATTCTTAACAGAAACTATGCATCTTTTAGCCAGTCTCATCAAGATTATGCAATCTGTAACAAGTAAGGTGTAGGGATAGAAAAGTGGTAGGAGATGACTTTCTGGATGTTTACCTTTGAATCATAGAGTGTTTAGAAACCTGGATCTACCTAGCTGGGAGCTGTGCTTCCAATTGCTGATGGAGGGCTTGGGAAGACAGGTATCTGGAAATAAGCACAGCAGAGTCTTGGCAGCCTATCCCATGTGTCCATCTAGAAAAGATTTTGTTGGTGCAACAGCTACTGCCACATTTCTGTAAGCCTCCTTGTTTAGTACTTGATGGAGTGGTATAAATAGGCACCTGTGTGATAGACTAGAAGAACCTCAAGAAAACCAAAGGGAAAGTACTTTCTTGTTATTTAAAGTTTATAGAACCAAAGGAGAAATTCATCTTTCCCTCTTCTTCTCTTCTTTCCATCATTCTTCAACTTTTGACACCTAAAATGAGCCTTGTCTGGAGGAGGGATGGGAGCAGGGCTGCATCCTATCTCTTTTATTTCTTTCACAAAATGGGTCATTAGTTATTTTGGCTGAAGTGTATAATGCAAGTGTAAAGTAATAATAGTTCTTCCATAAATTATATATACAGTTTCATTGAATCCTAGTGACAATTTTATGGTGAAGGTATTATCATTTTACAGGTGGGTAAACTGAGGCTCAGAGAGATTTAATAACTTGTTGAAGGAGTGTCCAGAAATTACAGGGTGAAACTTTGAAGCAGAAGTAGAGCGCTGCTTGTGCTTAGAGGCAAAAGCCAGTGAAATGAAACAAATTAAGGTGAATGTGACCCCAATTTGGCCCACAGGTGAAGGCGGCCTCAGCAACTCAGGTTCGCAAGGGAAGTAAAGGTATTTGATCCTTCATAGGCCAGAAAATCTTGTCCTTCCTGGTGAATGAAGCCATCTCTGATCCCCCAAATCAGATTTGGCTGCTCTTTCTTACATTTGCGTATCCTTAGTACATAGGCCATCCCTCCCTGTATTATGGTTATGTATGTACATTTCAATGTTCCTGAGTAGATTACATGCTTCTTGAAGGCTGGTGCTGCATCTTACTCCTGTTTGTATGCCTTCAGCACCTAGCACAGGGCCTTTCATACAATAGCTTCATATAACAGCCCTCAGTAAACATGATTGAACTTTGAACTTAATTGAATCAACTGATTCAAATTAAATTGAACTGCGTTAAACTGAGTCAGCATTTTCCTGCACTAGTCTATCAATATACAGCCTTATCCTGCTGGCAGCAAAACAAAACAAAACAAAAAACAAAGCTAAAATGTAGCTGTTTTGTTTTTATGTTAAGCTTTGGTTTTTGAAGTGTTCCCTATAACTTGTCTCTTCTTATGATCTATGAAAGAAAAAAGCTAGATCCATAAAAATTGGTAATCTTTATTATAAAGACATAGAAATGCTCTTGGAAATGAAACTGGAATATCTATATTTGAAAAACAGAAATATCAAGTGGCATGAATTAATGAAACTCACCAATGGAGTCTGTTTACAACTTTGATGCTTTGTATTTAGAAATTATTACTTTAATATGGTCTGATAGACCTTGGTAGTATCCCATGGCCTCTTCCATATCAGTGAAATATAAATGTTAGAAGAAAAATGTGTGAAATCAGATCTAACACTATAAAAAAAATTCTTAAACAAGAAAATATTATTCTACCAAGGAGCAAACTCAATTTAGCTTCTGCTCTGAGTCATGCTACAAATGCAATCAGACCCAACAAACTGCAAAGATTTGTAGAATGCAATGCTCATTTATAAAATTCTGATAAGAAGTGATGGGGAGCATGGTGCAGCCTAGCATGATTCAATGACATCATCAGCATCATGAAAAGGTGGAAGGTTAGTCAACGTGTTGAAGGAGAGGATACTATCCCTTACAAACATTGTACTGAGCTTTCAGCAGCATTCAACCTATTGAAAATAAGCTGGTGATAGCACTTAGTTTTGTGAAGTTATTTGAGATTCTCAAAGAGTTACTACCTGAGAACAAAATTTTACCATAGCACCTGGTAAAGGAGTCAGTTTTAAACTGATTTGACTGCAAATGGGTTTGATATAGTTTGTATTCTAAGATAGAGTATTAACATGTCATTATTATCATGTCATGTCATTATTATCAGGTCAAACCTCTTAGAGGTACCATTTCCCTCCTAGGACTGAGGGAATAGCCCATTACACTCATGGTTTTGATTTACATTTAGGCAGAGAATGACACAGCAACTGTATCCCAAGATTGAATGAGCGTTTCTGTAGTCTGTCCTACGGGCAGAAAGTAGCTGTTGAGTGAGGCACAAGAAGTCAGATTCAGGCTTAGTTGGTAGAATGCAGAAACTATTTTTGAATTACTATGTAGAATATTGTTTTGCCTTGGAAGCTGGAGCTTTTGTTTTTGTTTTTATTTTTTTTCTCCATTTGTGAGTAAAACAAAGCCCTGTTGTAGGCGAATAGAAGGTATAGTCTTTCTTTAACATTTTCCTTCCACTTAAGTACACTATATTCCCTCTTACCATCATAACTATTGACTTTTCAATGCTGTTGTCAGGACATGGGGGCATGTACCCCCTCCCTTCATATATTAATAGCAGGAGCTGGATTCATTTGGAGATATTAGCTAAAATGTTGGAGAAAAGTATTCTGCTTTTGTATTCATTTTCAGTGTGACTGCTACAGATTTTAAAACTTGCTACAGCTTAAGATGCGTTCGGTTTAATGTGGTTTGGTGAAGTTTAAGGACTTGCCTAATAGACTTCTCTTTTACTAGATGTAGGTGGTTCAGGGTCTTTGAAAGATTGGGCTGATCCTTCCTGGTTTGGGGAGGAGGGGAGAGCTCCCCACTATCCAGGCTCATTGTCATCTTGAGATCTAGGCTACCCCTATTGTGCAGGGTTCCTCCGCCTCCCTCTTTCCCATTTATTTGCTAATCTGGACACCCACTATAGAGCAGTATGAAGACAGACAATTGGGAATTTACAGATTTATCCTTCAGGTGTTCCTTCGCTCACCTATTTACTGGGTACTTCCAATGATCTAGGCACTTTGCAGAATCCATCTATTTTGAACACATTCCATGTACATTGTTCCAAGTACTAGAGTTACAAAGATATGTCAAACATTGTTTCTTGTGTGGGAGATCATTTCAGGGAAAGTCTCCCAGTGAGGCCAACTGGATTTTTTCGTGAGGACAAATACAGTTGAGGGAGGAAGAAAATTCCAGGAAAGGAAAGAGGATGGGTATAGATCAAGGTGCTCAAATGGACACAATACATTAGTCAGCTGTCATTTGAGGCTATCACAATAACATCTGGGAATATTGTACTTAAGCAATCCTCTATGTTATTGATGTTCAATAATCTCAGTGATTTCTACTGGTTGTCACCATAAACAAATTGGAGTAATTTAAAGACGTGTCATTAATACAAATGTATACAGTCTAGCAGTTTAAGTAAAAACACCAATCTGTTTTATGATATGGTGTCAGAATCACACAACTTCTTGATTAAGCTTTGAGATAATGCATGCCAAGGCATTTTCCTCATTATACACTGAATAATTGATAGTTGATGATATGTGACATTTATTGAGTGTCAGCAACGTGCTAGCTAGTTTACGGAGAACAGAACTATCAAGGGACCTTGCCCAATTGGCTCACTATCAAAACACAGTCTGTCATTTGCTACGTCTTCCATGCTCCACTAAACTTAAAGCAAAGAAAGCATTTCTTGAGAATCACTGCAGTAGTGAATGGGGCTAGATTTTTCTCTGCAGGTGGCTCTGTGAGCATTAGTATTAGTTCCATAGGGAAGCAATCTGTTCCCATGGTTCTGGTAATCTCAGAAGATAAACTTGATAATCTAGTGTAGATCTGAAGTAAAGGCTGTTCTATCATTTTATGATGCTTTTTTTTCCCTGCTGCAACGTGTAATTGAGCCCTTACCAGTGTGACTTACTCAGGATCAAAATGTAAGGGCATGTGTTTCGGTCTAGTGTATTGAAACAACAGCTGGATTCTCCAGGGAAAGGAATAGCTTTAAAGGATTTAAAGTATTGCTTGAAATGCCTTGTTCCTTGAGGAAAAGATGGGGGAGTTAAGATATAGGAGGTTATGGATGAGGGCATTTGAAAATGAAATGCCATGGGTGGGGAGGCAGATTGGGGAGCATAAACAGAAAATCTTGAGTCCTGGGTTGGAAGGGGCAAGAGGTTAAAAGGAGAACATCTGTTGGCACAGTGTCTGCATAAGAATGGTAGAAATTGCTTCCCATTAATTGTTGTTGGGTGGCGGGTATTAGTTTGTAATATGCTAGAGCATATTACAGCTAAGGCATGTAATATGGCAGCTAGAGCTGCCATAGCAAATACCACAGAATGGGTGGCATAAGCAAAGGAAATTTATTTCTCACTGTTCTGGAGGCTGTAAATCCAAGATCAAGGTGTCGACAGACTTGCTTTCCTCTGAGACCCTTCGTTTCAGCTTTCTTTAGCCTCCCTCTTCACATGGCTTTCCCTCTGTGCACGCACACATCCCTGGTGTCCTTGTCCTAGTCTCCTCTTCTTACAAGGACAGCAATCAGACTGAATTAGAGCACACCCTAATATTCTCACTTTAACTTAATTACCTCTTCAAAGGCCCTATCTCCAAATACAGTCACATTCTTAGATACTGGGGGCTAGGTATTCAACATATGAATACATAAAGTTTGGGGGGGATATAGTTCACTCCATAACAAGTTAGCAAAGAGAAAAACCTTCAAACTTGGGTAGTTTTGCTTTTCCCAACTCTTGTTTGTCCATAAGGAATAGGAGTATTTGGAAAGTTGACCAAAAATAGTGGACGGAGGAAGAGTCCCCCTGAGACTCTGTCAGCTGATGATGTTTTCCATCGTGAAATTGTTTTTCTCTCTTCAGTAAAAGAGAGGTTTGAGAAAGAGAAGAAATGCTCTCTCACAAGCCTCTCTTTCTGTCTTTCCTGATTCAGATTCCATCCTAGGAATTTAAAAATTGTTGAATTATTTATATCTCTGGGTCAACATGTTGAGGCTAATGTAAAATTTTAGTTCCCGTTCCCACGGAGGTTGACCACAAGGTTGATGGATACATTTCTTTTCCATGGAAGCAAACTGTATTGGGACAGGTATAAATGGGCAAGAGTGAATTAGGGAGCTTGGAAAGAGGCCTTTGTACCGTGGCAGCACTGGTTTCATTTTTAGCAGGCTATTCAGATAGAATTCATAAATTTCTCATGAGCCCTAAAACCATATTATATGGTTTATTCCTGGTCATATAATAGGCATTAAATGTATTATTATAGTCATTTTTTTGTTATCCACTGTAATATAGTTCTCAAGCAATCCTGCGAATATTATCCTTTGGAACTAGAAAATCAAATTTAGTGCAGGTTCCAAGGCTCTTGGAATTGTGATTATCCCCATACAGAGGGTTACTATAAGGAATAGAGATTTAACTTTTAATAGAGGTATAATGGCTTTCAATGTCCCAGTCCCCTTTAGGTCAGAGAGATGTCGTATTCTCTACTGTCACCATCAGACTTTCTGCTCAGGATTAATCCTTTAGTTACTCTAGATGAGAATTATGATGCCACAAAGAAGAGAGCTTTAGGTGGGGATAAGAATGGAGGGGTAATCCTGAAAAGGAGGATGAGAAAAAGGAAGAGACTACAAACACAGAAAGAATAAGCATTAAGACTCAGTCTAAGATAATTAAACAAAGGTATTTTATGGTCTGATTGAGATACGGTTATAAAGACAAGACCATGACAGAGTTTGGGGTATGTTTGTGCTCTAGGGGAAAGTGAAAGACAGAAGAGGGGGTGGGTAAATGACCAACTATATACTATTTTATCATGCACATAGCTGTCTTGAAGAAACTTTTGAATACCTAAGTTATAAAATAATGTGAGGCAATATTTAATAAATCCAGCCAAGTCTAATGAGCCCAGTCCCTCGAACTCCTCAGCATATGATGGCAAGCTTCTTTGTGGGGAAAGATCCTGCCAGTGGAAAGTTGATAATAATAATTACTTATCACCTCAGGTATTATGGGGATTTTTATCTATAAGAGTTAGGTACAAGAAAAAAGGAAATACCACTTTTGGAGTGGTGATATCCACTGCAAATATGACTTTTCAGTGGTGAGAGACTACCTAGGGATAGGGGCCCCTTAAATGATAGGGTGATTAGCTTTGGCAGGAAGTGATGTTCTGAATAGAGACAACAACCCAATTGACCAATTCGGTGGTTAGTGATCAGAGGGTAGAGAGTGTTTTTCCTAGGAATGGGGAGGAACAAGTGAGAAAGTTAAAGAGAAAGAAATAGCGCCCCCAAATAAAGAGTGGTGGAGAGAAGCATGTTACAGAAACTGATACAAAGTCAGGAAGCCACTGTGAAAAGGATTCAGGCTCTAAACCAATGACTCACTTCCCACCCCCAACCTCCCTGTGCCACACTCAAACTGAATGATTTGGGGTGAAAAGGTGTGGAATTTGGAAACTTGAGAGATGTTATGAACTCTCAATCCCCATGTGCATACTTCATATCAAAGCCTGTTGGCATTTTTTGTTGATTAGATATTTTCCAATAGCATTATGTGTTATCAGTCACCACACCCAGGAAGATGCTCCATCATTAACCATATCACTGGGATAAGGTGTAAGAGCAAGTTGCCTCTTCTGGACGGCGCTCCAGTCCCCATCCAAGGTAGGGATATCGAGAAAATACCTCTGAGCCAGAAGAGCAGGATGGCATCAGTGTTTGAACTGGGAACCTTGAAACTAGTTACTTCCACATTCAGCCCACATTCAGTAATTCCTCTCTGCTACACCATATGATTTCCCCCAGCAGTATCTGTGAAATGAAAGGCTTCACACCTTGTTGAGGAAATAGCAGGCTACAAATAACAAGATGGTAGAGTGTTAGCCTGATGATAGATGAGCCCTGATATCACATCACAGGCTCATTTCTTTTACATGTTGCATTTTTTGCATTACTTTTTTGTTATATTTATGGTAGAACAAAGATAATTGAAGTTCAACAGTAAAATAAAACCAAAAACTATTCTAAAACTGTTGTGCAGTTTTGATTGTAGACAAAATTTGTCCCTGCTCTAAAAACTTGTTTTTCATTACAACATTCTTTGAGCATACCTCAAATAACAGAAGCCTGGTGATTTGATATGGGAGGGATATGATAATAGTAAAAATAGTCAGCAAATTTTATATTAAAAACAAAAGTTTATTTAAGTTTCTGAAATATACCAGACATTTCCTGGATGTTATTGTGGTATGTTCTGGGGGGAGAGACAATACAATTATGGGTAAGAAAGGTCCCCAGACTGAAAGTTGTCCATTGGAGAACATACAGGACAATTTGTTTCATTTCAAAGGTCTGCAATTTGAGTTAGATAAGAAATTTTAAGAGGTGGTTCTTTTTGCCACAGCAGGAAAAATGTGCTTACCTCTCCCTTTGAATTGTCAGTGATTCATTGCACGTCTGTAACTGCTGTTCTCAAAGGTCAGGGTACGAGCCTTACTTACATGTGTGAGGTTTTTTCCACCTTTGAACTTTAAAAAAGACTCATTACAGAGTGCCCCAAAGATCAATGTGTGTTGTTTTATCACTTTGCATTCTAATAATGCACTAAGTTTGGCTATTTGCAATGACTTTTTTCTTTCTTTTTAATTTTTATTGGTGCAGAGTTGATTTACAATGTTGTGTTAGTTTCAGGTGTACAGCAAAGTGAATCAGTTATACATATACATATATCCACTCTTTTTTAGATTCTTTTTCCATATAGGCCATTACAGAGTATTGAGTAGAGTTCCCTGTAGGGAACTGTAGGTCCTTATTAGTTATCTAGTTCATATACAGTAGTGTGCATATATTAATCTCAATCTCTCATTTATCCCTCCCCTCCCCCTTACCCCCTCGTAACCATAAGTTTTTTTTTCTATACCTGTAACTCTATTTCTGTTTTATAGATAAAAGGGTTTTGTTGAAAGAAGATGGAACAAGTTTGAGAGAGATCTGGACACATTATTTCCCCTTCATTTTTAAATGGACAAATCCCAGGAAATACAATTATAAAAAACACTGTCTTGACTTCTCAGGGTGAGGCTAGTGTATAATTCTAGGCAGCCTATTGAGTTGATATACAGCCTCAATTCACAAATTAGACATCCGTATGTAAACGGGGGTTCAGGAGGGAAAATTTATTTGCAGATTTTTTTTGATCAGTCTTGACAAATATTAACTCATAGCCACAAAATTCACATTTCCCCATACATTCACCTGAGTGTATCTCTTTTCTTCCTGGTATCTTTAACCAGCTTCTCCCATTCCCACGAGCTTCTCAGCCTCTGACTTCAGAGGCACACAAGGCTCAATAACTTCACTAATATTTTCCATAACACAAAATTACATTTTGTTGAAAAATGACAACCTGTTGTTAGCTAACTCCATTGAAGACAGGAAAACCACATATTTATTTAAAGTGTAAGACAACACTCTACTTGGATGTGCTGTTTGTTTCATGTGAAATCCTAACGTGACAAAAATGAACTCATTCTCTTCTACCTTTCAAACTGGTAATTTGGGGTGCCTTACCCAATACTGTCAATGGCAAGACCATCTCCCCAGGACTTCAAACTTAAAACCATGGAGTAACTTTTGCCCTTTCTTTCTTTCCTGCTTCCCTCAAACCCCTGAGGGACTAAGTTAAGCCAACCAAACTTGTATTTTCTCCTTGCGTTTACTAGTATCTTGTGGTCCCATTTAGGAATGCCCACTCCCAGGTTTTCCTAATATCGACCTTTCTTATTCCTCTCTTTCTCTCCATGGGCACCGCTCCAGTCCTCATTTCCACGGTTTCTTCTCCACTTTATTGCAAGTCTTCCAGAGATGACCTTTATGGCTACCTAAACTATCAGGGCATCCAGTTCATCTCTTTCCCACATAGTATCAAATTCTCCCCAGCTCAGGAGGCTATTTCTCACTTTCTACTACAACACTCTGCTAACTAGCCTTCCTGCTTCCGGGCTTGAACTCCTCCAACCCAGTACTCACATGCAGCCAGAGCAATCCTTACAAAGCCCAAATTCATTCATAGCCCTCCATTGCTGAAGGCCTGACTCTGGTTTCCAACCCCCGCAAGATCCACTCCAAATTCTTCAGTACAGCATTCAGGGTCCACAATGACATGACTCCCACTTCCTTCCCAGTCCTCTTGAAGCTTGCGCCCCCTCCTCTCCTGCCCCACTTTGTGCCCCTCACTCCAGACACAGTGAGCTGCCCACTGAATGTCTGTGTAGCTTCACATTTTTCCTTTTTTCAACTGAGCACTCTGCCTAAAATGCCAATCCTGATTCTGTTCACCCAACAAGTATAAGATCATCTTTCAAGGCACTGGTCAAGTGCCATCGCTTCTTTGAAATCTTTCCTAACCCACCTCCCTCCTTGGAACCCAAACTTCTCTCACAGGACCTGTAACACCTTCATGCACGAATGGAGGCTTTAAAAGTCCATCAGTGTGGTGGAAACTGTGCATCATTTCCCTTAGTCTTCAAGCACCTTCTCTCTAATCCCTCCAGTTAGAGAGACTGAAAAACTAGAAACTATACTTAGATTTTGTTTTGTTTTGCTGCTACTAGGCAGGACATGGGATGTGATTGTGCAGAGACAATGGCCAGCCTCAGCATTCCTGTACGTGGAAACTGCCCTCATGTGTAGCTGGAGGCAGTTGCAACAGTGGCATCAGGAGACTGCTGCCCTCTGTTCTGAAGCTTCATGGTGTGAGGCTGAATTCAGCGGTCCTGTGGTGGGCCCCTGACTCGAGCCCTGCTATCTCTTCCATGGATTTTGTCAATATCCATTTCCCTGCATCATATTACTTGGTGTCTGACGTATGCAGAATGGTTTCTGTTTCCTACATTGAAACCTGATACACTCTGCCTCTATTAAACTGTAACCAGAAACGTGATATTTGTATTTTTATATTCTTGGAACCTACCATGGAGCTGGCTCTCACCAAATGAATGACTGATTCACTGCATGAGCCAATAATGGCTCAAAATTATACATCACTCTAAACATAAATTTCACCCCGACACTCCAACTTCTCTTTAATGCTCTCCTTCCTTATCTGGCCAACACTGTCTCTTCCTGTGCTTTAGTCTAACAACTCTAGTTATGATATTCTGTATACACACACGTGTCTTGCCCCTTCCTCTCTCTCTTTGTTCTAATGGCTCCTGCAAGTGTCTTCCTCTCTGCTGACATTTACACTTCTGGCAAGAAAAGACTTATAAATCACAGTTCATAACAAATAATCTTCTGCTGCTGCCCAGTGATGGAAAGAAAGTATGCTTCTGGTGCTTTCTGGCATTATGCTTTGTCTTTATTTCTATTGGTTAAGAACAGTTTTGGCTACAACTAAAAGAAAATCCAATTATAATTACTTAAACCAATAAAGTTTTGTTTCATAATGAAAACTCTGGAGGTGAGTGACTTCTGGCTTTGGTTTAGTAATTCAAGAATGTTTGGGACTGCTTCATGCAATTCTCTTGACTTTCCCTCATGGATGCAAATGACACCTCAATATCCTGTAATTGCCCCTGTATTTAAAGCAGAAACAAGAAAGAAGGGAGGTAGAAACAGCCGTGACTGTGCCTTTTATCTAGTGGTTTTCTAGAAACCACTCAACACATTTCTGCTTTTATCTTATTCAAGAGTACTAAGTCAGATGGCCACCTTTGCTGCAGGGGAGTCTAGAAAAGTAAGTCTTCAGCTTTGATAGTAGAAAGAGGAAAGTTGGGAAAATGGCTAGTGGGTTAGCCAACCCAGAGTGAATACCATATTTTCTAACTCATTTAATACCATCACTATTCTTTGAGCAAGTTTTGGGCCTCATATTTTCCACCGTCTCCAGGTATGCTTATCACAGTGCTGAATATTTGGGAATATAAAGATGGTCAACTATATGGGTAACAGAACTTCTATAATGAAAACCCCACCATTGTCTAACCTGGAGTAGATTGGAAGAGATGAAAACACACTGACTAGGTTCACACAAAAGCAAGAAAATGAGCCATAATGGTGTGAGGTGCTTTCAGAGACATTTCATTATTATCGATTGAGGGTTATTGGCCTCTTTCAACATTATCACCTTAATAGCATTTGTTTTCTGTGTTTATTATCTTAGGACAATGTCACTTCTTATAGTTCTTAGGAGATGGCACACCGTTGTGCATGGTTGGAAGGTACAAGTGTCCGTTTTTTATGTTTATAAACTTTGTTTTGTGTTTAAACATGTTTGTGTAGAGTAATGATATGTTGGTTCATACAAAGTTAAGCGAAAGGGGGAAAGTGGAGTTTGAAAAATTTGAGCCGCCATTTGTGACTAGTACATGAATGTTGCAAAGCTGAAATGCTTGGTTAGGAAGAGCTGAAGAGTCTCATATCCCAAACTGACTGTTCCCAACATCAGGATCAACCATAAGAGAAGCAGATGATGTTCTCATTTTAAATTTCTCCTCCCTGTTATTCCCCTAGTATTTTTATCATGACGTAATGTTAAAATGAATACTGAGGCAGGGCTGAGGGGGGTGGCTGAGACAGGCAATCCCAAAAGTATACCTTAAAGAGGAAACGAATTGCCTTTATGACAGCAGAGTTGAAATGGGGAAAAAGGCTTTTGGTGGATTGTGCACAATGACCTCAGGGCTCTTTTTCAACACCATCTAATAGATCCCCCCTGCGTGTCTGTCATCCAGGCCAACCGGAAATGTCTAGTGCTTTGGGACTGCCCACTTAACTGTAGGAGGGCTCTGCTCAGATTATTAGACTGAGTGCTTCTGTGATAATCACACCCTTCCCTCTGGTAGAAATTAGGTATTACAGCCCATTACTAATTATAGGCTAGTGGCTCTGGTGCCCTCCCAAAAGTAAATTTCTTTGAGGTAGCAGCTGGAAATTGGGGGTAATAAAATAAATCCAGAAGAGGCTTGTCAAGCTTTTCTTACCCATAAAATGAAAATAAAATATCACACTTTCATTGAAGTTCTATGAAAGGAAAAATTGGAAAGATAGCTCACGTTGCTTAGTAAAGAGACTTTTGCTATCAAAACACCATCATAGCCACTGTTAAAACAAAAATGCAATCAGGAAAATGATTTGAAATGTTTGTGTTTACTACCGGTTTTCAAATTAGAGCACCAAGTGCGCTTGGGTTGCCATTCAGATTCTCTCTTCCTCTACTGAGTCTTACAAATGTGGTAACAGATAAACTTCTTTCTTTGGAAGTAGAATGAGTACCCCAAAACTGACATTGTTTTTCTTTTTTTTGTGAGCCTCATTGCTTGTGTAATGCCTGGAAATCACAAACACATCTAGTCCAACTTCTTTATTCCATAGATGCTTGTTTCTGATTTTAAAACTCTCATATAAAACATCTGCTGAGTACTATTGAACTACCTTATTTGCAAGCCATAGTGCCTTAGAATGAATGAGTTTGAACACTTAGCGGTCAACTAGGCCTACTAATTTGTCATCCCAGCCAGCACCTTTCCATAACACATCCTTGACAAATCTTGTTTCAGCTCAGGTTTTGGTGACTCAGTGCTTTGTATCCCCTTTTGGACAGCTGGCATACACAGCCCTTCCTTATATTTATCCCCAATCCCCCCTTTCCACCTTCCACTTGCCCAATTCTGTCTTTTGGAACAATACAGAATGTCTATTCTTTGTATCACGCCAGCACATCAAACAATTGAATGGCAGCTGACAGGTGAAAAAGGTTCTCACGGAACACAAGCCTCCACATTCTGTTCTGATTGCCTTTAGTTCTTCCTTCCTTTCTCTCTCTGGCTGACCGCTTTTCTTCTTTCTTTCTTTCAGCTAGAGAAAACACAACCCAAGGGACACGGGTAAGTGCTGGGGTGAGAACACAAAGGGCCTTGACCTCTGCTGTGTAACAACCGCAAAAGGGAAACTATCCATTTTCCTTCCCTACCGTCCCCAGCTCCCTTACCGACCTCGCCTCCCAGATTCTTCCCATTCTGTGTGTTTATGTGTGTATGTGTGTGTGCGATCATTTCTGATCGAATTCTAGCCCCAGCCCTGGGCTCCATTTTCCAGCTGGGGAATGATAGAAAAGAGTGTTTAGTAAGGTTACGTAAACCTCAATTCGGGAAGAGGAGCCTAGCCCAGACGCCTTATCACCAGGTGGATCCAAGATCAGGACCAGACTTAACTTGCCAGACACTCGGGCCCACAGTGCAGGGTGAGCTTCGCGCTCCGGCCACCAGGGGGAGCGCGTGCTCGCCGAGCCAGGTGTCTGCGCAAGGGCGTGGGCGTGGGCGTGGGCGTGGGCGTGGAGATGGGCGAAAGGCTGCTGGGCCTGGCGTCTGGGTACCCGAGGGTCGCGCGGGTCGCGTTCCAGACCATGGACGACAAGTATACCGCTCTGCGGCGGGCCCAGCTGAATCTGGACTTCATCCACGCCAACTCGTGAGTACCCTGGCGTAGCCGGAACGGGGGAGCCTGTCCACACAATGGAGACGTTTGTCCATCTCCTCATTCTACCATCCTGGCCTATCTCTAATGATTTCTCTCCCTAACACACTGACATTTTAAAGATTAAAGTTGCCCTCCAAAGAGTAATTTGTATTTATCGATTCCAGCCGCTGTTGCATCCTGAGTCTTTCTGAAAATGTAACCTCTATGAGGGATAGGAATCTCACATTTTAGTTATTACTAGGGCACTGTTTCTTCTGTCAGGCCGGTAGCCCCTTTGGCTACTCTTTAGGTGTTATATCGAATATTCAGATTGCAGAGGCAGATGACAGAGGTTTTCTTGTCCATCTGTTATTTCCAACAGAGCAAAGCATAGCAGTGAGTGCTGTGTAATTCACAGTGGTATGTTGATTTTTTGGAAACTTTTAGTAATTTGTATTTACTGAAAGTACCGATTGATAGAAAGGATGCAGCAGATCTGAAACCACAGAAATGGAAATGTAAAGAATCCTGGCCTTGCTGCTTGGGAAAAACAGTGTAATTTTTACAGACAACAGAATAAGACAAACAGGCAGTATTCAGCAGATACTTAGTTTATCTTGTTATCATGGAGAATGATTTCAAGCTGGAAAGGATGGTACAAGTAGTTAAAAGTTAACAGGTAGAAGACAAATGAAGAAATAGCAATTTTCAGCAAGTTGAAAAATTATAAGCTGAGTGCTGGAAAGACTGTGAATTTTATCTTAGAAAAGTTCCTCAGCCTCAGTTTTGCATAGTTTCTAGAGCTATTGCTCCCCAACCCCCCCCATACTACCCCATTATCAGTTGGTGGTCTGGTAACTTAACAACAAAAGTGACAGCAGCGTGAAGCCACAGCAACAAAATCAGATACAAATTGGCATAGTCTCAGCTCCCAGAGATAAAATTCTTATCTGAGACTGGCCTCAGTAAAAACAGGAGTGATTTTTTATTCCTCCTTTGCTTCACCCCCACATCCAATCCATCAATCATCAAGTCCTCTTCATGCCACCTCTGTGTCTCAAATTCATCCATTTCTCCCCATCTCTACTGCCATCTCCCCTCTGGATTTCTCATAGCCTCTAAACTAGGTTCTCTGCTTCCCCTTCTTGCTCCCCTATGATCCGTTTTCCTAAAAGCTGCCAGAGTGAGCTTTTAAAAACTTAAACCAGATATGTCACTCTTCTTTTTAATATTATTTATTTATTTATTTTTATTTTTGACTGCATTGGGTCTTCGTTGCTGCGTGCGGGCTTTCTCTAGTTGCGGTGAGCTGGGGCTACTCTTTGTTGTGGTGTGCAGGCTTCTCATTGCGGTGGCTTTTCTTGTTGCGGAGCACGGGCTCTAGGCGCGTGGGCTTCAGTAGTTGTGGCATGTGGGCTCAGTAGTTGTGGCTTACGGACCTAGTTGCTCCACGGCATGTGGGATCTTCCCGGACCAGGGCTCAAACCCGTGTCCCCTGCGTTGGCAGGCGGATTCTTAACCACTGAGTCACCAGGGAAGCCCCAAGGTGTGTCACTTTTCTTAAGACATGATAGTGGTTTCCAGTTGCATGGGGACCAAGTATGAGCTCTTAACCATGGAGTAGGAAGCACTGCACGACCTGGCCATCCCATGTCTTGCTGTGATCTCCCCGTTTTACCATAGCCAGAGCAGACTGGCCTGCTTGGCTCTTTTCTGCTTCAAGGTCTTTGCACCTCCTGCTCTTGCTGGAGCATTTTCACTCCAGTTCTGCAAGGGACTGAGCTCTTATCTTTCAGGGTTCAGCTTATGTCTTCTGTGAAGAAAGGCTTTCCCTTCCTCACCAGTTACTCTTCCCCATACCTCTTTCTTAGTAGCATTGAATCATAATCTGTGTTTTCATCTTTATATGTTTGTTTACTTGTATATTTTTCACATCCCCCACTAACTTGAGCCCGTAAAGTGTAAAGAACATGTCTGCCCACATTGGCACATAGCAGGCAGTCAGTAAAAATCTCAAGTGAAATGGTACAGAAGCTTATATGGCATTTTTGGCGGGGGGATCAGAATGATTGCAGTTACTTTCCTGAAGGATTGTTTAGAAAGGCTTGTGGTTTGAAGTGCTGCTTTTGTAAAGCATGTCACCGACACTTTTCTTTTGCTCTGTTCTAGATTTTTAAGTACTAACTTTCTTTTGAGTGAAGGACACCTGTTTGCAATAATTGCATTTAGTAGGTTTATGCTTTTTTTCACGAACAGTGAATATTTATTAAAAGGCAGCTATTTTATAAGAGCAGCTAAGCTCAGAAATCAGAGACATCTGATGTCTGCCATTAAAGGAGTTAGTTCTACTGTAGGGTATAATTAAGAGTCAAATGAATGGTGCACTAAGCAATTAGGATAGTGGTTCGCAAACTTGTCTCTTCATTAGAAGCGTAGTAGGTTTATTCTGATGACGAATTTGAAAGCTGACTGGAGTCGAGAGACCCCTCATCAGCATGTGTTTATAGTTTAAAATTCCAAAAATAGATATATGTGTATATTTTTTTAAAATAAATTTTTAGCTAACATATCATCCTGTGGCCTGAGGTATTTGGAGTCGCTGAGACACTGCAGATTATCCTTCCTCCTGTACAAATGAGCAGATGTTTTTTGGTAAATGGTTCTCTCTTGCTTCTGCTACCTGTTTACCAAATATAAAAAGAAAATTGCCTACTGAATCTTACCTTAATGCTGCGATAAGTTTGCTGATTGAAATATCCACAACAACAAACGAAAAGCAAGTGTGGGACCCTGAAGGTGGCTTGATATCACCCCAGAGGAACATTCAGCCTTCAAAGTATAAATAAGGATGGCTATCTAGTGTGTTCTATTGCCCAGGACTTGGCAAGAGGGATACAGGAGAGAGTGACCACTGGTAATCTGTGAGATTATTTAAGGATCAGGGTTGTCCAAGGTGAAAAGATTGCACAGAAAAGTGTAGATTAGTGGTGCAAACAGGGTCCCCTGCCAGTGCCTGTGTCTGCAGATGGAGTCTTAAGGTCTTTCAGTGAGCCTGGATTTTGATCAAGGTTTTTCAGAAGTAATTTGGCCTTAAATAATACAGCTTTAATGAAACATTCTCTAACAAAACTTGAGTAAATGCTTATCAAGCAATTTTAAAATGTCAAAATTTGCTTTAAGTACAGTCAGGTCCTTGAAGTCTTTGTTTTATTAGGAGCAGACAGGATATTTTGGCAATAGTGTTCTTAGCCCTGGCTTTGTCATGTACTTCAGAATCTTGACCATGCTGAGAAAGTAGTTTCTAGAATAACTCCGTAATTGATTATCTGCCTAGAACTGGAGAACATTGTCTGAACGTGTCTTGAACCTTTTACATTGATTACAGAGTTGGTTTAACTTTGGTTTTCCGTCTATTTCTTCATCAGCACCACTCACAGTTTCCTTTTTGGAGCACTGGCTGAATTGCTGGACAATGCAAGGTAAGGATTATGTGTAAACAAAGGTTATTCAAAGGGACAAAGGCATTTTATGACATTAATAAAGTCTAGTCATATTAAGAGATGAAAATACGTTGTCATTTCCCCGCTTGGAATGCTTTGTGACTTGATTTCCTATAAAATCAAGGTATTATAGGAAAAAGAACAGATGAAAGGAGGAATTATTCATCTTTATTCAGTTTGTATTTATGATCATACTTGAAGTGCAGGTAAATTGGACATCTGTTTTTTTTTTTACATCTTTATTGGAGTATAATTGCTTTACAATGGTGTGTTACTTTCTGCTTTATAACAAAGTGAATCAGTTATACATATACATATGTTCCCATATCTCTTCCCTCTTGTGTCTCCCTCTCTCCCACCCTCCCTATCACACTCCTCCAGGTGGTCACAAAGCACCGAGCTGATCTCCCTGTGCTATGCGGCTGCTTCCCACTAGCTATCTACCTTACGTTTGGTAGTGTATATATGTCCATGCCACTCTCTCACTTTGTCCCAGCTTACCCTTCCTCCTCTCCATATCTTCAAGTCCATTCTCTGGTAGGTCTGTGTCTTTATTCCCGTCTTGCCCCTAGATTCTTCATGACCTTTTTTTTTTTTCTTAGATTCCATATATATGTGTTAGCATACGGTATTTGTTTTTCTCTTTCTGACTTACTACACTCTGTATGACAGGCTCTAGGTCCATCCATCTCACTACAAAGAGCTCAATTTTGTTTCTTTTTATGGCTGAGTAATATTCCATTGTATATATGTGCCACGTCTTCTTTATCCATTCATCTGGACATCTGTTTTTGTGTTTATAACCATGTAATAGCAGATATTCATTTGGATTTTATTTGAATTATGTATCAATGTATACTATGTATTGAGAATTTAGATTTGGGTTTGGGCATTTACTGAAATCTGCATCAAAGTGAATTGCATAGTTAAGGAGAAAAGAGCTAAGTGTTGTTGATACCCTGCTGTGTATCAGATCCTGTTCTAAGCTCTTCATGTACAGGTATTAACTCATTATTCTTGACAACAACACTTTGACCTGGGAATCATTATTTGAATTCCCCAGATGTAGAAATTGATGCACAGAGAGGTTAGATGACCTATTCAAGGAGATACAGTTAATATTTGGTAGAGCTAGAATTCAAATTTAGGCTGTCTGGCTACAGAACTCCCTTGCCCCATTTTACTGTCTCTGACAAAGGTATTGATGTTTAAGGAAATCTCTTTAACAATTTAAGACCTGCTCAATAGTGTGTTTGTGAAGGAGTCAGTTTTTCAGCTCGCTGAATGTGGCATTTGATTTTTTTATATTTGTATTTGCCTGTAACAGAAGATTTTGTCACCTTTTCTGCAGAAAGCAAAGTCCACCCAGGGAGTAGTATGCGGTTGTTAGATAAGGGATCTCAGTGGGGAGATCTAAATTCCCTGCCACTGATTGATGACTGTATTACAGCGTTTTGCATTTTCCTTTCGTTTCTGGCCTTTGAAGGGAGGTGACTGAGTGTGACCACAGGGTGTAGTCATTTAACCAGCCATCTAGAACTTCCTGCACAGCCATGCTCAATGCTAAGTAAAAAGTCCCTAGCTCCTCTTTATATGAAACTCTGCAGGACTAATGGAATCACAGTCATCACAAAAAGGGAGGGAAGAGGAGAAAAAGAAATTTGCTTGGTCAGAAGAGCTGTGAATGCAACTTAGGTGGAGCTAACAGAGATGGGGCTACTACACATGAATGTTCACGGTTAGTCTCTGCAGGAATTCAGGGTTTCTACTGTTTGCTTCTGCCCAAAGCTTTGAAGCAAGGCTCCTCCTGTATCCATTAGTCCTCTGTCCTACTCAGTGTCCATTTCCAGCAACTTGACGTCTGTAACTGTGAAAGAACACATCTGTCTCTTTTGCCTACTGTCTTTTCTCCTATAAAGTTGTTTCACTCATTCATTTCAACAAAGGAGGGCAAGTAAAATCAGAATGTAGAAGAAATAGAACAGTGGGAACGGTTTATGGAGTAGAGAGGGTGATTAGCAAAGAAAGATTGACTGCAGACTCAGGGGAGTGAGGGAAATGTGATCAATCAAGCAATTCTTCAAGCAGCATTTGTAAACTGGCAGCCCCCGAACAAGTCCAGCCTGTCTCATGTTTATTTGACTCATACTGAAGGTTTGCACAATATTTATAAAAAAAGAAAGGAAGGAATTGTTTGTAAAGTTTGAGAAACATGAGGTGCCACATAAAAGAATTTGGATCCCATGCTTTTTTTGTGTTTTTTTAAAGATTAGACGTACCAACCTTGAGGCTGCCTTCCTCAATGGGATCAGGTGTGTAGCAGGTGCACTCTTGGGACCAGCCTGTGTTTTCAGCTTTGCCATTGCCAGTGTTCCTCACGGCCAGCTTGAACTCTTCAGCTCCTCTGTCTTCAGGGCACACTGAAGTTTGTCACCGCTGCTTAGATGCTAGTAATTGACAGCAAATGAAGCTATTTAACAGACTTACGCGAGATGCTTGCTTGGTCTTACAGAGGTCTTCATAAAGTCCCTGTGTTACTCTAAGACGTTATTTTATATCATTGTATTCAAGATTTTGATGATTTCCTGGAGTTGTCAAAATTAGAACTGGAAGGTATTAAAAGAATGTTGTGGAAAGAGGAGGAAAAAATGTGACGGGATAGGAAGGGGTTGTTAGGGGACTCTTCCTGATACAACACGTGTTCAGAGAGAAAGTAACTGGGCTCAAGTACAAAGCTTATTATGAAATGTCTTAATATGCTGTAAAGGTAAATGACTGTTCTTTGTCTCATCCCATGGAATTTTTCTATGAAGAAACTGTTTCTATGAAAAAAACCGTTCAGTACAGTGGCGTTTATTGAGCAATTATTGTATACATGGTACTTTGTATAACGTGTAATTATACAATGGAGATAATGATACCTGTGTGTCATGGGTCTGTGGTAAGGATTAGAAGGGAAGGTTTAATATTTATTTGTCACATGGATAATGCCCAAGAAATGACAGTGGTAACCCCAGAATTTCTTTAGAGGAGGCACTTAGAAGCAGCAGTTGGCTAGAGGAAGGAGCTAAGGGGCCAACTTTGTAGAACAGGTACATTGTACCTACTCCAATTTATCTGGGGTAGTTTTGGGTCAGGACTGATGGAAATTTTGGGAGACACTCAGATTTTCCCATCAGAGTCCCACTGGTTGTTATTATTCTGAGCTTCCTTCTAGACTCTTCCTTCCCTCAACATACCCACTTCCTCGTCAGCTAAGCCCTCATTGTCCTTCTCCTTTCTCTCACAGCCTTCATGTGGAAACCAGGATCTTCTGGCTCTTTCTCCTTTCCTTTTAAAGTTTCTACTTTAAAAAGTAATTTAAGAAAATACATAAATAATATCTGTGAATTGTAGAAAACTAAGAAAATAAGAAAAAAAGAAAAGGCACCAGTAACCTCATCATTTGTGGGGAGGGGGTGTCCAGCATACTTCTCTGTGCAAGACCAAATATTAAATATTTTCACCTTTGTAGGCCATATGTTCTCTGTTGAAACTACCCAACTCTACTATTGTAGTGTGAAGGCAGACTATAAGCAATAGGTAAATGACAATATGTAAATAAACGGTCATGGTTGTGTTCCCGTAACTTTATTCACAAAAACAGCTGGTGGGCCCATAGATCATAGATTGTCAACCCCTGACCTAGAGAAAACCACTGTTAACATTTGATTTCTTTCCTTACAGATATGCACATGAATATCATATATGTTCTTTAAAAATGTGATTATATGGTACACAGTACTTAGTAATTTTCTTTTTCTTTTTGTACTAAAATATATCATGAACGTCTTCATATGACTTCTGGATTATTCTCCAACCATTTTTTATGTTCATATCCATTTTCTTGAGCTTCTTGTGTAACTACCACTAAATTCCATCTCTTCTTTTAAATTTCTGAGTTTCAGGCTATGTAATATTCTCAAATTACAAGTGATCATAGGTCTTAGTCTACAAATGCAGGGTGAAACATTTTAGTGTTTTTAAAGCAATTTAAGCAGATTTCTCCATTGTTTGCTATCTGACAGTAGATCATATGTCACATGAGCAATTCAGATTAATGTAATTTTTAAAAATACAATTTCATACTGAAGCAGTATTTTTATATTGTTTTCAGAGATGCAGGGGCTGCAAGACTGGATGTGTTTTCAGGTGAGCAGATTTGCTTTCTCCTTTTTTCTTCTAATGGAAAAGCCTGTAGTTATTTTGATTTTCTTTTATTTCATGAAAATCAAACCACATTCTATAGATTTTTAATGTAATCTAACTGCTTTGTGAGTTCAGTGACCCCATGGGGAGCCAGGTTGAGAACAATATACTCTTTGAGTGAAATTGTTCACTTGTTAGAGGACTCATTTACAAAATTAGATCTTCCAGGGTTTTGTGAAAGCATCAGTGATTTGGAGCAGTCAATTTGTCTGCCACGAGACAACAGTTTTATTTTAAAATGCATATTAACTTAATGGTTATTCATAATTAAGTATACATCATTCCCAACATATCACAGTTTTAAAGTGTGTAAGTGAATGTGTAGTATGAATGTTTGAAGGCTATGAAATTCAAACCAAGCATGTTTTCTTTACTGACTTCATTTCCAGTCACCAAGTATTTATTGCACTTATTAGTTCATTTCACTGAATATGATGCAGAGGAAGTTAGGTTTTGTGATCCAGTCCTGTAGTTAACACTACCTGGAGAAATGCCTATGGTGTTAAAACTGATCCCCAACCCAGATTCTATCAGCTCTTCTGTAAATATTGGCTGTTGGTCACAGGCCAGAGAATGTGGTCCATGATATAAAGTCTTATCATTATTTAAAAAGCAACTCAGTTCAATTCAGTTTTCTAAATGTTTTAAGATTTTGTGCTAGGTGGGTGCTTCTGGTTCACGAGGGAGAGAGACATGGACATCTTGAGAGATTTGAAGAAACATAATAAATGACACTCTTCTTCCCTTTCTACTCCCAGGTTCTGAGAAGTTTGAGAAATCAAATAAGAGAGTAGTCTTCATTGCTGATAAATGCTAGGTTGGAGTGTGGAGCTTAGTGTGGGAGAGCATCAGGCACTCGCCCACCTAGTGGAGTCACGCTCTCTGCAGGCAGCTCGCTCTCAGAGGGAACAGGAGAGATCTGAGCAGAACCTTCTTAAGTTACTTTTCCCCAAATTACTAGTCAGATGAGTGAGCTCACTGCTTCAGGGAAAAAATGGTCAAAGTACAGAGAAGGGCTCCTTTACTACTGCTGATTGAACTCCATTCTGCATAGAAGGAAATGCCAGTAGTGGAGAAAGGGTGGTCTTTCCATATATATATCCAATTATATAAGAGTAAAAGAGAATAAGCATCTCTTGCCTAGGAGAGACTCAAAGCATAGTGGGAACACAGAGAAAGAACACCCCATATTAAAGAGCCAGGGCTTGAAATATGGATGTGATTTTTGTCAGGTAGTGTAGGAAGAAAAGAATAGTCCTGTCTGAGGAGTTATTGTGAAAAAAAGAATGGAGGTAGACTAGTTCAGAGACTCATTCATTTATTCAATAACAATTTACTGGGTATCTATTATGAATGAGCCAAGCAGTTTTTCTAGGTGCTGGGGATAGAGCAATGAGTAAAGTGTTTGATTAAGCCTGTGCCCTCATGGAACCTGCATTCTAATGAGGAAAGACAGACAATAAAGAAGTGAGCAAATAAATAATATACCAGGTCACGATAAGTGCTAAAAAGAAACAAAGCATAGTGGGATAAGAGAACAGAGAGGAATGGGAAAGATGTACTATTTTTCACATGGTGCTCATGGAAAGTTGCTCTAAATAGGTGATATACCAGCAAAGACCTAAATGACATGAGGCGGTGAGCCATGTATATATTTGGAGAAAAAGCATCCAGGAGACAATGATGGGGCTTGGTTGACTAGAGCTAAGTGTTAGAGCCAAATGGATGAGCACCTTGAATACCATACTTTTTGTTTGTTTCTTTTTCTGTAGCCAGTGAACCATTAAAGAGTTTTGAGCAATGTCAGTTGGCAAATTATTCAATAGAAATGTGCTCTTTTCTTTTTAAAGAAAGATACTCTAGCAAGAGCATACAGGATGGTTTGTAGCTGGTCTGTAGAAGTGTGAAAGAATGATAGCAGGGAAGTGGGGCTATGGATGATCTACACAAGATTTTATGAGGATTTGAACGAAGGCAGTGGTCCTAGCAGTGGAGGAAGGAGAAAAGATTCGAGCTGAATTTCATAAAAAGCACACATATTATTGAAGGGTTGAAGGGTTGAGAAGAATTATCTGGAATCACAGAAAGTACAACAACTGTGATCAGAATTCACACATTATGTTCTTTTGGGTTTGTGCAAGACATCAGGGCATGGCAGTATTTACTTCACCCCCCTTTCTTTAGCACTTGGCATTGTCACAAAAAATAAAAAAGAGTCTTTGCAATTTGATTTGAAAGGGGCACTTCTTTCTTTATTTAGGTAATATGTGTTATTGCAGCAAACCACAATATGGCTATCAACTTTTTATTGCAGCAAACCACAATATGGCTATCAACCTAGCAAACTGATTTTTCTTCAGAAAATAAATAAATAAACTAGGGCCAGGGCTTATGCACCGATAGAATTGGTATGGGGGTACATAATTAATCTAAGCATTGGACTAGTTTTTAAATTATTTACTGAGGCATGTGAATTACTTTCCAGTCTTAAGTTTTCTTCAAGTAACTTGAGGGCTATAAAATTCAAACTGAATATGTTTAGCCATGAATGTTTTATCTTTCTGTGTGTATTATTCTAGTAAACATGGATATACATTCAGTACATATTTTTAGTGCTTACCAAGTGGCAGGCACTGGGCCAAGTGCTGAGTACATACAGTGCCTGCTTTTAAGGAATTGGCATCCTAGTAAAGGGATCTGTGGAAAATATTGTGTGCAGCTTCACTTTTATGGGTAGAAGGCCGTTGAGCTTTCATCATATCTCTGAGGCAACTGAGTCCCAAAACGTGGAAGAACCACTAGTCTGAAAGAGAAATAGATGCATGAACAGGTATTTGAATATACTTTGAAAAGTGGGAAACACAGATTAGAAAGGCAGCATTCATTATGGGCACCTGATGATGTGGAAGGATTAGGAAGGCTTCCTAGAAGAAATCATGTATGAACTAGAGACCTAAAGGGAAAATAGGCCTTAACCTAGAAAATCAAGGATGGAAAGGACGAAGGAGAAGAATGTATAGTCGCTTGAATCTGGAGAGAACATAGGACGCCCTGATGGTGTTGAAGAAATGTTTGAGATGTTCAGGATTAGTCCCAGGTGGTTATTTGTGTGGAAGTGGAAGAGTGCAGTATGGGCAGGGGAGGGGATGACAAGAGATGAGCTTGGAGGGGTTCTTCAGAGAAACAGAACCAATAGTAGATAGATATCTCTCCCTGCCCCTTTCTCTCTCTCTCTCTCTCTCTCTCTCTCTCTCTCTCTCTCTCTCTCTCTCTCTCTCTCTCTCTGTCAGTCTCTCTCATTCTATCTATGGATATACATATAGTAGAGAGGGAGGAAGAGGAAGATTATTTTAAGAAGCTGGCTCCCATGATTGTGCGGGCTGGCAGGTGTGGAATCTGTAGGGCAGCTGGCAGGTTGGAAATCCAGGTCAGAGTTGACGTTACAGTCTTGAGTTCTAAATCTTCAGGCAAGCCAGCAGCCTGGAAACTCAAGCAGGGTTTCTGTGTTGCAGTCTTGAGACAGAAAATTGCTGTTTCTTTGGGAAACCTCAGTCTTTGCCTTTACGGCCTGTAACTGATTGGATGAGGCTGACCCACATTATAGAGGGTATCTGCTTTACTTACAATTAGCTGATTATAAATGTTAATTGTATCCACAAGTACTTTCATAGCAACATCGAGTTGACCAAACAATTGGACACCACAGCTTAGCCAAGTTGACACATAAAATTCACCACCACAGAGAGGTTGGAGGGTCAGGTGATGAAAGGCAAGCTAGATTTGTTAACTGGTTGGGTTGCACACTGTGGGCAGTGGGTAGTCATGCAAGGGTTATAAGCAGGAGAGGGGTGAACTGCATGACTGGCTGCAGACTCTCGGCTTGCTATGATTTGTGGGAGCAAGAAGTGGGGGAGCTGCTACTGGAATCCAGAAGAGAGGGGTGGTTTCCTGAACTAAGGCAGTGTCATGGGGATGGAGAAAGTGGCCAGATTTGAGAGATGTGAGGAGGTGGAATGGAGAAGACATGTCTACATGGGTGGAAGAGGTGGAGAACTTGATCTTGAGGCTTTGACTTGGGCAGCTGAAGCCTAATAGCAGAGAGATGCCATTTATTGAGCAGGACATACCGGAAGGAGGAGGCAGTCTGCTTGGGGAGAAGGTGCTGTGGTTTGTTTCGGACATGCATGCTTAATGGTTAGTAGAAATCGATCTGAAATACATAATTTTAAGGAATTGAAACAACCAAGGCCAAGCCTCTGAGTGGGTACTTGGGGAACGTTAAATTTTGAGGCTGTAATTGTCTGCAGGCCTTCATGGGAATTTATAGAAAAATTAAGCACTCTATTAAGACTCTTGGGAATTTTGAGCCTTTCCCACCTAGTCACCAAAGAAATGCCCTGCTTTCTTACGTGAGAACTATATACCAAGAGCTGCAAAATCAACTGTTGCAACTTCACAGGCTGAGGCTTGTGTTAGGTGGTTCCCAGTTCTGATAAACCTTAGGATAATAGGGAGGAGTTTTTATTGCTAAACTGCATCCAAGACCAATTAATTTAGAATATATCCCGGTGATTCAAATGTGCAGCCAAGGTTGAGAACTATCGCATTGTGCAAAGAACTCAACAAGAGTTGAACAGTGGAGAAGTGTCAGCCTTAGTCAGGGGACAGCTGAACGGAGCAAATACCTAAAGTGGGGAGGAATATTGTGACACAGAAGTTGAGGTAAGCAGACCAGAGGACCAGGTAGGGAGAAGAACTGGGGAAATGAGATGGTAGGGAAGATTCAAAGGGTTTGTAAACAGGAGGTGAATTAGAGAGAGGAGGGGGGATTACAAGTGGACACGTGAGCATAAAATTATGAACCCAGAAAACTTGGGTATGATTTTTAGATATGTATATATAGATTATTTTGAACATTTAAAAAATGTAGATTAGAGGTGACCATTGAACCCAGAGTTGACTTAACTGATGTGCTAGAAATGAATCTGTAAGGATGGAGTTAGTAAATCCATGGCTGCCTGGGGATGGGGTCGGGGGTGACAGGGCATGGGAGGGGCAGAAGGCAGAGACTACAAGGGCCACCAGGAAACACCTGGGGTGATGGTCATGTTCACTATCCTGATAGTGGTGATGGTTCCACAGGTATTTACATATGTCAAAATGTGTCACATTGTACACTTTAAACGTGTAGCTCTTTTGTGTGTAAGCTATTTCTCAATAAAGTTGTTATGTTAACAAAAAAAAGAGAGAGGTGTGCTAGAATTCACGTATCCAAATGTTGAAATTACTTCAAGAGCCAGATTACAAACTGTGCATTAACATTACTCTCATTACTTTTAGTTACACCTTCAAAATTTTTTAAACAAGAGATTATATTATGTAATTTAATATCTCTTAATCATCAAAATTGACTCCAAATAACTTAGCTATTTTCAAAAATCAAATACATTTTCAAGAGGCAAATATTTGCTGCCACTAAGAAGCATGCACAAATGGCTCTTATGGGAATTAGCTACTTGGAAGAGAGCCTGATGAATTTAATAAGAATGACCTGGATTGACTTTAGAATTAGTGCTTTGATGGAAGGGCATCAGGATTGATCAATTTGATAGAGGGATCCTGGGGCCACATCACTGGCTACCTTTATTCCCTCCCCCAGGGAGAAAATACCTGAAGTTTAAAGGACCAGTCAGATTCCAGAACAGGGCATGTCATGCTGTATACATAATTTATTAATATGTACATGTTTTATGTTAATTTAAAGCCTTTTTGTTGCATGATTGTTTTCCCCCTGCAGTTTCTCATGAAACTGTAGCCAAGATGCCTTTCTGAGCTTTATCCTTGTGTCATAACTCTGTCACTCAGTGGCTGCATTTGAGGAGGACAAATAATTATGTGAGCAGCATGACTGTCTGATGAACAAATTAAGCCCACTATTTATTAGTAATAACTGCTTTCTCTTACAGTGGATAATGAAGAACTGCAGGGTGGATTCATGTTGTGCTTCCTGGATGATGGATGTGGTATGAGCCCTGGTAAGTGAATTATCTAGATTCCTACCTGGCTGTTAGAACAAACAGCCTGAAAACCTATAAAATAAATAAAAATAAATTGAGATATATATATATATAAACAAGTATGGAGCTATTAGGGAAAATAAACCCCAGACTTAACATATTGTTGAGCTTTTTAGCTTTAAATATTCCAGCTGACAGAGTAAATTCACTGTAACCATCTAAAGCAAGACCAAAAGTGAATGTAAATCAATATTGCCAGAAAAATGACAGGCACAGGGCACAGATTTCTTGTAAGGAGCAGCATCTGGGAATGAATGGAAAACAAACACAGACTGTGAGATTGTCCTTAACACACCCTTCAGGTACTGCTTGCAAGAGACCCGAGGCAGTTTCCAGTGTCTTTAGGCTATTTAAAATTTTTTGTTGAACCTTGAGGTAGAGGTCACCTCTCCTTGTTTTTAGCAGTTTGTGTTTTTTCCCTGCACATTCAAAGGTTTAGTTGCTTCTTGAATGTTCTCAGCGTAGTGAAAACACCTACAATGCATTGCATGATTATCTTCGTATCTTCAAGGCTAGCAAAAGACAGCACAGAGTAGGTACATAATATTGTTTGCTGTGGAATTGAGATGTTATTCCTTCAGATAAAGGATTTGCATGAATTGGGATACCTTATCCCTGAATTCTTATAACACTTGTGTATGTCCCTCAAGCTAGGCTTTTTGACCATAGATTTAACAAACAGTGAGGGAGTTCAAATAATATGGTAGTGTTCTGGTCAGTTCCACACCAGAGGAAAGAATGATCATCGGTGCTGATAGAAGCTAAGAATAAAAAATAAGGCAATTATCTTCTTTTGAGTCTCCAAAGACCCCCTTGGTCTGAATGGTAAAAGACTATGTGTGACATATTCTAAAGCAATTCCTTAAAAAAAGAAGCAACTCCTTTATATGGGTCCACAAACAAAATAATCAAAACACAGGTAAGACAAATATTCAGATCTTCAGAAGAAACTCACTTCAGTTGACATATACAGTTGTATTTTAAAAAGGCCCAGTAGTGTTGAGAGCAATTCTTTATTAATGTTGGAACTCAGGTGATAAGTTGGAAGAGTTTTTCTGATGACTGAAAATAGAATCCATCTGTCCAAGCTGAGCTCAATCAATCTTGACCCTTAGAAGATGACTGCAGTGATTTCCAAACTCTTTTCACTTGCAGTCTTGCCCCATTACAGTGCATTTCCCACACAGCAATCCTGAGTGCATTTTTTTCTTTTAATAGATCATATTGATGCCCCTGCTTAAAACCCTTAGTGGTTTTCCATTACTTCAGAATAAAATTCATATTCCTCAGCAACACTTTCAATTTCTTGCATTACTTGGCCTCTGTCCACCTCTTTGACCTTTTCTCGTACCTCGCACTTCCTTGCTCACAGCACTCCAGCCACACCTGGCTGGCCCTTCATCATTTAAATCTCATCTCAGATGACACCTTATGAAGGAGGCCTTCCCTGAGCATTCTATCTGCAGGCTACATTCTTGTTAATTCCCTGTAACATTACCCTTGTTTTATTTCCTTTACTTAGTGCTCTCCGAAAGGATCTTGTTTGTCTACTTCTTTCTCCTACCATGACATAAAGTTATTGAGGACAGGGGTCATGCCTGTCCTATTCAGTGTTCTGTCCCTGTGCTCAGAACTCTGGCCACCATACATGGGAATCTGTATGGTGTGTGATAAAAACCATGGGATTTGGTCTTCTGCAACTCTGGGTGCTATTTCTGTGGGTACCATTTATCAGTGTGACCTTGGGAAAGTTACATAAACTCCTAAAACTTAAATTTCCTCATGTGTAATGTGTAGATAATAATAATAATAGTATCGTCCTTGTAGGCTTGTTATAAATATTAAGTAGTTGGTGCAAATAAAGTATATGATATAGTACCTGGCACATACTAAATAATAAGCAGTAGCTAATATTATCATTACGGATACGCTCATCTAATAGCCAACCCTTAATAAGAACATGTGATAAAATGTCCAGTTAGCTTCAGACAAGCAGAGTGTCTTTACACACCTCATGCCACGTGCCACTGAACTATAGCATGTCTGCCCCCAGACTGACACAGGGTCCTCAGGGCAATTCTGGAGCATGTATTCAGGTAGCCCAATTGGGAGACCCATTTCTATCTCTTCCTATTTCCCTGGGAGCATTCCTGTTCTTGGAGGTATGTATATTCTGAAGTTCAGGGGATTCTTCTCTAGAATTCCAGAATGCCCTGGAGAGATCAGGAGAATAACTCTCAAAGTCTGAAATAAGTAGTTCTTCCCAGTTAGTAGCAGACCAAAAACTATTCTGCCCTTCTCAGTCTCACATGGGACTGGATAAGTGCCAAAAGCATAGAAAATTACTAGTGGTACAAATAATTATAGGACCTTTATTAGCATTTATTAAATGGCATGTATTGTCTTTAAGGTTAACACATCATCTCATTTAATTCATTTCATTTATCTTCATCAACAAATCTGTGATATAAGTGTTAGTAGTTCCCTTTTAGGGACAAGAAAATTTTTAAAAAATTAATCAATTAATTTTTGGCTGTGTTGGGTCTTCGTTGCTGAGCGTGGGCTTTCTCTAGTTGCAGCAAGTGGGGGCTACTCTTCCTTGTGGTGCGCAGACTTCTCATTGTGCTGGCTTCTCTTGTTACAGAGCATGGGCTCTAGGCGCATGGGCTTCAGTAGTTGTGGCACGTGGGCTCAGTGGTCGTGGCTCACGGGCTCTAGAGCACATGATCAGTAGTTGTGGCACACGGGCTTAGTTGCTCCATGGCATGTGGGATCTTCCCGGACCAGGGCTTGAACCCGTGTCCATTGCATTGGCAGGAAGATTCTTAACCACTGCACTACCAGGGAAGCCCAGGGAAAAGGAAATTAAGGCTCTACTTCCCCAGGGTCACATGGCTAGGTCTGCCTGACCTCCTTCAATATATTGCTGTTATGATCCTGGTCAGAGATTATGGAGCCTGACAAGGATCCTTGTCTTTGGACTGACCCAAGAAGTATGGATTTGTCCTAATATATGTGTGACATCCTGACAACTCGACCTCTGGCTGGTGTGAAAGACTCATAAGTCCTAACCACTTACATGTCTTTGTCAATTATAGAGGAAGCTTCAGATATCATTTACTTTGGAACATCCAAGAAACAGTTATCAAGTTTGAAGTTTATTGGGCAATATGGCAATGGTCTTAAAAGGTGAGAATTGTTTTCCTTAATGCATATATTATTGATTTTGATTATTGGGAATAATATTTGGTTAAAGGAAATTTTAGAAACAAATATAAACTTGAGAGTCCTATCTTGTTTTAGAATTTCCACTACCCATAACTGACTTGAACCTTTCCAATGTTTTAAAATTTAATTAAAATTTAAAATTTAATTCTTAAATAGATGATGAATCTTTTTTTCAGAGATGGCTGAAGTAGCACCCCTGTAGCTTAAAGCTTCATCACATCTCTATGTCCTATTGTTTCTCAAAGTGTATCTTAGTGTAGGTGTTTTATGTGTCCACAGCTTATGTTACTGGTCTGCCTCAAAGAAAAGTGAGGACATGAGGCTATGATCACCTGTGTAGCACCTGCCAGGGACAGATGATTGTTCTTTGCTGGAGCCCTGGACAGCACCTTATCTCAAGCCAGAATGTGGGCCTGGATTAGTTCAAATTCTGCTCTGCTTTGAGAAAAAAAAAAATCATACTTATACACGCTTGGTGATGAGTCAGCAAAACAGGGGAGTTATTTCTGTGAAAAGAACAACCTGGTACAGTACACGATATCATGCTCGCCTGTTCCTTCTTTCTAGTGTTTGAGATGTAAACCGTTATGTCCTTGATTTTTAATATAGTGGATCCATGAGGATTGGAAAAGACTTTATTCTTTTCACAAAGAAGGAAGAAACGATGACCTGTGTGTTTTTTTCTCAGACATTTTGTGAAAGAGAAGGTCTAAGTGAGGTAAGTGTTGAGAATTTTCCTTCAGTTCCCATGGTAATGGAATTGTTTTCATTTACCGTTTCAGGAGGTAAAGTCTACCGTGGGTTCTTATGCTTTAGAAATTTAAGAGTATATTTGGGAAATGGAGAGAGGGTAGCTGGCCATTCTGGGGTCATTGGAGGCCTGTCCTATTTATCCTTCCTTGAGTAGGTTTGTAACTCCTAGACAGTTTTCAGAACTTTATTTTTATTATCCATGTACACAAATTTTCCAGAATAAGAGGCTCCCTTTGGCACAATGAGCTTTTTGGAAGAAGCTTGCAAAACATTTCCACCACTTGTCTAAATTAGAGTATCTTTTTTTTTTTTTTGCGGTACGTGGGCCTCTCACCGCCGTGGCCTCTCCCGCCGCAGAGCACAGGCTCCGGACGCGCGGGCTCCAAACGCGGCTCACGGACCCAGCTGCTCACGGGCCCAGCTGCTCCGCGGCACACGGGATCCTCCCGGACCGGGGCACGAACCCCCGTCCCCTGCATCGGCAGGCGGACTCCCAACCACTGCGCCACCAGGGAAGCCCTAGAGTATCATTTTAAAAATAGAATATTGGATTCAAAAGACTTGGAAAACAACATCTAAAGAAATTGAATGCAAACCAGTCTTAAAACTGTAACTCTGTTGACCATAATTTCAATTCCATTTGCTGACCCAGAGACATTTTATTAATTTGCAGTGTCTGAGTTTAGTATTATGAACATCAGTTATAATTCAATATAGCAAATACATGTTGAGGAACTGCTGTCTGCCTAGCACTGGGTAGACCCTGTGGAAGGTAGAAAACAAGTGGGACCACCCGACCATCAGTATTTTCAGCCTTATCACCAAATAAGGCAGACACGTATGAACTGGATAAATAAAAAAACAGGGTTGTTTAAAAAGCATGCTGTTCAATGAGTATGTGTTCCTGCTGTTACTCAATTGTCAAAAGCAGTGATATGGATGGAGAGATGAGAGAGCCTTGAGTGGCCAATGAGGGTTTTATGGGGAGAGGACAACGTGTAACTGGAAAGGTTGGTATATGGTGAGAAATAGCATGTGGCAAGTCTCAGACCTGAGATGACTGTGGGGTTTGGAGGGACAGTGTGGAGATGGGGGACTGTCCAGCAGGAGCCCAGCATGCCCGCTGGCAGCAGTGGAGTGGGGCTGGTTAACAGGAATAGTCTGGAAGCAATAGGGAGTAGCTGAGTGGGATTCTGACATGAGGAAAAGCAATACTTTAAACATTTATACTGTACTTTTTGTATGTAAAGGACATGGGAAATTGGGCCAAAGCTGAGGTTATAGTTTTCCTAAGATGGGCCATTTCCTTTTATTTTTTTAAACTAAAGCCTGCAGCCCCTTTCCATTTCCACTTCTACAGAGGCAATCTCTTTCAACAGTATTAGCTGATTCTTTTGCTACTTTCCTGTAAATCTCTATATAACATGCTTGTATTGCTACTTCTTGATTTGATTTAGGCATTATCTATTCTGTTAACCTCCCACTGTAAAAGGGGAGGATTTATCTGTTTCTTTTTCTTTGCTCCCATCACACATACATACCCTTCCAATTCTCCACCCTCAATATGGCTCAGTTGTAATTTTGGTTGTGCCAATATTCACTATTTAAATTAGAGACTATACAGGCACTACATACAATTATACCATGTCATAAACTATGATTTTTCTCTCTCCTGCAAAACTTTTAATTAATAATTACTGATTGCCTGCTTAGTGTTCTGTATGCTTATCGCTATCACTGAATATTTGCTTGGTCTTATATGTCTTTTATCACTGTGTTAACCCCAGTCTCAACCTGTTATTTTGATGGTTCCACTGTCTTGAAGAACTCTGCTCTGGAATCTTCTTATGTGCTGCACCTCACATTCCTGCTTTCCATGGCTGGTATTCAGCTGCCATTCTGGGATATGCCCCTGCCATCATTCTGGCAATTCTCTTTACTTCTCTTCTGTGTCAGGTCTTTCCTAGTGTGCTCCCTCTTCTTGGTGTAACATATCCTCCATTAGCTTTCTCAGCAAGAGTGCATGAGGGGTAAAATATTTTGAGACTTCACATGCATGAAAATGTTTTTATCCCACCCAAACACTTAATGATAGTTTGGCTTGATGTTTTTTCTTGGAATTAGTTTTCTTTCAGGATTTTGAAGGCATTGCTCCATGATCTTATAATTTCTAGTGTTGAGAAGTCTGAAGCCATTTAAATTCCTGAGTTTTCTAGGTGACCCATTCTTCTCCCCTCCCCCTCTATTTTTGGGAGGGCTTTTCCCCCTCTGTTCTGATTTCAGTGTTTTGCCTTTGGGTGGGTCTATTTGTACCCATCGTGCTGGGTGCTTGTTGAACATTTTCAGTCTGGAAACTCATGTCCTTTAATTCTGGGATATTTTCCTGTAATATTGCATGATTTTCTTCCATCCATATTATCTTTTCTCTCCTTTTACAACACCTGTTCTTAGCTCTTGGATGTCTAGAGACAGTTCTTTAGTTTTCTTACCCTTTCTCTCCTGTTTTCTGTCCTTTATATTTTTGTTTTGTTTTCTGGGAGATTTTCTTACATTTATCTTCCAACCCTTAAAAAGAAAATTTTTTCTGTAATCATATTCTTTACTTCTAAGGAGTCTTTTTAGTCTCTCAATATTCCTTTTTAAAGATATGTAGTTCTTGTTTCATGGATACAGTATTTCTTCTTAGAGCTCTGAAGATATTAACTACAATTGATTTTTTTCCCCTGAAATTTTCATCTTCCTCTTATGGTTTTTGTTACCACTGAGTTGCTTTGTTTGTGCTTGTTTATTTGGTCTCTGTCTGTCACATTAGAGGCTTTTCTTAGATGACTGTTAATCCTGAATACTTTAAAGATTAGTTCAATAAAATGCCAATTGAAAGCTCTGAGAGTGTGGGTGGGGCTTGACAGCTATGCAGGTCACAATAATGGGATCTAACTGGGATGTTTTATTGGAAAATCCTCAATATAAGTTGCCTCATGTCTTTCCTTCTGGGCTGGTCAGATATCTCAAAGAAGACTCTTACAGGCTTCTGCCTGAAGGTCTAGCTGACAGCTTCCTGGGAGCCAAATGAGAGAAGAGATCTGGGGTTCTCAGCATCCAATATGTATACTTTTATTTAATCCCTCTAATCTAAGTAAGGTCCCCTGCCAACTGTGCCTGATATATCCTCTAATCCAGATGTGCTTTGTTCCACTCTTTCCAGTTAATAAACATCAGTTCCTGGGGAGGTGGGGGAGGAGCTATTGCCAGGTGGGGACCTGGATGCTACTTCTAGCTCTCTTCTCCTTTTACCCTACCTCCAGAGTTAATTCATGCCATCAATCTCTGAGCCTTTTAGCAGATTCTGAATTGTAAATCAGGCTAGTGCTTCTCCTGCCTGGCACGGGCTTTAGATTTGTTACTTGGATATGCTGTCCTACTTCTTGGATATACTGTCATACTTGGATATGCTTTTCAACTTCTAAAATGCTGATACTGTTGTCCCCTCTTCCATTCTACCCATAATTCCATAGGGGACTGAGGTAGATTCCATCTGTTCCCACATTCTACAGTGGAACATTTTAGAATAAGACTCCAAGTATACATATTTGTCATGTGTCTCTTCCTTATAAAACTAGAATACCTGGGAAAAATAAACATTTAACCTAGTGTTTTATAATTTGGCTGCATGGTAAGTGAACTGAATTAGGATCAGACAAAAGAATGATGGCTTTTCTTTGTGTATTTCATAGTAAATTGATGTGTGTTTTTTTAATAGGTTGTGGTTCCAATACCTTCATGGTTAACAAGAACCAGAGAATCTGTCACAGATGATCCTCAGAAATTCTCAACGGAATTGTCTATAATTTTTAAGTATTCTCCGTTTAAAACTGAAGCTGAATTGATGCAGCAGTTTGATGTGATCTATGGGAAATGTGGTAAGATCATCACAACCCTGAAATTTTGATGTGAAAGTATTTGTTTTCAGTGCCTTATGAAAGACTATAAATATGATTTCATATTTTCTTCTATTTACAATATCACATGGAGTCTCATATGGGGCAGTTATTCATTTTATTTATATAAGTTTTGTCTCAGGAGAGTCCAAACGGGAATCATTCTTAAGTCCCTGACACTGGGAGAAAGGTTTGTGCTTGTGTGAGCTTGGTGAAACTGGATAAGAAGAGGATGATACAGGCTATTACCGCAGGGAATCACAGTCTCTGCACCAGATGCTTTACTACAGCATCCAAGATTAGATGATGCCAGGGTTTATAAGAGAGTTAGCAATTTATAAAATAACGAATCCAGGTTTCTGTGCCAGTCTTCCTCCAGACTTCTACCACTTTTCATATCTGGAAGCAAAAAGATTCCTACTCTAGAGAAAACTATTTGCATTCTACTTTTTGTAATGTTTATATGCAAAATTCTGTTATGTTTATATTAAAATTCTGTTTTATGTTATGCTTATAGCAAAATTCTGAGATTTTTTTTGTGACTTGGCCTGTGTTACCTTCAAAATTTCTTCTCTAAACCTGTGTCATTTTGTTTAAAAGTGATGTTTTATGTCATCCTTTTCCCTTTCTCACAGCGGAAAAATAGTGGCAATTAAATAAATATTCATTTCATTAACATATGTGGCATACTTTATGGACAGTTAATGTAATCTCTTAGTTGCCTTCTAATTGTGAAATACTCATATAAATGAAAGATGTACTGTTTCCTGAATACTTTTCTAAATGCTTTATAAAAATTAACTCATTTAATCCTCTAAACAACTCAGTCTTTTAGGTACCTCATGAGCTCCATCATATAGATTAGAAAACTTAGGTTCAGAGAGGTTAGGAAACTTACCTGAGGTCATTGTGCTAGTAAATGGTTGATCCAGGATGTAGACCCAAGTATTTAGGCTCCCAAGTCCAAGTCCAAATTCTTAGTCACTCTGCTATTCTCCCTTCTGTTTTAGTATTACCAAAAAAAGTGTAATTCGTTGTTCTTAAAATTTCTCTGACAATGGTGTTTGTCTTGATATTATAATCAATTTCATAAAGAATTTGGATTTTTTTGTTTACTGTGCTTTAGAGCAGGGGTCAGCAAACTCTAGCGCCTGCAGGTCATATCGGCCCCATAGCTGTTTTTGTTAATAAATTTTTATTGGAAATAGCCACATCATTCATTTGTGTATTCCCTATGGCAGCTTTCATGCTACAGCTGTGGAGTTGAGTTGTGAGTAGATGTGAGAGGCCTGCAAAGCCTAAAGTATTTATTATCTGGCCCTTTACAGAAAAAGTTTACCAACACCTGTTTCAGGGTCTAAAAGCAGCACTTCATATTTATACAGATGTTGAAAATTCATCTTTGTTCTTATGTGCATTGATTTCAGTTCTGCCAGTGAGAGCTTTGCCTATAATACAAATTTGGTTCAGGCTTCTAACAGTTTTTGTAATGCAAATTATGAATAGAGTTCCAAAGTTTAAGAATCCACATTGAAAGACATAATGAATAGTAAAAAGAAGCGCTATACTGTAGAAACTCAACACTGTTTGGCAGAGAGTGGCATTTGCTATAAGACGTATATCTTGGAACTTATCCAAGCGTATTATTTAGTGAAGTACAAAAAGAAATTTGGTCTATAGCAGGCTTAATTCCATAGGTGAGATAATAGCACCATGACTAACACATAGTATAGTTAAATATTGACGAGTCAAATATCTATTTTTCCACTAGGTACTTTGCTGGTTATTTATAACTTGAAGCTTCTGCTTAGTGGAGAACCTGAGTTGGATGTTAAAACTGACGAGGAAGATATACTGATGGCTGGAGCTCTTGAGGAGTGAGTAATATGAGTGTTTGTCAGAACAGGTGTCAACAATGGCAGTGAGCTGGAGTTAGGAGCTCTACATCCTTGCTCCAGGTTGGGGGCCACCAGGCCTTGTCTCTAGAACAATTAATTTTACCCCAGCTACAGATGAAGTAAGTTAGGCTAGACAACTGATTCCCAAACCTGGCTGAGCCTCTGAGTGATGTAGGTAGCTTCTTGAGAAGTACAGGATCCTATCTCATACCAAATGTACTGAGTCAGAATCTCCAGATATCAAGCCTAGGAATCAATATTTTTTATATGTTCCACAGGTGATTCAGAGGAATATGACTGAATGACAATTCAGAATGGCCGTATGAACTGTATACTTGCAGTTTATAAATAAATAAATGGACATTCATTTTTCTTGGCTATTGGGGACCCATAGGAAACAGAATTGAGAAAACAGTAGTGGGCATGGGTGAAAAAGTGTGGAGAAATATGAAATAGTAATTAACTCTGGATTTCTCTAAAGTAACTTTGAAATTAAAACTTATTAGCTTGAACCTATAGTCTCTTAGTGTCAGCATGCTAGAGCTAGACGGGATTTATTTTTTTAACATCTTTATTGGAGTATAATTGCTTTACAATGTTGTGTTAGTTTCTGCTGTGTAACAAAGTGAATCAGCTCTATGTATACATAGATCCCCATATCCCCTCCCTCTTGCGTCTTCCTCCCACCCTCCCTATCCCACCCCTCTAGGTGGTCACAAAGCACCGAGCTGATCACCCTGTGCTATGCAGCTGCTTCCCACTAGCTATGTATTTTACATTTGTTAGTGTATATATGTCAATGCTACTCTCTCACTTTGTCTCAGCTTACCCTCCCCCCTCCCCATGTCCTCAAGTCCATCCTCTACATCTGTGTCTTTATTCCTGTCCTGGCCCTAGGTACATCAGAATCATTTTTGTTTGTTTGTTTGTTTTAGATTCCATATATATGTGTTAGCATATGGTATTTGTTTTTCTCTTTCTGAGTTACTTCACTCTGTATGACAGACTCTAGGTCCATCCACCTCACTACAAATAACTCCATTTCTTTTTATGTCCGAGTAATATTCCATTGTATATAGGTGCCACATCTTCTTTATCCATTCATCTGTCAATGGACACGTAGGTTGCTTCCATATCCTGGCTACTGTAAATAGTGCTGCAATGAACATTGTGGTACATGTCTCTTTTTGAATTATGGTTTTCTCAGGGTATATGCCCAATAGTGGGATTGCTGGGGCATATGGTAGTTCTATTTTTAGATTTTTAAGGAACCTCCATACTGTTCTCCATAGTGGCTCTATCAATTTACATTCCCAGCAACAGTGCAAGAGGGTTCCCTTTAGAGCTAGAAGGGATTTTAAAGGAATTTAATCTAGTCTGATTCATTTCATGAACCATTGTGGTGCAATAGAAATATAGTGAGAGCCGGATAGCCTCATCCACTAGAGGGCAGACAGCAGAAGCAAGAACTACAATCCTGCAGCCTGTGGAACAAAAACCACATTCACAGAAAAATAGACAAGATGAAAAGGCAGAGGGCTATATACCAGATGAAGGAACAACATAAAACCCCAGAAAAACAACTAAATGAAATGGAGATAGGCAACCTTCCAGAAAAAGAATTCAGAATAATGATAGTGAAGATGATCCAGGACCTCGGAAAAAGAATGGAGACAAAGATCGAGAAGATGCAAGAAATGTTTAACAAAGATCTAGAAGAATTAAAAAACAAACAAACAGAGATGAACAACACAATAACTGAAATGAAAAATACACTAGAAGGAATCAATAGCAGAGTAACTGAGGCAGAAGAATGGATAAGTGACCTGGAAGACAGAATGGGGGAATTCACTGCTGCAGAACACAATAAAGAAAAAAGAAAGAAAAGAAATGAAGAAAGCATAAGAGACCTCATAGGAGAAGAGAGAGAAAAGGACCCGAGAAAATATTTGAAGAGATTATAGTCAAAAACTTCCCTAACATGGGAAAGGAAATAGCCACCCAAGTCCAGGAAGCACAGAGATTTCCATACAGGATAAGCCCAAGGAGAAATATGCTGAGACACACAGTAATCAAATTGGCAAAAATTAAAGACAAAGAAAAATTATTGAAAGCAGCAAGGGAAAAACGACAAATAACATACAAGGGAACTCCCATAAGATTAACAGAGGATTTCTCAGCAGAAACTCTACAAGCCAGAAGGGAGTGGAATGATATACTTAAAGTGATGAAAGGGAAGAACCTGCAACCAAGATTACTCTACCCAGCAAGAATCTCATTCAGATTTGATGGAGAAATCAAAAGCTTTACAGACAAGCAAAAGCTAAGAGAATTCAGCACCACCAAACCAGCTCTACAACAAATGCTAAAAGAATTTCTCTAAGTGGGAAACACAAGAGAAGAAACAGACCTACAAAAACAAACCTAAAACAGTTAAGAAAATGGTAATAGGAACATACATATTGATAATTACCTTAAACGTGAATGGATTAAATGCTCCAACCAAAAGACACAGGCTCACTGAATGGATACAAAAACAAGACCCATATATATGCTGTCTACAAGAGACACACTTCAGACCTAGGGACACATACAGATTGAAAGTGAGGGGATGGAAAAAATATTCCATGCAAATGGAAATCAAAAGAAAGCTGGAGTAGCAATACTCATATCAGATAAAATAGACTTTAAAATAAAGAATGTTACAAGAGACAAGGAAGGGCACTACATAATGATCAAGGGATCAATCCAAGAAGAAGATATAACAATTATAAATATGTATGCACCCAACATAGGAGCACCTCAATACATAAGGCAACTGCTAACAGCTCTAAAACAGGAAATCGCTAGTAACACAAAAATAGAGGGGGACTTTAACACCTCACTTACACCAATGGACAGATCATCCATACAGAAAATTAATAAGGAAACACAAGCTTTAAATGACACAATAGACCAGATAGATTTAATTGATATTTATAGGACATTACATCCAAGAACAGCAGATTATACTTTCTATTCAGGGCACATGGAATGTTCTCCAGGATAGATCATATCTTGGGTCACAAATTAAGCCTCAGTAAGCTTAAGAAAATTGAAATCATATCAAGCATCTTTTCTTACCACAATGCTATGAGATTAGAAATCAATTGCAGGGAAAAAAATGTAAAAAACACAAACACATGAAGGCTAAACAATATGTTACTAAATAAGCAAGAGATCACTGAAGAAATCAAAGAGGAAATAAAAAAATACCTAGAGACAAATGACAATGAACACACAACGAACCAAAACCTATGGGATGCAGCAAAAGCAGTTCTAAGAGGGAAGTTTATAGCTATACAAGCCTACCTCAAGAAACAATCTAATGTTACACCTAAAGGAATTAGAGAAAGAAGAACAAACAAAACCCAAGTTAGCAGAAGGAAAGAAGTCATAAAGATCAGAGCAGAAATAAATGAAATAGAAACAAAGAAAACAGTAGCAAAGATCAATAAAACTAAAAGCGGGTTCTTTGAGAAAATAAAAAAAATTGAGAAACCATTAGCCAGACTCATCAAGAAAAAGAGGGAGAGGACTCAAATCAATAAAATTAGAAACGAAAAAGGAGAAGTTACAACAGACACCACAGAAATACAAAGCATCCGAAGAGACTACTACAGGCAACTCTATGGCAATGAAATGGACAACCTGGAAGAAATGGACAAATTCTTAGAAAGGTATAACCTTACAAGACTGAACCAGGAAGAAATAGAAAACATGAACAGACCAATCACAAGGAGTGAAATTGAAACTGTGATTAAAAATCTTCCAACAAACAAAAGTCCAGGACAAGATGGCTTCACAGCTGAATTCTATCAAACATTTAGAGAAGAGTTAACACCCATCCTTCTCAGTCTCTTTCAAAAAATTGCAGAGGGAGGAAAACTTCCAAACTCATTCTATGAGGCCACCATCACCCTGATACCAAAACCAGACAAAGGTACTACAAAAAAAGAAAATTACAGACCAATATCACTGATGAATATAGTTGCAAAAGTCCTCAACAAAATACTGGCAAGCAGAATCCAACAGCACGTTAAAAGGATCATACACCATGATAAAGTGGGATTTATCCCAGGGAAGCAAGGATTCTTCAATATATGCAAATCAATCAATGCAATACACCATATTAACAAATTGAAGAATAAAGACCATATGATCATCTTAATAGATGCAGAAAAAGCTTTTGACAAAATTCAACACCCATTTATGATAAAAACTCTCCAGAAAGTGGGCATAGAGGGAACCTACCTCAAAATAATAAAGGCCATATGTGACAAACCCACGGCAAACATTCTCAATGGTGAAAAACTGAAGGCATTTCCTCTAAGATCAGGAAAAAGACAAGGATGTCCACTCTCACCACTGTTATTCAGCATAGTTTTGGAAGTCCTAGCCACTGCAATCAGAGAAGAAAAAGAAATAAAAGGAATACAAATTGGAAAAGAAGAAGTAAAACTCACTGTTTGCAGATGACATGATACTATACATAAAGAATCCTAAAGATGCCACCCAGAAACTGCTAGAGCTAATCATTGAATTTGGTAAAGTTTCAGGATACAAAATTAATGCACAGAAATCTCTTGCACTCCTATACACTAATGATGAAAAATCTGAAAGAGAAATTAGGGAAACAACCCCATTTACCATTGGAACAAAAAAAATAAAATACCTAGGAATAAACCTACCTAGGGAGACAAAAGACCTGTATGCAGAAAACTATAAGACACTGATGAAAGAAATTAAAGATGATACCAACAGATGGAGAGATATACCATGTTCTTGGATCGGAAGAATCAATATTGTGAAAATGACTCTACTACCCAAAGCAATCTACAGATTCAGTGCAATCCCTATCAACATACCAATGGCATTTTTTACAGAACTACAACAGAAAATCTGAAAATTTGTATGGAGACACAGAGGACCCTGCGTAGCCAAAGCTGTCCTGAGGGAAAAAAATGGCGTTGGAGGAATCACACTCACTGACTTCAGACTATACGACAAAGCTACAGTAATCAAGACAATATGGTACTGGCACAAAACCATAAATATAGGTCAATGGAATGGGATAGAAAGCCCAGAGATAAACCCATGCACCTATGGTCAACTAATCTATGATAAAGGAGGCAAGGATATACAATGGAGAAAAGACAGTCTCTTCAATAAGTGCTACTGGGAAAAATGGACAGCTACATGTAAAATAATGAAATGAGAACATTCCCTAACACCATACACAAAAATAAACTCAAAATGGGTTAGAGACCTAAATGTAAGACCGGACACTATAAAACTCTTAGAAGAAAACGTAGGAAGAACACTCTTTGATATAAATCACAGCAAGATATTTTTTAATCCATTTCCTAGAGTAATGGAAATAAAAACAAAACTAAACAAATGGGACTTAATGAAACTTCAAAGCTTTTGCACAGCAAAGGAAACAATAAACAAGACAAAAAGACAACCTTCAGAATGGGAGAAAACATTTGAAAATGAATCAACGGACAAAGGATTAATCTCCAAAATATATAAACAGCTCATGCACCTCAATATTAAAAAAACAAACAACTCAATTCAAAAATGGACAGAAGACCTGAATAGACATTTCTCCAAAGAAGACATACAGATGGCCAAGAGGCACATGAAAAGCTGCTCAACATCACTGTTAGACAAATGCAAATCAAAACTACACTGAGGTATCACCTCACACCAGTCAGAATGGGTATCATTAGAAAATCTACAAACAACAAATCCTGGAGAGGGTGTGGAGAGAAAGGAACCCTCTTGCTCTGTTGTTGGGAATGTAATTTGATACAGCCACTATGGAGAACAGTATGGAGGTTCCTTAAAAAACTAAAAATAGAATTACGATATGACCCAGCAATTCCACTACTGGACATATACCCAGAGAAAACTGTAATTCAAAAAGACACATGCACCCCAATGTTTATTGCAGCACTATTTACAAAGCCAGGTCATGGAAGCAACCTAAATGCCCATTGACAGACGAATGAATAAAGAAGGTGTGGTACATATTTACAGTGGAATCTTCCTCAGCCATAAACGGAACGTAATTGGGTCATTTGTAGAGATGTGGATGGGTCTGGAGACTGTCCTATCGAGTGAAGTAACTCAGAAAGGGAAAAACAAATGTATATTAATGCATATATGTGTAACCTAGAAAATGGTACAGATGAACCGGTTTGCAGAGCGGAAATTGAGACACAGAAGTAGAGAAAAGACAGATGGACACCAAGGCGGGAAAGTGGCGGGGGTGGGTGGTGGTGGTATGAATTGGGAGATTGGGATTGACATGTATACACTGATGTGTGTAAAATGGATGACTAATAAGAACCTGCTGTATAAAAATATATATAAAATAAAATTTTTTTAAAAAAGGAAATATAGTGAGAGCCAAAATATGAACCACATATGTCATCATAAATTTATTAGGAGGTACATTAAGAAAAGTAAAAAGAAACAGATGAAATTAATTTAATAATTTTTTAATAGATCTTCATTGGAGAATAATTGCTTCACAATACCCGGTTAGTTTCTGTTGCACAGCAAAGCAAGTCAGCCATATGCATACACATGTCCGCATATCCCCTCCCACTTGATCCTCCCTCCCATCCTCCCTATCCCATCCCTGTAGGTCCTCACAAAGCACCGAGCCGTTCTCTCTGTGCTATGCTGCTGCTTCCCACCAGCCAGCTGTTTTACGTTGGTAGTGTATATATGTCAATGCTACTCTTACTTTGCCCCAGGTTTGCCCTCCCACCCCATGTCATCAAGTCCATTCTCTATGTCTACCTCTAGGTTCATCAGTACCATTTTTTTTTTTAACATCTTTATTGGGGTATAATTGCTTTACAATGGTGTGTTAGTTTCTGCTTTATAACAAAGTGAATCAGTTATACATATACATATGTTCCCATATGTCTTCCCTCTTGCGTCTCCCTCCCTCCCACTCTCCCTATCCCACCCCTCCAGGCTGTCACAATCTTTTTTTTTTTTTTTAAGATTCCATGTATATGCGTTAGCATATGGTATTCGTTTTTCTCTTTCTGACTTACTTTGCTCTGTGTGGCAGTCTCTAGGTCCATCCACCTCACTATAAATAACTCAATTTCATTTCTTTTTATGGCTGAGTAATATTCCATTGTATATATGTGCCGCATCTTCTTTATCAGTTCATCTGTTGATGGACATTTCAGTTGGTTCCATGTCCTGGCTATTGTATATAGTGCTGCAGTGAACATTGTGGTGCATGCCTTCTTTTGAATTATGGTTTTCTCAGGGTATATGCTCAGTAGTGGTATTGCTGGGTCATATGGTAGTTCCATTTTTAGTTTTTTTTTTTTTAGTTTTTTAAGGAACCTCCGTACTGTTTTCCATAGTGATTGTATCAAATTTACATTCCCATCAACAGTGTAGGAGGGTTCCCTTTTCACCACACCCTTTCCAGCGTTTATTGTTTCTAGCATTTTTGATAATGGCCATTTTGACCTGTGTGAGGTGATACCTCATTGTAGGTTTGATTTGCATTTCTCTGATAATTAGTGATGCTGAGCATCTTTTTATGTGGCTCTTGGCCATCTGTATGTCTTCCTTGGTGAAATGTCTATTTAGGTCTTCCACCCATTTTTTAACTGGATTCTTTGTTTTTTTGATATTGATCTCCACGAGCTCTTTGTATATTTTGGAGATTAACCCTTTGTCTGTTGTTTCAGTTGCAAATATTTTCTCCCATTCTGAGGGTTGTCTTTTTGTCTTGTTTATGGTTTCCTTTGCTGTGCAAAAGCTTTTAAGTTTCATTAAGTCCTATTTGTTTATTTTTTTAATTTCTGTTAATCTAGGAGATGGGTCAAAAAAGATATTGTGGTTTATGTCAAAGAGTGTTTTTTCTATGTTTTTCCTCTAAAAGTTTTATTGTGTCTGGTGTCACATTTAAGTCTTTAATCCATTTGGAGTTTATTTTTCTGTATGGTGTTAGGTAGCGTTCTAATTTCATTCTTTTACATGTAGCTGTCCAGTTTTCCCAACACCACTTACTGAAGAGGCTGTCTTTTCTCCATTGTATGTTCTTGCCTCCCTTGTCGTAAATTAGGTGCCCATATGTGCGTGGGTTTATCTCTGGGCATCCAATCCTGTACCATTGATCTATATTTCTGTTTTTGTGCCAGTACCATAATGTCTTGATTACTGTAGCTTTGTGGTACAGTTTGAAGTCAGGGAGCCTGCTTCCTCCAACTCCGTTTTTCTTTCCCAAGATTGCTTTGGCTATTCGGGGTCTTTTGTGTTTCCATATGAATTGTAAGATTTTTGTTCTATTTCTGTAAAAAATGCCATTGGTAATTTGATAGGGATTGCACTGAATCTGTAGGTTGCTTTGGGTAGTATAGTCATTTTCACAATATTGATTCTTCCAATCCAAGAACATGGTATATTTCTCCATCTGTTTATGTCATCTTTGATTTCTTTCATCAGTGTCTTATAGTTTTCTGAGTACAAGTCTTCACCTCTTTAGGCACGTTTATTCATTGGTATTTTATTCTTTTTGTTGCAGTGGTAAATGGGAGTGTTTCCTTAATTTCTTTTTCTGATTTTTCATTGTTGGTGTACAAGAATGCCAGAGATTTCTGTGCATTAATTTTGTATCCTGCAACCTTATGAAATTCATTGATTAGTTCAAGTAGCTCTCTGGTGGCATCTTTAGAATATTCTATGTATAGTGTCATGTCATCAGCAAATAGTGACAATTTTACTTCTTTTCCAATTTGTATTCCTTTTATTTCTTTTTCTTCTCTGATATCTGTGGCTAGGACTTCCAAAACTGTGTTGAATAAGAGTGGTGAGAGTGGACATTCTTGTCTTTTTCCTGATTCTAGTGGAAATGCTTTCCATTTTTCGCCATTGAGTATGATGCTAGCTGTGGGTTTGTCATATATGGCCTTTATTATGTTGAGGTAGTTTCCCTCTATGCCTATTTTCTGGAGAGTTTTTATCATAAATGGGTGTTGAATTTGGCAAAGTTTTTTCTGCATCTATTGAGATGATCCTATGGTTTTTATTCTTCAGTTTGTTAATATGGTGTATCACATTGATTGATTTGTGTATATTGAAGAATCCTTGCATCCCTGGGATAAATCCCACTTGATCATGGTGTATGATCCTTTTAGTGTGCTGTTGGATTCTGTTCACTAGTATTTTGTTCAGGATTTTTGCATCTATGTTCATCAGTGATATTGATGTATAATTTTCTTTTTTTGTGATATCTTTTTCTGGTTTTTGTATCAGGGTGATGGGGGCTTTGTAGAATGAATTTGGGAGTGTTTCTCCCTCTGCAATTTTTTGGAAGAGTTTGAGAAGTATCAGTGTTAGCTCTTCTCTAAATGTTTGATAGAATTTGCCTGTGAAGCCATCTTGTCCTGGACTTTTGTTTGTTGGAAGATTTTTAATTACAGTTTCAATTTCATTACTTGTGATAGGTCTGTTTATATTTTCTAATTCTTCCTGGCTCAGTCTTGGAAAATTGTACCTTTCCAAGAATTTGTCCATTTCTTTGTGGTTGTCCATTTTATTGGAATATAGTTGTTTGTAGTAGCCTCTTATAATCCTTTGTATTTCTCCAGTTTCAGTTGTGATTTCTCCTTTTTTATTTCTAATTTTATTGATTTGCATCCTCTCCCTTTTTTTCTTGATGAGTTGGGCTAAGGGTTTATCAAGTTTGTTTATCTTCTCAAAGAAGCAGCTTTTAGTTTTATTGATCTTTGCTATTGTTTTCTTCATTTCTGTTTCATTTATTTCTGCTCTGATCTTTATGATTACTTTCTTTGTACTGACTTTTGGTTTTCTTTGTTCTTCTTTCTGTATTTGTTTTAAGTGCAGTTTAGATTGTGTATTTGAGATTTTTGTTGTTTCTTGAAGTGAGATTGAATTGCTATAAACTTCCCTCTTAGAACTGCTTTTGCTGCGTCCCATAGGTTTTGGGTTGTCGTGTTTTTGTTGTCATTTTTTTCTATGTTTTTTAAAATTTCTTCTTTGATTTCTTCAGTGATCTCCTGGTTATTTAGTAGCACACTGTTTAACCTCCATGTATTTGTGTTTTTTACAGTTTTTTTCCTGTAATTGATTTCCAGTCTCATAGCACTGTGGTCAGAAAAGATGCTTGATATGATTTCAATTTTCTTAAATATTCCAAGGCTTCATTTGTGACCCAAGACATGATCTATCCTGGAGAATGTTCCATGCGCACTTGAGAAGAAAGTGTATTCTGCCACTTTGGGGTGGAATGTTATATAAATATCAATTAGATGTATGTGGTCTATTGTATCATTTAAAACTTTTGTTTCTGTATTTATTTTCTGTTTGGATGATCTGTCCATTGGTATAAGTGGGGTGTTAAAGTCCCCTACTATTTTTGTGTTACTGTTAATTTCTCCTTTCATGGTTGTCAGCATTTGCCTTATGTATTGAGGTACTCCTCTGTTGGGTGCATAAACACTTATAATTGTTATATCTTCTTCTTTCATTGATCCTTTGATCAATATGTGGTGTCCCTCTGTATCTCTTGTAGCAGTCTTTATTTTAAAGTCTGTTTATCTGATACAAGTATTGCTACTCCAGCTTTCTTTTGATTTGCGTTTGCATGGAGTATCTTTTTCCATCCCTTCACTTTCAGTCTGTATGTGTCTCTAGGTGTGAAGTGGGTCTTTTATAGAGAGCATATATATGGGTCTTGTTGTTGTATCTATTGAGCAGTCTGTGTCTTTCCCTTGGGGCATTTAATCCATTTACATTCAAGGTTATTATCAATATGTATGTCCCTGTTACCGTTTTCTTAATTGTTTTGGGTTTGTTTTTGTGGGTCTTTTTCTTCTCTTGTGTTTTCCACTTAGAGAAGGTTCTTTAGCATTTGTTGTAAAGCTGGTTTGGTGGTGCTGAATTCTCTTAGCTTTTGCTTGTCTGAAAAGCTTTTGACTTCTCCATTGAATCTGAATGAGACTCTTGCTAGGTAGTGTAATCTTGGCTGTAGGTTTTTCTCTTTCATCATTTTAAGAATATCCTGCCACTCCCCTCTGGCCTGCAGAATTTCCACTGAAAAATCAGCTGATAACCTTATGGGGATTCCTTTGTATGTTATTTTTTGTTTTTCCCTTGCTGCTTTTAATACTTTTTCTTTGAATTTAACTTTTGTTAGTTTGATTAATATGTGCCGTGGTGTGTTTTTCCCAGGGTTTATCCTGTATGGGACTTTCTGTGCTTCCCAGACTTGGGTGACTATTTCTTTTCCCATGTTAGGGAAGTTTTCCACTATAATCTCTTTAAGTATTTTCTCAGACCCTTTCTTTTTCTCTTTTCTACTGGGACCCCTATAATTCTAATGTTGGTGTGTTTAGTGTTGTCCCTGAGGTCTCTGAGTTGTCTGCAATTCATTTCATTCTTTTTACTTTATTCTGCTCCTTGGCAGTTATTTCCACCATTTTGTCTTCCAGCTCACTTATTCATTCTGCCTCAGTTATTCTGTTATTGATTCCTTCTAGTGTATTTTTCATTTCAGTTCACTGTGTTATTCATCTCTCTTTTTTGTTCTTTAGTTCTTCTAGATCTTTGTTAAACATTTCTTGTATTTTTCTCAATCCATGCTTCCATTCTATTTCCGAGATTCTGGATCACATTTACTATCATTACTCTGAATTCTTTTTCAGGTAGATTGCCTATTTCCTCTTCATTTATTTGGTCTTATAGGTTTTTACCTTGCTCCTTGCTTTGCTGTCTCATTTCTTTTTTTTTTTTTTATGAGTGGGATTGTTTTCCTGTTTTATTGGTTGTTTGGCCTGAGGCTTCCAGCACTGGAGTTTGTAGGCTATTTTGTAGAGCTGGATCTTGGTGCTGAGATGAAGAACTCTGTGAGACCTCACTCCAATGAATATTCCCTGAGTCTGAGGTTCTCTGTTAGTCCAGTGGTTTGGACTCACAGCTCCCACCACAGGAGCCATGTGGGTTGGCCAAACAAAAAAAAGAGAGCAATAACTAAAAAATAAAATTAGACTAGGAAGCTAAGAGATATAGAAAGAGAATGTAAAAATAAAAATACAGATGAGTCAGCAACTGGAAGGTACATCAGTACCACAGTAATAAAAAAGAGGAGGAGGGAAAAGAAGAAAAAAAAACGGGGGGGGCGGGGAAGGCCTTGGCGGTGGAGAGTGGGTCCTAAGCAAGGGCAAGGTTTGGGTGTTGGGTGGAGCCAATGCTCAGGACCCACAGGGCTGGAAAAGGCCCTGGGGACTGTGGGGGTGGGGCTTAGGCTAAGGAACAGAAGGGGCCCAGGTGTGCCTCCCACCCCTGGTCTCAGAGGGCAGGGGACCTCCCCTGGGAGCTTAGTAGGCTTCCTGGGCTCGAGTGGGCAGAGTAAATGCCCTCCTCTCCTCTCCTGCTTCTCTGGTCTGGGAAGGCCCCTCCCGCCTGCCTCTCCTGATCTCCCCAGCCTCCCTCCTATGCCCCCAGGACCCACGCGGCCTGGATGGGGCCTCGCGGGGGGATACCAGCTTGGGAGTTCAGCAGGCTCCCTGGCCCAAGTGGGTCAGGCGATCGCCCTCTGCTCCTCTCCTGCTCTTCCTAGAGAGTCCCCCCCACCTGCCTCTCCGTATCTCCCTGGCCTCAGGGGTGCCGATCTTGTCTGGCCTCTACTTCTCCTCCCCTGCCAGTCCCCCTGTGTCCTACCAGTTCACTCTGGGATTCCTTCTGTCTCCTTAGGCATCAGAGTCTCCTACCAGTGGCTAGCAGGTGCCCTAGTTGTGGGGAGACGCTAACTCCGTGTCTTCCCACACCTCTGTCTTGACTCCTCCCCTCAATAATGTTTTTATTTAATCTGGTAAATATAAAATATTATAATTTCAATTTCTGTATGCAAAATATTGAGACATTTTACATTGTTTTTTTTCCATTCTAAATCTTTGAAATCCAGTGTGTGTTCTACACATATACCACATATCAATTTGGACTAGTGCCCAATAGCCACACATGGCCAGTAGCTACCGTATTGGACAGTGCAGCTTTAGACTAAGATATTGAGACCCAAGTAAACACATCAGCTTAGACAACTTCTTTTTCTTTTTCCTTGGAGGTGAAATTTTGGAAGTTCTTTTACCAGTTAGAGAATTTAACATTTGATAACCTCTTTAGATTAGCTTTTCTATATTTTTCTAATTTATATTTTTTCTCATTTTATTCTAACATGTGGAATTCTTAATTTACACAGAAATGGAGGTTTTTTCCTTTTGGAAAAAAATATCCTGCCTAATTACTGTTCTGCAATTGCTGGGAACCCTTTTGCCAACATTAATGTGCCAATGTCAGAAAGGAGGCCCAGAGTTGTTACTGGCAACTCCATTACTGTGTCCTCCTTTTCTTGCTGGCCTTGTCCTCTGCTTAACAGCTGGTTCAAAAAAACAATATCTTATACTATTTAAAAGCTTTGAGCTCAAATTTTCCAAAAGTTACCTCTCAGAGTGCCTTGGCATTTCAACACTAGCATCAGGAAACAATACATTATTAGAGGAATAATTTGACAGCTAATTCTTTGCAAAAAATTCTTACTGTTTCCAGATTTTTTAATGAAGCCAGAAGCTTCTTAAAGCATTTAGGCAGTTAATTACAAAAGAAAGAAAATGGATCAGACCCAGGACATGTACAATTGACATGGAACATTGTTCACATTGGAATTTTTTGTTTGTTTGACTTTTCAACAAAAATTTTCACACTTTAATCACAAGAGAAGTTTTTTTAAAGACAAGGATGGGGTTTTATGAGGAAGGATTATTGTAAAGAGGAGGCATACTTTCTATACCAAAGATGCTATACATTTCATGGCTTCTGATGTGAGCACCTTGATGGTGCCAAGAAGGGACAGCAGTACCTCCTCCTGGGGGTGGGGTAATAATGCCACTGTAGTTTTCTTCTCTAAAAAGTCAGTGGATTCTGACAATAACACCTAATTCCTCTTCACTAAGGGACTAGAAAAACATTAACTCTTAAGGCTGAAAGAATACATCTGGTCCCAAGGTGGCTCTTTTTCTGATTCCTTTTCCATTTATGACTTCTGATCTTTGAACTTCCAATCAGGTACAGTTTACATAATCTTGGTTTCGAGAACAAGTGGTTTGTAATATAACAACTTTTTTACCGTTTCTTTTTCTTCTGGCTATTGTATCCCCTCAAAGCCATTGGGCATGATTTGACATCTGTCCAAAGCAGGTTTCAAACCTTCCAATTGTGTAATTTTCACCTTTAGTCTTAGATGGTGTGGTCCTGCTGATTCTGAAAATAATTTAATTTTCTACATAAGAATAGGAAAATCCAGGCTTTCAGACTTTTGTTTGGCCTCAGAGAAGAGGTTTCCTCGTATTATTTACTTTCTTCCAATTTTGTTTATTGTAAAATCAAAAGTAAAACAATATTTTTTAACTTTTTAAGGAAAAGAATTTCTATATCATAATTGATTATTTTAAAATATTTATTCATTTATTTAATTTTTGGCTGCATTGGGTCTTTGCTGCTGCACACGGGCTTTCTCTAGTTGCTGAGAGTGGGGGCTACTCTTTGTTGCGGTGCACGGGCTTCTCATTGTGGTGGCTTCTCTTGTTGCGGAGCATGGGCTTTAGGCATGCAGGCCTCAGTAGTTGTGGCACATGGACTCAGTAGTTGTGGCTCGCGGGCTTTAGAGAACAGGCTCAGTAGTTGTGGTGCATGGACTTAGTTGCTTCGCGGCATGTGGGATCCTCCCGGACCAGGGCTCGAACCCGTGTCCCCTGCACTGGCAGGCAGATTCTTAACCACTGCGCCACCAGGAAAGCCCCTCATAATTATTAATTTATCATTCCATTCTAGTGTTTTTTAAGTGCAGTTTCTCTTTTTTCATTTATGATTTGCTTCTAAACTTTATTCTAAGTTATACAGTCTTAATAAGCCTCATTTCATAATGATTTCTTGATAAGTGACCACTGAACTGATTCGTCAAAATTTATGTAACAATTCGTGTATTTTTGGACGGTGACATTGGTCTCAGTGTTTCACATTATTTGTGGATGATGTTGGAATAAACATATTCATACAGATAGATTTTTTAATTTTTTGAATTATTTTCTTAAGACAGATTCCCAGGATGGGAACCAGTGAGTCAAAGGGTCTGAACTTTGATACAGTTCTTGTGAGTATTTGGTATCAGTTTTAAACTTAGGAATCAAACCCTTTATCGTTCTGCTTTGGGCTGAGGCTCTAAGAGCAGTAATCTGACCATTGGCAGGGCCTTGTTTCAAGATGACAGTAACCTCATGAAAATTTCATTAGGATTGATGTTTAAGCACAGGGCAGTGGCATGTGCTTTGGCAATGTCAGTCTAAAGACAACCTGTTTTCCCTTAAATTAAAAAAATTGTATGTAGATAGATAACGGTCATCTCAGAATTTCAGAATGCAGATGAGGCAGAAGTTTGCATTTAATGTGTGATATATCAAACTGCAGTTTGAATCTGTGACTGTGGTATGTGGAGAGTGCCAGGGAAGCGTACAGAGGTTCCAGGGTGACATGCAGAAAGTCAGTTGTATCTGTAGGGAAAGAATCATGTTGAATTATATCATGTTAAACTTAGTTCCCAGAAAGGGAAGAAGATGATATGAAAAATAGCTTTGTAAGAAATCAGAAGAAAATCAAGAGTTTGGAATAAAATGGAGGTGCAGGGGAGGGCTGAGAATACTGAATATTAAAGGAATAAAAGTGGACTAATAACAGAAAACAAGATGCTTCTTTAGGGCCTGCTTAGACAATTTTTGTTTATTAGTTTATGTTGTGGTAATTTTTGGAACTCTGAACCAAGTCCCACACCTCAAACCTTTGTAACTTTTCCCCCCACCGAGTTGTATTTTTTTCCTTTGAAGTAGTCCATTTGTGCAAAAGAGAATCAAGTTAATCCATTTTCTCCTCACTGGTGCCTGTTAGTAACCTTCAGTCACAGTCATACAAATTATTGAAATTTAGAGTCATTTTCAAAGGTCCTGTATTGCTAGAGTGCAGTAGGACTAAGCAAATGGAAGATGACAGGCTGGTGGAGGGTTTTAAAATGAGTCAGTGCCCATCACTACCTCATATGTGGTTAGTATAAATTGGCATCTGCAAAATCTGCAGGGTTCTAATTCTACTTCGGCATTCCTTACTCAGAGAGTTTATGTAGATGCCAGGTGTGGAATTATAATTCTGTAATTTGGATATTTTAAATTTCATTCATAAGACATACAGCTTTTTTATGTGGATACTGGTATGGAATTATAATTTCATAACTGAGATTTTGAAATTTCATGTAAGATATGCCAGTGAATCCTGGATCCATGTATTAGTTTTCTTTATTCTCTCCTATATCTCACTCTTCCTTGTTTACCTGGTCGTCTATCACCTGTTCCAGGGGCATTAATCTTTGGGGCAGAGGGTGGAGTGTGTATGAAGGGAGGGGCTTCAAGTAGTACACAAATATTAATTTATTGAAAATTATTCAAACCTACATAAACACACAGATCAGAGTAATAGTGCTTCCTCATTCTCCACACCAGTTCCCTTAGTCTTTCTTCTTCTATAGAAATAATTCTGCAAGTTGAGTTTTTAAATATATCATCTAATTTTTTTTCTAGTAATTGTCAGTTTATATTAGATTTAACTCAGACATTTTTCTTCTTAACCTTTTATTTTGAAATAATTTAGACTTTTCAGAAGGGTTGCAAAGATAATACAAAGAATTCCAGTATACTTTGCACTCCGATTCCACAAATGTTATTTTACTGCACTTGCTTTATCTTTCAGCCTCTCGCTCTTCCTCTCTTTATATGTACTATGGATCCATGGATTCTCTCTTATTCTCTTTATTCTAAGGGTTATAATCCATCACTATCAATATGAATTTTGTGTCTAAAGTTGTCCTAGATTTGGCTCTGGCTAGTAGGAGCCTGTTTAAGCTGAATCTTATGTTCTTTTCATGTCACCATAAGTTTTGAACATTTCTGTACTTGCTGGAACCACAAGATGTTCCAGGCTCATATTATACTCGTGTTTCCCCTGTCTGCAATAAGCCATTTCTCCAAGGATCCCTGGTTCCCTTTAGTAGATAATGCTATATTTCATCTTAAAAGATAATGCTTTTAAAGATGGTATACTTAATCTTTGAAATAGCTGTATACTGATCAATTACTGTATGTTGGTATATAACAATTTTGCATAATATTCAGTTACTATACACTATAATATAATGTATAACATGATATTATACATCAACACTCTCCTGTTGATGGGACTTCAGTTTTTTCACTCTTTTAACAATGCTGATCTTTATACTTATTTTTTGGGGCACATGCACAAGTATTGATATTTCTTTAGTATTCTCAGAAAAAATATTGCCAGATTAAGTGGTGGTAATTTTAAATTTAAATAGTGCTAAAGTATTGTGTGAAATGCTTAAATTTTCTGTGCACCCAACCAGTGGTCTGAGTTTTCTTAATGCCCTGATTCTTACCAAGAATTTATATAATCAATCTTTAAAATTTTGCCAGGTAGCAAACGATCAGAACCTAGGCAAAAGTCAGGGAACAGATTTTTCTTCACAGCCCTCAGAAAAACCAACTATGGTGGCATCTTCATCTCACACTTCTAGCCTCTAGAACTGTGAGACAATGAATTTTTGTTGTTTTAAAAAAATTTAGCGGGTAGATTAAATATTTCTCTGCACTCTAGTTTTCTCCTAATTATTGACAAAATTAAATATATTTTCATGTTTTTTGAATACTTACTTTGCTTCCATAATTTGCTTGTGTGTTTTGCTTATATTTCTATTATGTAGTTTTTCTTGTTGATTTATAGGAATATTTAATTTAGTCTAGCTATTAATACTTTGGGTGTTAAATATGTGAAAAATATTTTCCTCCAGTCAGACACTTGCCCTTTTTTTAATTGAAATGTTCATTGAGATAATTGTAGACTTACATGCAGTTATAAGAAATAATACAGAGAGAGACCATGTACCCTTTACGCAGCTTGCCCAGTGTTGGCATTTTGCAAAACTATAGTGCAATATTCCAACCAGGATATTGACATTGATACAGTCCACCAACTTTGATGAAAATCCATCAATGCATCAGCGCAAGGATCCTTCCTTTTGCTTTTTATAAATACACATACCTCCTTTTCTCTCTCCCCATTTGACTTTTAACATTGTTAATATTGTCCTTTGTCTTATAGATATTTTTGATTTTTTGAGGTCAATTCTGTCAGTGTTTTCCTTTCTGTGCTTCTTACTTTTGCATTCTAAACTCAGAAAGTCCTTCCTCAGCCAAATGTGTTTTTTCTTATAATCTCTTTTAACATTTGTAGTTTATTTCTGTATAGCCTTTTAATCCATCTGGAATTTGTTTTTGAAGTGTGCGCACATGGGGAAGGATAGATTAATTTCATGTTTTCCTCATGGATATAGCATTTTTAAAATAGTCCAGCCTTTCCTACTTATTTGAAATGCATTGTCAATATAAACTAGATTTCCACCATACATGGATCTGATTCTAGATAATCTGTTCCTTTTCAGTGATGTAATTGTTTATTCCTCCCCCATTAGAATTTCTAAATTGCCATAGCCCTTATGATCTGTTTTGTTATTTGGTAAGGGAAGTACCCCTAAAAATTGTCTATGGTTGTAGATGTTCTTTTCTATATGAATTTTTAAAATAAGCTTTTTAAGTTTTATTATAAAAAATTCTTGGCATTTTGATTGGTAGTCCATTGAATTTATAGATTAATTGGGGGAGAACTAGCATATTTATGTTTTGGTTCTTATTCCTGTCTTCTATTATATAGCTGAGTGGAGTTTTATAACAGCATAATATATCAAACTAATTAAGAACAGAGCTTTGTTAGTGAGACTGTCTTCAATTTATACTTCTACCTCCTGTGTTATTATGGGGAAGGTAGTTAACCTCACAGAGCCTCAATTTACTCATTTGAGAATGGTAATAATAATAATAGTGTTATATCACAGGTTGTTGTGAAGATTAAGCAATGTATGATGTAGAAAGTGCTTAAAACACTTCTTGGCACATAGTTCATACCCAGTAATTGTTACCTATTATTATTACTTCATATAGCTCTTGTATATTTTTTTTGAGATTTTGAATTTTATTTTATTTATTTTTTTATACAGCAGGTTCTTATTAGTTATCCATTTTATACATATTAGTGTATATATGTCAATCCCAAACTCCCAATTCATCACACCACCACCCGTACCCCCAGCTTTCCCCCTTGCTGTCCATATGTTTGTCCTCTACATTTGTGTCTCAATTTCTGGCCTGCAAACCGGTTCATCTGTACCATTTTTCTAGGCTCCACATATATGCGTTAATATACGATATTTGCTTTTCTCTTTCTGACTTACTTCACTCTGTATGACAGTCTCTAGATCCATCCACGTCTCTACAAATGACCCAATTTCTTTCCTTTTTATGGCTGAGTAATACTTCATTGTATATATGTACCACATCTTCTTTATCCATTCTTCTGTCGATGGGCATTTAGGTTGCTTCCATAACCCGGCTATTGTAAATAGTGCTGCAGTGAACATTGTGGTACATGTGTCTTTTTGAATTATGGTTTTCTCTGGGTATATGCCCAGTAGTGGAATTGCTGGATCATATGGTAATTCTATTTTTAGTTTTTTAAGGAACCTCCACACTGTTCTCCATAGTGGCTGTATCAATTTACATTCCCACCAACAGTGCAAGAGGGTTCCCTTTTCTCTACACCCTCTCCAGCATTTGTTGTTTGTAGGTTTTCTAATGATGCCCATTCTAACTGGTGTGAGGTGATACCTCATTGTAGTTTTGATTTGCATTTCTCTAATAATTAGTGATGCTAAGCAGCTTTTCATGTGCTTCTTGGCCATCTTTATGTCTTCTTTGGAGAAATGTCTATTTAGGTCTTCTGCCCATTTTTGGATTGGGTTGTTTGTTTTTTTAATATTGAGCTGCATGAGCTGTTTACATATTTTGCAGATTAATCCTTTCTCCATTGATTCATATGCAAATATTTTCTCCCATTCTGAGGGTTGTCTTTTTGTCTTGTTTATGGTTTCCTTTGCTGTGCAAAAGCTTTGAAGTTTCATTAAGTCCCATTTGTTTAGTTTTGTTTTTATTTCCATTACTCTGGGAGGGGGATCAAAAAAGATCTTGCTGTGATTTATGTCAAAGAGTGTTCTTCCTATGTTTTCCTCTAAGAGTTTTATAGTGTCCGGTCTTACATTTAGGTCTCTAATCCATTTTAAGTTTATTTTTGTGTATGGTGTTAGGGAGTGTTCTCATTTCATTCTTTTACATGTAGCTGTCCAATTTTCCCAGCACCACTTATTGAAGAGACTGTCTTTTCTCCATTGTATATCCTTGCCTCCTTTATCATAGATCAGTTGATCATAGGTGCATGGGTTTATCTCTGGGCTTTCTATCCTGTTCCATTGATCTATATTTCTGTTTTTGTGCCAGTACCATATTGTCTTGATTACTGTAGCTTTGTAGTATAGTCTGAAGTCAGGGAGTCTGATTCCTCCAGCTCCGTTTTTTTCCCCTCAAGATTGCTTTGGCTATTCGGGGCCTTTTGTGTCTCCATACAAATTTTAAGATTATTTGTTCTAGTTCTGTAAAACATGCCATTGGTAATTTGATAGAGATTGCACTGAATCTGTAGATTGCCCTGGGTAGTACAGTTATTTTCACAATATTGATTCTTCCAATCCAAGAACATGGTATATCTCTCCTTCTGTTTGTGTCATCTTTGATTTCTTTCATCAGTGTCTTTTAGTTTTCTGAGTACAGGTCTTTTGCCTCCTTAGGTAGGTTTATTCCTAGGTGTTTTATTCTTTTTTTGCAGTGGTAAATGGGAGTGTTTCCATAAGTTCTCTTTCAGATATTTCATTATTAGTGTATAGGAATGCAAGAGACTTCTGTGCATTAATTTTGTATCCTGCAACTTTACCAAATGCATTGGTTAGCTCTAGTATTTTTCTGGTGGCATCTTTAGGATTCTCTATGTATAGTATCATGTCATCTGCAAACAGTGACAGTTTTAGTTCTTCTTTTCCAATTTGTATTCCTTTTATTTCTTTTTCTTCTCTGATTGCTGTGGCTTGGACTCTAAAACTATGTTGAATAATAGTGGTGAGAGTGGGCATCCTTGTGTTTTTCCTGATCTTAGAGGAAATGCTTCCAGTTTTTCACCTTTGAGAATGATGTTTGCTGGGGGTTTGTCATATATGGCCTTTATTATGTTGAGGTAGGTTTCTTGTTTGTTGTTTCTTGAGGTAGGATTGTATTGCTATAAACTTCCCTCCTAGAACTGCTTTGCTGCATCCCATAGGTTTTGGATCATCATGTTTTTGTTGTAATTTGTCTCTAGGTACTTTTTGATTTCCTCTTTGATATCCTCAGTGATCTCTTGGGTATTTAGTAACGTATTGCTAGGCCTCCATGTGTTTGTGTTTTTTACGTTCTTTACCCTGTAATGGATTTCTATTCTCATAACGTTGTGGTCAGAAAAGATGCTTCATATGATTTCAGTTTCTTAAATTTACTGAGGCTTCGATTGTGACCAAAGATGTGATCTATCCTGGAGAATGTTCCATGCACACTTGAGAAGAAAGTGTAATCTGCTGTTTTTGGATGGAATGTCCTATAAATATCAATTAAATGTATCTGGTCTGTTGTGTCATTTAAAGCTTGTGTTTCCTTATTTATTTTCTGCCTGGATGATCTGTCCATTGTTGTAAATGAGGTGTTAAAGTCCCCCACTATTATTGTGTTACTGTCGATTCCCTCTTTTATAGCTGTTAGCAGTTGCCTTATGTATTGAGGTGCTCCTGTGTTGGGTGCATATATATTTATAATTGTTGTATCTCCTTCTTGGATTGATCCCTTGATCATTATGTAGAGTCCTTCCTTGTCTCTTGTAACATTGTTTATTTTAATGTCTGTTTTATCTGATATGAGTATTGCTACTCCAGCTTTCTTTTGATTTCTATTTGCATGGAATATCTTTTTCCATCACCTACTTGCAGTCTGTATGTGTCCCTAGGTCTGAAGTGGGTCTCTTGTAGACAGCATATATATGGATCTTGTTTTTGTATCCATTCAGCGAGCCTGTGTCTTTTGGTTGGAGCATTTAATCCATTCACATTTAAGGTAATTATTGATATGTATGTTCTTATTACCATATTTTAACTGTTTTGGGTTTATTTTTGTAGGTCGCTTTCTTTTGTGTTTTCTATTTAGAGAAGTTCCTTTACCATTTGTTGTAGAGCTGGTTTGGTGGTGCTCAATTCTCTTAGCTTTTGCTTGTCTGTAAAGCTTTTTATTTCTCCACTGAATATGAATGAGATCCTTGCTGGGTATGGTAATCTTGGTTGTAGGTTCTTACCTTTCATCACTTTAAATATGTCATGCCATTCCCTTCTGGCTTGTAGAGTTTCTGCTCAGAAATCAGCTGTTAACCTTATGGGAGTTCCCATGTGTCTTATTTGTCATTTTTCCCTTGTTGCTTTCTATAATTTTTCTTTGTCTTTAATTTTTGTCAGTTTGATTACTGTGTGTCTCAGCGTGTTTCTCCTTGGTTTATCTTGTGTGGGACTCTCTGCACTTTCTGGACTTGGGTGGCTATTTCCTTTCCCACGTTAGGGAAGTTTTCAACTATAATCTCTTCAAATATTTTCTCTAGTCCTTTCTCTCTCTCTTCTCCTTCGATGACCCCTGTATGCGAATGTTGTGTTTAATGTCCCAGATGTCTCTTAGGCTGTCTTCATTTCTTTTCATTCTTTTTTCTTTATTCAGTTATGCAGTGGTGAATTCCACCATTCTGTCTTCCAGGTCACTTATCCGTTCTTCTACCTCAGTTATTCTGCTATCGATTCCTTCTAGTGTATTTTTCATTTCAGTTATTGTATTGTTCATCTCTGTTTGTTTGCTTTTTAATTCTTATAGGTCTTCGTTAAACATTTCTTGCATCTTCTCGATCTTTGCCTCCATTCTTTTTCCGAGGTCCTGGATCATCTTCACTATCATTATTCTGAATTCTTTTTCTGGAAGGTTGCCTGTCTCCACTTCATTTAGTTGTTTTTCTGGGGTTTTATCTTGTTCCTTCATCTGGTACATAGCCCTCTGCCTTTTCATCTTGTCTATCTTTCTGTGAATGTGGTTTTTGTTCCACTGGCTGCAGGATTGTAGTTCTTCTTGCTTCTGTGTCTGCCCTCTGGTGAATGAGGCTATCTATGAGGATGGTGAAAGTTTCCTGATGGGAGGGACTGGTGGTGGGTAGAGCTGGGTGTTGCTCTGGTGGGCAGAGCTCAGTAAAATCTTAATCTGCTTGTCTGCTGATGGATGGGGCTGGGTTCCCTCCCTTTTGGTTGTTTGGCCTGAGGCGACTCAACACTGGAGCCTACCCAGGCTCTTTAGTGGGGCTTATGACAGACTCTCGGGGAGCTCATGCTAAGGAATACTTCCCAGAATTTCTGCTGCCAGTGTCCTTATCCCTGCAGTGAGCCACAGCCACCCCTGGCCTCTGCAGGAGACCCTCCAACACTAGCAGGTAGGTCTGGTTCGGTCTCCTATAGGGTCACTGCTCCTTTCTCTGGGTCCTGATGTGCCCATTACTTTGTGTGTGCACTCCAAGAGTGGAGTCTCTGTTTCCCGCAGTCCTGTTGAAATCTTGCAATCAAATCCCGCTAGCCTTCAAAATCTCATTCTCTTGGAATTCCTCCTCCCATTGCCGGACCGCCAGGTTGGGAAGCCTGACGTGGGGCTCAGAACCTTCACTCCAGTGGTGGACTTCTGTGGTATAAGTGTTCTCCAGTTTGTGAGTCACCCACCCAGAAGTTATGGGATTTGCTTTTATTGTGATTGTGTCCCTCCTACCGTCTCATTGTGGCTTCTCCTTTGTCTTTGGATGTGGGGTATCTTTTTTGGTGACTTCCAGTGTCTCCCTGTGGATAATTGTTCAGCAGTTAGTTGTAATTCCGGTGCTCTCGCAAGAGGGATTGAGAGCACGTCTTTCTATTCCGCCATCTTAAACCAGTCTTCTTTTGTATATATATATATATTTTTTTGTGGTACGCGGGCCCCTCGCTGTTGTGGCCTCTCCCGTTGTGGAGCACAGGCTCCGGACGCGCAGGCTCAGCGGCCATGGTTCATGGGCCTAGCTGCTCCGCGGCATGTGGTATCTTGCCGGACCGGGGCATGAACCCGTGTCCCCTGCATCGGCAGGCGGACTCTCAACCACTGCACCACCAGGGAAGGCCTGTATATTTCTTGTTATGTTTATGCATAGGTATTTTGTGACTCTTCTTGGCATGCAAATAAGACTTTTTTTTTCTCCATTTCTTTTTTGGATTTTTTATTTATTAGTGTACAGTTGGGAATGCCATTGACTTTTTGCCTGTTGATTTTATTTTTTTTAATTTTTAAAATATTTTATTTATATACTTATTTATTTGGTTTTGCCAGGTCATAGTTGCGGTAGGCGGGCTCCTAGTTGCGGCTCGTGGGCTCCTTAGTTGTAGCTTGCTGGCTCCTTAGTTATGGCATGTGAACTCTTAGTTGTGGCATGCCTGTGGGTTCTAGTTCCCTGACCAGTGATCAAATCTGGGCCCCCTGCATTGGGAGCTCGGAGTCTTAACTACTGCGCCACCAGGGAAGTCCCTGCCCATTTTTTTTTTTTTTTTTTTTTGCGATACGCGGGCCTCTCACTGTTGCGGCCTCTCCGGTTGTGGAGCACAGGCTCTGGACATGCAGGCTCAGTGGCCATGGCTCACGGGCCTAGTCGCTCCGCGGCATGTGGGATCTTTCCAGACCGGGGCACGAACCCATGTGCCCTGCATTGGCAGGTGGACTCTCAACCACTGTGCCACCAGGGAAGCCCTGCCCATTGATTTTATATCTCAACATTTACTGAACCATTTTATTCTAATAGTTTTCAGTTAAATTTTCTATATCGTTTTTATTTTCAAATAGAGTTGGTTTTGTCTTCATTTCTGTTACTTATACTTATTTCTGTTTTTCCTGTTTTAACTAATTAGCTAGTTAAATAGAAGTGGTAATAGAAGACATGCTTTTTTGTCTTGTTTCTGTCTCAGTGGGGTTCTTTTACGTTTGACCATTAGGTGTGATACTTGTTCTAGTTATTCTTCCTTCAAATCAATGTCTTTTGTCAAACTGAGGAAGTCAGTTATTCCTAGTATACTGAGTACCTTTTATTTATTTTTCACATCAGGAAATGGGTATTAAATTTTAGTCAATGCTTTCTGATATCTGTTGAGGTTATTTAGTTTTGTTTTTCTCCTTTAATCTGTTAGAGCAGTGTATTATTATATTAGAGTTTATGATGTGGAACCATCTTTGCATTGCCCAAATAAACCCAACTAGTTTATGATGTATTATTCACTGTGTTGATTTTGCTAGTATTTTACTTAATATTTTTTGCTTTTATGTTTACACATGAGACTGGCGATAATTATGCTTTTATTATCCTTGTCTTATTTAGTATTGGTGTATATAGACTATAGTAGAATAAGTTGTGAAGTATTTTACCTCTTTTATTGATTTGGAAGTGTTTATGTAAAATGAATCATTAGTTTACCTATAGGTTTGGTAGAAGTTCCCTGAAAAATCTGTGGTCCTGTTACTTCCTTTTTACGTTCAATACTTTTCAATTGTGTTATAACTGTTAATCTATTCAAATTTTAAAATTCTTGGGCCAAATTTATCATTTATAACTTCTTATAAAAATATTCATTTTATTTAGATTTTCAAATTTGTTGATATGGTGTTTTACAGAAAATATTCTTATAAAATTTCTATTTTCCTCAAATCTTATAGTTGTGTCCACTTTTACTTCTTTTTTTAAATTAAATTAAATTTATTTATTTTTTGGCTGTGTTGGGTCTTCATTGCTGTGCGTGGGCTTTCTCTAGTTGCGGCGAGCTGTGGCTACTCTTCGTTGCTGTGCAAGGGCTTCTCACTGTGATGGCTTCTCTTGTTGCAGAGCACAGGCTCTAGATGCACATGCTTCAGTAGTTGTGGCTCGCGGGCTCTAGAGCACAGGCTCAGTAGTTGTGGCACGTGGGCTTAGTTCTGCGGCATGTGGGATCTTCCTGGACCAGGGCTTGAACCCCTGTCCCCTACGTTGACAGGCAGATTCTTAACCACTGTGCCACCAGGGAAGCCCACTTTTACTTCTTTTATCATGTAGTTATGCCATTTCTTTTTCTTGGCTAGAGATATTTAATTGTTTCAACTGTCTTTAAAAATAAAACAATTTTGGATTCTTCTTATTAAGTCCATTAGGTTTATGTTAATTTTAAATTTAAAAAAATTTTTTACATATTCTTTGGATTTATTTCCCTTCTTTCTATTTCCTTGAGGTGTGTATTTTATCTGTTCACTTTCAATCTCATTTTCTTTTTTTCATATATATTTTTACTTTTATTTTTTTTAATAGATCTTTATTGGAGTATAATTGCTTCATTTTCTAATCTAAACAATTAAGGCTCTTATTTACCCCCTGCATATGGCTATATTATACAGATTTCAAAATGTAGAACTATCATTGTTGCTTATTTTTAAATAATTTATAAATTCCATTGTATTTTCTCTTTAGCTCAAAAATTATTTTTAAAAATATTTAAAATATCTACAAGAGTTATATTGGGACATATCAAATATCCTTTTTCTTATTGTTCTAATTTTATTATATGGTGATCAGAGAATGTAGCCTGTATTATATCTGGTCTTTGAAATCTGCTGAGATATTCTTGTGACCTAATGTTTTAAACATTGGAAAAAATGTGACACTCTGATAAAGTGAGATTCTGATACATCAAGCTTTCAAATTAAATTATTCAAACCTTCCATATCTTTTTTCCCCCTTAATCCCTCGATTTCTGAGAGAAGTGTGTTAGAATCTCTGAAGTGCCTATAAATATGTCCATGTTTCTTGTATTTCTGTTAGTATTTGCTGTATATTTTTCTGAGTCATTAGATTTGTGGCACGTATCTCATTTTGCTTAAGTGAACCTTTTATTAATTTAAAATATCCCTTTATGTTCCAGCTAATGCTTTCCAATAACTTTGATTCTACTTTTGTCTACGATTAACCTATGCTCTCTTTCTTTTAGTTAACTTCTTCTACTATATGTTTTACCACTGCTTTACTAACAACAGTGTTATTTTGTTTTTGGTCTGCCTCATATAAGTGTTATAAAACTAGATTTCCTACTCAGTCTAAGTGCATCTATCTTTTAAGAGGAAATTTGTCTAATTCACATGTATAATGACTTCTGATATGGTTGGAATTACACTGCCTTCTTATTTTATGTTTCATTTTTCTTTGCTTCCTTGGTTGTTATTTGTTTACACTTGGTTTTTATTTGTTTTATTTTGTTCTGCTTTATTTTTCCTTTCTCCCCTTTTGTCAGATTGGTTGAGATGTGATTTTTTTTTTCTCAAGGAGGAATATTCATTTATTTTCCATTCCATGTTTGAAAAATTATACATTCCATTCTGTTCTTTCAGTGGATTATCTTTACATCTTAAATAAACATATATAAACTTATATATAGTTTTCCTATTAAAGTTTACAGTTAATCAGTATCTATATCACCTCACAAAGAAGGCCTTAGTATGCTCTTTTATTTCTCTTCCTTACCAGTTCCTTCTTTTAAAATTATTTTATATTAAATTTATTTACAAATTTTTACAATATTTTTATCACACCCTGTGTAAGTAATTATGTAGACTAAATTATAAGATTAAGAAAATTTTTTTTTGCTTACCACAAAATCTGCCACACCATATCTTCTTTATTGGTTAATTTACTGGATTATGTTCTCAAATAATTACATCAGAGTCTATTGGAGGTAAATTTATGGAAGCTTTATATCCATAAAAGTGCCTTTATTGAGGGGGATTGGTTCAAGATGGCAGAGTAGAAGGACGTGGGCTCAATCCCTCTTGTGAGAGCACCAGAATCACAACTAACTGTTGAACAGTCATTGACAGGAAGACACTGGAACTCAGCAAAAAAGATACCCCACATCCAAAGACAAAGGAGAAGCCACAATGAGACGGTAGAAGGGGCACAATCACAATAAAATCAAATCCCATAACTGCTAGGTGGGGGATTCACAAACTGGAGAAGAGTTATACCACACCAAGTCCACACAGTGGAGTGAAGGTTCTGAGCCCTACGTCAGGCTTCCCAACCTGGGGGTCCGGCAATGGGAGGAAGAATTCCCAGAGAATTAGACTTTGAAGGCTAGCGGGATTTTATTGCAAGATTTTGACAGGACTAGGGGAAACAGAGACTCCATCCTTGGAGGGCACACACAAAGTAGTGTGCCCACCAGGACCCAGGGGGAAGGGGCAGTGACCCTTAGGAGACTGAACCAGACCTACCTGCTAGTAGTGTTGGAGGGTCTCCTACCCGCTAGAGGCAGGGGGTGTCTGTGGCCCATGGCAGGGAGCAGGACACTGGCAGCAGAAGTTCTGGGAAGTACTCCTTGGCGTGAGCCCTTCTGGAGTCCGCCAATAGCCCCACAAAAGAGTCCGTAGGCTCCAGTGCTGGGTTGCCTCAGGCCAAACAACCAACAGGGAGGGAACTCAGCCCCACCCATCAGCAGACAAGTGGATTAAAGTTTTACTGAGCTCTTCCCACCAGAGAAACACCCAGCTCTACTCACCACCAGTCCCTCCCATCAGGAAGCTTGCACAAGCCTCTTAGGTAGCCTCATTGACCAGAGGGCAGACAGCAGAAGCAAGAAGAACTACAATCCTGCAGCCTGTGGAACGAAAACCACATTCACAGAAACATAGACAAAATGAAAAGACAGAGGACTATGTACCAGATGAAGGAACAAGATAAAACCTCAGAGAAACAGCTAAATAAAGGGAGATAGGCAACCTTCCAGAAAAAGAATTCAGAATAATGATAGTGAAGATGATCCAGGACCTCAGAAAAAGAATGGAGGCAAAGATCGAGAATATGCAAGAAATGTTTAGCAAACACCTAGAAGAATTAAACAACAAACAAACAGAAATGAACAATTTAATAAGTGAAATGAAAGATACACTAGAAGGAATCAAACAGAATAACTGAGGCAGAAGAACGGAGAAGTGACCTGGAAGACAGAATGGTGGAATCCACTGCCACAGAACAGAATATAGAAAAAAGAATGAAAAGAAATGAAGACAGCCTAAGAGACCTCTGGGACAACACTAAATGCACTAACATTCCCATTACAGGGGTCCAAGGAGGAGAAGAGAGAGAGAAAGGACCCAAGAAAATATTTGAAGAGATTATAGTTGAAAACTTCCCTAACATGGGAAAGGAAATAGCCATCCAAGTCCAGGAAGCGCAGGGAGTCTCAGGCAGGATAAACCCAAGGAGAAACACGCTGAGACACATAGTAATCAAATTGACAAAAATTAAAGACAAAATTTATTAAAAGCAACAAGGGAAAAATGACAAATAACATAGAAGGGAATTCCCATAAGGTTAACAGCTGATTTCTCAGCAGAAACTCTACAAGCCAGAAGGGAGTAGCATGATATATTTAAAGTGATGAAAGGGAAGAACCTACAACCAAGGTTAATCTACCTGACAAGGATCTCATTCAGATTCGATGGAGAAATCAAAAGCTTTACAGACAAGCAAACACTAAGAGGATTCAACACCGCCACCTCTACAACAAATGCTAACGGATCTTTTCTGAGTGGGAAACACAAGAGAAGAAGAGGACCTACAAAAACAAATGCAAAACAATTAAGAAAATGGTAATAGGTATATACAGATTGATAATTACCTTAAATGTTAATGGATTAAATGCTCCAACCAAAAGACACAGGCTCGCTAAATGGATACAAAAGCAAGACCCATATATATGCTGTCTACAAGAGACCCACTTCACACCTAGGGACACTTACAGACTGAAATTGAGTGGATGGAAAAAGATACTCGATGCAAATGGAAATCCAAAGAAAGCTGGAGTAGCAATACTCATATCGGACAAAATAGAACTTAAAAAAAAGAATGTTACAAGAGACAAGGAAGGGATACATACATAATGATGTATGATGTATGTTGTATTACATACATCATTATGATTATATTATATGATCAATATATGATCATATCATATGATCAATAATATGATCAATCATATTATTGATCCCTACATAATGATCAAGGGATCAATCCAAGAAGAAGATACAACAATTATAAATATATATGCACCCAACATAGGAGCACCTCAATACATAAGGCAACTGCTAACAGCTATAAAAGAGGAAACTGGCAGTAACACAGTAATAGTGGGGGACTTTTAACAACTCATTTCCAACAATGGACAGATCATCCGGGCAGAAACTAAATAAGGAAACACAAGCTTTAAATGACACAATAGACCAGATAGATTTAATTGATATTTATAGGACATTCCATCTGAAAACAGCAGATTACATTTTCTTCTCAAGTGCACATGGAACAGTCTCCAGGAGAGACCACATCTTGGGTCACAAATCAAGCCTCCATAAATTTAAGAAAATTGAAATCATATCGAGCATCTTTTCCAATGACCACACTATGAGATTAGATATCAATTACAGGGAAAAAACTGTAAAAACCACAAACACATGGAGGCTAAACAATATGGTACTAAATAACCAAGAGATAACTGAAGACATCAAAGAGGAAATAAAAAATACCTAGAGACAAATGACAATGAAAACATGACGATCCAATACCTATGGAATGCAGCAAAAGCAGTTCTAAGAGGATAGTGTATAGCAATACCATCCTACCTCAAGAAACAAGAAAAATCTCAAATAAACAATCTAACCTTACACCTAAAGTAAGCAGAGAAAGAAGAAGAAACAAAACCCAAAGTTAGTAGAACAGAAGAAATCATAAAGATCAGAGCAGAAATAAATGAAATAGAAACAAAACAATACCAAAGATCAATAAAAATAAAACTGGTTCTTTGAGATGATAAACAAAATTTATAAACCTTTACCCAGACTCATCAAGAAGAGGGAGAGGACTTAAATCAATAAATTTAGAAATGAAAAAGGAGAAGTTACAACAGACACTGCAAAATACAAAGCATTCTAAGAGACTACTACAAGCAACTTTATGCCAATAAAATGGACAATCTGGAAGAAATGGACCAAATTTTAGAAAGGTATAGCCCTCCAAGACTGTACCAGGAAGAAATAGAACATATGAACAGACCAGTCTCAAGTAGTGAAGTTGAAACTGTGATTAAAAATCTTCCAACAAACAGAAGTCCAGGACCAGGTTGCTTCACAGGTGAATTCAATCAAACATTTAGTGAAGCGCTAACACCCATCTTTCTCAAACTCTTCCAGAAAATCACAGAGGAAGGAATACTCTCAAACTCATTCTACGAGGTGACCATCACCCTGATACCAAAACCAGACAAGGATACTACAAAAAAATAAATGTACAGACCAATATCACTGATGGATATAGATGCAAAAATCCTCAACAAAATACTAGCAAACAGAATCCAACAACACATTAAAAGGATCATACACCATGATCAATTGGGATTTATTACAGAGATGCAAGGATCCTCCAATATATGCAAATCAATCAATGTGATACACCATATTAACAAATTGAAGGAGAAAAACCATATGATCATCTCAATAGATGCAGAAAAAGCTTTTGACAAAATTCAACACTGATTTACGATAAGAACTCTCCAGAACGTGGGCACAGAGGGTACCTACCTCAACATAATAAAGGCCATATACGAGAAATCCACAGCAAACATCATTCACAGTGGTGAAAAACGGAAAGCATTTCCTCTAAGATCAGGAACAAGACAAGGTTGCCCACTCTCACCACTATTATTCAGCAGAGACTAGGACTTTTGGAAGTCCTAGCCATGGCAGTCTGAGAAGAAAAAGAAATAAAAGGAACAGAAATTGGAAAAGAAGAAGTAAAGCTGTCACTGTTTGCAGATGACATGATACTATACATAGAGAATCCTAAAGATGCCACCAGAAAACTACTAGAGCTAATTAATGAATTCGGTAAAGTTGCAGGATACAAAATTAATGCACAGAAATCTCTTGCATTCCTTTACACTAATGATGAAAAATCTGAAAGAGAAATTAAGGAAACACTCCTGTTTACCACTGCAACAGTAAGAATAAAATACCTAGGAATAAACATACCTAAGGAGACATAAGACCTGTATGCAGAAAATTATAAGACACTGATAAAAGAAATCAAAGGTGACACAAACAGATGGAGAGATATACCATGTTCTTGAATTGGAAGAATCAGTATTGTGAAAATGACTGTACTACCCAAGGCAATCTACAGATTCAATGCAATCTCTATCAAATTACCAATGGCATTTTTTACAGAACTAGAACAAATAATCTTAAAATTTGTATAGGGACACAAAAGGCCCCGAATAGCCAAAGCAATCTTGAGGGAAAAAAACGGAGCTGGAGGAATCAGACTCCCTGACTTCAGACTATACTACAAAGCTACAGTAATCAAGACAATATGGTACTGGCACAAAAACAGAAATATAGATCAATGGAACAGGATAGAAAGCCCAGAGATACCTATGGTCAATTAATCTATGACAAAGGGAGTAAGGATATACAATGGAGAAAGACAGTCTCTTCAATAAGTGGGGCTGGGAAAACTGGACAGCTAGATGTTAAAGAATGAATTTAGAACACTCTCTAACACCATGTACGAAAATAAACTCAAAATGGATTAAAGACCTAAATGTAAGAGTGGGCACTATAAAACTTAGAGGAAAACATACAAAGAACACTCTTTGACATAAATCACAGCAAGATCTTTCTTGACCCACCTCCTAGAGTAATGGAAATAAAAACAAAAAATGCGACCTAATGAAACTTAAAAGCTTTTGCACAGCAAAGAAACTATAAACAAGATGAAAAGACAGCCCTCAGAATGGGAGAAAAATTTGCTAACGAATCAACGGGGAAAGAATTAATCTCCTCAATATATAAACAGGTCATGCAGCTCAATATTAAAAAAACAAACAACCCAAAAAAAAAAAAAAAAAAAAAACAAACAACCCAATCAAAAAATGGCTGGAAGACCTAAATAGACATTTCTCCAAAGAAGACATACACATGGCCAAGAGGCACATGAAAAGCTGCTCAACATCACTAATCATTAGAGAAATGCAAATCAAAACTACAGTGAGGTATCACCTCACACCGGTTAGAATGGCTATCATCAGAAAATCTACAAACAACAAATGCTGGAGAGGGTGTGGAGAAAAGGGAACCCTCTTGTATGGTTAATGGGAATGTAAATTGATACAGCCACTATGGAGAACAGTATGGAGGTTCCTTAAAAAACTAAAAATAGAATTACCATATGATCCAGCAATCCCACTACTGGGCATATATCCAGAGAAAACCATAATTCAAAAAGACACATGCACCCCAATATTTATTGCAGTAGTCTTTACAATAGGCAGGACATGGAAGCAACCTAAATGCCCATCGACAGATGAATGGATAAGGAAGATGTGGTACATATATACAATGGAATATTACTCAGCCATAAAAAGGAACGAGATTGGGTCATTTGTAGAGACGTGGATGGACCTAGTGACTGTCATACAGAGTGAAGTAAGTCAGAAAGAAAAACAAATTTCGTATATTAACACATACATGTGGAATCCAGAAAAATGGTAGTGATGAACTGTTTTGCAAGGCAGGAATAGAGACACAGATGTAGAGAAGAAACCAAGGGGGAAAAGTGGGGGCTGGTTCTGGGATGAATTGGGAGATTGGGATTGACATATATACACTAACATGTATAAAATAGGTAACTAATAAGAACCTACTGTATAAAAAAAATAAAATAAAATTCAAAAAAACATACCTTTATTTCCCCTTTATACCTCAGTATTTAAATGGATAAAGGAATATTGGTTTAAAAATTGTTTTTCTCAGTACTTATTACTTGTTTGACTTCTTGAATCCATGTTGTTAGTGAGAAGTCTGATGAAGATGTAATTATTAAAATTTTGTAATGCTCATTTTTCCTGTGCATAGCTTTTAGGATTTTCTCTTAACCTTTAATAATTCCATAATGTGGGTCTTGGCTTTCTCTAATTCTTCATACTCAGCAGTTGGAGGACTCTTGTAACTTATTTCTTTCATATGGGCTCTGCCTTCAAATAGATCCAGATCCAACCACTTATCATCTCCTCTGCTGCTACGATCCTGGTCCAGGCCACCCTCATATCTCACCTGGATTATTGCAGAAGTCCTCCCACTGGTCGACTGGTCTTCCTGCTTCCACCCTTGGCCCCGTAAAAACTATTCTACCCTTGCTCCTCTGTAGCAGCCAGAGTAGTCTTTTAAACAGTCTCTGTATAGAATTCTCCAGTGACTTCCCATTTCACCCAGGGAAAAAGTCAATGTCTATACAGTGTTCTGCAGCATCCTGCATATTAGTCACCTATATTTCTCTGATCTTCTTTCCCCTTTTTCTTATTCCTCTCTAGGCACCCAAGCATCCTTACTATTCTTCCTTGGATTTCAGCAGGAGACTAGTATGTGTTCTAAGTCTACCAACTTGATTCTAGCTATGTCTTTGATTTTTGAAAAAATATTCCTCTATATGATGTCATGGTCTGTCAGCAGAGACATTAGGGTTAATTGAATGAATAGGCAGCATTTGCAGTCTAATGCCATATCATATATTCTTTGTAAAGTCCATACAGAATTAGAAAATATGGGCACCATATCCTTGAATCCTGTTCTGTGGATGGAGTTGAAGGAGCCAGAACCTCAGGCTTACAGGCAGGTAGGGGCTGTGGATGGAGGCTGCCTGAGCCCGTCCGCTAATTCCCACCACTCTGCAGCAGTGCTGTGCATCCAACCACTCAGCCTTGGAGGCAGTAGGTACATTATAAAAAGCATAGACTTTGTAGTCACTTAGAACTGGTCTCAAATTCTGGTTCTTCCACTGAGTAACAGACTATAGATAGATTCATTTTACATTCACTCCTTCAGTGGTTATTTATTGAGTGTAAGTATCAGGCCTTGCTTTAGGATCTGGGGATATATCAGGGAAGAAAACAAATATCTCTGCCCCCAAGTGGCTTGAATTCTGTTGAGAGAGCTTTCATTCTAACGGTAAGTTATTTGTAGTCTCTGAACTTCAGTGTTCTCATCTACAGGATGAGGCTATTACATCATCTACTTAATACGAATACTGTAGAAATAGAAGAGGCACAGTACTGGGCATGTGGAAGTTCTCAGTGCATTTTAATTCTGTCCATTCTTCTTCTCCCATAGCACTTCTTTCTAGCACTTACTATAATGCTCTGTAAACTAACTCAGTGCCTGGTACATAGCAAGTAACAAATGAATTAAGGTAAACTGAATTGAATGTCAATGTCTAGGTAATTTTCTAAGGATATTGCAGATACTTTCATTGGAAGGTGCTGGCAGTTTCCGTAGAGGGTTCTACTGTCCTCCATCTCTGAAGATCACTGGGGACTTTTATTAGGATGAGAGGGGGAGTTTTAGGAAATTTTGTAAAGTGCTTCTGTTACCTTTGAAATCTTTTTTGACTTCCAAACTGTGAAGGCTTGATCACTCTTATAGCATTTTTCCTGATTCCCTTTTGGGGGGCCAGGATCATATGACCATTTCACTTGGTCTGTTATATATGCAATTTCCTTGTGCCCATGTTGTTTTCAATTATTTAATATCTTCTTAACATATTCAACTTTATGAAAAAATGGAAGAAACCACGGACTGTAGTAAAAAAAAAAAGGCATGTCATGGAATTGGCTGTTATCAAAAGGGCCTTTCTTGCCCCTGGAATCCATCATGGCTCAGGATCTTAGGCAACTAGAGGAATCCATCCAAAAGTAATGATATAATACGGAGTAATGGAGTTGAAATTTTGTGCTAAGTAATGTTTTGAAATTAGGTGTCATGTTGCCAGTGTGTTTCTAAATTGACAGTCATTGGGCAGCATTCCATAATGTCTCTAGTTTATGTCTTAACTGAGCTGGCTAGGAACACATCAAAAGTCACAGCTTCAGATTGCTACAATATAGTGCTTGCCACACTATGGTTATGGCAGAAGCACTTTCATTACTTTGCACAGCTTATAACTTTTCTTTTAAATTGCCTCTTTGAGTTGACATTTCTCTTAGGTATAACCTACCCTGAGATTAAATTTGGTCAGCCCCTTTATAGTTCAGAACTTAACCTAGTTAAAAATCTTTACGCACTTCTTTATATTCAAGATAATATAGGCCTTGTTAATTTCAACTTCAAGCACCCTTCAGAGATTTTATAGAGACTTTAGCAATAAATTTAGAAAATTATAAACCAGTTTTGGTTATAGTATATAGTATTTTCATGAATAGAAATATGGCACTTCAGAGATACTCCAAAAGGGATCTAATTTAGTCTGGTGCCCAGATTTTAGAGTTGTTTTCTCAACTATGGAAGGTAGTTCAGTGGTTGGACTGGATGGGAGTCTGTTGTCTGTGTACCCAGTGTAGATAAATGTGGAGGGTGTCCTAGGTCCAAACACCTTCAAGAGATTGTTCTGCTCCCTTCTTTCAGGAAAACTTCTTTACATACTACCCTGTCCAGTAGGTCTACCAGGCAATGGTTCTTAAAACTGGTAGAGTTAAAGAAACACCTGGATAGTTTAAAAAAAATTCACATTCTCAGACTCCAGCCACAGAGAATCTGAATCGGTAGGTAAAGGAGATTTGACCTTGGTCATGAGACCCCTCTTTCTGGACCCTCTCCTACCCTTAACATAGTTTGGTGGTCCCAACACACCAATCCACCCATGATATGCCACATATGGAGCAACACTTCCAACAGCAGGAGGACAGGGTGATTAGTCTGGGAGAAGAGAGAGGCCACAGCCACAGCTGGAGGCTAAATTTGAGACTTTTTGAGAATACCCATTGCTGAGTAGGGGACAAGCACGTAGATTACCCCAGCTCCTCCTATCATATTCCACAGACTATAAAGCCAGTTTCTGCCTGAAAATTTTCCCTTCTCAAGTCTGTCACATGACAGTGTGTGTGTGTGTGTGTGTGTGTGTGTGTGTATGTTAGGGAGCTTGCTCTCTTCCTTTCTCAGTTTATTATAGACAGTTAAATAGAAAGTAAGAGAGAAAGATGATACAGACAGAGAGAGATATGGATACTTCTGGAAAACTTTAGGTTGGAAAAGACATTTAGGAGGAAACAAGAGACGAACACCTCTTGGAGAAGATATATGAAGCAGCTCCTGCATGATGGAGAGTAACACTATATTTTTTCTTAGATCTTCCGAAGATACCATGATGACAGAGTACATTTGTATCTCAGTTTCCCCAGTGGGTGGCTTTATTTGTAAACACTGGTAACATCATCACTGAAGATGATCAGTCATTAAAAAGTCTTGTATAGGGAACCCTCTGTTGTTCGTTCTAAATTAAGCCAAGGAAGTCCTGAATAATTATCATTTATTCAACAAATGTTTATTGATGAGGATGCTAGCCTCATGGAGGGTACAGCCTGATGGAGATACAAGTAAGTAAACAGTCAACGACACCACAAAGCGGCAAGTACTGTGGAGGGGAGCACCGGAGAGTGACTCACCCAATCTTGGGGAGTGAGGGAAGGCTTTGAGAGGAAATGCGATCTGAAGCATGAAGAGGAGCTCACTGAAAATGGCCACAGAATTGAATGTGTCAAGGCTTGGGGGTAAGAAAGCATGATGCCATATCTGGAGAACTGAAGTGGTCCTAAATGGCTAGACTGAAGCTGGCAGGAGACGAGGCTGGAGAGTTGAGTGGGGTCCAGATCATGAAGGACCTTATGTATCATATAAAGACTTTGAAAGTGACATTGGGTAGCCTGTTTCATATACAGATGTCATATTTAGCCTTCTTTGTCTTTCTATCACTGACATGATAATAGCATAAGAAGTATTGCTGTTCTCTTTGTCACAAGTAAATAGGAACTTTCAAAAGTAGGTGTGTGGGGGCTTCCCTGGTGGCGCAGTGGTTGGGAGTCCGCCTGCCGATGCAGGGGACACGGGTTCATGCCCCGGTCCGGGAGGATCCCACATGCCGCGGAGCAGCTGGGCCCATGAGCCGTGGCCGCTGAGCCTGCGTGTCTGGTGCCTGTGCTCTGCAACGGGAGAGGCCACAGCAGTGAGAGGCCCGCGTGTCGCAAAAAAAAAAAAAAAAAAAGTAGGTGTGTGTGTAGAAAAGGGTTAATGCTAGAAGTCTTGCTTGCAAGATTGGCCCTTGGCTGGCTTCTGGGAACTTGGCTGGTAAACAGTTCCCCTCACTGATATAAAACTTTCTGTAACAGGTGAAGGTGGCTCACTGTGTCCAGACTGTGCAAATAACATGATATATGCTGAAAATCTACTTTTTTTTCTGGGACTCTGGAATTTTTATACATGCTAGGCAGAGGGTGTTTATATGACCAGCCCCAGTAAAAAGACAAAAACAAAAACAGAAGCAAAGAACAAACAATGATGAAAAAGCCTTGAGGGCCCAGAGTCTCTAATGGGCTTCCTGAGGCAGAAGCATCACACACACGTTGCTACATTTTCATAGCTGGGGAAAGAGTATTCTCTGTGTGACCCTTCATGAGAGGGGGAGAACATAAGAAAGCCACACGAGGATCCCTCCAGACATCACCTCTCTTTTCCATAGGAGCCATTGTATATCCTTAGTTCGTCACCATGATAAAGCTTAGCCATGAATACAATTACATGCTAAGTCCCGTGAGACCTTCTAGTGCATCTTCCTCACGTAGGGGAGGTCTTGAGGATCCCCAGCAAACATGCTATGAATATTTACCTATAAATATTAATGGAATGAGTAAAGAAGTGACCTATTAAGAGGTAGACATATTAGTGTCCTTATTTTATATTTGTATAATATTTTTTTAACCAAAACTTGTCTAACCCAGTTGGATCTCTCACCAGATTTCTCAAATTCTCAAACTTGTCTCTGAATTACTTTTGACTTTTACCTTCAAATGACAAAGAAGTGTTAGCTTTGAGGAGAGTCAAAAGAAGGAGCTTCTAGCTGTAAGGGCAATTTCAAATCAGGAGATCCAGAAAGGATTTGAATAATGGCAGAAGTCCTCAGAATTTTTATAGTGTCCCAAGGTGACTTTTTTTTTTTCTCTTAACAGGGGAGGACTTACTTGACTGTGCAGCTTCTGGTATACTAATAATTGACTACATTACTGTAGTCATGCAGATAGCCTTTCGTGTCACATTAAAGCTGCACTTGTATTTATGGAGTAATAGCCATGGACTAGATACTTTTATGTAATTTATATTGGGAAATTCTACTGAAGGCTTTCTTTTTAAACAACTAATAGAAATTCCTGACTTCATAATGAGCTTCAGGTCCTGCCTGGAGGAACTTATAACCAACCAGGAAATCCTTGGACTGCCTATAGATTTCGTCTTCATTTTTGCAAATTCCTTGGAGCTCGGTTCTTTCTTACTGAGTAATTGCCAATAATGTGACCCCATTGAGCAGCCACCCCTCAACAGGCTTTATATTTCCTTTCCACCAACTTGTCTCCCTCTGGACTGAGGTAGGATTATAAAAATGATAGGTTTACTGCTCCCTGCTTTCTATTTGTGCCTTGTAGCCCTTCCCTTGTAGACTTTTCTAGGACCCAGTAGATGAAGAGCACTACTTCTTAAGCATGGCTGGGCCTGTTTTTGATCTTTATTTCTTGTCTAATTGGAGAGGATTTACAGTTCACAAGTAGACTTTAATATAGAAGGTCCCTGGAGTTGTTGTTATACAGCAACACAGCGACTTCTCAACAATGCAGTTTTACAACGTAGTTTTCTTCATAGGCTATTTATGTTGTTTCTGCTCCCATTTTATTGCCTTTCCACCCGTTATTTTTCTCTTTTCTTTTTCACTTATCATGTTATCAGACTTCTCCCCTCAGCTGGCCATTAATACTTATTTTAACGCTTAATTGCACTTACAGAATGAAGTTTTATGTTTCTTGTTCATAATTTTCAAAGCAAATGAAACATTTTATTGTATTTCTCTGTTTGCAGTAACTTCATGGAAATGTATTTCACTCATGTGGGCCTAGATTCATTTTGTTATGTTTGAGCAGGGGGATTGTTTTGTATATTTGAGGCGGTTTTGTCCTTCTGGGCTGATAGCTTTAATGAAAAGTATCTTTTCTATTGCTGATGTAAGTCTACTTTGAATCGGCTAGTTGCCAACCAGAGTTCAGTTCTAATCAATGTGTAGGTTATTCACGGAAGCCCTTGTATTTAGGGGTGTGTGAGTGTTGCAGGATTTGCTGGTATTTGTTGTGTCATTAGGTTTAGAAAAAAGTTCCTGAAGCTGCTAGTAGTAACCATTATGACTTGGTAGTCTTATTTTTTTCTTCTCAAATAATGTCATTATTACATTGTCTACAGTATGGCCTTTGATATTTTCTTTTCTAGTTTTCCAGAGAGACGGTCATTCAGAGCCTATACATCTGTTCTGTATTTTGACCCTTGGATGAGAATATTCATTCAGGCCAAAAGAGTTAAAACAAAATACCTATGTTATTGCCTCTACAGACCCAGGTAACTCACCTTTGTTCAATTATCTTCATAGAGTTTTCATTTGTAAAATACCTCCCACCCCAATTGTTAAAGTGATTTGATAGTAAGATTTTTATAATTTGATAGTAAGATTTTTACAATTGCAGATAAAATTCAAACTGCATTCTGGAAGGTTTGCTGAAGAGTAATTATATGAAACAAATATTTGGCCATAATAGTAACATACTGCAGTGAACACTCTAAGTTAGATGGTCCCCCCAAGTAGGAATATGTTATTTACTTCAGTGACTCCTAGGTGCTTTGATTGTAATGGGTTCTATTAAAAAAATCTGTTCTTATATTTTCTTTTTACTCAAATATATTTGAACTATTAAGTCATATACATATATGTGTATGTATATTTTATATATAGAATGCACATATGTACATCTGGTTCACTTATATTTTAATTACCATTTATATTTTAGCATAAGCTTTTTTTAAGCTTACATTTGCCTATTATATAACTTATCTTGCACGACTATGCATGCTATGAGAACAGTTTTTTTTTTCTTGGTGTGTGGTATGTGGGTGGTCATTCATTTATTTTCTAAACATTTATCAAAACCTGTTAGTCTGAGATTGTGCTAGAAAGATAAGATTAGTTCTAGTTTTCAGGAGTTTACTACCTACTGGGAGGAATATTTAATGCTTGTACATTGTCTATATGTACGCCTTTTGATATACATTATGTTATTTAATTTTTGCAGTGACCCTGTGTGTTATGTTTTATCATCATTTAGAAATAAATAAATGTCAGAACTAGATAAGAACTCAAATCTTCTGGCTCCGAATTCTTTACCAATTCAAATTCCATGCTCTTTCCCCTATACCACACTAATTCTTTATAACAGACCCACATTTGTTATGTTGTCTTATTTCCATGAATAAGTAGTTGCTGTTCTGGGGCCTTGCAATCACTCATATTGATATTAATATGAAAAATTGTGGATCTCTGAATTGAATGCCCTGACCACACACGAATGGATTCCTCAAAAGCTTTACTTTTGATTTCTGATTCTACTGCAGATCGTATTTTGAAAAATGAAGTATACCAAGCCTGAGACTTACTGTATAAATCTGTTTGTTCCTTAATTCATATCAAAGTGATACTTCCTTTTCATCAGTCTCATTCTTCTGGGAAGCACCAAGGGTCTCCTGGATCAATCAATATAGCTCATCTTTTCAAATTAAATTATTCCTCTCTTAGTGAGTTTGGGTAAAAAATGGTTTAAGCCAGTGGAAAATGTGGATTTATCTCTATATTCTGAGGGAATTTTATTAAATTGAATTTCGTCTACCTAAATTACTTATATCAAGTGATGGCTGTTTCCTACCCTAGTATATTTTTTAATGCACCTTTCAGTGTAATATTCTTAGATATATCTTACCAGGAAGTAGATATAATACAAATATTTATTTTATTCCTTAAAAGATACTTAAGGAGGCTCTGATACTTACATGGGGCTCTGATAAACTGTTAAGTCTGATATGTTTTGGGATCTACAGTATAGACAGGTTTAATTTTTCATGGCTTTATCCCTTAGGCTTAACTTTCTCTCCATTTGACTTATTTACTTGCATATTGTTTTCCTCACAGCTTCTCTGTTGGCAAAAGTTTTGTGTAAGAAATATGTGGCGTTCTCTCCATGTTATCTCACCCCTAGTGGGGTGACCCTTACTTTATTTCTTCCTTAAAAGGCACTCTAGCTCTAATGGCTCTTTGGGAACAAATTAAAAGCTGGGAATGACCCTATAGGACCAGAGTAGAAGCATGTAAAATGTATTAAAAATGATTAAATACTCTGTCCACTTGACCATCCAGCCTCCAATAAACTTCTAGACATGAACCCTGAAGTATTATTTATAAGAATACATACCTATACTTTATGGTCAGTCATTGCTCTATATTTTCGTAGCAAACAGAAAGAAGAAGATTGTATTTTAATTGTGTGGATGGACTTACAGTTGCTGTAGTTCCTTTACTCCAATGTCTCTAACAAGTTCAGAAGGTGCTAGGGGGGAATTTTTGGTGTCATGTCATTGGTTTCCTCCCTTAATCATATTCTCTTCAGTGTTTTTATCAATAGCTTGGGTAAAAAACAGGCATGTTTGAATTCATAATAGACCCTGAACTAGAAGGAGTATCATATATCAGGCATAATGCGAACAAGATGTGCGAGAGTTGAAATACGAAAGATAAATGTAGTATAAATAACCTACAGTCCCGAATTTAGATTTAAAAAATCTATTGTGTTAATATCCTAGACTTGGACAGTGATTTACATGAAAAAAAATAGATGTTTTCATTGACCATAAGCTTAATCTAAGCTGATAGTGCGACAGGGTTGCTGAAAATATTTATGGAACTTAGCGGGCAGCACAAGATGGTAGCCATCCGTTCTCCCCCCCGCCCCGCCGCGGGTCCCAGCGGCTCGGGCGGCGGGAGCAGCGGCAGCGGCCAGGCAGCCCAGCTTCGCGAAGGCTCTGCGCCCGCGGGCACCCGGCCCGCGCCCGCCTCGCCGCCACGATGCCCAAGAGGAAGAAACCGGCTCCTGCAAAAATAGAAACGAAGCCAAAAAAGGCGGCAGGAAAGGATAAATCTTCAGACAAAGAAGTGCACACAGAAGGGAAAAGGGGAGCAAAGGGAAAACAGGCTGAAGTGGCTAACCAAGACACTAAGACAGACTCACCTGCAGAAAATGGAGAAGCTAAAAACGAGGAGAGCCCAGCTTCTGATGAAGCAGGAGGGAAAGAAGCCAAGTCTGATTAATATCACACACCTGGTCCTATCAGGGGTCCCTGTCTCCCTCCTTGTACAATCCAGAGGAACATTTTTATCAACTATTTTGTAAATGCAGGTTTTTTAGTAACTCTAGAAACATTTTTTAAAAGGAGGGAGTCCCACCTCATCCCATTTTTTAAGTGTAAACGCTCTTTTTTAAGAGGTGAAATCATTTGCTGGTTGTTTATTTTTTGGTACAATCAGAAAATAGTGGGATATTGAATATGGGAGGCTTTGATTGCCTTGGGTGTCAGCTTAACATTCCACACAGATGGGGGGTAGCTTTTATATCCTATAATACAAAGCATACTAAATGGCAGTTTGGAGTCAGTTGTGCATTTAATGTCTTAAACGCTTTAAATTACTTGTCTTCCCATGTTGTTTTTGGTAGAATTGTTTCCTAAAGGAAACCACTCACCCCTTGATCTTGGCTCTCCTGGGCAGAATTTTGTGCACTTTGTAACATCTTTGGTAATGGTAGTCCAGTTCTTCTAGTAACTGTTAATGTGCTGTGGACGACTGACAATTTGAGTATGTAATGTATATGATATTAAATTGTGAATTAGTTGGACTTACGGTGTAATAGCATATTAGTATTTGAAGGTATTGGTACTTGATATCCTGTGAAGGGAAATTTGCCTCCAAATTTTAAGCTGGAAAGTCACTGGAATAACTTCAGAAAAGAATCACAACTACATGATTTTTTAGATTTTTGGTACGCATATTGAGAATTGTGTACAAATTGAAATGTCTGTATACTGATCCTCAAAACAACCAATAAAATCTCAATTATAAAAGAAAAAAAGAGAAAAGAACAAGATGGTAACACTACCAGTAAACCATGTCCTGCTTATACCATGTCTGGAGGGTGATGTTCAGATGAGGATGCTTTAGGAGGGAAGGGACTTCCTAGCTCACAGTATAAATTAACTATCTGGTTATCTGGTAGGGGGTCATTGGTGGAATTGAGCATCATGCCGTGGCTGAGGGAATACACAGGGCCTGAGTGAAAACGTGAAAAGCTGCCATATGATGGTTGGAATTCTAGAGGGCAGAACTTGGATTAGATAGAATCCAAGGCTGGATAGAAGTGGAAGACAGAGCTAGCTCAGCATGAGAGTGTTAGGCTGTTTTTGCAAGGCAGAGGCACACAGATTACCTTTTTCTATCGGTGTTTATTTAAATTTATTTGTTTATTTATTTATTGGCTGAGTTGGGTCTTCATTGCTGCGCGAGGGCTTTCTCTAGTTGCGGCGAGTGGGGGCTACTCTTCGTTGCGGTGCGTGGGCTTCTCATTGCGGTGGCTTCTCTTGTTGCAGAGCACAAGGTCTTAGGTCTTAGACTGTAACAGAAACAAGCTGCTGGCCTAACTGCCCACGAGCAGTATTTTGCCTATGCCTGGCATAGGCTCATTGGGCATATAGATGTAGACTCTCTCCTCTGCCTGAAGAGATGCCTCTTTTTATATGTTTTTAAATGTTTTGGCTTCAAGAGATGTTCTAGAATTCTCCATCTAACTCTCACTGCCTTTCTAAACACTGCCTTTCTAAACATTGAAGTTACCAGAGAATGTTAAGCTCCTGAGTCTACATGGGTATCAGACAAAATTAGGGACTGAGAGAAGCAGTTTATCCAGTTATCAGTGATTATCTGGGTAAGAGGGCTAGGTATATTAACCAGAAACTTTGATAATGGAGCAGTTACATAGAAAATTTTCTTTTTAAGAAAATTGTCCTATTTTACATGTATAAGTGAACATTTGTGTGGCCAGAGATTTTCTTATATCTCTCCTGAAGTTCCCTTACTAAAGCAAAATTGCCAAGTATTAAAAGGCAAGAAATTTTTCTTAGGCCTAAACTTTGCTGACTTACCAGCTGAATGCAACTTACTTGATGACTTTTTCTTAATAATAACATATCTCTGGAGTATATAGTCTTCCTAAAGAACATTTTTGTATTATGAACTTTAAAATGATAATCTGACTTACGTTCTTTCTTGTTTCATTTCAGAAAGTATCTGTATGTCACATCTTCTTTTAAAGGAGCATTTAAAAATGAAGTTAAAAAGGCAGAAGAAGCAGTAAAGATAGGTATGTAATTACCTATGGCCTACATCATTATTGTTAATTTATTCAGCAGACATTAATTGAGCAGTTATTCTGAGACATACCCTGCTTTGGGCATTATAGGAATAAACACAAGTAATCAAATGTAATTCCTACCTCTAAGGAACTTCATAACACGTTTTCCATCTTTGGTTTTGTCTAAATATGATGTTATTATTATAAAAGTAATTCAAGTTCTGCATACACGCTTGGAACTAGATTGATGTATATTAGGGTTGTCCTGATGCAGAGTTAGATCATTTTAGAGACTGGTGTTGCATCCACTTTAAGAAGGCATGCTCTACACATTCACTCCTCCCACAAAAGGACAAAGCCATCCTTCCCCAATGATCCAGGAGTGAGGAGTAGCTCTATATCCATATTTCATGGATTTTAAAGAATTTCCAGTCAGCCGAACATTCAGTCATGACTTTTGAATTTGTATGTATATATATATATGCCCTGTAAGTTGTCATGCCTTAGAGGACCCTGTATGGCTACCTAGTCTTGGAATGTGTGAAAGCTATAGAGGGAATACAGGATTTTCTGAGATTATCATCTGTAAGCCATTCTTACTGGTCATGGATATATTATATATATGTAATATTCATTTAAAGATGCTTGAAAGGGTTTCATTTTATTGAATCATCTTGCTTCTGTTTCTAGCTGAACTCATATTGAAAGAAGCACAAATCAAAGGAAACCACTCTGACAGAGCTTCTTTGTCTTCTCCTGCCAAGGTATGACATATAGAGTAGTCTTCTTAAATGGTGAACAGGGTCATTTGCTTTTTCCTGTACACAGATGACTCTTATTTATCACTTACTTCTTAAAGCTTTAAACAAGCTCAGAAGATTGTTAATTTTAACACAGGTAAACAGAATAGATGGGTGCAGAGAAAGGGGAGGAAACTCAGCAAGTGGGGGGAAGGCTGAGATTGAGAGCAAAGGTGAACAAAATGTGGGGTAAATTGAGAAGTAAGGAAGATCATCACAACTCATTTCTTTAAAAGGAAGGGAGGGCTTCCCTGTTGGCGCAGTGGTTGAGAGTCCGCCTGCCGATGAAGGGGACACGGGTTCGTGCCCGAGTCCGGGAAGATCCCACGTGCCGCGGAGCGGCTGGGCCCGTGAGCCATGGCCGCTGAGCCTGCGCTTCCGGAGCCTGTGCTCCGCAACAGGAGAGGCCATAACAGTGAGAGGCCCGCATACCAAAAGAAAAAAGAAGAAGGGAAAAGTGATAGAGAAAATAATGAAAAGCTAGCAGAGAAAACTAGCCTATCAAGTCTCCCTGAAAATATCTCTTCAAATTATAGCTCCCTATGGACCTAAATAAATAGGGGGAACAAGGAGAAGACTAATAAGCAATCCTTCTTTCTAGTGCTAAGAATTATTTACTATAATTATGAATATTAATAACAATGCTTCCAGCTTACAAAGCTCTTTTCTTATGAGTTGCTCCACACAGTTCATAAACATTCTATGTAATCCTTGCAATATGCCCATGAGTAAGATAGGTTATAAAGAACTATTATTATTAATTATAATGCATAGAAACTAAGAGAAAAAGAATATTGCAGCAGGACATGTATTTTAAGTTTGCTAACTTTTACCAAAAATATGGTACCAAGCTTGCTACCACAGTAAGTCATTGCACGACATATTTACGTGCTTGCATGGGATAAGGAGGCATAGGGAGAAAAAAATGCTTCACTTCACCCTTCCTTCATCCTCTTCTGCACACTCAGTATATGAATTCTTTCTGTAATTTGCCCTCAAACTTTCAAGAGCGTGTCTGATAAAGAGCTCTCATATCTAATGGTCGTGAATATGGGATGAAATCAAAGAGTAGCACATGTTAATTCCCCAAATCTATCCATGACTTTCCCCAAATTCTTTTACCTTTTTCTTTTCACTTATTTTTTTTTAAGGTAAACGTAGACCTATCTTATTGTTGTTGACTTTTAAGGAAGAGTTTAAGCTTTCTTTATTTTGTCTCTAAAAAAATCAGTTTCCTTGGCTGTATGTATTTGGGAGACAAGAGAAACAGACTCTTTCTAACGGGTCAGGACCTTGCTTTCTTCTTGCCTTAGCCAGTTACCTCTCGCTGCCCCTTTGCTCTGTGCTCTAAGTTCACTGACAGGAAGGGCAGGGATGTCTTTGAGCAGCTTGCTTTGTTGCTCTGATTCACACTGGTTTCTTTAACTCAGAGAAGAGAGCTAAGCAGAAGACCTCGGCTTTTGACCTCTTAAATTCCTCTAGGCGGTTGGGTGGTTGAATTTGAAGTGAAATACTTAACAAGCATTTACCATTTTCTTTTACTTTAAAGGCCGTGAAAATAAGGTTCAGTCAGAGGTATATCCATCAAATGAGATGCCCATCTTTCACATCAAGTGGATGGAGCACATTAAAAGTCTATTCTTATTTGTGAAATAATAACGATGCATTTTTATTTTCTGCCTGGTTATAGAGAGCTTACCAGAGATAGGGTAGTGAATCAGCCAGTATATCCAATTAAAAGAGAAAAAAAGAAAGACAGGTGGGTACCAGTATTGAGGCACTCTGAAAGGGAGAAAGCCCAGGATGGGATACCCTATAAAGGGAAAGTTTGCGGAGGATTAGTTAGGGGTATATGGAACTTGATATAGAGGAGACATTTTCTTTTGGCCTCTGATAAAATTTTTTAATTACAATTTTTTTTTCCCGAAGGAAGCCTTAGTGATGGATCACGTGATTCAGCATTTTCTGTTCTCACAGACAAAAGCCAGAGTCTAGGTGCATTGAACGACTTTCCCAAGCTTTCACATAGCTTGTGTGGAAGCCACTGTGACATTACAGGAAGCAGTGACTCTTTCTCTAAAAGCCAGAGAGGACATTGGGATATGTGCAAAGAGAGAACTGTGGGCTTGGATTTGGTTTGTCTTCTTAGCTATTGGAACTTAATCATTTATCAAGTATTTATTGAGTATCTGCTATTGTAGAATTGCATTAGGCAATATGACCTATCACTATTACCCTTGTGAAACCTTTAGATAATAGGATAATAAATATCAACTCAGCTCTCATTTATTTAATGGCATTATGTGCTCTCCTAACCAAATGTACTTCTCCAGGATGTATTACGGAAAGCTTTGGAAGATGTAAAAGCAAAGCAGAAGATCCTTCAAGAGAAACGGAGGTAAGACATAAGATTTTCTGTTTGCTAGAATCCTCTGTACTATGTTAAAACTAATTCTGATTTCTGAGTAGGCTGATTTGGTGATTATTATGACAGTTTCTCTTCCTTAGCTTGTGACATCTTATGATATTAAGCATAATATGGTCAAACTCCCTCAACCAGCGTAATCAATGGAAAGTATTTATAAAGTATATATTTTCATGTACACATATGTTAAAACTTCTCAATACAGAGTGAAAAATTAGTTCAGTGTTTGATTAGATGAAGAAGAGAACTGCCCAGGGGTCCAGCTGACAACTTCTCTTTCCCTGTGTCCTTTGCCATTTAAACTCTGGAGGGTTGGTCCCAGTTCCTTCCCTCTTCTAGTACTGCTTACAATTTAAGATAGAGTATGCTTCAAGTAAAAGTATCACTTATATACGGTTAAAATAAAAATAGCAAGCCTATATTACAAAACCATTGTTTACGTTGGTAGGGTTGACTTGATGTTCAGTTCAGGTGTTAAGCAAGTTAAATTGAAAATAATCACTGTTGTCCAAGTAAAGTCAGACTTTGGAAGCTGTGATAACTTTGAGAAACAAATTTTTAGGGAAGTGTTATTAGTTTTCAGCATTTTTTGGTGTGTGTGAACCGTGATGTGCTATATAACCATAACTTTCTTCAAAACTTAAATTTGAAATGTTAATTATGCATTTGTCAAAATAAATGTAAAATAAATGTCATAGAAATCTTCAGTGAAAAGCAAAGGCCTCTTTAAAGCCTTCAGAAAGAAAAAGCTGGTTGATGACTTTTTTTGTCATCACAGTGATAGGCATGAAAGGTGACCATCCTATTACAATAATGCCAGTTGGTGTGAACTTATTTTTATAGCACAATGCTTTTTTTAAATTTGAAGACAATCGGTATGCCATTTACTGTCGCAGAGTGACTATGTCATACCCTCCAATACTCTGTTTTGGGGTCCCTTACAAAGTCAGTATTCTATTTAGTTAAACAATGGGAACCTAATTATAGAGTAGACATTTTTGAGAAAAACTTTGATTCATATATATTTAACCCTACATATATATGCATTTAAAAACTACATAATATATTAATTCATGTCAGTAACTCCCTCAGAAAGTCTGATGTACTCTGTATATCATATCCATATAGAAGGACTGATACAACTTTGTCACTGTCCTTTAATGATAAATATATTTAATCAGTCCAGTAAGTATGTCAATTGTAATAGCCCATGATCATGAATTTGAAAAGAAAAGCTGTTTTTGTGGAATGAGAGGAGCTACAGGATGGGTGGAGGGAAAGAATTATATTTGGTACCATTCTTGGTTGGGAAAGGAGAATAACACTTGCCAGGCACCTAATGTCTTCCAAGTTTGTACTGAACATTATCCGTTTTACTCCTCACGGAATCCCAAGTGGCTAGGCAGGTATTATTCCCATTTTTCACACGAGACAGAAAGTTGAAGCGACTCATCCATAGTCACATGGTTGTTGCAAAGACAAGCTTGTATTTGAAGTCACATGCATCTTTCTGGTTCTTACATCCAGGTGTTTTTCATAGCTCCAAGCAGCCTCCTGTTATTATGACTGTTTCTGTCATGTCTGCTATGTCTCATTTTCTATTTTTACACTTTTAATACAAAAGTCACATAAAACATAGTATAGCAGACAGAGTCAGAAAAAACAGGAGCTAATGTCTGTTGCCCTTGTAAACTTGCTTAATTAACTTTGATTTACCTTTGAATTTGGAAAAAGAGAGAAAACTAAAGAATATCTTTTGGCACATTCCAATCTGTGTAGAATATTTGGAGGTTTGAGAACATACTGAAAGTTAGAAATACCTAAATTTTAAAATGGTCAAATCATCATTTTTCAAAAAATGCTGTGATGTACATATTAGACCAGTTAACATTTTACAACTTGTACTTTCTAGTTCTTGTAAACTGTAAACTTTCTAGTTCTTGTAAATTTAAATTGGCAAACTCATTTTTGAATCAGAGTGCTTGTGTTTGACTGGTATTGTTATTGCCTATCACGTTTATGCAAAATACTTGGCCATACAGAGATACCGAGTGTGCTTACTAAGTTTTGCAAAATATCTGTATATTTTATGTATATAGTTCCTTTGATATTTATCTTCTGAGTTTGTTTATTAACAGTTTGTAAACTGTATGTTTTTATTAATATATTTTTTTCACTTTCTAAATGTAATGCTAGAGAATTAAGAAAAGCAAGGACACTCACCCTGTTCTTTGGTGTGAACATAGAAAACCAAAGCCAAGCCGGGATGTTCATTTACAGTAATAACCGCTTGATCAAAATGCATGAGAAAGTGGGCCCACAGTTGAAACTGAAGTCCTTGTAAGTATGTTTTTGTTTTCAGAGGCACAGGCAGGATGAGGGAAGTTGCAGTAAGATTTTGTCTGTGGAGTTAAGTGATTAATCATAATGGGAGCAGGTGTCATATCCCCCATCCACCCTTCCCATCAGTGTGCAGGCATTCATTTGCCTAATTTATAATGTCAGTGGAGCTGTGTGCCTGCTCTAAGGAAAAAGCATGCTTTTGGAAACTTTACCATTTCTTGTGCCATCTACTAGGGTTAAGTTTCTGATATTTCACCAATTAAAAAATAATATAAGCAGAGTAAAGAAATTTTAGAAAAGAAAAATCCATGGTCTTATACCACAGCCCTGTTAACATTTTGTGCAGCCCCTGCATGTATGAGTTCCTGCCAGTTACCTGCATGAGCGTATATTCTTAACACTCTTCAGCCTGCTTCGATCCCAGAGTAATACATTCTGGTGCTTTCCCAGTGGTGGGTCTGAAACTCCACAAGCTGCTCTCATGAATTATGTAGAGTCCCGAAGAGAGACCATAGAAAAGCAGAGTCAGACAGGATAACCGCGAGCAGTAGGATGGCTCAGGGGGACACTTTTTCATCTTGTTCCCTCACTCTCAAGGAATTAGTGATTCACTCATTTGTTCATTCAACAAGCACTTGTATTGCAGTATCTTGTGCCAGGCACTGTACTAAGCTCTGCAGACAAAATGTTGAAAACCTACTACCTTTTGCTAAGGAACTTGTAGTCCAGTGAGATGGACAAATGTATAAATACGTATTTATTATTGTGTGGGAACAGCAAGAATGATCTTTTAAAACATAAATTAGTTTATTCTCTTGCTTAAAATCCCAGTGCATGTAGAATAGAACTGGTTTTCATAGTCTGCCAGTGATCTGGCTGCTGCCTGGCTCAGGGACACACCCCACCCATCCCCAGCCTCTGCCTGCATTCCCCTCACACCAGCAGGCTCCCTGTTCCTTTGACATCCTAAGCTTGTTCCTGCCTTAGGGCCTTGACATTTGCTATTCCCTCTGCCTTGAACCTTCTGTCCTCAGATCTTCTTACTGCTGGTCCTAGTGTGTCACTCAGGCACCAGCTCTGAAGTCTGCTCCACAGGAGGGTCTTCTTAGACTGTCTAATTAAAATCAGCCCCTGCCATCACCCCTCTCTACCTTTTCTCTCTTCACAGATTACAGCACCTGCTGTATTTTCCTTATACCAACTTATTGCCATCTGAAATGCCCTTATCACCCTTAATGGTCGTCGTCCTTTAATAGAAGAGAAACTTCATAAACAGGGACCTTGTCTTTCTTATTCATAACGTATTCCTAGTTCCTCGAATAGGGCCAGGTGCTGAGCGTGAATGAATTAATGAATGAACAAATATATGTTAGAGGCAAGTATCAGGTGCAAAAAGCCTCTTAGGAGGGGCAGTAAATGAAACTGGGGGAATTTAAGTTAGGTTTCCTGGAAGAAGTGATGCCCAAATTCAGACTTACAGAATGACTGGCTGAAGGGAGGGCAGGGTGGAAGGGGAAAGTAATGAAAAACATGATGGGCAGCGGCCCCAAATTGGGAAGGTGTGACTTGTGTGCCAGGCTGCGGGCACTGGGGAGCCCCTGAAGAGCTAGACTTCTGGATGCCCTTTCCCTAAACAGGTTATAGCACGAAGCAGAATATCCCAGCTACATACATCATGAGCTGCTAAAAATGTGAAAAAAAAAATTGAGTTTATCCATCAGGCTGTTACTTCTCAGATAATACAGCCCATATATTCCCACTGAGCACCTGTGTACCTCTGCAATGATGAGGAGAAATCCAACCCGACAGGTGAAATGAGGATGAAAAAAGTGACTGGCTCATATTGTTAAGAGGACCATGTCAGTTTATTGCTGTAAGGGATTGTTAGGGATGTTTATTGCTAAACGGCCTCCTCTTCCCACCCACCTTGACTCCCCATGTCAGGTTATAGGTTTGGAAAAGGAGCCATATTAATTCAGTAATGATGTATTAAAGAGATTTTGTATTATGGGACCAAGCACAACTAGGATAACCGTAGACTTACATTAAAAAGTACAATTATAAGATAACTTGTTAACTTTGACATGGTTTGGACCAAATGACTGAACTTGTTTTTTAAAAAATTGAATTTGAAAGATGAGAGTATATTAGCTTTTTCTGTTTCCTTAGCTCAATTTCGTATAATTTCTATATGTATTTATTCTTCCAGACTTGATGCAGGTGTGGTTGGAATTGTTGATATACCCTTGGAGATCATGGAACCATCCCATAATAAGCAGGGATTTCTCAATGTCCAAGAGTATAATCATCTTCTAAAAGTTATGGGACGATACTTGGTCCAGTACTGTAAGGACACTGGAATCAGTGAGTATTCAGTAGTCATAGTAAGAGATACTTAATGGGAGATTAACTTGGTGATGCCTTTAAGCTGGAATGAGTGTACTGATTCGGGTACCAGTAACCCCAAACCCTGAAAGAGAGTGCCTGCATTAAAAAAACAAACATAAGGGAAATTAGTCTTAAAATCTACCCCAGAATATTACATGAGAAATAAAGCAGCAGATTAATAATTCTAAGAGGAGGGCAATCAGAGAGCACTATGAAGTGGTAGCTGATCATGTAGAGAGGGGGCAGAAGTTTGCTGGAAACAGGCTGAGAAACCCCCCAAAGGACACTCTAGGACTCTACTGTGTAGGAGTTGCACAGAGTCCCACATGGACGTGAGTAGCACCTGCAGTATTGTTATATCATGCTGTAGAATAATCACTGTTGACCCTGGATAATTGTAGATATATTAAACCATGTTTTGTATATCTAATAAGTCTTCAATATGTTAACTCCAGAAAGATTTAGATGAAAAAAATCACTAAAGTACATATGCTTGGAAACGTAAAAAGATAAACTTTAGTTATCTGGAAAATTTGACTTTTTCAGATCACCTCACTCTCCAGAGATACCTGAACAGCGGTGTGCTGTGCATTAATTAAATAAACTTCCTTTAAATTATGCAGACATAGGGCTTCATTTATGGAAAGAAATAGGCTACTGTGTATTTGTTCAGTGAATTGCATGAAGTATGTATAATTCATGCATATCAAAAATTGTGTCTCTAACCTTGAGACAACTTAAAATCTTATTATTGTCCCATTTGAAATTGTAATCTTAGAATATTTTCTTTTCTTTTGTACCCACTCTGCTTGGTTCTGAAATTTTCTCATACCAGTGAAACAGGAAAGAATGCAGGAACTCAGGGGAAAAAATGTAAAGGGGGAATGACGTTGAGGGCACAGATTTCCTGCCCAGACTGGATTTTCCTGTCACAGTCTAAAGCCTCCTCAGAGTGTGGTCTGTGGACCGGCAGCATCAGCATTACCTGAGAGCTTGTTATAAATGCAGAATCTCAGGTCCCACCCCAGAACTACTGGACTAAAATCTGCATGTTAGCAAAATCTCCAGGGGATGTGTATGCACACTGAAGTTTAAGAAGCACTTCTCTGAAGAGTACATCTTTTGCTTATCATAGGCATACTTCTTCACGTGTTTTTTTTTTTCTCAGAGACATGTTTGAAGTTATACTAAATGTAGGAATGACTACATTATTTGGCTGGCTGTGCTTAAAGCTGTAGAGCACATAGGAATATACAGGGTGAGGTGGTATAAATCAATGATCTACTTGCTGGTCTTTAAATGCTAGCATGACATGGTTCAAAAAGAAAACGCTGAGCATTTGAAAATTATGTCACTTCCCCCATCCTCATATTTCCTCTGGAAGCTCCTTTGTGTGGAGTGTGGGTAGCCTCCCAACTTCGTACTCTCAACTCCAGGGTGTGACTTGCCAGCCTTCCCCGCTGTATGTAACTTCCTATTCCTATCTTATCTACCTAACTTTTTCAGAACGTTCTCAGTAGATGTAATAAGATTCAAGATTAGTAAGTTATATTTGTATTGTAATTATTGGTGATTAATAACATGTTGATTTCCTAATTCCGTAATTGTCTATAAATTGATTTAGGGCTAGAGGATACTCTCACAAAAGATGTTCCTCTAGAAGGAAAGCAGAGAGTGGAGAAAGGACAGTGAGCATGTGCATTTGCTCACGTATCTCACAATTTCATCCCCAGACATCATTATCAAACTGAATCAAGTGATCAAGGTCAGAACTGGTAGACTCAGGAACTGTGCTGAGGAGATCGACCTTCAAGGTCTTTGCTTATTAATTCCCACAGGAGTAAGCAAAGTTATGTAATGCTTGACTAATACCCTGAAAGCTAGTATTCCAGGACACGCATTTTAATGAAAAGTATTTGGGTAGATTTTTTGCCTTATAAATAAAAGATGCAGTCTTTGTATTTGCTGCAAGTCTGATCAGTTTCTGTGGAAAATTGGGCCCTTGTAAAAATCGAATCAGCAGAAAGGGGAATGGAGAGGTAAGGACTTTTGTGTCATTTGTCAAATCTGCATTTACTTTTGGCACAGTTCATGCTAAGAATCTCAGAAGCGTTTTTCTTGTCTCTGAGTCTGTCCTCACCTCACTGTCTGCTACTATGTTTTCTGAAACTTTATGCATCCTTACAGTAAAATGGAAATATTAATCAGCAGCTTTTTGGAATAGGGAGAGAAGGAGAAGAAGAAGATAGAGGGAAATATCAAATGAAATTTGAGTTTGAGCAGCAGCAATTATGTAGAAGCGTATTACTAAAATTTTCCGAAATGGATCAGAATATAGCTAACGTGCTAAAATGAAATCTATGATGTAATAAGCACAGTCTTTCCTAGCAGCACTCAAATCATAGGGCCTCAGGTTGGTAAGAAGGTTAAAAATCATTTAATTGAGTCACTACCTCCCACCCCATGCTTTAATTCCCCTCTACCTCACGCACCCCTGCCCTAGGCAAGTGGAAGCCACTTTAAGCCTGAACAAGGGTTTTCCATGAAAGAAAAATCGCTACTTCTTGAGGCAGCCCATGAATCTTTGCACAATTGTGTTAGAAAATACATTTTCATGTTAATGTCAAATCTGTTTCTCATATGTTCTTTTACTCATTCGTCTGTGCCAGGCATGGAGTGTTATAGGACCAACACATCAGATGTGGTCCACCCTTTCTGGGAATTTACAGTCTAGCAGGGCTAACGCAATTTCACAATTAGAAATGGGATTGGTGCCCAACAAAGAAGAAGTGGGAGCCAGTGATCAGGAGCTCACAGTTTAGAGGCCAGAGAAGGCCTCAAGGAGGAGTTAGCAAGGGTAACATCATTCTCCCCTTTGGGGCCAGGAAGGATAGGTCTAAAGCCTTTTCAAATGACAGCCCTCTATTTGAAGTTTTCTGTCTCTCTTCAGTCTTATATTATCCTAACATTTCCAAGTTCTGTTGTTATTCTTTATTTGACAAGGCATTAAATATATTCACCATTTTCACATTATTTTTTGTGAAGTCTATTACTTGGAAACAAAAGGTTCAGATGAAACCTTGAATAAAATGGGATCATCATCTCTTTAAGTTGTAATTCTGTTGCTATAGCCTAATATATTCTGAGTAAGCACATTATTGACCCTCAGTGTCTTTATTACCAATTAAAGTTCTTAATAAAATGTTTAATGTGTGTTCTTGTTAAGCCATACTTCTTTTATATTTTTCCAGTAAGTGTTTTTGGACCCTAGTGTAGAATCCTACATTTATTCCTATTAAATGTTATTACCTTATTAGGCTCATTTTTTTCATGTTGTCAGGACCATTTTTGGAATCTAATGGTGACTTTTACCTAATGTGCTATTCTTCCTGATATGTTAGGTTTGGCCAATATTTTCTCTCTGATTTTATTTAAATCCTGTTGCACTGGATACAGAAATCAAGCACTTGGCCCTCCACCGATGACCTCCAATGAGGTAGAAATGGGACACTGGGTGAGGACAATTAACCATATTAATTTTTCAGTTTGTGTAATTTTGAAAGTAAGGGATAATATTTGTTAGATGAATAATTCTTTTAAAAATAGATAACTCTCTATGCCTTAGCTTGGGCTGCTATAGCAAGATACCATAGACTGACCAGTTTATGAGCAACGTAAATTTATTTCTCATAGCTTTGGAGGCTGGAAGTCCAAGATCAGGGTGCCAGCACGGTTGGGTTCTGGTGAGAGCCCTTCTTCCAGTTTGCAGGCTGCTGACATCTTGTTGTATCCTCCCATGGTGGAAAAAGAGTGAGTGAGCTCTCTGCCCTATTCTTATAAGGGCACCAATCCCATTCATGATGGCTCCCCCTAGTGACCTCGTTACTTCCCAAAGGCCCCACTTCCAAATACCATCACCTTGGGAGTTAGGCATCAACATAGGAATTTAGGAGGGACACAGATGTTCAGCTCGTAACAGTCCAGTAGCTAGATGTAGCTAGCTGCTCACAACAAAATTTTGTTTCTCTTATTATATACTTAAGTCTCTGAGATCTCAGGAAGGCACTTCAAGAAAAGTGAAACACAACATTCTGCTAGGGATACACACGTTGAGTGAGGAGGCCTGTGTAAGTATTGAAAGATGAGGCTTGAGACAAGTTTATTTGAAGGTGTAGGTTGAGAAGCAAGTCATTTTCTTAAATTCAGTTTTTGAAGTTACGGATTTTATGTATTTATTCTATTGTCTTTTTAAAATATTGTATTTTATCTTTTATTTAAAAACATTTTTATTATGGTGGTATGGGCTGAATTGTGCCTCACCTGAATTCATATGTTTTAGTCCTAACTCCCAGAAACCCCCAGAATGTGATTGTGTTTGGAGATAGGACCTTTAAAGAGGTGATTAATTTTAAATGAGGCAGTTAGGCTGGGCCCTATCCAATGTCACTGGTGTCCTTATACAAAGAGGAAATGTGGACACATGAAGAGACACCAGGGATGGGTGTGCACAGAGAAAAGAATATGTGAGGACACAGTGAGAAGGTGGAGAGAGGCCTCACAGGAAACCAACCTGCCAACACGTTGATCTTGGGCTTTCAGCCTCTAGAGCTGTGAGGAAATAAATCTCTGTTGTTTAAGCCACCCAGTCTGTGGTGTTTTGTTATGGCAGCCTTAGTAAAGTAATATATATGGGAAATTGCAAAATTAGACAGATTTAAGGAAAATGAAATCCGTAAACCCTTCATCCAACCTCAACAGTTATCAACTTCTGGGCAAACTGGTTTTACCCATGCTCCCACCTACTCCCCCACAACTGGGTTATGAAGGCCATTCCAGACACTTTATAATTATATCCGTGTGTGTGTGTGTGTGTGTGTGTGTGTGTGTGTGTATTTTTTTTTTTTAACATGGAAGAACTTTTTAAATAAATTTATTTATTTATTTTTGGCCGCGTTGGGTCTTTGTTGCTGTGCACGGGCTTTCTCTACTTGCAGCGAGCGGGGGCTACTCTTCGTGGCAGTGTGTGGGCTTCTCATTGCAGTGGCTTTTCTTGTTGCGGAGTACAGGCTCTAGGTGTGCGGCACCACAAGCTCTACTTGTGGCGCATGGGCTCAGTAGTTGTGGCTCATGGGCTCAGTAGTTGTGGCTTGCGGGCTCTAGAGTGCAGGCTCAGTAGTTGTGGTGCACGGGCTTAGTTGCTCCGCGGCATGCGGGATCTTCCCGGACCAGGGCTTGAACCCTTGTCCCCTGCATTGGCAGGCGGATTCTTAACCACTGTACCACCAGAGAAGCCCAATACTTAATATCATAAAAATATCCTGCCTATCTTTTATATTTCGTATTATTTTCTATTATAATTCATAGCCCCTCTACCCCATCCTCATATTTCTCTTTACTGCTCACTCTCTCTTTTTTTTTTTTTGGCAGGGGGAATTTATTTGTAGGAAAAACTGAGTTGGTTGTCTTATAGTTTTCATGGTTTAAATTTTGCTGACTGAATTACCGGGTGTAGTTTAACAGATTCTTCCATTCTGTTTATTTCTCTGTAAATTGGTAGAATCTAGCAGCTTGACCAAATTCAGATGTGTTTTTTTGTTGTTGTTTCATCAAGATGCTTCAGAGGTGGTAGTGTGTTCTATCAGGAGCCATAAGTCATTCGATTGTCTCTCTTTTAATGATATTAACAGTTAATGATCAAAGCTCAGATCCCTTAAGACTTCCAAAATCTTATATTCTAATTCTTTCATATTTTCTTTGATTATTAACTCTAATACTTCTGTAAAGAAAAGCTTTTTTCATCTGCTATTTGGTTACCCATGTTAGCTGGTAATTTACTATTTGAGAGCAGAAACAATAGAACTCTATATGACTAAACAAATTACGTTGGCTGAAAGCTTGATTTGAGAGGAATTAGAGATACAATTAAAATATTAAAAAACATTATAGACATTTGCCTAACTGATTTATATGGCATAAATATGTATTCTGTTTAAAATTGTTACTTTGTGCCAGCTCCCAGCAAACAGCAGGATGGTTCAGGAGTTCAGTGGATAGATTTCTGTTTTTTAAAAATGATCACATTCTTAGATTTTATCCATTTACACTGCTTTCACCTGGTAATTGAAATTATCACCATTGACAGCACTTATGCTTCCTTTTCTTTCTGACTGCACTTGTATTATTATCATGATAATGACATTTTTTACATCTACAATGAAGTTTCTTGCTAAAATATCTCAGAGGATCTCACCTGTGTTGCAAATAAAATATGAAAAAGCCAGCCCTTCTTCTTTTGTCTGGAATTAAATACAGTTGGATTCTTACACTTTGATTTTTCTCTGCCATACCAGAAGCAAGACCTCAAAACTCTCTTCATTAGTCTGTATATGTGTACATTAGAAGAAAGAGTAAGTTGTATCTAATGACTCTGATATTAAGACAGTGCAATCAGAATTAAACACAAGTTGTATTAACAACAGCAAAAAGAGTCTTTACACTTTTGAGACCATTAAGTCAGTTAGGGGGCTTTGTGTATGTCTGAGTAAGGTAAAGAGAGTCCTGGTAGAAAGAAAAATTATGCTAATCCAGGTATTGAGGAGACTTAGGTAGCTAACTAGGCTATTGCCCATGATAACACAGAATGTTTTATGAATATATTTCTATTATTAAGTCTAATTTTGATTTCCACATTTTAAAAAGAATAAGAAAAAATGAGTATATCTAAAGAAAGCTATGAACATGACGAAATAAAAGTATAACCTAAAAAGGGAAAGTAAAATTGTTCCTTTATAAGGAAAGAACCAGTAGAAACCTAACTCTCCTGAGGTTTGTTTTTGAAAGTTTGTCACCCTGAGACCTCCATCCATCTTCCTTCTAGTCTCCAGTGTGCAGAACGATGTGGTTCTGAACTGGTAGGCAGGAAGCCCTAGGGGACCTTAGAGGGTGGCTTGGAGTCCTTGAATCCCTGGCTACCAGTGATTGTCTAAGATGGCATTATGTCTTGTACATGTACATGCTACAGTTTTTCAAATACGTATAGATGTAGTTGTGGGTAGTAAGATGTAAAATCACACAAAAGTATGATTAAATTCATGATTTATTTATTTTTTTTTTGTCATCATGTATTTTCTCAAGTCGGGAGCAGGGGGTGGTTCTGAAATCATTTTTGCAGCTTAAGGAGATCCTCGTGGGAAGCAGCTGATATGGAACAAGCGAAAATGATGCGGCATTGTCAGGTGAAGTAATGACCTTACTATGAAGTTGGACCAACTCCGCAGATTCCTGGAGTCTGTGGAGTCTGCTGTGTTCACGGTAGAGTGGAGAAGATAAGGTATTCTGACTGCAGCTGCCACCTACTTCTGCCATTGACTGTACTGTACCATGAGACTGACCCAACCCCACTCTGCCACATCTATGAGCCAAGAGAAAGAATGGCACTGGAAGCACCTTCAGCACCACTGAAGACATCTTGCCTTGTTTCATCTCGGCTCAATTTTTTTGGTTTTTTATTTTTATTTTTTCTTGCGGTTCGCGGGCCTCTCACTGTTGTGGCCTCTCCTGTTGCAGAGCACAGGCTCCGGATGCGCAGGCTCAGTGGCCATGGCTCACGGGCCCAGCTGCTCTGCAGCATGTGGGATCCTCCTGGACCGGGGCACGAACCCGTGTCCCCTTCATCGGCAGGTGGACTCTCAACCACTGCGCCACTAGGGAAGCCCCCATCTCGCCTCAATTTAAATAGAGTTCTTTGGGAAGTGATCATATAGGCCTTCTCTCATCTCAAATGCACCACACATTCTCTAGCCATCATGGCAGTTCTTCCTGATAAGTGGCCGCTGGCCTCAAGAGTGTACAGGCTTCACTACCAGCTGATGGGAGTTGGCGTATCAGTTGAAACCAGTTTGCTATCCCTAACCCAGAGATGCCATAAATGATCACACCATGAATCAGCTTAGCAAGAGTCTCATGTCTAGCTTAGCTAAGGTAATGACAAATAGGACAATATTCAACAGAGGAGGAGGTATGATCAACAGTCCTCTGAGAATGGATGTGTAAGTTCTATTTGAGATCTTTGAAAATAGAATATAATCATCTATTTAGATGCAGGGCTACCTGAAGGTAGGGACCTCATTTAAATACCTTCTCCATCTTAAGATTTACCTGGTGCTTTGATTTCATAAACTGTTTTAGGTTTCCTTATTTTGATTGAAAACATCAAAGCTTTGCTTTGGTAGTTTATTACTGAATTTTATTACTTCTCCACTTGGCTAACTGATTCCCTAAATGTCATTATACATTCTATGAATAGATACGAAACTGACATCTAGGAGGCTGTTAACATTTCTCCTCTTTTTAAGAGGCAAAATCTATGTGAACTGCTCTTTTAGTTACTGGTTTTTGACAATTTTTTTAGTAAGTTATTGCACTAGTTCCCACTATTTTTCCCTGGTTTTAAGAGGCTTCTGAAAAATTAATCAAATTAATTTAAATGTTAGGAATCTTCTGAATACAGTACTCCATACATAGCAATAAATTAAATTTTCACAGCTTTTCTCAGATACTTATTCTAGAAATCAGGACTTTAATTGTGTGCATTGATCCCTGATTATTCCATTAATTTAACAAGCTTGTTGATTATTCAAACAAAAGTCTCAAGGTATGTATTCTATAATTTTGAATATTATAAATATTTCCTGTTTATAAATATTAACTAAATTTTAAAATCAGAATACCTTGAGGTTGTTAAAATAATATAATTATGAAATTAATAAATTTTGGGTTACCTACATAACATTCTCCATTGGGTGGAAATATTTAAGATGTATTTTTAAAAGTCAAGTACTTTTTCATATTTTGAAATTTCACTTTTTTGCTCTTAATTGACTTCTTGATGAAAGGGCAATTTAAAAACCTTCATTAATACACATTAACAAAAAATAGTTTATTAAAACCATATATTAAAAATATCCATAACTGTATACCACTTCATATGTTAAGGCCAACCTAGTTTAATAAATTTTATTATTAATTTTACTATTTCTTGCCAGACTAGGATAGACAAGAATTTTTTTCTAGGTTTATTGGGCTATAATTGACAAAAAAAAATCATGTATGTTTATAGAGTGAACAACATGACGATTCATGAAATACTTGTGAAATATTTACCACAGTCAAGTTAATTAAAACATCTGTCACGTCACACAGTTACCTTGTTGCATGTGTGGGGGGTAAGAATGCTTAAGATCTACTCTCTTAGCAAATTTCAGGTATGCAATATGGTATTATTAACTATAGTCACCATGCTGTACATTAGATCCTCAGAACTTACTGAGTTTATAACTGAAAGCTTGTACCCTTTGACCAACCTCTCCCCATTACCTCTGGCCCACAGTTGCCAGCAACCACCATTCTACTTTTTGTTTTTATGAATTCAACTTTATTATTATTATTTTTAGATTCCACATATAAGTCATATCATATATTGTTGTCTGGCTTATTTCATTTAGTAGTAATGACCTCCACATTCATTCTTATAGCAAATGGCAGGATCTTCAACAGTTTTGGCTAAATAATATTTTATTCTCTCTCTAGCGCACATGTGCACAGACACACACACCATTTTCTTCAACCATTCAACCATCGTTGGACACTTAGGTGGTTTCCATATTTCCATATCTTGCCTGTAGTGACTAATGTTGCAATGAACATGGGAGTGCAAATATCTTCTCAAGATACCGATTCCATTTTCTTCAGATATATACCCAGAAGTGGGTTTCTGGATCATATAATAGTTATATTTTTAATTTTTGAGGAAACTCCATACTGTTTTCCATAACGCTCATACCAATTTACACTCCCACCAACAGTGCACAAGGCTTCCCTTTTCTCCACATCCCCAACGTTTGTTTTATCTTCTCTTTTTGATAATAGCCATCCTAACAGGTATGAAGTGATATCTTATTGTGGTTTTGATTTGCACTTCCCTGATTATTCGTGATGTTGAGTACGTTTTCATGTACCTGTTGGCCATTTGTATGTCTTTTTTGGAAAACTGTCTATTCAGGTCTTTTGCCCATTTTTCAGTAAGAGTTTTTTTGTTGTTGTTATTCAGTTGTGTGAGTTCTTTGTACATTTTAGGTATTAACCCCTTATCATATAAATTACTTGCAGATATTTTCTCCCCTTCTGTATGTTACCTTTTCATTTTTTTGATTGTTTCATTTGCTATATAGAGACTGTGGTTTGATATAGTCCCACTTATTTTTTTTTTTTTTGCTTGTGCTTTTAGTGTCATATCAAAAAAAAATCATCACCCAGACCAATGTCAAGGAGAGCTTTTTGTATGTTTTCTTCTAGGAACTTTATGGTTTCAGGTCTTACAATTAAGTCTTTAATTCATTTTGGGTTAATATTTATGAGTGGTATAAAATAATTTCATTCTTTTGTGAGTATATCCAGTTTTCCCACCATTTATTGAAAAGAATGTTCTTTATGTATGTTCTTGGCACCCTTGTCAAAGATTAGTTGGCTATATATGTGTAGGTTTATTTCTAGGCTTTCTATTCTATTCCACTGGTCAATGTGTCTGTTTTTATGCCAGTCCCATACTGTTTTGATTACTATAGCTTTGTTATAACTTGAAATTAGGAAGTGTGGTGTCTCCAACTTTGTTCTTCTTTCTCAAGATAGCTTTGACTATTCAAGGTCTTTTGTGGTTCCACGCAAGTTTCAGTATTTTTTTTTGTACTTCTATGAAGAATGTCATAGTAATTTTCATAGGGATTGCATTGAATCTATAGATTGCTTTGAGTAGTATGGACATATTCTTTCAATCAAATATTCTCTCAATCAAAGAACACAGGATATCTTTCCATTTATTTATGTCTTCAGTGTTTTTCGTCAGTCAATAGATTTCAGTGTATAGGTCTTTCATCTCCGTGGTTAAATTTAATCCTAAGTATTTTATTGTCTTTGATACTATTGTAAATGAAATTGCTTTCTCAATTTCTCTGTCAGATAGTTCATTGTTAGTGACAGAGATGCAACTGATTTTTGTATGTTGATTTTGTATCTTGCAACTTTACTGAATTCCTTGTTTAGTTTTTTGGTGGAGTCTTTAGGTTTTGCATATATACTATTATGTCATCTGCAAACAGAGAAAATTTTAACTTCTTCCTTTCTGATTTGGTTGCCTTTTATTTCTTTTTTCATGACTAATTGCTCTGGTTAGGACTTCCAGTACTATGTTGAATAGAAGTGGCAAAATTGGATATCCTTGTCTTATTCCTGATCTTGAAGAAAAACTTTAACTTTTCACTGTTAAGTATGATGTTGGCTGTGGGCTTGTTGTCTATGGCCTTCATTATGTTGAGGTACATAGTTTCTATAATTCATTTGTTGAGAGTTTTTATCATAAATTGGTGTTGAATTTTGTCAAATGCTCTTTCTGTACCTATTGAGATGATCATATGATTTTTAGTCCTCATTCCATTAATGTAGTTTGTCATATTTATTGATTTATGTATGTTGAACTGTTTTTGCATCCAGGGATAAATACCGCATGATCCTTTTATTGTTCTGTTGAATTTGGTTTGCTTTGTTTCGTTGAGGATTTTTGCATCTATGTTCACCAGTGATATTAGCCTATACTTTTCTTTCCTTATAATGTCCTTATCAGGTTTTGGAATCAGGGTGATACAGACCTCATAAAATGAGTTTGGAAGGGTGTCCTCCTCTTCAGTTTTTTGGAAGAGATAGAGAAGGATACGTATTCACTTCTTTAATGTTTGATAAAATTCACCACTGAAGCCATCTGGTCCTGGGCTTCTTATTTGTTGGGAGATTTTTAAAAAAATGTTTTATTGACATATAGTTGATTTACAATGTTGTGTTAGTTTCAGGTGTACAGCAAAGTGAATCAGTTATACATATACATATATCCAATTTTTTTTTTTGATTCTTTTCCCATATAGGCCATTACAGAGTATCGGGTAGAGTTCCCTGTGCTATACAGCAGGTTCTTATTAGTTACCTATTTTATATATGGTAGTGTGTATATGTCAATCCTAGTCTCCCAATTTATCCCTCCTGCCCCTTATCCCCTGGTAACTATAAGTTGGTTTTCTACATCTGTGATTCTACTTCTGTTTTGTAAATAAGTTCATTTGTACCCTTTTTATTACATTCCACATATAAGTGATATCATATGATGTTTGTCTTTCTGTGTCTGACTTACTTCACTCAGTATGACAATCTCTAGGTCCATCCATGTTACCATAAATGGCATTATTTCATTCTTTTTTATGGCGAGTAATATTCTGTTGTATGTATGTACCACATCTTCTTTATCCATTCCTCTGTTGATGGACATTTAGGTTGCTTAGATGTCCTGGCTATTGTAAATAGTGCTGCAATGAACATTGGGGTGCATGTATCTTTTCAAATTATGGGTTTCTCTGGGTATATGCCCAGGAGTGGAATTGCTAGGTCATATGGTGGTTCTATTTTTAGTTTTTTAAGGATCCTCCATACTGTTCTCCATAGTGGCTACACCAATTTACATTCCCATCAACAGTGTAGGAGGGTTCCCTTTTCTCCACACCCTCTCCAGCATTTACTGTTGGTAGATTTTTTGGTGATGGCCATTCTGACCAGTGTGAGGTGATACCTCATTGTAGCTTTGGTTTGCATTTCTCTAATAATTAGTGATGTTGAGCATCTTTTCATGTGCTATTTGGCCATCTGTATGTCTTCTTTGGAGAAATGTCTATTTAGATCTTATGCCCATTTTTTGTACGGAAACACAAAAGACCCCAAATAACCAAAGCAGTCTTGAGAAAGAAAAATGGAGCTGAGGAATCAGACTTCCTGACTTCAGACTATACTACAAAGCTACAGTCATCAAAACAGTATGGTACTGGCACAGAAACAGAAATATAGATCAATGGAACAGGATAGAAAGCCCAGAGATAAACCCATGCACCTATGGTCACCTCATCTATGACAAAGGTGGCAAGAATGTATAATGGAGAAAAAGACAGTCCCTTCAATAAGTGATGCTGGGAAAACTGGACAGCTACATGTAAAAGAATGAAATTAGAACACTCCTTAACACCATATACAAAAATAAACTCAAAATGGATTAAAGACCTAAATGTAAGGCCAGGCCCTATAAAACTCTTAGAGGAAAACTTTGGCAGAACACTCTTTGAAATAGCAGCAAGATCTTTTTTCATTGACCAACTAGAGTAATGGAAATAAAAACAAAAATAAACAAATGAGATCTAATTAAACTTAAAAACTTTTGCACAGAAAAGGAAACCATAAAGAAAACAAAAAGACAACCCTCAGAATGGGAGAAAATATTTGCAAATGAAGCAACCAACAAGGGATTAATCTCCAAAATATACAAACAGCTCATGCAGTTCAATATCAAAAAAAAAAAAAAACCCAATCAAAAAATGCTGGGAGATTTTTGATTACTGATTCAATCTTTTTACTCACTCTTGGTCTGTTCATATTTTCTATTTCTTCATGATTCAGTCTTGGTAGTTTGTATGTTTCTAGGAATTTACCCATTTCTTCTTGGTTATATAATTTGTTGGCATATAATTGTTCATAGCAGTCTCTTAAGAGCCTTTGTATTGATAGTTCTGTTGTATCAGCTGTAATGTCCCCTCTTTCATTTCTGACTTTATTTATTTGAGTCTTCACTGTTTTTCTTAGCTAGTCTTATTAACAGTTTAACATTTTTGTTTATCTTTTCAAAAAGCAGCTCTTAGTTTCATTGATCTTTTCTATTGTTTTCTGTTCTCTATTTCATTTATTTCTGTTCTGATCTTTGCTCTTTTTTTCCTTCTGCTAACTTGGGCTTAGTTCTTTTTCTGCCTCCTTGAGGTATAAAATTAGGCTATTTGAGATCTTTCTTGTTTCTTAATGTAGGTGTTTATCGCTATGCATGGGTTTATTTCTGGGCTTTCTGTTCTGTTCCATTGATCTCTATTTCTGTTTTTGTGCCACTGCCATACTGTTTTGATGACTGTAGCTTTGTAGTATAGTCTGAAATCAGGCAACCTGATTCCTCCAGCTCTGTTCTTCTTTCTCAAGATTGCTTTGGCTCTTCAGGGTCTTTTGTATTTCTATACAAATTTTTAAATTATTTGTTTAGTTCTATGAAAAACCCCATTGGTAATTTGATAGGGACTGTATGGACTCTTTAGGTTGCCTTGGGTAGTATGGTCATTTTAACAATATTGATTCTTCCAATCCAAGAACATGGTATATCTTTCCATTTGTTTGTGTCATCTTCAGTTTCTTTCATCAGTGTCTTATAGTTTTCAGAGTATAAGTCTTTTTCCTCCTTAGGTAGATTTATTCCTAGGTATTTTATTCTTTTTGATGTGATGGTAAATGGGTTGTTTCCTTTGCCCTTTTGATTTCCTCTTTGACTCCTTGGTTGTTCAGTAGTCCATCATTTAATTTCTACCTATTTGTGAATTTTCCAGCTTTCTTCCTCTTGTTGATTTCTAGTTTCATTATGGTCAGAAAAGATACTTGATATGATTCAATCTTTGTAAATTTGTTAAGATTTATTTTGTGACCTAACATATGATCTATCCTGGAGAATATTCCATATGCATTTGAGAAGAATGTTTATTTTGTTGCTATTGGATGAAATATTGTGTGTATGTCTGTTAGGTCCATTTTATCTAATGTATAGTTCAAGTCCATTTTTTCTTATAATTTTATCTCTGGATGACCTATCCATTGTTAAAAGAAGGGTAATGCAGACTCCTACTATTATTGCATTGTGGTCTATTTCTCCATTTGGATCTGTTAATATTTGCTTAATATACTTAGGTGCTCTGATGTTGGGTGTATGTATTTACAATTGTTAATAGCCTCTTGATGAATCAGCTTCTTTATCGTTAAATAATAACCTTCTTTTTCTCTTCCTACAGTTTTTGACTTAAAGTATGTTTTGTCTGATATAAGTATAGCTACCCATGCTCTCTTTTGGTTTCCATTTGCATGGTATCTTTTTTTCCATCACTTCAATTTGAGCCTATCTGTGGCCTTAAAACTGATGTGAGTCTTTTATAGACATCATATAGTTGGGTCTTGGTTTTTATCTATTCAGTCACTTTACGTCTTTTGATTGGAGAATTTAATCCACTTATATTTGAAGTAATTATTGATAGATAAGGATTTACTATTGCCATCTTATTAATTGTTTTCTGCCTATTCTGTAGTTCCTTTGTTTCTTTCTTCCTCTCTTGGTCTCTTCCTTTGTGATGTGATAATTTTCTGTAGTATTGTACTTTGAATCCTTTCTCTTTATCTTTTGTACATCTGCTATAGGTTTTTGCTTTGTGGTTATGAGGCATACATAAAACATGTTATAATTATAACAGTCAATTTTAAGTTTACAACAACTTAACTTCTATCACATATAAAACTCAACTGTTTTACTCCCTCCCCCCACAAGCATTTTATGTTCTTTATTTCACAATTTACATATTTTAATATTGTGTATTCATTAATAAATATTGTAGCTATGGTTTTAATACTTTGTCTTTTAACCTTTATACTAGAGTTAAGTGATTTATATACCATCATTATAGAATTAGAGTATTCTGAATTTGACTATATACTTACCCTTACCAGTGAGTTTTATATTTTCACATTTTTAAGTTACTAATTAGTTTCCTTTCATATCAGCTTGAAGAACTTCCTTTAGCATTTCTTGTAAGGCAGGCCTAGTAATGAACTCCCTCAGCTTTTGTTTGTTTGGGAAATTCTTTATTTCTCCCTCATTTCTGAAGGATAGCTTCAATACAGGTAATGTATTCATGGTTGGCAGGTTATTTTTTTCTTTCAGCACTTTGATTATATTATCCCACTCTTGCCTGATCTATAAGGTTTCTGCTGAAAAATCCACTGATAGACTTTTGGGGGTTCCCTTGTATGGGAGGAATTTTTTTCTCAGGTTAGTTGTATAAATCTCTAGAGACTGAGTAACACATGAAAGAAAACAGACACTGGTGTGATATGTTTCCTCCTACTGCCGTTTCTCTGGCCAACTTACTTATCCACTTGCTGAAGCATCTACCTAGTCTTCAGGGTCCACTCCCTGGAAATTTGTTTTAATAACATATTATAAATTATGCATATTGGAGTAGCTGCTATCTGAAGGAAAAGAAAAGTTCCATTGGCAGTTAGGAAAAGCAATTTCTGATTCCCACATTGAATATCTCTGGCTATTTCCTTTGTCCTGATATCTACTTTGAATAGTATAATATCTTCTATCAGTCCTGGTCATTAGATGTTGGGCTACTGAGTGTTCTCATTTATATCTTTGACAGCCAGTAATTCTTTAGTATTATTTAGTCTTATAAGTAAACATTAAGCTCTGAGCGTCAGCTACTGAAAGCAAGATCCTAAACATAGCCATTGTCTTCAAGGATTTCACTTTCTAGAGGGAAAATAGACATAAAGTGAACTGAAATGTAACGTGTAAGCATTGTAAGAGTGGTGTGACCACAGAGCAGGTATCACCCCACCCTTGAGAGGCATGTGCCTGTGTTTCTAACATGCTAGTAGTTTTATCGCTCTTAAAATGTTTATTTTGGGATTCACAGTTGATGTTCGTTTTATAAGTTTGCTGGGTTGTGTTAACTGTGATTAGTTAATATTTTCAGGGAGAGATGCTATTTCACTTCCATTTTCTCCCAAACAAAACATTAATGAGCTATTTTATCAAGAATGGCAGCAAGGTTTTTTGAGGGCTTATTAGGTGCAGGTTGCTGAGCTCTGAGTTGAGGGCATGCATAGTGATAAAGCACAGTTCCTTGTTTGCAAAGGTGAGGTCTTCTTGGGGAAGTAACATTTAGAGAGAGAACAAATACAGAACAGCAGTAACTTAAATTTCTGCACAGCACTACTGTTTTTAATGCACCTTCATATTTATTCTTAGTGATAACCATGTAAGGCAAGTTATTGTTAACACTCACTTCATGGATAAGAAAATTTACTGGCTTTCCCGCAATTACACAATAAGTCTGTGGTAGACAGCACTCAAAGTCACCTGACTTTAATCTACAGCACTTCCTGCCTTGACATAATAAGAACTGAGTAGTTCATGTGGAAATCAGAGAACAAGGTCTCACGAGCCCTCTCCAGACACTAAAGAGTGTTTCAGGATCTGGTGTGCAGCGAAAAAGTGGAGTCTGGGCTGGGCCAATACCAAATGCTGAGCCAAGAGCAGAAAACCAAAAGTCTGAGTTGAGAAAAGCCCAAGAAGCAGAATCCAAAGGGAAATCTGAGGCAAGAGCTGGTAGGGATTTTGTGAAGAAACAAGGTAGGAGACCAGGGAATTTGTGAGGGCAGCTGTCAGCCCAGCTCAATTGCAAAGCCCCTTTTGAACACTGAGTTCCTTCCCTGCTGGTCTTAAAGGCACATAGCATTCTGAACCTAAATTTTAAAAGGTATAGGAAGGTGTAAAGACGTTTATTGGTATTTTGCCTGGATTACACAGTCAATTGTTAAGGTTGATGTAAGGCTGGCCCTATTTCGTATATTTTATTTCCAAGGTATATATTTTAGAATATTACTCTTTGAACTTTGTACATTGATGAAATGTTCTGTATCTGCCACATTTCAATGCTCAGTAGCCACATGTGGTCAGTTGGTTACCATATTGGACAGAACGGTAAATGTGGGTGCTTTTTTCAAAAAAGTATTTTTAAAGTAATACATGCACATGTAAAAATACTCAAAGTGTTCAGAAAGTAAAAAAAGAAAAGTGAAAGTACCTTCCCCTGCCTTCCTCTCTACCTCTGTCCTTTCTCTAATGGTATCCACTATTAAAACTTTCTTTTGTGTCCTTTTAGGAAAAGAAAAGTGTGCCCTTCAAAATTTTATACGTATATGCTCTGTTTTTACATTACAAAAGCTGGTTATACTAGGTTTGCTGTTTTACATCTTTTAAAAAAATTATTATTAAAACTCTGTCTTGGAGATCTTGATGCAATAATATATTTAGCTCTAACTCTGTGTTTTAAAGTTTATCTAATGTTCCCTTGTTTGAAAATGAGATTTATCAGTTCCCTATTCTGGACTTTTACCTTGTTTCCAGGGTTTTTTTTTTTGTTTTTTTGTTTTCTATTCAAACAGTGCTATGATATATACGGCCATTGTGTTGTATGTTTGTAGGGAAGATTCCTAGCAGTGCAATAGCTGGATCAACAGATAAGAATACAGCCTCTTAAGGAGGACTCCTGAATGGGCCTCCATGACAAGTACTGTTCTAAGCAAGGAGGAAGTTTAGAATCTAGGGCAAGGGTAGGGCATAAATAAGAGACTGGAAGAGAAGGGAACCAGAGATAAAATAGAAACTCTGACTGTGAGACAAGATGATAAATATTTGTATCAATAGTCTTAAGGGTGGCTTTTAAGTTTAATCAGTGCAGTCTCTCCTAGGAGTATTTAAGAAAAAAGTTTTAAGTGTCAATGTATTTTATTGCAACAATAAAAGTGCGTATTCTTTTTATAACTGCAATTGTGTTCAGTTTTATTATAAAGATGTTGCATATTTATTACATATAGTTTGGAAAAATGTAAGAAAGTGTAAAGCAGAAAACAAATTTCACCCATACTCAGAGGAAACCAGTGTCAAATATTTTAATCACATTTTTGTATATGTATTAGTTTTTACATTTTCGAGATCATATTGTATATACATGTGTTTATATCCAAATTTCCCTTTGCTTATCATCTTTATCTTACTGATTTTATTTTCTTTCATTATTCTTTGCCTGCTTTTTTCTTTCTTTTTTTTCAGGTAATAGAAATCTAACATTGTTTTGGAATGAACTTGGATACCTGAATAATAAGAGCATGGAGAAATCTTCAGATTCTATTCAATATCAAAGAAGACAGGCTATGGCCATCCCATTCATTATTCAGTGTGGTGAGTGTTAAATTTCATTCCAATTAGCAAACTTTTAGTGAGAGCCTAATATGCAAGTTGTTGTGTTAAAAAATAGGGCATGAGGAAGACAAAGGTGGGTAAGATAGGGTTTTCGCTTCTAAGGAGATTAGGGTCTAGGAGAAAGGTTAAGATGAGTATGAAAATAATTGTAATAGAGGTGAAAATAGTGTAAATGATGTAAAAGAGGCCCAAGTTGTTTGAGGGTTCCAAGAAAGGGGAGAGGAGGAGATTAAAGCAAGGCTTCATGACAGAGGTAGCTTTGCCATGGTGTTTAAAGTAGACTTTTGAAGGGCAGAGACGTAGCTGGAAATCTGTGTTAATATCAGGTGTATACTTCAGCTAATATTTTTGTGGTGGATAATAGAAACAGTCATTTTTCTATTTTTAATACTTAACACTATGTTAAATAAGAGTAGGTACTTAGTAATTGACTACTGACTGAATGAATGATGAATAAATAACAAAAGACAAAACTGTTAGGTTGAGTAAACATGTTAAACGGCCTTGAATGCCAGGATAAGGAGTTTTTACTTTAATAAGCAACGGAGAGGCACCAGAAGTTTTTCAGAAGGAGAGTGATATCACTGAAGCATTGAACACTTATTATGTGTCTCTACTGTCTGCAGGGAATCGGCCATTCAGTGGGGAAGGTGGTCAAGCAAACAAAATATCACCCTGTAGCTATTTACACAGGGCCAAGGGAACACCTCCCCAGCCTTGAGCCTGGGGTGGTCCAAAGAGGACCTGACTGGTTAGATGTCACTTGTAGTAAGGTTGCTGTGGCAGCTTAGTGCAGGATGATTTGGAGGAGGGCTAGAGCAGAGGTTGGGTGAGACCTCTGATGAGACTACTGGCATAATCCAGGATCCAGGTGAGAAACTGTAAATGTCTGAATAAAGGCATGGCAGTGAGATTTAAGAGGAACACAAATGACAGACAGATGCTTAGAAGGTATAACTGAGGAAATTGATGACTATATGCAACAGCCTATTGGATGATAATATTACTGGCTAAAAATGACAGTGTTTTTGATATGTGCAAGGTACTGTCAGAATCCAATCTCCAGTACCTGAGAGCTGTGTGAAACTGGGTAAATTCCTTAACTTCTCTAAGCCTCAGTTTTCTTATTTATAAAATGAGGTTAGTATTTGTAGTTACATCATGAAGTTTTGTGAAAATACAATTAGTTCACACATGTAAAGTTTACTAAGTGCTTGGGATAGTGTATTAGGGTTCTCCAGAGAAAGAGAACCAATAGGATAGATAGATTTATGGACGGATGGATGGATAGTTAGATAGATATTAATTATAGGAAATTGGCTCACATGATTAAGGAGGCTGACAACTCCCAAGATCTGTAGTCAGCAAGCTGAAGACCTAGAAGAGCCATTGGTTTAATTCCAGTTTGGGTCTTAAGGCCTGAGAACCAGAAGACCTGATGATGTAGTTCCAGTCTAAATGTTGACAGGCTCAATACCCAGGAAGAGCCGACGTTTTAGTTCTAGTCTGAAGGCAGAAAAAAACTGATGTCTCAGTTCAAGACAGTCAGAGGTTTCTTCTTACTTGCAAGAGTGTCAGCTTTTTTTTTTTTTCCCCTCTATTCAGGCCTTCAACTGATTTGTTGAGGCCCACCCATATTAGGGAAGACAGTGTGCTTTACTCATTCTACCAGCTCAAATGTTAATCTCATCCAAAACATCCTCACAGATACACTCACAATAATGTTTGACCAAATATCCAGACACCCCTTGGCCCCATCCAACTGACACATAAAAGTAACCATCACAGATAATACCTAGCAGTGTTGGCTTTTATCATTGTTTTTATATCATATAATCCTCAGGAACTCTTTTAGGTAAGTAGTAATATTAATCTCTTTTTACAGACGATGATGCTGAAACATAGCGCAGTAATTTTTCTGAGTTATAGAGGTAGTCATTGTGGAGCTATTCAGATTCTTTTTTTCTTTTTTGCAATCAAATTTTTAATAACAAAGATACTATATTTTAATATGGTCAGATACATTTGGCTAAGTACAGATTTTAAAAAACACAAGTGTCTAGCCCAACAGTACAACCATACAGCTTTGTACAGAACATTCCATAGATCAACAGAAAATACATTTGAGCACAAAAATAAAAAATATTTAAAGAGAATCTCTAAGCAGCATTTTATTTCTTCAAAACAGACATACAGTACTGATTAAATATCTACAAGTGCTTTTCCTTTACAAAAATACACATATTCTTAATAGACTAAGTCATTAACAATGACCTGGTAATCTTTCACTTCAATTTGAACGATTTATAAGCTAAATCTTACAACTACAAAAAGGTTTGTATTTGTATGTTAAGATGTTACCACTTTTGACCAAAAAAAAACGCTTAAAATATTTTACATTTCAAAGGAAAATTAACAACATAACTGTACAATATAGTCTATGATGGTTTTATTTAATGTGAGGGCTACTCTATTAAAAACTGGTGCTTGCTGTTGTGTTGCCAGATGCAGTGAGATGTAGATATTGGTTGTGGGAATTACAAAAATGAGTGAGTTTGCCATAACTTTAATTTTCTGGGCTATTCAGATTCTTAACCACTGTGCAAACTGCCTCCATCTTATATGAGCAGAGGGAAGTATTTACCCAAGAGCCATTAACAGTGGGTCTGGAGGGAACTGAGGATTAAAGGAATAGCCTGGGGAGAGTAGAGTGCCTTAGTCCTAAAAACCAGAAGGGACTGAAAGGGAGAAAGAGATAAAGAAGTTAAGACTGTAGACTGGAGAGTAGGATAAGAGATGTAAAAAAAAAAAAAAATTGCAGAGCAAGGAACTATGTGTAAATGGTAGAGAAAGCTTGATTTTCCTTGTTATGTTAGTCATGTGGTTGGAGATGAACAGTGGTATTGCTGGCAGATAGATAATAGGTCAGAAAAAATGGGAGAGTCAGGTCACTGGAGCTCTTCATATGGTTTGGGAAGAGGTGAAGAGGGACCTATTAAGATTCTTCTGGCTGAAACTAGTAGAAACCAACTGGAAAGAACTTAAGCAATAATGGCGATAATAATAATAACAGCAGCAACAATAATAATTTATTGATGGTGTCCTAGGGTAGCTCATAGAATCCTGAACTATTTGTGCCATCAAATATAATGGTATATGATCAAGGATTCACTTGTCTTTGGATTGAAATACCTCATACTTTTGGTATATGCAACCTGACATCTTACTATGTTAGATTCACTTCTGATTGTGGTCTTTCTTGTATGTACATGGTTTTGTTTTGATTATTTTAGATCTTTGCCTTAAATGGAGAGTCTTGCCTCCCTCTGCTAATTATCAGGAAAAAGAAATTTATGACATCTGGATTTGTGCTAATAACGCTAACCTCTTGGAAAACAGGTAGTTTTTGATAGTTTTCTAAAATTCTGTATTCATTTTTAATTCCTAAAATATATATGTGTGAAACTGGATACATAGATAATTTTTAGCTTAGTAGCTGTCATTTCTTCTAACTCTTTCTAGCTCCTTGCCACCTCTGGAAGGATATTTCGTTAGTATTCTTTTCCATCAAGTTAAGAGAGTCCTGGGTGTAACTTTTTGTCAGCATTTGGTGTGCAGCTCTGTGCTTCCACTAGCGGGAGACCTACCCTGGTGTTTAAGAGTTCTGCCTTCCAGTTCATTTACACACAATGTACAATCTTATCCTGCAGGAGTCTTATCTAGAGGGTGTCTCTAGAGGCACTAAACTGTTAGACTATGTGCTTTTCCTGTTTAAGTCATATATTGATTTCATTGCTTTGTGCTTTTGGAGGAAGAAGTTCAGACTAAAACAGGAAAAAAAACCCAATTAAATATTGATGAATGTCAATGTTATTACAAGCCCTTTTGACTTACTTCTTTTCCTTGTGGGCAAAAGAGTTAATACTCCCCTTTAACAAAGGCACCCTTAAGTGAAGCATCGCTTTTCCATGGAGTTTATTCTAAGTACTTTGACCTGGATAAGTGGATCAATATTGCTAATACAGACATTAGGGTAATAACTCTTGTTTATTTTTATCCAGCCCTGAATAAAAAATAAAGAGCAACTGAATAAAAATTAGAAAGAAGAAAACATTTAGAAACTGCTACTAAAACCCCTTCCACCTGGAGTCTCCAGGTTAATCATATTTAGAGATTAACAAAAAATGTCAGAGGTGACAGGGGCTCTTAGATTTCACATGGCCTAAGGGGTTTTTCAGTCTCCCTTTCTTGGTTTGCAGCAGAACCTTTTTTTTTTTCTCCCCCAAATAAAATTTGTCTCTGACCTCAAGTATATAAAACAGATAAAAACAGAACTGTCCTGATTTAATTGGAGGTTGAGAATCTGGAGGCCAGAAGTATCCACTTCTCATTTCTGTCCCTACTCTCTCTAAAAAGCTTAGAGCTCCAGGGAGCATGATTATAAAACAGTGATATAGTCTCACTTCTTCATTTTAAAGAAATGGAAATTGAAGCCCAAAATGTGGGGGTGAGAAGCCTGTTCATGAAGCCACTGGCCCAGGTCTTCTAACTCCCAACCTGATTCTAGTCCTAACTTGTAACTTAAATATCTCCCAAATAGGAACACAGTGGTGGCTCAGTTTCAATATTAAGAATAGGTAGTGTTTTCATTGTCATTGTCATGATTTTCACCCAAGTGTTGTTTAAGAGAAGTTTTTTTGTTGTTGTTTTGGTTTTGATTTTTAAATTTCTGCGTGGAAAGCCTTATGCTAGGAAATGTAAGTAAAATTGGTCCAAGCCCGCAACTGTCAAAAAAAAAAAAAAGTTAATAATATTGATCACTTTCTGTGAGCTCAGAACTTTCATACAGTGTAGGATAGTGTTTAGAGTTTAGACTCTGGGTCCAGACTGCCTGGGTTTGACTCCTGGCTTCATTAGCCTCTGAAGCCTTGGACAAATGATATAACCTCTCTTTAACTCATCTTTCCATCACCTAGGATGGAGTGTAATAATAGGACCTTCTGCATGTTTTCTAGGTCCAACTGAGCCCCTTGTAAGGACAATCTAAGTCCCTGGTCACTGGGGGCCCCTTGGTAACAAGCCATGAGAATTTAGATTCCTCCCCACATTCTAACCATATACCCATTACTTCTCACCCCAGTCTTAGGCCTTCTCGGACCCACAGAACTGGGAATGTGTCCTCTGTAGCTTCCCTTTTCTCAAACTTACTATTGTCCTTGAATTGGCATGGTTGCCCCCTCGTCTCCTTGAAAAGTGATGATGCCATCACAGAACGTTATAAAATTAGTTTCAGAACTGTATTAATTCTCTTTTACACATCAAAACACTGCCACTTGTGATGACAGGCAAGATAAATTTGCCATGTTGGCAGGAAACTGATGGACCTTAAAAGCCTGAAATGCAAAAAATCTTCTTATATTTATAATTTCTTAAGTCCTTGATTCTTTAAATATACTGACATAATTTTGACCATCTGTATTTCATTTCCACTGAAAAGATTAGGACAAAAAATATGCTTAAAGTGATAGCAAGAGATTTAGAAATGGGAGCTGTACAGAAAAACTCCTGATTATAAGGGCAGTTTCTTTTTTTTACTCTTTTTTTTTTGCGATATGCGGGCCTCTCACTGTTGTGGCCTCTCCCGTTGTGGAGCACAGGCTCCAGATGTGCAGGCTCAGCGGCCATGGCTCACGGGCCCAGCCGCTCCGTGGGATCTTCCCAGACCGGGGCACGAACCCGTGTCCCCTGCATCGGCAGGCGGACTCTCAACCATTGCGCCACCAGGGAAGCCCGGGCAGTTTTTTGAGAGCTGACACTTCTTTATGGGAGATCGTTAACAGCGATGCAGATGAAGATTCCCAAGGGAAGAGGAGTTGATCTGATGACCTCGCTCAGTCCTCTGATTCAGTATGTTTGGATGGACCATGCATAATTTGAGACTAAGCCATGAAATAGCAAAACCCTGATACATATGTGCTATTGGATTTGGATAGAATCACATAAAATAAGTGTGTTAAAGTGATGAGATGTGAAATATAGTTATTTATTAGGCAACATTTGATGAGCAGAAAGACAGAGTAATGGGGCGAAAAGTGGCATCGTCTGTATTTACAGAAAATATGGTTTATTGTCAGCAGTTAATTGCCAATTGTCCTCAGGGTTAATGCCACTGAATAGCATTTGAGTGAACAATGTCCGTGTAACCAGAACTGGGGCAGGAAACATAATAATAGCTCTCTCTTACATCGCAATTACACATTATGTCATTTCCTCTTTACAGTAATCATGTGAGCTTTCTCTATTTCTCAGAGGAGAAAACAGTGAGACTAAGGGAGGTCCAGTGACCTGTCCAGGATTCCTCCCTAAACCTGAAACTTGAAGCCAAGCAGTTTGATGCAAAACCTGTACTCCTTCTGCCTTACTATATCATGGACTCTCCGAAAGGATCCTTATCTCAGGAAGCCTAATTCCAGACAAATACTTTATGGTGACAAAACACACCATTTTACAAATGGTAGTATTTAGAGTTGGTGACCCAGGCAGGGTAAAAAGGAGCCATTCTTTTTCAGACCACCGAAGCCTCTTTTTGTTTTCCACCTTAAGCACAGAGGGAGGCTACACATTTTTGTCACAGTACCCAAGAAGTAAATATCAGTGTGCTTCCATTACATTCATTCTATACATTTCTCTGTATTGAAAATAGGGTTCACCAGCAGGGTAAAAATGATGCCTATCATTTGACTAAACCCAAAAGTCTGAATTTTGAAAAGGATGTTAAAAAATATCTGTGGCTTGTATTTCATATTAAAATTTAATTTGTTTCTAAAAATCTTTGAGGACAATTGGATGGATTGCATTTTAATAAAATATCTGAGGTTTCTCTTTTCTAAATAAAAACTTAATGCTGCCACAAGTTTCTTTTCTCAAATGAAATAGAAACCTGTGTAGGCACCACCCCACAGATGTCTTCAAATGAACACTGCAGGTGGTTATATATATGTAGGTAGGTGTCCCCTGGTTTGTTTACCTACCACCTTTCTTTGAAAATAACAGTAAAAACAAATACCATATGTGGGTGAAATTAAGTGTTTTTTCACAGTAGTATTTGAATTTGATTGTAGTCCTCACTCTTCTCTGCTGGTGGGAGCAAGAAAAGTATATGCTGCAGCCTTGAAAAATAGAGAAATATAGTGGGTATGATATGCTTTGCTTTTCCTACACTGTTTCAGGTGGGAGAAGTCCTTTTGTCTATTTTCAACCTCCTCCTCCCTTTCCTAGCTTAATACCCATTTATTTTAGAACATGAACTTCCCCCTCTTTTTGGTACCTACCAATGATGAAAAATCATTCTTGTGTAAAGCAGGCTCTAAGAATAGACCTCAGCATTTTGTTCCCTCCTCCCACCCCCCCACCATGTCCTCAGCCATGCCCTGAACTGAGGCCATGTCCAGTGGGAATGGAACTTCTTGTCTCTGCCAAGCCTCCATACCAAAGTGAATAAGATGATATCTCAATTTTTCAACAATTTGGCTAGCTCAGCTCCCCAAAACATAGCCATGAAACCAGAAGTAGGAAAAAAAAAGGCTTCAAACCTCTCCAACCATATGTCTCAAAAATCATTAGTATTTTTTATAACCATAAAGATGGACGCCCTCACGCACAGCCTTTTTATCGCAATTTAAACACAATTCTACTTGACTATGTACAATAATACATGTATTAACCTACTAGTGGTTGGAGACAGCACATCAGTAAGGCTGGGAAGCAGAGTGCCCACCAGTATCAGGTGCAGCAGGGAGAGGAGGGTGCTAGGGTGCTGCATCAGGTCACCGGGCAGCTTGATGAAGGACCTCCACTACGTGGCTCCGTAACCCCCAGGGTGGTCCCTGAGTACCGCCTCCCATCACAGTAGTTGCTGGTCTTCACAGTGATTCTGTGTCATCAAACGAAGGATCTCTATGTTTCAGAAGCAGAATTATTTGGTGTATTTTACAGAGACATATAGATTTCAATCCCAAATTTTTTTGGAAGAAAAAAAACGCTTGGTAGTAATAAGGTAAGCTTCAATTATCTAAAAAACATGTTTGCAAAAGGCCTCATTTCATGATAACGCAGGATAAGTGAAGCATTAGTAAATAATGAATATTCTCCCATTCTCATAAATATATACTACCCTCCACATTTTCCAGTAAGTTCTTTTCCAAGCAAATTGGAGATTTAAGGTCATGTATTACCTAAATTCTCAATATAATGATCTATTTGAGCAAGGCTGCATTTGAGTTTTGGATATAAGCCAGAGAAGTTACTCCTGGTAGAAGTAAATAATCTTTTACGGACAGTAAATAGTTTTATATTTCCTCCTGATGTTATCTCTTGTACTTGTTGATTGTGAAAAGTTGTCATCAGACACAACGACTACCTTCCATCCCCCTGGGCACTACAAGCACAGTATCACCATCAAAAAATGAGAAAGACAAGCAACTTCGAGAGTCAGTCCAGAGGTATCAAAATCGACTGGAAGAACCTCATCAACAGGTGAGCCGTTAGTTATTCTTTCCAAAATCTACCCAGAGTCTCGAGCTGTTGATTTTGTGTGTGCAAATTGACTGATGTGGTTTACCCAAGTAAAATATGTAGCCTCTTTTTTTCATCTTTTTTTGTCACCCCCTTTTAATTTTGGATCTAAGGACTGTTCTAGAGTTGATCACTAGTACTCCAAGGGTCCAGAAAGGAAGAGAACTTCTTCAAATAATACTACATTTTGTACGTGATATCCTAGTGCATCTCCACAACAGTGTGTGTGAGGAACAGGGGAATATATTTCCACTCTAGGATGTAGAAGCCAACCAGCGTGTCGAAGGGCCCAGGGTCAAGTGTGGGACACTGATCTGTATGACTCCAAAGATTAGGCTCTTTTTATTTCTTTGGGCCTCTTCCCTGGGTTTTTGAGATAAAGAGTTGTTCTTTTAAAATATTAGCCTATTAATACAGCAACTTAAAGTCGTATTTAATTATTAAGAAAATTCAATAAATAAAATATTACTATCAGTAAATGTAGGTACATGACAGTTGCAAGTGAAAGTGGCATGCAGAATTATTGTTTTAATCTCTTAATAAATTAATTACATCTCTGTTTATAAATTTAGCACCCAACTTCAGCATTTTTTAATTGTGTAGCCTGTCAAGCTCCTCAAATAGGAATTGAGGAGGTCCGCAGTATATGTTCAAATATGTTGACTCCTGTGTAGATGTCAGGAAATAAGATGCTTATTTGAGTAGAAAACTGCCTTCCTGGGTGGGAGTTAAGACATCCAGGCTTACCATCTGATTATTACATGTATTCCTGGGTTCTTAGAAGATGAACTTTCTTTTCTACCCCAGCTTCATCTTCTTACCACTCCCACGTTGCTGGGGATCTGCCATGCAGGTCAGCCAGCACCTGTGATCACAGACAACAAAACCTGACCCTCCCTTTTTAGTCTGGAGTCTCAGGGTTTCTTTTGGGAAGATAACTGAGAGTTATTTAGAAACATATTCTCCTAAGCATTCTTCAATCCCTAAAAGTGGATCAACTTTTTACAATTCTTAGAGCATCTGGTTGTGGCTTTGAGAACAGGTCAGATGTAAAAATATCACCACCTGTGGTTATTTATTTTATTTTATTTTTTTGCGGTACGCGGGCATCTCGCTGTTGTGGCCTCTCCGCACAGGCTCTGGACGCACAGGCTCAGCAGCCATGGGAGCACAGGCTCCGGGCGCGCAGGCTCAGCGGCCATGGCTCACGGGCCCAGCTGCCCCGCGGCATGTGGGATCTTCCTGGACCGGGACACGAACCCGTGTCCCCTGCCTCGGCAGGTGGACTCTCAACCACTGCGCCACCAGGGAAGCCCTGTGGTTATTTTTATAAACAATTAGGTGAAGTCAAATCTTTTCAGTGTGAAATATCTTAATTTGTTTTGTTTCTTATTTTGCTTACCACTTCTTGTAGCTTTGTGAAGGCATTCAAAACATCCTGAATTGATTTTATCTTTATTGTAGTCTCTGGATATTTCTTTTCTTACAGAGGTCAGAGCTGACCCTTGGATAGTGATAGTGCCAATCACTAAGTCTTAACTACTTTTTCTTTGTTTGGGATTGGATGTTTTATTCATCATTGAGGTAGAGATTTTGATAGAGGCTGATGGAGTAACAGATTTGGGCCATCTGTTCTACTTATTCTTTCTTTCTTGGTAGTTGATTTTTTCATAAAAAATTTGAGCCAGGTTTATAGATTCAGTCTGCTTTAGATATAAACAAAGAAGTTTTGGCAGGACTTAAATAGAAACATACTCCTACCAGTTGAAAGGACGTTAAGACTCTTCACCATCCTCCCCTACCCCGTTTTGTGAAAATAATCCTCACATCTTTTTTCTTCTTTCCTTTTTAATTTTTTTGGCCACATCGTTCGGCATGTGGAATCTTAGTTTCTTGACCAGGGATCAAACTCGTGCCCCCTGCAGTGGAAGTGTAGATTCTTAACCACTGGACTACCAGGGAAGTCCCAATCCTTGCATCTTTAACACACTTCCAGCATGCAGAGCCCTTCACTGACCCTATTTTTATGGTAGTCAAGGAAGAGTTTGGCTGGGGGTCACCTAACCACGGGCAACCAGTTGATTTTGATGTGGTCATTGAACACATACTTGCCCTTGGGTCTGTCCCATGCTAAGCATGGTGGGGAATAGAGTGACTCTAACGCCAGAATGTAAGCCCCGTGACTGCAAGGCTGGTTTTGGTTTTGTTCATTGTCTGTATTACCAAAAACACTGCCTGGCATGTAGTAGGTACTCAACAGATAGTGGTTGAATCACAAAATAAAATATGCCCTCAGATAATATACAGTCCCTTTGAGGACCAAGTCTGACAGCCATTTAAAAGATAGCCACTACTGTAAGACAGTACTAGTTTACTACTTGTCTGATCATAGTGGAAACTAAATTAGAAGCTTATTACAAGGAGATAGTGAGGGCAGCTTCATTCAAAAAAGCTTCATAGAGGAAGCGGCACTTAACTTGTATCTTGAAGTCTATTTAGGGTAAATAAAGGGAAAGTACAGGGCATTATATGTGAGAAGAACATTATAAATGTAGACTTGGAGATGAGCATGGGCTTGTTCCTTCATAGAACCAACCTTTTAAATTACATGCTAAACTTATGTATTTTTAAAAATAAAAGTCAGCATTTGTGTGACATATTTGTCTTTTAAAAACGGTGTAACTCATTATAAAATATGGTAATTACTGAATAGAGGACCTCTGAAAGGTGACCTCAGTTCCCCTTTCACAAAAATAAATCATGAAAGTATTCAAAAACTAATTAGGTGATAGCTGCCTGATGCCAGAAAAAAGACTCAAAACCATCCAATGTTCAGTGAGAATTTACTTTCTTCCTGACTGCTTTTTAGAAGAAGTGCTGTTAGACTATGACATAGGAAGGGTGGGAAAGCTATAAAAACAGGGCGTTGGTGCCATTCAGGTTCAGGGCAGATGTGATTCAGGTGTAGGGTAGGCACCACTGGAAAATCAAGTAATGGCTAGTATATTACCATGATTCCACTGTCTATTAATGGTGCCCAGTCTCTCAATATCAGGAAATAATGAGCTGCATGCTATGAAATTATGGTTTGCCCACCTCCTGTTCTCTCTTCCTGCCTCCCACTGCCAATGCTCACTTATCCATTGATTAAATCTGGGGAGCAAATATAAAAATGACCTATATCTGCCCACCCTATTTCTTACTGTCTTGCATTTCAGCTTTAGTGGCAGAAGGCATCCTGATCTGGAAAATGAAATGTTGACTTAGTAAATCAAAGACCTTTCTGGATCTTAGATTCTTTGGTTCTGGGTTTTGTGTCATTGACAACCAAAAGGGATAGAATAATGGTAGGAAGGGTAGTATTATGGTACTAGTATCAGAAATCAGCAGCTACAGCCTCTTTTCCACCCCTCATACACCCTACTGGTATGTAGAGTGACAAAAGTCTAAATTTTAGGTGTCCTACCCACAGGGTGCCCTAGTTACAGAAAATTCACAGTGATTCAGAAAACTTTTCTGGTAGAGGAGGTACCTCAATGATTAGACCTTGTCCTCTAGGAGAAAATGAAATAGCTAGGCCCAAAGCTGTCATTTCCACAGTTGGTGGTATATTTAATCCCCACAACATTACAGCTAATTATATCAATTATAGCATCAGAAGGGGAGTGAATTTCAGAGAAGTTCGATAACTTGAATCAGCCAAACATCTTTAAATGGTGAAGTTGGACTTTGTTTCCTTTTTGCCTAATTCCAGCACTGATCTGCTCACAGTATCACATGATAAATACAGACAAAAAGGATATGAGAACATTGACAAAGGTAACAAACTGATAAAATGCAAATCATATTTGTTAAGGGAAATGTGTAAGTTTAGTAAACCTAATAGGAGGGCTCAAATCCAAGATGTTATTGATAAGCTGTGTCAGCAAGCCAAGGGCTCTTTATAAATTGTGCTTCTGGAACAGCCCATTCTTTTTCTCCTTTCTGAATAGATGAATTCCTAACTCCACGTTTCCCCTCATCCTTCTATATCGAGTGACAAGTGCCACCTGCTGGCCAAGCAATGAAGCATTTTCATTTTCATCGTCTCTCGTGATTGTTTAGCTACTAATTGGCCTATCATCTAGATAATTGTTATTCTGTTTTTCAGTAAGCCTAGACAATAATTTTAAAACCATAAGGTAGACTTACAGAGTCAAGTCCTCTGCATCTGAGGACTTTCCAGTCCTCAATTTTTCCCCTTTCTCAGTTTTAACTCACAATTTACAGTCTCTTCTACCTTCTATTGTACGACAGGACAACTATGTCATAATCAAACACACGGAATATAGTTTTAGGTCCATTTCATTCAGGGATTTTTGGTATCACTTCAAATCCACTTAATGTCTTCAAATCATTATAAGGCAGATGATAACTTGATTCCCTGAATGAAGCCTGCTCTATATTTACCCATTTGTACATAAGTATTGTTCATGGGTAGTATATTTATATAATCAATATGTTTGTGCAGATGTGCTGTATTGCTTATATATTCTCTAGGTCTTTCTGGGTTAATCTTTTCTGATTAATGTTTATTTCTCATCTGGAGCCATAGTTCAGGCTCTCTCTAATCTGACACTACTCCTTTTTTGGCCTGAGTTTCTTCCCTTCTGCAGCATTCTTCCACTGAGCTGCCCCATGTTCCTTATCTGCTTTCTCCGCTTCCACACTGCTGAGTGCCTTCGTTCCTGCCATTTTTTCTGAAATGACCTCTGCCCCTTCCCTAGTCCTTCAAGATCCCAAACTAATGTCATTGCTGTGTGAAGTTTTTTCTCATTTCCCTACCTGTAAAAATATCTCCTTCCTTCCAGCCCCCTTTGCCCTTGATGTTTGTCTTTCTCAAGAGCATGTTTCACTTTCTACCTGGTATTATAGTTAGTTATGTACCTGATTGGTCTCCTATATTCGACTATAAGATTTTTGAAAGAAGAGACCATTCTTATTCATTGCGTTTCCAACAACACCTAGGCCTGGCCATTTTACAGAGTAGGTGTTCACCAAACAACGAGTGAAGAATTGAAGGAACAATTTGATTTGTTCCTTCACAAATAGGTAAAAGGATTCTTCACAAATAGGTAGAAAGATAATAAATATTTTTCATTGGATTGGTTGAAGTTATGTAGGTTAGACTTAAAATCTTCTGCATATATTCTTGGAGACCATAATGTTCTTACACTTGGTGAAAATAAAGTGTTGCATTTGAGTGGGAGTATAGAGACTATATTTGGATTTCATTTGTCACATTCATAGTTTTTGCGTCAAATGAATAGCCTTTGTAAAATTCCATGCCTGTTGGAAAGGAACTCCAGCAATAGCATTCTGTTCTTTTGCGGTGCTCATGTGGACACACAAACTGAAACCGTATAGTCTGGCAATTCCCACATTGGCTGTTTTAGCGGTAAATGTGGAGCAAAGAAGGCTTGCTGAACTTGTAGCCGTGTTTTTCAAATTGAAATGGTATGTCTGAGCACAACTTTATAATGAAGAATGTGGATGCATTTTCCCATTTAGAATTTAATCGTTTTAATGTGTCATTATTGTGTAGGATGCTGAGATTTCAAATCTGTATAACTATGGAGACAGATGCCTTAGAAAATATATTTATTCATTGAGTAATTTTCAGCCTCCTTACATAAACTGCCATGATCTAAAATTTATGACACCTAAAGACCCTTGTCTAACAAGAGGCTAATATACTCCCTGTAATTGAAATGTTTTACTTTATTACTCTTGCTACAAAGATCCCATTTTTCTATGGTGATGCATTGCCTTTCCAAAAAGGATAATGCATGATATACTCACCCTGGTTGGCCCTGTGTTTACAGCATAGCAGACGAGATGTTATTGCTCATGAGGAACTAATGTAGAAGTTCCTTGAGAGCAGGTGTCATGTGTTCATCTTCTCATGTACCTCTAACCATCACATCTGGCTCATTGTTGGGCACAGTAGACGTTGAACTGCAGCTGTTCAACTCCTTAGCTTGATTTACTTGTCCAAATTCTTTTCTTTTTTTTATAGAATTATAATTGACATACAGTGTTATAGTAGTTTCAGGTGTATAACATACTGATTCAATATTTTTTATGTGACAAAATGATCACCACAATGTTTAGCTACCATCTGCTACCACAAAGGGTTATTACAATGTTATTGACTGTATCCCTTATGCTGTACACTACATCCTCTTGACTTATTTATTTTATAACTGGAATTTTGTATCTCTTAATCACTTTCACCTATGTTGCCCATTTCCTCATCCCCTTCCCCTCTGGCAGCCACCAGTTTGTGTCTATGAATCTGTTTCTGTTTTGCTTTGTCCATTTTTTTTTTATGCTCCACATATAAGTGAGATCATGTGGTATTTGTCTTTCTCTGTCTGACTTATTTCACTTAGCATAATACCCTCTAGATATATCCATGTTGTCACAGATGGCAAGAGTTCATTCTTTTTTTATGGTGGACTAGTATTCCATTGTATGTATATATGCTACATCTTCTTCATCCATTCATCTGTCCACGGGCATTTAAGTTGTTTCCATATCTTGGCTATTGTAAATAGTGCTGCAGTGAACATAGGGATACATATACTTTTTGAATTAGTGTTTTTGTTTTCTTCGGATAAATATCCAGAAATGGAATTGCTGGATCGTATGATAGTTCTGTTTTTAGTTTTCTGGGGAACATCCATACTGTTTTCCATAGTGACTGCACCAAGACATTTCTGCCAGTGGTGCACAGGGGTTCCCTTTTTTCCACATCCTCACCAACACTTGTTATTTTTTGTCTTTTTGATGATAGCCATTCTGACAGGTGTGAGGTGTCATCTAATCTCATTGTGGTTTCGGTTTGCATTTCCCTGATGATTAGTGATGTTGAGCATCTTTTCATGTGTTGATCAGCCATCTCTATGTCTTCTTTGGGAAAATGTCTATTTAGGTTCCCTGCCCATTTTTAATTGGGTGGTTTGGGGTTTTTTTGATACTGAGGTTATGTAAGTTCTTTATATATTTTGGATATCAACCCCTTGTCAGATCTGCAAATATCTTCTCCCATTCAGTAGGTTGCCTTTCCTTTTGTTGATGGTTTCCTATGCTGTGCAAAAGCTTTTTAGTATGATGTAGTCCCAGTTGTTTATTTTTCCTTTTGTTGCCCTGTCTGAGGAGACAGATCCAAAAAAATATTGCTAAGCCTGATGTCAAAAAGTTTACTGCATATGTTTTCTTCTAGGAGTTTGTTTTTTTTGCGGTACGCGGGCCTCTCACTGTTGTGGCCTCTCCCGTTGCAGGGCACAGGCTCCAGACACGCAGGCTCAGCGGCCATGGCTCACGGGCCCAGCCGCTCTGCAGCATGTGGGATCCTCCCGGACCGGGGCACGAACCCGTGTCCCCTGCATCGACAGGCGGACTCTCAACCACTGTGCCACCAGGGAAGCCTCTTCTAGGAGTTTTATGGTTTCAGGTCTTACATTTGAGTCTTTAACCCATTTTGAGTTTATTTTTGTATATGGTATGAGAAAATGGTCCGTCAAATTATTTTCTTATTCGTCGTTTCTTGAGGAGCTGATGTCACACTACCTGACAGAACAGCACTGTAGTTTACTAAACAAACCAGGATAGTACCTGTGATAGGAGCATCAGAACAGCCTGGCTTCAGGGAACAGTGTGGTGTGGGGAGTCTATGACAGTCCCAGCTCCTGGCTTCGTAAGTCACCCTGTTTTGTCCTGGAGGTTGGGACCAAGGAATGCCATCCATTGTTGTCTGCTCCTGGGTTTCACATAAGTGACCAAACGTTGTTGCTGAGGGACAGTAGGAACTCCAGAGGGAGCTCATCCTTCCTCTGAGAAGGACAGAAGTAGCTTTGACAGTGGCTGGCAGTCTTGCCGCATTACTTCCCTCTCTGCATGTCAATCAGCCATTCTTAGTCACATCTGCAGAGATGCAGAGAGAAGGAGAGGTTTAGGTGTGTTGCCTGAATGATTTTCACTGCAGAGAATAGTAATTTGGGTTTCACTGCAAATATACATATTTGATCAGTGCCCATAAGCACCTGAACTCTATCCACAACCAGTTTTTGATGAGTGCACGTACTAATCAGGAACAGTCAGAGGCTGCCTCGTATCCCAGATGCACCTCAGGGCCTGTTTCCTGACTCTTCTCAGAGTGAGGTTCAGGTGTTTGGCTTCCTTGCAGAGCAGGCTACTCTCTGGTTCCCTCTGAAGGAACCCTGTGTGTCTGAGCCTGTACCTCTGAGCACCAGCCCTCCTGAGCCCTCCCCTCTGAGCTTGAATACTGTTTCTCATCTGTTAGACCTAATCTCACTTCTTACTCAGGACCCAACTTTACATTTTGAATTCAGTTTAAGGAAATGTACCTCATGATTTTTCTGATTTTGAACTCAAACCCCATAGCTTGTGCCCCTCAATTTAACCTTGTTAAGTCTTTGTCTCCTGATCATATTCTTTTTTTTTTTCCTGATCATATTCTTGATCTGAATCTGTATCCTTCTTCTGTCCTAACTCCTGTAGGCTTAAGCAGAATTTAAACTTAATCTCACTTGAGTTACATTTTCCACCTTGTCCTTTACCAGTATATGATTTAACCTCCCACTCCTCCAGTCAATCTTGCTTGGCTGGGCCCAGCCTTCTAACAAAGGGCATGGGGTCTCTTGACACACTGGGGGGTTCTAATCCAATCCAAGAGAAATAACTGAAGTTTGTCCATGACTTTTGCTTTGCAATGGTCTAGAATCATCCTTCCTCTACTCTGAGAATCCTCAAGAAGGTCTTCTAGCCAAGACCACTAGTAGTAATACCTGGCATTTGAAAATAACTAAGTATTATTTAAAATACTTCTGAACAAGGGCAGATCTAGTTTTTTGGAGTCTGAGGTTTATACATTTTGGGGGATCCCCTTCAGAAAAGAAGGTGCAAAATTATAAACACGAAGTGAGACACAGGGCCCTGTGTAAGGGAGGGGTCCTGAAGCTCACACTTCATTTGCTTCATGATTTATCTGCCACGTGGTTCTGCATATACTACACCGTTTGATCACAACAGGGTTTTTGTAGTAAAAGATAATTGCATAGTTGTTGTATGTCCAATTCCCTTCTCCTCTCCAGTTTCTCCCCTAAGATTTCCATAATTATGTATATTTTGGTGAATTCTAAAACTACCCTGAATGATTACTTTAAATGTACATATTACATACATGTGGAAACTTAAATGAGAAGGGTGAATGGAAGGATTAAATGATAAGAGCACTTACAATGTGCCACCCTTAGAGGTGCTTTATTTATTTATTTAAAGTTATTTATTTATTTATTTATTTATGGCTGCGTTGGGTCTTTGTTGCTGCGCGTGGGCTTTCTCTGGTTGCGGCGAGCAGGGGCTACTCTTCGTTGCGGTGCGCGGGCTTCTCATTGCGGTGGCTTCTCTTGTTGTGGAGCATGGGCTCTAGGTGTGCGGGCTTCAGTAGTTGTGGCACACGAGCTCAGTAGCTGTGGCTCGCAGGCTCTAGAGCTCAGGCTCAGTAGTTGTGGTGCACGGGCTTAGTTGCTCCACGGTATGTGGGATCTTCCCGGACCAGGACTCGAACCTGTTTTCCCTGCATTGGCAGGTGGGTTCTTAACCACTGAGTTATCAGGGAACTACGACGTGCTTTAAATATACCAACTCATTTAATCCTTATGACCATCCTGTGATTGTTGTGAGTCCTGTTTTGTCCACGAGGAAACCGAGACACAGAGAAGTAACTTGACAAGTGTGGGGTTAGGAATCTGCAGAACTGTGATTTCAACTGACACAGTCAAGCTCCAGACCCCTCATTCTATTACTAGACTATGTTGCCTCTCTGGCTGAGGTCACAGAAACAAGGTAGGAATAGAGCTAGATCAAAAATATGAGATTGAAGGCCTTCCCTGGAGGTCCAGTGGTTGAGACTCCGTGCTTCCACGGCATGGGGCACAGGTTCGATTCCTGGTCAGGGAACTAAGATCCCACATGCCACACGGCATGGCCAAAAAAAATTGAAAATGAGATTAATTCTTAGTTCAAAGCTGTTTGAACTACTCTGCTCTCCTGCTTTCAGTTTGGATTGATAGCTCTTCAGTGTGGGAGAAATTGGGTAATTAATAACTAATTTTTTTTTTTTTTTTTGAGGAGCTCTGACTATATTAGGCAGAGTTGGAGGGCAGTGATCATTTTGGAAAGCTGTGCAGAGGGAGGGATGCTTAGGGGCTCCTTGAAGAAGGAGGCTGTGGAAGCAGAATATGGCGGACAGTACACTGGCCTGCTGTCAGGATACCTAACTTCAGGTCCTGGCTCTGCTGTTTATAAGCTGAGTGACCTCAGGTCTGTCTGATGTCACTAGTCCTTGATCCTAGTATACCCCTCCCCCTCCAGCTCAGTAAAAGGGGATTAGACTAGATATTTATGAAGACACATCCAATTTTAGAGCCTATGCGTATTAGTTGCCCATCTTCATTTACAGGCTAAGTTTAAAATATCTATATATATTAATTTTATTCTGAATGCAAACATGAGGTTTCTGGAGCAGAGCAGATCATTATTTAATTATAGCAAATAATCGTGCTGATTCCCTTTTGCCCTAATTTGTACCCCTGGGGCAACGGATGAGATGAGGCAGATCGTATGTTATCCTACATATACTGGAGTTTGTACCACTAGCATGGAACTCTGAAAGAAATGAATCTGGATATTTATATAGGAGAGGGACAGCCATCTCCCTAGCCCTACACTACCCCCTGACAGACAAGCACACTTCTTTGCTCTTTGAGAAGGATTCTGGGTTCTTACTCTTACCCTTTGGAATATAAATAAATCTCTTGGGGGCAAGATAAGACTAGCTTCTTCGGCTATGTCTCCATGGCCCCAGATCTCATTCCTTCCTTAAAATGTAAACACATACCTCCAGGGAGGTAAATTTCTTCAGATGCTGTCTCACTAATAATTAGTCATAAATTAAATTCCAAGATTTGTTCTTCTAGGCTAGGTCTCAAGTTTTGGTAATATTTGATCAGAAAGCCTTCACGGTGCAGAAACATAAAAATATTTTCTCTACAGTCCCGCAAAGCATGGATATAAAATTAAAAGCGAGAATCCCCTGCCTTCCAGGGCTGTGAGTCTATGATGATTGGGCCATCTGTGTAAGAATGTCACATGTTTGTAAAAATGCAGATTCCCGAGATCTACAGCAGACTGACTGAACAAGAATCTGTGGGACAGAAGCCTTAGAATCTGCATTTCTGCACAGCTCCCCACACGATTCTTATGCACCGCAGACTTTCTCTTCTTTATTCCTGAGTTAAGCATCCTTCAGGTTTTCTGCTGCCAGAGATACTTCATATTATGCAGCTTTTGCTGTTGAATCTGTGATTTTCAGGACTTTCCAAACATGTAAGGAAATGTAACAGTCTTGCCGGGAGAGTTTATGAGTGTCATATAAAAATAAATACTGATATTAGAAAGGTTTCTAGGGTGATGATGATTCTTTGAAATCTGAAAAGGTGATGGTGATGATAAAGATGATACCACTAGTAAACAACTACTCATTAAGTAAATGAGACAGAATTTGAAATGGATTAGCTATGTTACATGGATTTCTGTTTTGCAAAGAAATAAAAAGATGTGCCAACATTATTGATATTTTTCTGTTCAAAATGTAGTTGAGACATTTTCTTTTTGAATATTGTATTTATTTATTTATTTGGCTACACCGGGTCTTAGTTGCGGCATGTGGGATCTAGTTCCCTGACCAGGGAATGAACCTGGGCCCCCTGCATTGGGAATGTGGAGCCTTAGCCACTGGGCCACCAGGGAAGTCCCTAGTTGAGACATTTTTGCTGTGTTTTTCTATGATGTCTGAAGTTCTTTTGTAGAAACACAACTCTGAAATGAATATAAAAAGAGGAAAACTAATGGAATTAAAAAAATTTTTTTTTATTACTCACAACTCTAGTGATGAGATTAGTAGTTCAGGTCAAAACTCATTACAGTAAAATTTTATAGCCAAAAGTAATTATCTTTAAGCTAGCACCAAAATTATACAAACCCAAATGATTTAAGTGTATCATACATTGTTACTAGGCTAGGCTCAATCCATTTAGCTATATTAGGAACAAGACACTGGCATTTAATATAAAGCATCTCAAAGATGTGATAACATCTGACAGGTAGTAGAGAAGTTTAGTCACATTATGAGTGCAGAATAGACTTGGGGCAGTGTTTCAACAGTGGAAGAGATGAGCAGTAGACCCTGGGAGCATCTGTTAATCACCAACGTTTTATTGAGTACCTATAAAGTGCTAAACGTTGTGATAGGTATTACAGATAAAAAATGACTTTGAGAGTTTACAGTCTGTTGAGAGAGATACCCGTATTGCCATAACTATAAGACAGTGTGATACATACCATGATAAATATAGGTAGAAAGGGATATAGGAGGCTTCTGCTATAAATATGGCTATATAGATGTAGCATCTTCCTGTTTTTTCCTGGGAGTCTTCTAAGAGCAACAAGAAAACAGAAAACAAAAATGCAACTCCAATTTCAGTCAATCTAGGAAACATATACCAAAATACTGCAGTGCTGCCAAAAGCAGTCAAGATAATGCAGGAGCTCCACAGGAGGAAAGGAAGAGGAATGGAAAGATGAGCACAGCAATAGCACCTCTAAAGAATTAACACAAATACACTTACTGAAGAAGGGTTCATCTGGAGATGGAAAAGCTATAGCCTTTATCTACAATAGCTGGAAGGCAACAGGAACCTTACTGGACCTGCTTTGGTTCACAGAAGTAGAAGATGTGGAATGCATATGAAAGTACTCCAAAAAGCCATATTTGCAGAAGCAGTGATTTTTGGATAAAGATTAGAAGAAAAGAGGTTTTGCTTGTGGAAAAAAAAACTTGCCTAAACTCTTATCCTCTACCTACCCTTCCTATAGAAAATTCTGGGAAAGAGCTAGTCCTGGAAAACCTAACTCTTATAATGATGTATTTAAGAAACAAACTAGTAGCATAGCTAAATATCTACAAAAAAAAGAAAAAAATCCAGTAAAATATCAATATGGCACCATATAAATATATAACATATAAATATCATAAACAAAAAGGAAACAAAATCCAGTAAGATATAAATGACAAAAAAGGAGGAACTACATCCGTTGCTGATAAAAAAAAACACAAAACTCTTAGCAAATCAGGAACAGAAGAAAACTCCCTCAGTGTGATAAAGGACATCTACAAAAACCTTACAGCAAAAATTGTACTTATTAGTGAAAGACTAAAATCTCTCCCCTAAGATCAGGAATTAGACAAGGAGATTTGCTGTCATCACTCCAATTCAGCATTTACAGGAGGTTCTAGAAGTACAAGAAAGACAGAAAAGAAAAGGCATTCTGACTGCAAAGGAAGAGGTAAAACTGGTTCTTTTCAGATGTGATAGTCTATGTAGAAAATTGAATGGAATCTGTTAAAAAGTTACTGGAATTGGTAAAATGAGCTTAGCAAAGTTGCAGGGTTCAAAATCAGTATATAAAAATCAACTATTTTGACTTACTAGCATCAGACAATTGTAACTGAAATTTTAAAATATAATACCATTTACAATAGCATTAAAATACATGAAGTACTTCAGGAAAAATTTGACAAAAGATGAGTAAGACCTGCACTGAAAACTACAAAACACTGATGAAAAAATTAAATAAAGCAAATAAATAGAGAGATAACCTATGTTCATGAGTTTGAAGACCCAATATTGTTAACATGTCAGTTCTCTCTAATAGGTCTATAGATTTAACCCAATGTTAATCAAAATCCAAGCTAGTTGTTTGTGGTTTTTGTTCTTTTTTTGTAGAAGTTGTAAAATGTATAAAATTCATATGGAGTGCAGAGGATTTAAAATAACTTTGAAAAAGAACAAAGTTGGTGGGGTTGACACCATCTAATTTCAAGGCATTATAAACCTATGGTAATCAAGACAATTTGGTATTGGTGTTAAAAGAGACAAAAAGAGCCATGGGACGTAATAAAGAGTACAGAAATAGACTCATACATTTGTGGTCAATTGTTTTTCAACAACGGGACCAATACATTTCATTGGGAGAAAGAAATAATCTTTTCAACAAATGATACCAAAACACTTGGATAGTCATATATACCTCAAAATAATGAACCTTGACTCTTACCTCAAACCAAATAAAAATTATGGGAAATGCAGCATAGGCCAAATGTAAAACCTAAAACTATAAACCTTCTAGAAGAATGCGTGGGAAAAAATTTTAGTGGCCTAGGATTTGGCAAAGATTTCTTAAATATGATACCAAAAGCATGAGCTATAAAAGAAAATTTAACAAATTTGACTCCATCAAAATTTAAAAACTTTGCTCTTCAAAGGACACAAGAAATCAAAAAATCAAGCCACAGACGGGGAGAAAACATTTACAAAACTCTTATCTGATCTGGACTGATATCTAGAATGTATAAAGAACTTTAAAAACTCAATAATAAGACACACAACACATTTAAAAAATAGGCAGTTTTGAGACTCTAAACAGAGGACTCAGCTGAGCCACACTGTACTTGGGCTTCTGCCCTATAGAACTGGTACTATCAGTTCTTCCTGTTGTCCCTCCAACCTGAGGGCTCTAAGAGCTTCCTGCTTTTGCTAACATCTAGGGTACCTTCCATCTGCTGGTAGTCTTCTTAGCCTCTTCCATCTCTTCTGTTACCAATCACTGTAGTAAATTCCTTCTGTTCTAAAAGAGTGGGAAGAACATTTGAACAGACATTTCACTAAGGGAGATATACAGACAGCAAATAAACACGTGAATGTAAGCATACATCTACACAAAAACTTATACCTTGTATGCTCATAGTAGTTTTTTTATTTTTAAAAAAAATTTTTAACATCTTATTAGAGTATAATTGCTTTACAATGGTGTGTCAGTTTCTGCTTTATAACAAAGTGAATCAGTTATACATATACATATGTCCCCATATCCCCTCCATCTTGCGTCTCCCTCCCACCCTCCCTATCCCACCCCTCTAGGTGGTCACAAAGCACCGAGCTGATCATCCTATGCTATGTGGCTGCTTCCCACCAGCTATCTATTTGACATTTGGCAATGTATATATGTCAATGCTACTCTCTCACTTTGTTCCCAGCTTACACTTCCCCCTCCCTGTGTCCTCAAGTCCATTCTCTATGTCTGCATCTTTATTCCTGTCCTGCCCCTAGGTTCATCAGAACCATTTTTTTTTTGTTTTAGATTCCATATATATATGTGTTAGCATATGGTATTTGCTTCTCTCTTTCTGACTTACTTCACTCTGTATGACAGACTCTAGGTCCATCCACCTCACTACAAATAACTCAGTTTCATTTCTTTTTATGACTGAGTAATATTCCATTGTATATATGTGCCACATCTACTTTATCCATTCATCTGTTGATGGACATTTAGGTTGCTTCCATGTCCTGGCTATTGTAAATAGAGCTGCAATGAACATTTTGGTACCTGACTCTTTTTGAATTATGGTTTTCTCAGGGTATATGCCCAGTAGTGGGATTGCTGGGTCGTATGGTAGTTCTATTTGTAGTTTTTAAGGAACCTCCATACTGTTATCTATAGTGGCTGTATCAATTTACATTCCCACCAGCAGTGCAAGAGGGTTCCCTTTTCTCCACACCCTCTCCAGCATTTATTGTTTCTAGATTTTTTGATGATGGCCATTCTGACCGGTGTGAGGTGATACCTCATTGTAGTTTTGATTTGCATTTCTCTAATGATTAATGATGTTGAGCATTCTTTCATGTGTTTGTTGGCAATCTGTGTATCTTCTTTGGAGAAATGTCTATTTAGGTCTTCTGCCCAGTTTTGGATTGGGCTGTTTGGTTTTTTGATGTTGAGCTGCATGAGTTGCTTGTAAATTTTAGAGATTAATCCTTTGTCAGTTGCTTCATTTGCAAATCTTTTCTCCCATTCTGAGGGTTGTCTTTTGGTCTTGTTTATGGTTTCCTTTGCTGTGCCAAAGCTTTGAAGTTTCATTAGGTCCCATTTGTTTATTTTTGTTTTTATTTCCATTTCTCGAGGAGGTGGGTCAAAAAGGGTCTTGTTGTGATTTATGTCATAGAGTGTACAGCCTATGTTTTCCTCTAAGAGTTTGATGGTGTCTGGCCTTAAATTTAGGTCTTTAATCCATTTTGAGTTTATTTTTGTGTATGGTGTTAGGGAGTGTTCTAATTTCATTCTTTTACATGTAGCTGTCCAGTTTTCCCAGTGCCACTTATTGAAGAGGCTGTCTTTTCTCCACTGTATAGTCTTGCCTTTACCAAAGATAAGGTGACCATATGTGTGTGGGTTTATCTCTGAGTTTTCTATCCTGTTCCATTGATCTATCTTTCTGTTTTTGTGCCAGTACCATACTGTCTTGATTCATAGTAGTTTTGTTTGTAATAGCCAAACACTGGAAGTCACCCAAGTGACTATCAACAGGTGAAAGGACAAATTGTGGTATGTCCGTTCAGTGGAATAGAACTCAGCAATAAAAAGGAATGAACTATTGATCCACAAAGCAATATGGATTAATTTCAAAATAATTCTTCCTAGTGAAAGAAACCAGACGAAAAAGATTTATGATTCCACTTAAGATAAAATTCTAGACAATGCAGATGATCTATGCTGAGAGAAAGCAGATCAGTGGTTGCCCATGGATGGGATGGGGGTAGGAAGAGGTGTAGGGAGGGGTCAGAGGGAGGGAGCTCAAGGAAACCTTTGGGCATAGTTAAGTATAGCAAACACTGTATGATATACATGAAACTTATCATGAGAGTAGATCCTAGGAGTTCTCATTACAAGGAAAAACTTTTTTCTTTTTTTATTGTATCTATATGAGATGATGGATGATAACTAAACTTATTGTGGTAATCATTTCACAATATATGTAAGCCAAGCCATTACCTTAAACTTAATGATGTATGACAGTTATATCTCAAAACTAACTGGAGGTGGGGAAGGAATACAATGCAGCTGTAAAAAGGGAATGAAGAAGCTTTTTAAGTACTAATAGAGAAAGATCTGTCGGATATATCCTTAAGTAAAAAAGAAAGATGCAGACTGTGTGTATGATATACTACCATTTTTCCCCACCTCGGAAAAGCAGGGAAACCTTATGTATATATGCTTGTATTATAGATGACGTATAAGCAAATCTCTGGAAAAATAAACAAGAAATAAGTAGCAGTGGTTACTTGTTAGTGGAATATGAACTGGACAAATAGAGAATGGAGTAATAAGGAGACTTAAAAATACACTTTTAAAAATATATGTTTTTCCATGTGAATCTGTATATATAGTGAGAGATATCTATATAAACATCCAGAAGAATGTCAGGGGAGTATAGAAGTTAAAGCAATTAATTTTCCTTTGGGGAATAGGAGGAGGAATTCGGAGTGGGTAATACTTGAACTGAGACTTGAAGGATGAGTCAAATTCGACAACTGGAGAATATCAGAAAGGTCATTCCAGGCAAAGGAAATGGGTGATACAAGGGCACGGGGACATGAAAGTGAACCTGAGGAATAGTAAATGTGACTGAGCATTTAGTGTATGAGGGCAACAAGGGGTGTCAGATGGAGGGAAAAACGTTCAGAAGAAGAATTTAGAAAGTTAGTTGCAACCGTTTGAAAGCCGCTTTTATGTCATGCTAGGTGCTGTTTGGCTTTATTTAATAAACTTGAATTGAATGTGGTCTGTGTGCCACACCATGTGGCAGGTGCTACCGAAGTGAGACTCTGTCTTCTAAGCTAGTGGTTTCAGTCCTGACTGCGTATGAGAATCACTCAGAGAGCTTTAATAACTACCGATGCCAGGCCCCATCCCCACATAATTGAATTAGAACGTCAGGGTGTAAGGACTTGGCATCAATAGTTTTTTTTAAAAGTCTTACCAGGTGATTCTAAGCAAATGGATCCAAGTTTGAGAATTCCACCTCCCCTTCTCTTTCCCCCTCTTCTTCTCTCTTGTCTTCCTTATTTTAATGAAGTGAATAATATTGTGTAGAAAGGGGTTGTGGCACAGGTCTAGAGAAGTCTCTGAACTGGAAGCAAGAAAATGAGGAGGTTATAGAAAATAGTTCAAGCAAAAGACGATAAAGTCATTTAAACAGGGAGGTGACTTGAGGCTGGTGCAAACCTGTGGACTGAGAGTGATTATTAGCCCAGGACAGCCTAGCTTGAATGTCTGGGTGTTTGGTGATGTTACTAGTCAAAAGAGGGACTGCACGAGGAAGTACAGATTGGGGTTGGGTACAGGCACACCGGTGAAATAATTCAGGTTTGGAAGGGTTGCCTTAAAGGTACCTACAACTTATAAGATGCCACCAAGGGCCATTTGGATCTCAGGACAGAGGAAAAGGCCCTATTTCAACATCTATGCAGGCCATTCACACTGGAAAAATTTTCAGCAGCTCCAACCCTTAACATCCAACCCAAACTGGAGTCAGGACTCCAGTTTGGATGTTAGGGTATTAACAAGAGCAAGGTAAATTTTCTGTCCTAGAGAGCGTGGACACTGTGCTAGATACCACGATGGCATCTGTGGCACAGCGAAAGAAAGTGGGTGCACCAAAAAGGAGGTGCAAGCAGATCTCCTAACCGGGGTCTCCTTCCAAGGGGAGTGACCCTGGGTCTGGGGTGCAGGCCCACATTACTCTTTATCTTCTCTTTGAATATTTCATTAACATCTCATCATTTTAGTGTAACAATTATCACATCAAAGTATTAGCTTAGAAGGTGCTTCTTTTTCAGGAAAAACAAATGCTTTCTCTCTCTACTTATGCCTCTGAGTACAAGGCAGGAGTTGGTTGCTGAGGGTAAGGCAGCATCTCAGTTATTAGGGACACAGTTAAGGCCAGTCTATCCTCAAAAGTCCCTTGAAGCTCAGGCCCAGAGCTCTGAACTATACAGAGCTGTTGCTGAAGGTCAAGATTTATTCCAGATGCTGGGACCTACAAGTGGAGACAAAGGGTCTCCAGAGAGGGGAGATGAGGGCTGTGGAGACAGTGTTTAATACCGTGGCCCCTTGTATTGCTTTTAAGACATTTGATTTATAACACTTCATTGGATTGTCTTGTACTGTCCAGTCACTACCAGTCAGACATCATTGCTCTATGTCTAAACTGAAAGGGACTCCTTAATAATGATTGGTGAGAGTATGTGATCTTGGCACTTCTTTAAGAAATGAAGAATATTGAATTATTTTAATATGTCAGTTGAAAGTTATTTTTACTTACATTTGTCTAATGATTTTTTCCATAATAGCCTCAGTTTATACCAACAATTAGGATCACTGAGTTCACTACCACCTGCCAAACTTCAGCACCTAAGGTGAGTAATTAAAGTGGGATTGAGCCATTTGTAACATTTCCCAAATGAAGGATAAGACTTATCAAGGGCTAAATGTCATCATGGTTTAATAGGTTCAGAAAGTGAAGCACTGTTACATATTTTTTCACTGTCATCATTTTTTTCTTATTAGAGTAATACATGTTTATTAGGAAAAACTCAGAAAATAAAATATAAATAAGAAAATTTAAATCAACCATTGTTTTACTGCCTGGAGACATTGACCATTTTAAATATTTTAATGTATTTATAATTGTATCTTTTCAGTATATTCTTTCCAATATATTTCAAGATATATTTCATAGAAAAATATATATTTGTGTATTATATAAAATTATACATTTAAAATCAGAGAGAGTGTGTGTTTGTCCTTGGATATATATTTGCCTAGAAATATGTTGTGTATGTAATTTCTACATTGTTTCTTGTTTCTGCTAAATGTCATATTATATTCCTCAAATGTCTGTTATTATCTAAAATTTAAAATTTTTCAAATCTTTAGAGTTATACCAATCACACACAAAAAATTATGGAAAACTCTTTATAATTTTGTTTCTTCACATTTTTTAACAGGCAAATGGTGGGATTGATAACCCCAGCCAAACTTCAGATGAATAGATTACTGACCTATATGCACCAGGGATCCAAAAGCAAGAAAGTCTTTGTTGGGGAGGAAGTCAGGAAGTGTATTCTCAATTTGGGGTCTTCTGCATCCTCAAAATCAGAAAGTTTCTTGACTCAGCTGAGCTCTGCTAAATCAAATTCTGAATGAGCCATTACAGCTGTGTACATTTGCCAACGTATTTGCAACAGACATTTGCCAAAATTCTAAGCTTCTGATTTTTAAAATTTTTATTAGAAATAAATATCATCTAATGTCATAAGATTATAAGGGAAATGGTAATTAATTATAAATAAGCCAGCTGCCAAAAATTAAAAGCATGTTCTTTGTTATTTAAGGGAAATACAAAAATTCAGAGAATCAGGCCTTCCGGTGATGACCTGATGCATGAGTCTCTTTCATCCTTTGAGCTTTCGGTCAACCATAGAGACTGGAAAAGTAACACAGGAGAGGCAGATTCCGGTGTAGAGTATGTTTCAGAGACTAAAATTACGAAGAAGCCTATGCAGAAGAAAGTGAAACCTCAACAGTGGAGACATCCAGCCGCCCTGCTGGAAAATGTCAAACTAGCTGAGAGATCCCAGGTGTTTTTTTTTTTTCTTCTCTTATTCACAAATGTATAGTAATTCACTTTTCCAGGAATAGCATTCTGTAAGGGTTTTCCTTCATTTTCACATTTTTAAAGCACTCTTAATTATAGCATACACATTGTAATCTGAGTTTCCTGGACAAGGTCCCAATTTCTTTTTTTTTCTATATTCTCTCTTTTGGAGCAAAAGTCAGGTTGCTAATATCAGCACTGAAGGGCTCCTAAAGAACACCTCTGTGGGATAAAGATTTTAATCTGTATTTAAGAGAGAAATATTTGTATAGGATAAACCTGTAATCTTGAGGATTTTGCATTCAATGCTTTATAGCAAAAATGCTTAGCCAAATTTTACATAAGCAGTTATCCCTGTAGTCAAAGTTCTGGAAAAATGAGATGTGATGTTGATAATATAACTAAGTGCTGAGCTTGATTTTAATGAATGTACCACCCTAGAATTTCCACGTATCTAAGTGAGTTTGTTTCTTTTAAAAGGAATCATTACACTTTTATTCTTACAAGGTTACACTTATTTAATTCCTTTTTGAGAATCTGCCCTCAGATTCAGTATATAACAGTAACAACACTTACAACTGAGTGGGCATTTACCCTGTGCCAGATTCAGTGTTAAATGACTACAGATATTATCTCACTACCTTTTAAAAAATCTTTTATAAGCCAAAATTTATTGCCTAGTTTATCTGCCTTCTTAATCAAATTTGACTTCTAATGTCTTTTTACTGTTTCCAAAAATTAAATTCACCCTTAAAGGGTGAATATGGGGCACATGGAAAATATTCAAATGAGTTACCATAGGTTCTGAAAGCAAGAAACTAATTTGATTAGCAAATATCCACTGAGCCCTGTGTAAGATACTGTGTTAAGCATGGTGGGAGAAAAGATTTCAGGCATGGTTCTTTCAGAAGGAATTATTCTGAATAATAGTTACATTACAGAAATATCTCACACATTTGTGAGATATCTTTGTAATATCTTTGGAAAATGGTATGGATTCTTGAAAATCTTTAGTGATGGAGACTCATTACCTCCTAAGGCAGCCTTTCTCATTTCATTTTTGGGTAGCTCATTCTCTTAAAATATTTGAAATCCAGTTCCCTATAATTTTGAAACTTTGGCCCTAAGTCTTTTCTTGAGACTATAGAAGAAGCTAAGCTGAATCTGTCTACAATCTTCAGAATTTTACTTCGAATTATGTATCATATTTGAATGTAAAAATTCATCTGTTCAGCAGATACTCAACTTCTGCTATGTCTAAAAAACTTCATGCTTATAGTATAAAAAGTAGTTGCTATTACTTTATAGTTATATCTCCTTTAACCCCTGATTTCCATTCATTAGCTGTGGAATTTCAAGATTTGGGATTTGTAGGCCTATTTTATGGGTGGATTGCATGCTCCAAAAACAACGTACAAGTGATCGCAAAGTTGAAGTGAGCCCAGGTGTTAGAATAACACATTTTAGACTTTAAATATGGAGATTCACATAGGTATATGTGACTATATATATGTATATATATATAAAATCATCTATTATGTGCCATTCAGTATGCCAGCCAGCTACAGGGGATTCAACTATGAGCAAAATCACATATGGTCCCAAGCCCCCACTGAACTTATAGTCTAGTGATGGAGACAGACAATCCAATGATTATACAGACAAATGTGAACTGCTACTGTGGTAATTTTTGTGAAATAGTAGCATGAGTCCTTGTAATAGGAGATTTGACTCTGGGAGGACAGAGAAGTCTTCCCTGAAAAAGCAATGACATATAACTTTTAGGATTGAATTCCAGCTAAGTGGGTAAGAGGAGAGGAAGAGCATTTCCAATCAATGCAAACATCATTTGCTAATGAGGGAACATGTAATACAAAGTAACTTAAGAAGACAACTAAGCTATGGTGGGGCAGAGAGGGAAAAGGGGGCTGTGGTGTGATCAGAATCATGCAGGCCTATAGGCTTTGATAAGTGGTTTTGTATTTATCCTGAAAGCAACGGGAAACTACTGAAGGGTTTTAAGCAGGGAAGTGATGTGATCTTATTTTCCTTTAGAAAAGATTGCTTTGGTTGAGTATGAAAGATGGATTAGTAGAGAGCAGAGTGAATGTGGGCAGAGCAGTTAAAAGGCTATTGCAATGGCCCTGTGGGGAAATAACGGTGTGGGTGAGGGTGATCCTGTGGAGTGAAGAGGAGTGGATACTTTGTTCCTTGTGTGTTTGCCTTGAGGAGGGAGCACTGACCTGTTTGTTGAGATATTGGATGTAGATGGTCAGAGAAGCTGAATTCTGTTGAGAGGCTAACTCAACCAGGCAAAGGCCTAAAAAGTCCATTGACTTAATGACTTAGTGGTAATAGGGATGATCACAGGAAGAATTCTATTGTTGTTGGACTAGAGAGAATAGAAACCAGATTAGAATGGATTGATTAGCAAGTGGAAGGTAAAGAAATGAAGACATGTTGTACGTCAACTCTTGGGAAGATAAGTTTACCTCAGAAGATAGTCTATACTAAGAAAATCTGGAAGTGAAGTGGATAGATCAGAAGACTGTGAAATTTTTGATAAGAACTTGAAAAATGAATTTAGTCAGGTTTAAACTGCAATTCAAAAGGCTTTTGATTACTTGAGGATTATTTGCAGTACATTCTAATCTCCTATCCAGTTAACACAACAATAGGCATTACCACTTCCAGACAGAGGAAGTACAGGAAGTGTGATTAATTTTGATATTAGCCTAAGTAGATGGAATTAGGAAGACAGGCTAAACACTCCAACTAAATCTTATTATGTGTTCCAAAAGCTTGATAAAAATGGCTCTGGAATTAGCCAGTGTTTTACCTTATATATACCACAATTCAGCTCTCTTAATACAGGTAATTAATTAATTGTTCTTCCTAGAGAATTGTTTTATCACATACTTGAATTTCTCAGAAGATTCCACTTTTTTTATACTAATCCCCCCCCACCATTTCCTGAAGATGGGGCTTCCAATAAAAATAATGTATTTGTTTCCTACATCTGCAACTTTTAATTCCTTTGAATTTTCCCTTAGTTTCCTTGATTAATTCATTTCACTCAACAAACGTTTATTAAGCATTTACTCTGGGCTGGGTGCTGTGGACTCAGAGATAAATAAGACAGGTTTTGCCCTCAAGAAGTTGAGTCTACCTCTAGCCATTCCAATCAAAGGAGACCTTTCCCTGTATCATAAGTTTTTCATTCCAGTGGTTTCTCACCTTTTCAAGTATGAAGAAACACTTTTCAATATCAAAAAGCGACTGCATTTAGGTCTTTAATCCATTTGAGTTTATCTTTGTATATGTTGTTAGAGAACGTTCTAATTTCATTCCTTTACATGTAGCTGTCCAGTTTTCCCAGCACCACTCATTGAAGAGACTGTCTTTTCTCTATTGTATATTCTTGCCTCCTTTGTCAGTAATTGACCATAAATGCATGGGTTTATTTCTGGGTTTTCTATCCTGTTGCATTGATCTATGTGTCTGTCCTTGTGCCAGTACCATACTGTTTTGATTACTGTAGCTTTGTAGTACAGTCTGGAGTCAGGGAGCATGATTCCTCTAGCCTCTTTGTTCTTTCTCAAGATTGTTTTGGCTATTTGGAGTCTTGTGTTTCCATACAAATTAAAACATTTTTTGTTCCAGTTCTGTGAAAATGCCATTGGTAATTTGATAGGGATTGCATTGAATCTGTAGATTGCCTTGGGTAGTATGGTCATTTTAACAGTATTGATTCTTCCAATCCAAGAACATGATATATCTTTCCATTTGTTTGTGTCATCTTCAGCTTCTTTCATCAGTGTCTAATAGTTTCCAGAGTACAGACCTTTTGCCTGCTTAGGTATATTTATTCCTAGGTATTTTATTCTTTTTGATGTGACGGTAAGTTGGATTGTTTCCTTAATTTCTCTTTTTGATATTTCATTGTTAGTATATAGAAATGCAGCAGATTACTGCATATTAATTTTGTATCCTGCAACTTTACCAAATTCATAGATGAGCTCTAGTCATTTTCTGGTGGTGTCTTTAGGATTTTCTCTATATAGTATCATGCCATCTGCAAACAGTGAGTTTTACTTCTTCCTTTCCAATTTGGATTCCTTTTATTTCTTTTTCTTCTCTGATTGCTGTGGCTAGGACTTTCAAAACTATGTTGAATAAAAATGGTGAGAGTGGGTACCCTTGTCTTGTTCCTGATCTAAGAGGAAATGCTTTCAGGTTTTCACCATTGAGTAGGATGTTACCTGTGGGTCTGTCATATTTGGCCTTTATTATGTTGACATATGTTCCCTCTATGTCCACTTTCTGGAGAGTTTTTATCATAAATGGATGTTGAATTTTATCCAAAGCTTTTCCTGCATCTATTGAGATGATCATATGGTTTTTAGTTTTCAATTTGTTAATGTGGGGTGTATCACGTTGATTGATTTGCAGATATTGAAAATTCTTGCATCTCTGGGATAAATCCCAGTTGATCATGGTGTATGATCCCTTTAATTTATTGTTGGATTCAGTTTGCTAGTATTTTGTTGAGGATTTTTGCATCTATGTTCATCAGCGATATGGAACTGTAATTTTGTTTTGTGAGATCTTTGGTTTTGGTGTCAGAGTGATGCTGACCTCATAGAATGAGTTTGGAAGTGTTCCTTCCTCTGTAATTTTTTGTAATAGTTTCTAAAGATAGGTGTTAACTCTTCTTTAAATGTTCGATAGAATTCACCTGTGAAGCCACCTGTTCCTGGACTTTTGTTTGCTGGGAGTTTTTTAAATTACTGATTCAATTTCAGTACTGGTAATTGGTCTGTTCATATTTTCTATTTCTTCCTGGTTCAGTCTTGGGAGATTGTACCTTTCTAAGAATTTGTCCATTTTTTCTAGGTTGTTCATTTTAATGGTATATAGTTGTTCGTAGTAGTCTCATAATCCTTTGTATTTCTGTGGTGTCCATTTAATTTCTCCTTTTTCATTTCAGATTTTTTTGATTTGGGCCCTCTCCCTTTTTTTCTTGATGAGTCTGGCTAAAGGTTTATCAATTTTGTTTATCTTTTCAAAGAACCAGCTTTTAGTTTCATTTATCTTTTCTATTTTTTTTCTTTTAGTCTCTATTTCATTTATTTCTGCTCTGATCTTTATGATTTCTTTTCTTCTGTTAAACTTGGGTTGGTTTGTTCTTCTTTCTCTACTTCCCTTAGGTGGAAAGTCAGGTTATTTGAGATTTACCTTTCCGGAGGTAAGCTTGTATTGCTATAAACTTCCCTCCTAGAGCTGCTTTTTCTGTGTCCCATAGGTTTTGGATCATTGTGCTTTTGTTTTCATTTATCGCTAGGTATTTTTTGATTTCCTCTTTGATTTCTCCAGTGATCCACTAGCCGTTTAGTAGCATATTGTTTAGCCTCCACGTGTTTCTGTTTTTTGCAGTTTTTTCCTTGTAATTGATAATAAAATAAACTCAAAATGATTAAAGACCTAAATGTAAGACCAGATACTATAAAAATCCTAGAGGAAAACATAGGCAGAACACTCTTTGACATAAACCACAGCAATATTTTTTTTGACCTGTCCCCTATAGTAATGGGAACAAAAGCAAAAATAAATAAATGGAACCTAATTAAACTTAAAAGCTTTTGCACAGCAAAGGAAACAGTAAACAAAATGAAGGGACAACTTACAGAATGGGAGAAAATATTTGCAAATGATGCAACCAACAAGGGATTAATCTCCAAAATATAAAAGCAGCTTATACAGCTCAATATCAAAAAAACAAACAACCCGGTCAAAAAATGGCAGAAGATCTAACTACTGTATACATTTCTCCACAGTAGACATACAGAAAGCCAACAGGTACATGAAAAGATGCTCAATATCACTAAACATTAGGGAAATGCAAATCAAAACCATAATGAGATATCACCTTACACCTGTCAGAATGGCTGTCATCAAAAAACCCACAAATAACAAATATTGGTGAGAAAAGGGAATGCTTGTACACTGTTGGTGGGAATGTAAATTGGTGCATTCACTGTGGAAAACAGTATGGAGGTTTCTCAAAAAACTAAAAATAGAGCTACCTCATGACCCAGCAGTTCCACTCCTGGATATATATTCGAAAAAACCAAAACACTACTTTGAAAAGATACAAGCCACCCCAATGTTCATAGCAGCATTATTTACAATTGCCAAGATATGGAAGCAACCTAAGTGTCCATCAACAGATGAATGGCTAAAGAGGAGGTGGTTCATATATATACAATGGAATACTACTCTGCCATAAAAAAGAATGAAATGTTGCCATTTGCAGCAACATGGATGGACTTTGAGGGCATTATGCTATGAGAAATAAGGCAGACAGAGAAAGACAAATACTGTATGATATCACTTATATGTGGAATCAAACAATACAACAAACTAGTGAGTATAACAAAATAGAAGCAGACTCACAGATATAGAGAACAAGCTAGTGGTTATCAGTGGGGAAAGGGAAAGGGGGGCAATATAGGTGTAGGGAATTAAGAGGTACAAACCACTAATGTATAAAATAAGCTACAAGGATATATTGTACAATACTGGGAATATAGCCAATATGTTATAAAATGTATGTTGAAACTGTCAAAAATTTTTTTTAAATGACTGCAGACATCTCACATGATACTAGGCATATTCAGTATCTACTGATTAAGAACAATATAATAGGGACTTCCCTGGTGGCACAGTGGTTAAGAATCTGCCTGCCAATGCAGGGGACACGGGTTCAAGCCCTGGTCCAGGAAGATCCCACATGCTGTGGAGCAACTAAGCCCGTGCACCACAACTACTGAGCCTGCGCTCTAGAGCCTGCGAGCCACAACTACTGAGCCTGTGTGCCACAACTACTGAAGCCCATGCGCCTAGAGCCTGTGCTCTGCAACAAGAGAAGCCACTGCAATGAGAAGCCTGCACACGGCAATGAAGAGTAGCCCCTGCTCACTGCAACTAGAGAAAGCCTGCTCACAGCAACAAAGACTCAACGCAGTCAAAAATAAATAAATAAAATAAATAAATTTATTTAAAAAATAATAAAATAAAAGAAAGCCATCATAGATATTTTGAAATGAATATATATCTTATTTCCCCCAGCGACATCGGCATAAATTTTAAGAACAACGTATATATCCATATGAGACATTATATATTCAGTATATAGACAGTAATTCATGCAGATTCTTTGCAAAATACTACAAGCCCTTTGCTTCACCATTGAGCACTATAATCTACACCACACATTTCATACTTAACTTGCATTATAATATTATGTTGTTGTTGTTTTCTATTATTTAGCCTTCACATGTGAATATCTAAGTCATACTTCTTGAAGGCAAAGATCAAAAAATGAGTTTCCTCTGTTTATCCTACAGAAGTCAGCAGTTACTAGAGGCTGAAGAAGGAAAGAGTGAAGGTGGTTTAATGTGTACCACTGATTGCTACTAATCCTTGTATACTTTTTGTTAATACCTTGCTATAGGCCTCTTCCTGGGAAATGAAGAGGAAGCAGAGACAAAACCCTGTGCAGGAATGTCAGGCTCTGATTGAAGTTGAAACCAGCAACAGCAATTTGGATATAATCCAGGTGAGATAAACTTTACTGACTAAATGACACCTTGAAATTTATTCACATCCATAAAGATGAGAGGAATCCAAGAAGCATTTCACATTAGTGCCTCAAGTAATGGAAACGTTTAATTGAATAACCTAGTTTTTAGGTGAAGAAACAAGACTCAGAAAGTTTGTTGCTTGCCCAAAGCTACAGAAACTAGTAAAAATACAACTGGAACTTATACCTCCTGACCACTAGTCCATAATGCTTTTAATTTTAGTTATCAGGGTGAGAAAGCTTTAATATTATGTTAATGTGTATGTGTGTGTATATATAAAACTGAAAGTTCATCTCAAAACCTGCATGCCCAAATCCAAAGCCTCTGAACCTTTCTGTAATTCACAGTGTGGATTCTCACCAGAAAGTATAATTGTAATCTGGCTTAAATTAGGCCACTGCCTTAAGTCCTGCTAAGAGAAGTCTTTTCAAGAAATATGGACATACTTTCCATTTACTTCTGTAGATTGTGTATCCCTGATTCTAACTTGGTAGTCAATTTCAAAGACCTACATATCTGGACTACTGTACCCTAGACCCCAGCAGAGTTGCCTTCCCTCACTGAACCAAGTGTAAAAGCCCTTAGCATATAGGAAGAATCGACTCAAGGAATATGAGCAACACTTCATCTGTGAAGCCATGTTAAAGACACCGTCCATTATGTTATAGAGAGCCCTTTGTGTTATAATAAAAAGGTTCATTTGACTGTTTAAATTTAATATCAGGAAAAAATCAATTTCATATTTTCTTTTATCGGAATATGAATTTATTACTCACTGTGTTTCTCTTTATACCTCAGTTGCCAATAAGCTTATAACTAAATTTCAATTGAAATAAGAATAACTATAGTTGCCATGATTGTTGTTACTTTCTGACATAATAATATAAGTGAGAGTATTCAGAAAAAGGCCTGTGTCATTATACATGTCTTAAGGTAAATTACCTCAAAATGCTATTTAGGATTGTGGATTAAGTTTCAATTATAAATGAGCCAATGAGGAGCATAATGTCTTCTGACTTTAGCCTAATTTATGTGCTCTTCAGCAAAACAATATTGTCACAAGGCACATGATATAACAGTAATGGAGGTTTTATTTTTAAAAGTTTTCATTATGGAACATTTCAGACATAGCACAGTCAACCCGAATGTACCCATTTCCCAGCTCCAACAATTATCAACTCATGGCTGGTCTTGTTTCATCTGTATCCTCCCCCTCCCTTGCCACCCTCATTACTCCCAACCATCATATCATTTCATCCATCATTATAATTGGTTTAAGAAGGTATCTGAAGTGATGTTGAAAAGCTCTAGGAGTGAGTGATTTGTGAATGAGAATTTATTGACAGTTAAATCCAGGATGTGAAGAAAGTGAGCACCAACATGTTTCCAAAAGGAAAAGGGTCAAACTTTAATCAGAGGCCAGAAGACTACAACTGGTGTTGTCAATAACTTAACCTCTTTACCTCTTTGAAGCCAAATGTGATATAACTGTACCTGTGAATATTACTAGTCACGACCTGCTTTGCAGAATCTTCAAAGTCTTTGTGTGTTTTTCATGTAGCCATTGCTTTGTCACCTCCCTAAGCTTTGCATGCAGCTTTTAGCAAGTGCTTTTTCACAAATTAGGTATGACATTTATATTAAATTTTTTGCTGTCTTTTTATGTAATATTTCTCAAGTTCTTATGTTACTTGTGTGAATGTGTGTGGTGTGATTTATTTGTGTTCTATGATCCTGACAGGAGGTCTGTTTTCAAATTCATGGTATCTAATTAATTTGGACAAATACTGTACATTATCCAGTAATGCCCATTAATTTTTCTGTTTGGCTGCGGTTGCAGCAGTTCAAGTAGGAAATAATTGCTTCTGAATGCTTGTCTGCCTGGACTTCTTAAACTCAGAAATTAAAAAAAGATTGTTCTTAACCCCTGGGCTCCTCCCCAATTATCAGCTAACTGTGGTGCTTGTGTTGTGTATGTGTGTGTGCATGTGCTTTAATTCTGACCCTGCACCTGTCAAATTTAAAGAAGGAGGGTATGCAGGGCTGCAAGAGGTTATCACTTAAGGAAGAGCAATTGGCTACCCACCACCTGCTGCAATTAGGTGCTTTTTATTATTTTGGTGAATCTACTGCAGCCCAGGATCTTATTTTCAGATGTAATAGGCTCCAAAATATATGTTCAGCTCCACAAACAAAGTCCATCTCACAGGAATGACTTCACATTATCCAAACTCCCAAGACTGTCATATTATATCATAACAGCAGTTTAGTCATTTAAAAGATAAATCCAGCCTCAGTCCACTTGGGAGTTACATTCTGACTTTCATCGTGTATTCTTTCCCTTTATACCAGTCTGCATGGGTTGGCCAGTTACAGTCTGATGGTGCTGGTGAGCTATGTGCCTGAATATTTAAAGGGCTTCCAGCTAAGACAGCCCACTGTGTCCATCTCCCTGCATGGGATGACAGGGTTGATGTTACCAACTGGAACTGTAACATTAAAAGGGCACTGGCCCAGCACCCTCATCCTGTGCCTCCCTGTGCTCTTCTGAGTGTGTTTTTTTCACATTATATGGAGAACATCTCTATTCCGGTCAGCACGTTCTTACTTTTGTGTATTGTTAATGTCTGTCAGTCTGCCTTTGGAAAGGATTTTTTTTCATATTAGGGCATTTCATTTCCCTCTCTTCCAAGTTTCAGGCACATGTCACTCTGGCTCTTGTACCAACAGTTGTGCGATTTCAAGTGAAATGATAAGAGTATTGATTACTTTTCAGATTTATATTGAATCTGACCACTGCTGATTATTTCAGCTATACTGTCGTATAATCTCCAAGATCACCTCATCTGCTGTGGCTCAGGGTTATAACAGTTTGATCTGTTTTCCTAACTTCTTCCTCCTCCTACTCCCCTTAACCATTTTTTATTGGGGGGGGGGTGTCAGATTTTATTGCAATAATAAAATTGAATTTTTATTCTAATTGAGCTTCTCTTCAAAAATCAGTTAGGGTTTTACTTTATTTTTAAACATCTTTATTGGAGTATAATTGCTTTACAATGGTGTGTTAGTTTCTGCTGTATAACAAAGTAAATCAGATATACATATACATATATCCCCATGTCTCCTCCCTCTTGTGTCTCCCTCCCTCCCACCCTCCCTATCCCACCCCTCTGGGTGGTTACAAAGCACCGAGCTGATCTCCCTGTGCTATGTGGCTGCTTCCCACTAGCTATCTATTTTACATTTGAAAAATACTACAAATAACTCAATAACTACAAATAACTCAACTTCGTTTCTTTTTATGGCTGAGTAATATTCCATTGTGCCACATCTTCTTTATCCATTCATCTGTTGAGGGACAATTAGGTTGCTTCAATGTCCTGGCTATTGTAAATAGAGCTGCAATGAACATTTTGGTACATGACTCTTTTTGAATTATGGTTTTCTCAGGGTATATGCCCAGTAGTGGGATTGCTGGGTCGTATGGTAATTCTATTTGTAGTTTTTTAAGGAACCTCCATACTGTTCTCCATAGTGGCTGTATCAATTTACATTCCCACCAACAGTGCAAGAGTGTTCCCTTTTCTCCACACCCTCTCCAGCATTTATTGTTTCTAGATTTTTTGATGATGGCCATTCTGACTGGTGTGAGACGATACCTCATTGTAGTTTTGATTTGCATTTCTCTAATGATTAATGATGTTGAGCATTCTTTCATGCAATTGTTGGCAGTCTGTATATCTTCTTTGCAGAAATGTCTATTTAGGTCTTCTGCCCATTTTTGGATTGTGTTGTTTTTTTGTTACTGAGCTGCATGAGCTGCTTGTAAATTTTGGAGATTAATCCTTTGTCAGTTTGCTTCATTTGCAAATATTTTCTCCCACTCTGAGGGTTGTCTTTTGGTCTTGTTTATGGTTTCCTTTGCTGTGCAAAAGCTTTGAAGTTTCATTAGGTCCCATTTGTTTATTTTTGTTTTTATGTCCATTTCTCGAGGAGGTGGGTCAAAAAGGATCTTGCTGTGATTTATGTCATAGAGTGTTCTGCCTATGTTTTCCTCTAAGAATTTCATAGTGTCTGGCCTTACATTTAGGTCTTTAATCCATTTTGAGTTTATTTTTGTGTATGGTGTTAGGGAGTGTTCTAATTTCATACTTTTACATGTACCTGTCCAGTTTTTCCAGCACCACTTATTGAAGAGGCTGTCTTTTCTCCACTGTATATTCTTGCCTCCTTTATCAAAGATAAGGTGACCATATGTGCGTGGGTTTATCTCTGGGCTTTCTATCCTGTTCCATTAATCTATCTTTCTGTTTTTGTGCCAGTACCATACTGTCTTGATTACTGTAGCTTTGTAGTATAGTCTGAAGTCAGGGAGCCTGATTCCTCCAGCTCCATTTTTCGTTCTCAAGATTGCTTTGGCTATTTGGGGTCTTTTGTGTTTCCATACAAATTGTGAAGTTTTTTTGTTCTAGTTCTGTGAAAAATGCCAGTGATAGTTTGATAGGGATTGCATTGAATCTGTAGATTGCTTTGGGGAGTAGAGTCATTTTCACAATGTTGATTCTTCCCATCCGAGAACATGGTATATGTCTCCATCTGTTGGTATCATTTTTAATTTCTTTCATCAGTGTCTTATAATTTTCTGCATATAGGTCTTCTGTCTCCTTAGGTAGGTTTATTCCTAGATATTTTATTCTTTTTGTTGCAGTGGTAAATGGGAGTGTTTTCTTAATTTCACTTTCAGGTTTTTCATCATTAGTGTATAAGAATGCCAGAGATTTCTGTGCATTAATTTTGTATCCTGCTACTTTACCAGATTCATTGATTAGCTCTAGTAGTTTTCTGGTAGCATCTTTAGGATTCTCTATGTATAGTATCATGTCATCTGCAAACAGTGACAGTTTAACTTCTTCTTTTCCAATTAGGATTCCTTTTATTTCTTTTTTTTTCTCTGATTGCTGTGGCTAAAACTTCCAAAACTATGTTGAATAAGAGTGGTGAGAGTGGGCAACCTTGTCTTGTTCCTGATCTTAGTGGAAATGGTTTCAGTATTTCACCATTGAGGACGACGTTGGCTGTGGGTTTGTCATATATGGCCTTTACCATGTTGAGGAAAGTTCCCTCTATGCCTACTTTCTGCAGCTTTTTATCATAAATGGGTGTTGAATTTTGTCGAAAGCTTTCTCTGCATCTATTGAGATGATCATATGGTTTTTCTCCTTCAATTTGTTAGTATGGTGTATCACATTGATTGATTTGCATATATTGAAGAATCCTTGCATTTCTGGGATAAACCCCACTTGATCATGGTGTATGATCCTTTTAATGTGTTGTTGGATTCTGTTTGCTAGTATTTTGTTGAGGATTTTTGCATCTATGTTCATCAGTGATATTGGCCTGTAGTTTTCCTTCTTTGTGGCATCTTTGTCTGGTTTTGGTATCAGGGTGATGGTGGCCTCGTAGAATGAGTTTGGGAGTGTTCCTCCCTCTGCTATATTTTGGAAGAGTTTGAGAAGGTTAGGTGTTAGCTCTTCTCTAAATGTTTGATAGAATTCGCCTGTGAAGCCATCTGGTCCTGGGCTTTTGTTTGTTGGAAGATTTTTAATCACAGTTTCAATTTCAGTGCTTGTGATTGGTCTGTTCATATTTTCTATCTCTTCCTAGTTTAGTCTCAGCAGGTTGTGCATTTCTAAGAATTTGTCCATTTCTTCCAGGTTGTCCATTTTATTGGCATAGAGTTGCTTGTAGTAATCTCTCATGATCCTTTGTATTTCTGCAGTGTCAGTTGTCACTTCTCCTTTTTTTTTTTTTTTTTTTTTTTTTTTGCAGTATGTGGGCCTCTCACTGTTGTGGCCTCTCCCGTTGCAGAGCACAGCCTCCGGATGCTCAGGCTCAGCAGCCATGGCTCACGGGCCCAGCCGCTCCACGGCGTGTGGGATCCTCCCGGACCGGGACATGAACCCGTGTCCCCTGCATCAGCAGGCGGACTCTCAACCACTGCACCACAGGGAAGCCCTACTTCTCCTTTTTCATTTCTAATTCTATTGATTTGAATCTTCTCCCTTTTCTTCTTGATGAGTCTGGCTAATGGTTTATCAATTTTGTTTATCTTCTCAAAGAACCAGCTTTTTGTTTTATTGATCTTTGCTATCGTTTTCTTCATTTCTTTTTCATTTATTTCTGATCTGATCTTTATGATTTCTTTCCTTCTGCTAACTTTGGCATTTTTTTGTTCTTCTTTCTCTAATTGCTTTAGGTGCAAGGTTAGGTCATTTATTCGGGATGTTTCCAGTTTCTTAAGGTAGGATTGTATTGCTATAAACTTCCCTCTTAGAACTGCTTTTGCTGCATCCCATAGGTTTTGGGTCATCGTGTCTCCATTGTCATTTGTTTCTAGGTATTTTTTGATTTCCTCTTTGATTTCTTCAGTGATCACTTCATTATTAAGTAGTGTATTGTTTAGCCTCCATGTGTTTGTATTTTTTACAGATCTTTTCCTGTAATTGGTATCTAGTCTCATAGCATTGTGGTTGGAAAAGGTACTTGATACGATTTCAATTTTCTTAAATTTACCAATGCTAGATTTGTGACCCAAGATATGATCTATCCTGGAGAATGTTCCATGAGCACTTGAGAAAAATGTGTATTCTGTTATTTTTGGATGGAATGTCCTATAAATATCAATTAAGTCCATCTTGTTTAATGTGTCATTTAAAGCTTGTGTTTCCTTATTTATTTTCCTTTTGGATGACCTGTCCATTGGTGAAAGTGGGGTGTTAAAGTCTCCTACGATAAATGTGTTACTGTCGATTTCCCCTTTTATGGCTGTTAGTATTTGCCTTATGTGTTGAGGTGCTCCTGTGTTGGGTGGGTGAATAAATATTTACAATTGTTATATCTTCTTCTTGTATCGATCCCTTGATCATTATGTAGTGTCCTTCTTTGTCTCTTCTAATAGTCTTTATTTTAAAGTCTATTTTGTCTGATATGAGAATTGCTACTCCAGCTTTCTTTTGATTTTCATTTGCATGGAATATCTTTTTCCATGTCCTCACTTTCAGTCTGTATGTGTCCCGAGGTCTGAAGTGGGTCTCTTGTAGACAGCCTATATACAGGTATTCTTTTTGTATCCTTTCAGCTAGTCTGTGTCTTTTGGTGGGAACATTTAATCCATTTACATTTAAGGTAATTATCAATATGTATGTTCCTATTCCCATTTTCTTAATTGTTTTGGATTTGTTATTGTAGGTCTTTTCCTTCTCTTGTGTTTTTTGCCTAGAGAAGTTCCTGTAGCATTTGTTGTAAAGCTGGTTTGGTGGTGCTGAACTCTCTCAGCTTTTGCTTGTCTGTAAAGGTTTTAATTTCTCCATCAAATCTGAATGAGATCCTTGCTGGGTAGAGTAATCTTGGTTGTAGGTTTTTCTCCTTCATCGCTTTAAGTATGTCCTGCCACTCCCTTCTGGCTTGCAGAGTTTCTGCTGAAAGATTAGCTGTTAACCTTATGGGGATTCCCTTGTGTGTTATTTGTTGTTTTTCCCTTGCTGCTTTTAATATGTTTTCTTTGTACTTAATTTTTGATAGTTTGATTAATATGTGTCTTGGCGTGTTTCTCCTTGGATTTATCCTGTATGGGACTCTCTGTGCTTCCTGGACTTGATTAACTATTTCCTTTCCCATATTAGGGAAGTTTTCAACTATAATCTCTTCAAATATTTTCTCAGTCCCTTTCTTTTTCTCTTCTTCTTCTGGGACCCCTGTAATTCGAATGTTGGTGCATTTACTGTTGTCTCAGAGGTCTCTGAGACTGTCCTCAGTTCTTTTCATTCTTTTTTCTTTATTCTGCTCTGCAGTAGTTATTTCCACTATATTATCTTCCAGGTCACTTATCCGTTCTTCTGCCTCAGTTATTCTGCTATTGATCCCATCTAGAGTATTTTTAATTTTATTTATTCTGTTGTTCCTCATTGCTTGTTTCCTCTTTAGTTCTTCTAGGTCCTTGGTAAATGTTTCTTGCATCTTGTCTATTCTATTTCCAAGATTTTGGATCATCTTCACTATCATTATTCTGAATTCTTTTTCAGGTAGACTGCCTATTTCCTATTCATTTGTTAGGTCTGGTGGGTTTTTACCTTGTTCCTTCATCTGCTGTGTGTTTTTCTGTCTTCTCATTTTGCTTATCTTACTGTGTTTGGGGTCTCCTTTTAGCAGGCTGCAGATTCATAGTTCCCATTGTTTTTGGTATCTGTCCCCAGTGGCTAAGGTTGGTTCAGTGGGTTGTGTAGGCTTCTTGGTGGAGGGGACTCGTGCCTGTGTTCTGGTGCATGAGGCTGGATCTTGTCTTTCTGGTGGGCAGGTCCACGTCTGGTGGTGTGTTTTGGGGTGTCTGTGGCCTTATTATGATTTTAGACGGCCTCTCTGCTAATGGATGGGGCTGTGTTCCTGTCTTGCTAGTTGTTTGGCATAGGGAGTCTAGCACTGTAGCTTGCTGGTCGTTGAGTGAATCTGGGTCTTGGTGTTGAGATGGAGATCTCTGGGAGATTTTTGCCATTTGATATTACGTGGAGCTGGGAGGTGTCTTGTGGACCAGTGTCCTGAAGTTGGCTCTGCCACCTCAGTGGCACAGCCCTGACGCCTGGCTGGCGCACCAAGAGCCTGTACTGTTAGTGTTGGAGGGTCTCCTGCAGAGGCGGGGTATGGCTGTGTGTCACCGTGAGGACACTGGCAGCAGAATTTCTGGGAAGTACTCCTTGGCGTGAGCCCTCCCAGGGTCTCTCCAGTTGCTTCTGATCACATAGTTTGTGGGTGTCACTTCTGTGGCACGTTTTCCTTTTCGATATTACTTTGTGCTTGGCCTTTCAGCCAGGGTGGGCCGTTTGTTTTCAAAATCCATGCAGTGAGAGTGCTCTTGGTAAGAGCTTGCTTGCATATGTCGTTTGTGGCTGTGGCAGTTTCCAGCTGGGATTCAGTTAAAACTCCAGACATTTTTTTAGAGATTAAAAAACTGTCGTGAAAATAATGAGGAGTTTTTTTTTTTAAGGACCTCTTAATCCTCTTCATGATGCCCTAGATAGCTGCTTGATTGGACCTCTGGAGCCATTATGTGTGGAGCCATCAGTCTGCGCTGCAGCAAACTTCTTTCGTTATTTTACACAATCTTGTTAGCACGGCTACCATTCCGTCCCCCATGTCAGGGCAACTAGTGTGATCCCGATTTATTATCTCAGCTCCTGCAAAATTGTATTTTTCTGAAATTCTACTCTGTGTGTGCGTGCATGTGTGTTTTAGTGGAGTTAGCCTTTCCTTTTTCAATGTGGCTATGATGAAATTCAGCTGCTATTCTTCACATGTATCATCTCATCTAATCCTTTTAATAACCTGAGGTGTACATTCTCTTTTCATCCCCATTTTACAGAGGAAGAAAATAAACTCGCTCAGGATCACAGTCAGGTACTGGTCACCTTAAACCCTAGCTGTTCAACCTCAGCTCCCACTTTCTTAACCACTCCTCATTATGACTTCTCCCTTTATTGCCCATCTGCATGGGCTGACCCCCATATCAGTTCAGCCCATTGCATACAGGTGGGTTGGAGCGCACAAATACACTTTTCTCAGGGGTGAGGATTTGAATATTTTGGCTTAGACAGGTTTCCAAAGTTTCATAGATGGTCATTCTCCAGCCAAGAGTCTTGAATTCGTTTAAAAAAAAAAATCAAGCCGTCATCCACTCCTTGCCCAGATTAAGCTAACTTCCCGTTAGCCCATTTCTGACCTTATTCACTCCAAATCTGACCTACACAGTAATGTTTTTTTGTGCTCAATATCTGACTCTTTTCTTTCCAGTCAACCTGGAACCATCAGGATCACCATCTCCGGGATGATTCCTGGAAAGGAGCGTCTTCTCCTTGCCCAAGATTATGAGTCTAGTAATATGGCTGCGGTCATAACCATAGCACCAACCCCTCCCATGAGCTGGTGTCGCCTGACCCTTGGCCTCCAGAAAATCCTATTATTTCCCATCTTCCAGCTCAAAACACATGCCCTGTCCTCTCTTTTAATGAATACTGGATGTTCTGAACTGTTTCTGTCTCAAGCATTTACGAACCCATGTGTAAAGTTCAAATATGTCCCAGTTAACCCCAGTTGGGGAGGAAGTAGAAATTCTTTTCTGCACCCCTTACAGATGTCAGGGGAATCAACATCTAAGTGAAGCTTGCTACAGCTCTGCTTTACTGGAGCAATGCCCTGTGGTACTGTTGTAATTAAGGGTTTTTCTAAGTTCAATTAAAAACTCCTTGTGCACTGCTATGTGATAAATTGGCACTTCAACTTTACTCCAGGCAAAAATTTGACATATGAGCTCCGTAGGACCCCAGTGCCCCTCAGAGTAATGCAATCTGATCAGCTGTCACTGTACCATGCTTAATAGAAGCAATAAAAATAAAAATGAAGCAATGGGGCTAGATTCCCAAGCATCTTGTCAAAGAGGTAAGCAGTCTCAAGTTATGTCACCAGTTGAGATGTAAGAAATGACTATACAGAATAGACATCCTAGAGGATCTATTCTGAAAGGTGACGGGGAAAATCAGGTTGCCAAACCGCAGCAGATGGTCAGGCAAGTAGATGATCAATTGGGAGGAAATTCAGGAGCACCAGGGGAATAAAATTACCAATGCCAACAGTAAGTTAGAGAAATTGAGCAGGAAAAATATTCTGAGATGTTAAGTCAGACTGACGGAAGTACTAACTTTTTCTTACACATGGGCATGCTTTTGTTCATCTTGGTGGAGCATGTACTCCAAGTTGACATTATGCAGATTTTCTGACTCTCATATGAAGGAACATTTACCTTTTTCCTATGCTAGTATTTGTTGTTTTTCCATATTTTATAATAACCTTCTTTCAGTTTCTGCTCTGAGTATCAGTTGCTAAGGCAGTGAAAGAACATCTATGGGTGTGGTTATTTTAAGTCAGGTTGGACCTGCCTGTTTAATCACCAGGAACCATACTACCTTTTTGGTTGGACTGGCTTTGGCCCTTTTGTCCTCTGTGGTCATTTAGGTCTTTTTGCCTCTCACCTGGCCTCAGGAGCAGACTGGCAGATGGATTCATTTCATTTTCCCAATCTGCAGACATTTAAAAAACTCAACGGCCAGATCACCACTGACAGATGTATTTTAAGAGTTTGGCAATGGAGTCTCTGGGGTTTACTCTGAAAAGTGTAACCTCCAGCATCTAGTCCAGAGTGTGATACTTTCTGGGGCTGAAGAAAGATTGATGAATAAAGGAATGAATGGATGGAACCATCTTCCTGTTTTGGCATGAGCTAATAATCCTTTACCAACTACATCTGGTTAGCTCTTTAGGGCATCTTTCAAAAGAAGCTGATGCCAGCTCAGGAAAGGCATCAACCCACTCTGAATCCCTGGGGTCATTGATGGGGCCTCTGTGGTATGTTACAAAAGCTGAGGAATGTCTGGAAGAGTTGATGAGTTTCCAATGTCTAGGTTTATGTTCTGTGGTAGCCAAAAAAAAAAAAACCCCAAACCCCCAAACAAACAAACAGACAAAAAACGACAGTAAGTACCCTGTTTTGGCATCACTACTATATAACAGTGAAAGTGAAAAGGTGACTCAGTAACCCAAAAGAGGCGAAGAAAGAAGAAAAGCAAATAACCTGCATAGTCAGTACCTAAATCAGCTGCATCCACCCTAAATAGGCAAATTTTTCTGACTCTTCTAACAGAAATTTTTTTTAAATGGGAAACTGCATTGATATTGCAATAACATGATTTCTGATGATTAAAGTTGCCTTAATTTCAAAAGCAAGACATTTATTAGTCCGTTTTCCTGGGTGATGATGTTACCATTGCCTCTATATGAACCTGTATAGTCCTGTGATTGTTGCTAACAGTATCAGAACTTTCACATTCCTGTGATTGTTGCTAACAGTATCAGAACTTTCACAGACAGAGCCGCCCCCTTATGAGATATAAACCAGAGCTGCCCCAAGGGCTCTGGAGGAAGAATTGCCTATACTCACCCTCCATAGCATCATCCATCAACTCACCAACAGACTTACAGACACAAAGACAATATGTGATACATCCCCTGACTTAAAGGAAAATCTCCTGGGCAATTTATAATGAATCTAAATATTCATGTGCTAGTGTGTGAACTATCAGGAACCATGCACCAATTCAAGACACATTTACTGAACAGTACTATGTTAGAGATTTTGAAGAACACCAAAAAAAAAAAAAACATGATCTCTTCTCTAAAGGAGCAGAAAAATTGGAAGACAGTTCTACAGAACCATGAGTTAGCATTATTTTATGGAGAGGAGACAGGCTGTGAACTCTGACAGATTGACCCAGGTTCACATTCAGACCTGCATGCCACATGTCAGTTGTATCAACTTATGGTCTTCTGTTTTCTTTTCTATAGAAGGGGAATAATAATATTACTGACTCTCAAGGTTATTATGAGAATTAATGGGATGATTTGTGACAGAATGAAAATAATTCCTTGTGTTACAAGAAACATTTTTTTAAAGATTTTTTTGATGTGAATCATTTTTTTTTAAGTCTTTATTGAATTTGTTACCACATTGCTTCTGTTTTATGTTTTGGTTTTTTGGCCACGAGGCATGTGGGATCTTAGCTCCCTGACCGGGGATCGAGCCCACACCCCCTGCATTGGAAGGTGAAGTCTTAACCACTGGACCCGCCAGGGAAGTCCCCAGAAAAAACGTTTTTAAAACACACCTTTGTAATTCCAAAGAAGGAAAATTCAGCTTTGGGTAGGCCAGGAGATGGGAGTAAAGAATGAAAATTGAGAGAGTGACATTGCTTTGTGGAAGAAAAGGTAGAGCTAGAGAGTGACCCTGTGTTTGTGGGAAGGGGTGGGAGGAAGGAGAAAGGATGTAATCACACAAGCAGAAAAACACTGGTGCTGCAGAATCGGAGAGTCTGGAGGGGAAGGTTTGTAGAGAGAGATGAGTAGGCTAACAATTGACGAAGTAAAGTAGACCTGCTTCATGGTAATTTTAAGCTGATTTTTGTCTTGTGTAACTATTTCCTCCATTTCTCAACACAATTTTCAGTAAAATCTGTATATTTATTAATTAATATACTTATATTAATATATATAATATAAATATAACTCATATATTTATATATATTAATATATATAACTTATATAATGAATATAAGTTATATAATTATATAAATATATAATTATATTTATATTTATATATAAATATAACTTATATAATTAATATATTTATTAATGCTTTGTACAGTTGGATTTCTTTTTGGGAGGTGGACCCAAGTGTTGAATTCTGTTTTGAAGTGTCATGGCAAGAATCAAGGCTACTACAGGATCCCAGTCTTATCTGGATCCCGTAGATATGAGGGTTGGCTATTAAAAATAATTAAAACTCTTTGTAATTTACTGTTAATACTTTTTCAGAGAAAGGAAGAAATCAGCATATGCTAGAGTAAATAAAATAGACATTTTGGAAAGAGTATGACATACTTGTCTTAAAAAGTGGGAAAGACATAAGAAAAGGAGGAAAGAATGTATTTCAGGTAGAGAGAACTATGTGGGCAAAGGTATGGAGGCAGAAGTCTACCTAGTGGTTACAGGGAATTCTGAAGAGAACTTTTTGGTTATTATAGAGAATGCTTATTAATATTTCCAGATATCTTAGAATCACATTGAGAAGAGTTTTGAATACCAGAAAAGGGTTTGTACTTGAGGGAGAAAGTAATCAGGACCTGTAGGCAAGTTTTGAGAAGGAACATTTAATCATGGAGATTTTGTCTAAAGAATTAATTCTTTGTGTTATGAAAATGTTGTGATAATGAAGCAGTACTGGAAAGAGGAGAAACTAAAGACCAAAAAACCAAGTACGTTGCTGCTGCCTGGAGATTGTAGTACAAGAAGACAAGGAAAAGTGAAACATCTTGAAGGAAAATAGCACAACTTGGAAAGGCATATGGTAGACTAAACAGTGACAGCAGTTTTGAGATGGCACAATCTGGAATGAAAATGTTATTATAAATAGAAAGAGGACTTGACCAGAGGAATCTAAGTGGGCAAAGGTGAGGCTGAGGATTTGAAGTTCAGCAAGACATTCAAGGGTAAGTGTCCTGAAGTCAGTTGGAAATAACTGGGGCACAGATGAGAAGTTAGGGTTGATGATGCTGGGAAGCCATTGTTTGCATAAGAGTGATAATTTAACCCTCTGAAATTTTCTTTGAGGGAAAATTTTCTTTGAGGGAAAAATAATAATTACCCAGGAAGAGTTGAGACACAGAAGGTTATCAAAATCAAGAGAGGAAAGAATTCCAAGGGACTTCCTCATGCTTCCCCATCTCAGTAAATAATACCATCACTCACAGTTGCTCAGGCCGACACCTGAATTTCTCTCCTTTCACACCCTGCACTAAACCCATCAGCCAATCTTGCTGAATCAACCTTCAAACACATACCCTGTTCTACCCCCTCCACAGCTACCCACCTGGCCAATTCACTAACATTTCTTACCAGGATTATAGCAGTAGCCCTATAAATGATTCCACTGCTTTTGGCCTCCACAGTCTAAAAATCTGAGTATCCCATCCAAAATATAAGTCAGATTATGCTATTCTCCTACTTAGAACCCTCCACTGGCTTCTTTTTTTAAAATTTTATTGAAGTATAATTGAGTTACAATGTTGTATTAATTTCTTTGGTACAGCAAAGTGACTTAGTTTTACATATATACATATATTCTTCGTTTTTTAATTTATTTATTTAATTTATTTAGTTTTAGATGTGTTGGGTCTTCGTTGCTGTGTGCAGGCTTTCTCTAGTTGTGGCAAGCGGGGGCTACTCCTTTATGTGGTGCACGGGCTCTAGGCACATGGGCTTCAGTAGTTGTGGCTCGCAGACTCAGTAGTTGCGGCTCACGGGCTCTAGAGTGCAGGTTCAGTAGTTGTGGCACACGGGCTTAGTTGCTCCGTGGCATGTGGGACCTTCCTGAACCAGGGCTCAAACCTGTGTCCCCTGCATTGGCAGGCAGATTCTTAACCACTGCACCACCAGGGAAGCCCCCCATGTATTCTTTTTCATATTCTTTTCCATTATGGTTTGTCACAGAGTATTGAATATAGTCCCCTGTGCTATACAATAGGCTCTTGTTGTTTATCCATCCTGTATATACTAGTTTGCATCTGCTGATCCCAAATTCCCTTTCCTTCCCTCCCCTCCCCCTTGGCAACCACAAGTCTGTTCTGTATGTCTGTTAGTCTGTTTTTGTTTCATAGATATGTTGATTTTTATCATATTTTAGATCCCACATATAAGTGATATCATATGGTATTTGTATATCTCTTTCTGACTTACTTCACTTAGTATGATAATCTCTACGTCCATCCATGTTGCTGCAAATGGCATTATTTTATTCTTTTTGATGGCTGAGTAATATTCCATTGTATATAAGTACCACATCTTCTTTATCCATTCCTCTGTCGATAGACATTTAGGTTGTTTCCATGTCTTGGCTGTTGTGAATAGTGCTGCTATGAACATAGGGGTGCATGTATCTTTTCGAATAATAGTTTCGTCTGGATATATGCCCAGCAGTGGGATTCATGGAGCATATGGCAACTCTATTTTTAGTGTTTTGAGGAACCTCCATACTGTTCTCCATAGTGGCTGTGACAATTTACATTCCCACCAACAGTGTAAGAGGTGAACCCTCCAATGGCTTCTGCTCACACTTAGAATGAAATATAGTGCCCTCCAAGGCCCTACATGACCTGGCCTGACTTCCTTGCTGTCCTCACTGCCTATAATTCATTCCTTCTCTCACTCCGCTCTAGTCACCCTCACCTTCCTTGGCCTCCAGCACCCTAAGCTTATTTTTCCTTCATAGCCTCTTCCTTTGTTGTTCATAATGCCTGGACTCCACTACTTCCTACCCCCAGCAACATACGTGGATTTTCTTGACTTGTGTTTCAACTTTCTTTTATTCTGTGAGTATATGGAGCATCAGTTACTGTCCTAGACATTGGGGATACAGCAGGAAAAAATTAGGCACTACTCCCTGTCTTCATGGTGCTTCCATTCTAGTGGGGAAATCAGACAATAGACAAGATAAATAAGGAAAATATGTTGCATGGTAGGCAATCGTAAGTGCTAAGGAGAGAAATAGAGCAGAGTTAAGGGGACAGGAAGTGTCAGTGTGGGTGTGGTGAGGGTGAGAGCAATTTTATATAGAGGGGACAAGCAAGACCCAGTTGAGGGGAGATGCTTGAGGAAAGACTAGAAAAAAGTTGAGGGGAATAAACAAATCAACAGCAACTCAAAGACCTGGAGAAAGGAGGGTGTAGGTGATTACAGTGACCCCAGAGAGGCAGTTGGGTAACCCAGGTCATTCTCCTCCTCTTACCTGTGATATTTTTCTTCAGAGAACTTATATTATTACATATCCATCTTTTTATTTATTTAATATCTTTCTCCCTCACTAGAAAATAAGCTCCAGAGTCTTCATCATAACAGTGTCTGACTCAAACTGGGAACTCAGTTTCACTGAATAAATTAATGAACAAAAGGGAGGCACCTAGAACATAATGTTAACCATGGAAGAGTGAAAACAGGAAGGGCCTTTGAACTTGGCAGGAGGGCAAGAACTGGTAGCCTTTATGGGTCCTTGATAAAATGTTTGGGGTCGGTGTGGAGGGGCAAAGAAGCAGAAGGAAAGAAGCCAGACAAAGTGTTATCAACCAGTTCTTAAGCTTCCTTAATGCGGGTTGAATGAGAAAAGTGTTACACAGTTGACTATGCTATGCTCTTTTTCCTCTCTCTAACTTATTTATGATTTATTTATCCTCTTAAATAGATACTTCACAAAATTGAGCATGTGGTATTATGCTGATCCTTTGCATGCCTTGGAGAGTTGACAAATCCCACTCTACTCATTGTTAACATAATTTTAATTAAGGTATCTAAAACCCCTTGTTAAGACTTAACTGTAATCTCATTTACTGTGTGGGAAGTATTATCTATTCCATGACCGAAGTAAAATCTTAGGAAAGCGATATTCTCAAACTGCAGAGTATGAGACACAGTTAAGCCTAAGTGGCTGGAGAGCATTTCTATACTGAAATGAAGTAATATATGTGAAAGAGCTTCACAAGTATCAAAATACACAAATAGTGTCATTGAAAAGACAACTGCATGTTTTCTTGTCTCAGCTTGAAAAAAATCCAGACCTTCAAAGCTGCAAGTACATTGTAAAAAAAAAGGCGGCATCCTATGAACTCAGATATTTACACAGTGTCATTTAAAAGGAAATACTGTAGGCTGTGAATTGTTTATCCAAAATATTTTAAACATTACTATGCCAAAGAATAAAGGAAATAAAAGAAAGGAAAAGAAAAGAAGGAAATCTCTCCTGCAATAGAGACGGTAAAGCCTCGTGTAAGTAACACTTTTGGGGTGAGGGGACCATATCTGACCCTCATGGAAACAGCCCTCACACGGCAGAGCTCAAAGCAGAGAACCAAACAATAAAATGCAAAAATAATTTCAAGAGGCTGTGTTAATAATACCGCCACCAGGAGTTCCCTGCTGGGAGTGCTGTCATTTTTGTTAAGCTTAGATACTTTTATCTTGTCTGATTTCCATCATAAGGAGAAGTTACCAAAGAAAATGAACACATCCTGAGTAGGATCATCATAGATTATTACAAAGTGGTTATTACTAAAGGCGTTAAGTAGTTCTTCTCATGAGCTTATCTTGTGGTTGCTGTTAACTGTGGTAGGAAATAGTCTATGCTGCTTATAAACTGGTCAAAAAATATTCACTTCAAAGGGAAGACACAAAGTATGGAGCTTTCCCTTACATATCAACACATCAGGAGAAAACTTTAGATTTTATGTTACATCAGAAATAAATAAGATACCATTTTAAAGTCATTTTGCAAAATGAACTTTAAAAATATATGCATTTCTGTCCTGCGACTTGAGGACACAGGGAGGGGGAGGTAAGCTGGGACGAAGTGAGAGAGTAGCATTAACATGTATACACTACCAAATGTAAGATGGATAGCTAGTGGGAAGTAGCTGCATCGCACAGGGAGATCAGCTTGGTGCCTTGTGACCACCTAGAGGGGTGGGATAGGAAGGGTGGGAGGGAAACACAAGAGGGAGGGGATATGGGGATATATGTATGCATATAGCTGATTCACTTTGTTATACAGCAGAAACTAACACAACATTGTAAAGCAATTATACTCCAATAAAGATGTTAAAAATATATATATGCATTTTATTTACTTCCTGACGCATGAATTTATTTACAGTATAAGAATAAAAATATTTTGAAATGGACCAAAGTAACTTAGAATCAGTTTTATTTATTTCCCCCTACTACAAGGCTTGCTTTCTCTTAATTTGGATAAAATAGAAAATGACGGTGATGGACGGCCTCACAGCTCTTTCGTTGCTAGGTTACATGTGTGTCCATTTAACCTGCTTCCTGACAGAGCACAGTTTCCAGAATGCCGTGTAAAATATATGCCTTTGTTTCCTGGGAGGGGAGAAAAGGAAGGTTGATAGCCTCCCCATCCCACGTTTGTTTAGCAGTTTAGAGGGGGCATTGAAAGGCGAAGGATACACACAATGGGTAAGCTCCAGAAAACTGAGAGCTGTACATCTCACGCCAGGTGACGGAGTAAGGAGCCCAGTGTGTCTCAGCACGTGTTCAGGGGTCTTCAGATCAAGGAGCAGACAGAGCTTTTGCTTTACCCCTGTCTTCTTCAGATTCCTTTTTTTTTACTGCCTTTGCCCCACCTTCTCAGACACTTAAAAATACGTGAAAGGAGCTTCTGGATCTGTTTTCTTGGGTGGCATAAACAAACTCCATCTGTCTCTCTCTCTCTCTCTCTCTCTCTCTCTCTCTCTCTCTCTCTCTCTGTCTCTCTGATCTAAAGAAGCGCATTCCCAAAATGTAAGTTTTCTATGCAAATATTGGTAGAAATGTAAAAATCCCACTAAAGAAATGATAGACATAAACATGACAATTATAATGCAACCATCCTTGAGCTGCATGTCAGTATAATTTTTGACAACACGTATGATTGTCTCCCTTCAGAACATGTCCCTAAACTGTCCTGGCAACCTTATGGTCTCTCTCTGATATGGGCATTGATGTTCAAGGTCAGTTTTGCACCTTACTATATGTCCTTTGTTTTTGTACAGCTTTAAATACAGAGCTTGTTTTTCAGGTTTTAGATAAAAGTGACCCTGATGTTTCACTGAGACAAGAAGAAAAGGAAGTTTCTGTTATGAATAAAGGTAAAAAAAGAATTCAGTTTACATATATTAGCTGTAATGTCTTGAGTCTTTTTCAGTATGACTTATGTGACATATCTTATGTAGGATATAGATCAGAAGTTTGGTAGCAGTTCGGATTTTTAAAAATTAAATCTGTTGTTCCAATAGTGGGAGGAGAGGTGGGTAGAGAGTGAGCTGCCAACCTCACACATTTTGGAGGGGCAGGGGGACACTTCCTGCCTGAGCGCACTTCCCCCAGTACTACCTCAGTGCCTGAAATTCCAACAGTGGACGTCTGTCACCCCCTCATTGAATTCTACTTAGAAATTTGCTGACGACTGATATCAGGCCTATAATTTTCAGAAACTATTTTTGAATATTACGATGACATTCCTCTGTTTTCATTTTAGTTCTTTCCCTATTTTGCATGATTCCTCTGAGATCACTAAGAATAGTTCAACAAACGCATTTATTAGTTCCTTCATGTCCGTGGGATGTAATTTGTCTTAGGTGAGAGACTTGAGCTTCTTTTAAGCATAAAGTTGCCATCTGATAATATTCAATCTAAAGACAATTTCCCTGCATAGAGAAGCTGGAAACAAGCTAGACTCAGAAAATTTTATTTTCTTAGTGTCCATTCATTATTATTAGTAGAATTCTTTTATTATGTGTTATATTATTATTATACCATTGTCGCCTTTATTGTAAAATTATACCATTGGGCCTAAGCAGCAGGACCATTCTTTTCATTGTCATCTTCTTATTCTGAAATAAGTTTTAAAGCCTTTCTTAGTCTCCTAAACAGGTCTCAGTTCATTTTGACTCCATAATTTCCAGTTGTTTTCGTGTCGATCCATGCCATCATTTCGTGTTCACTCTTGGTTGTAAGCTCTCCCTTCTTTGATACTTCGTTGCTTAGGTAACCTAATCAGTCATTCATTCACATCTTTATATTTGAACCCATTAGTGAGGTCCATAAGAAATCACACTTTTTCTCTTTCATCATAACTAGGATAGTTAGCTATTCCACAATCAATATTTCTTTTGTAAGGGTCTCTTAATTTTAAAGCCAGTCTTTTATAGAAGTTTCAAACTATTAACATGCCTTCTAGTATGTGCCTGTTGGATTTCCAAATTGTAATGAAAAAATTGTTAATACAATTTTGATCCTAAAATTAATATTTAATTTCAAATACTCATCCTGGATTTGGAAGGAACGAATTGTGAAATATTTTCAAATGACCGTAGTTATGAATTAGTTGGGTAATGGGTTAAGAAATTTTACTTTGCATGCAGATCATGAGCAAAACCAACTGTGCCTGCAGTGTGCTTGGAAAACCTGTCTATTCTCTTTTATGTTTCCTTAGAGGAGTCAGGCAGGTCCTCAGCCATTTACTCACCATCCAAAACTTTCCTTGTTGCTGTCCTGTTCCCCTTGGCCTTCGGTGGCCCTAAACTTATTGGCAAGGGTTTACTTGGTGGGACAAGATCACAGTTATCAAAAAGAATTCTAGAGATATTAGCTGGAAGAAGAACACATTGACCTATTCCTTAACACGCTCCCCAAGACACTCTTGAAACCAATCCGAGGGGATCAAAGCATTTCTGCTCTTCTATGGACTGTAAACAAATCACTAACCTCTCTGAACCTCGGATTCTGAAGTTCCCTGAGTGAGATTAACTCGATGACTGTAGGTCGCTTTCTGCTTTAAAGTTCTGCTCTCTCCTAGAGGCACATTTCTGTTTGGGATCTGTCAGGATGTCTTTGAACCTGAACTCAAAATGGAAGAGAGTAAGATACTGGGGGAAGACAAGTGGTTGTCTGGGCAGAGGCTGCTGAGAGAAGGGACACTGGACAGTTCCCATTAGTCATCCCGTGCACAGCAATAGCAAAAAATAAGCATCATTAAAAAGAAATTATAAAAAACAAGCTACAGAGGTTCTTGGATTTTTTATTAAGAGGTTATTATAAATTGCCTTAAGAACATATTGGTGTAGTTTTACAAAAGAGTGTTTGAATACAAAGCCAAATTATATACAATTTGTTAATGAACTGCTAACACTTCTTTCAGTTCACTTCATTGTGTAATTGCCAAAATGTGATTGACTTTCTTCATTTTGTCTATGTTCTTTTGAAGAAAAACAGGAGCTGTGCAGTGATACTGCAGAAATAGAGAGAAACCCTTCACCACCTAACTGGGAAAGGTGAGTGTACTGCAATTATACAAATTCCAAGGGAGTACAATTATACTGTTGAAAAGTAATTATCAATGTTTAAATACAAGAAGAAAGAAAATAATAGCAACAAGCAAAGGCAATGAAGAGTGGAACAAGATTTTACAAAGGAGACAGGAAAGAATAGAATACACTAGATTTCTTACCCTTTTCCCAAACTTTTTCATTTTCTTTTGTGAGGATTTGGGAATTATGAAATGGAACAGGCTTAACTTCCCGCTCACAGAAAGCAACTAATTCAAATTATTGTAATATAGTCAAAGAACTAAAAATGTCACATATACGTATGACTATGAAATCATGAGCTGATTTTTTGTGTGTGGCTCATTATCTTATTGCCATACATATGTGCAGTAATCATCGTATGCTAGAATTTTCTTGACGTAAGATTCTTGTCACTTTTAAATAGAAGCTGGATATTTTGGTTATCCAATAGAATGAAAAAAAAAATGTTTTCAAGGAAGTAGATTCTTATCCTCACGCTGCTCCAAATTTGTCTAAGCTGCTTTCCAAGCATTCAGACCCAGTGTTGCTGGGAAGAATCCTGTGTTCTTTTTGCAGAGGGGCACACTGAGTTAAGTACAAGAAAAACAAAACAAAACCAAACCTAAGAGGAGCTGTTATTGTCCTGCACTTGCTGACTGAGTAGTCACTCTAACCCTCAAATCCCATCCCTCCACTCTTCCACTCAGAAGCCTTTCATAGCCCCGCCACTTTTAAGACAAGGCAGAAACTCCTGAGCATGGCACAAGCCCCCTGTGCTCATGACTCCCAGGTTAGCTCCCACTTTGCTTCCCAGACTTTCAAAATTGCTTCCCGTTCTGTTACATCACAAAATTCCACCTCTTTTTCCACACCACTTCCTGGGTTTGAATGCCCTCTTGTGTACTGGTCTGTTACCCTTTCATTCACGTCCCAGTTCAAGTGTTCTCTCCTTTGGGGGCCCCGATTCTCCTGGGCAGACTCAGGTGTTCACAGAGCCACCACTGCGGGGATCAGATTGCATCATAGTTCATTCAACTGCAGTAATTATTTGTTAAATACCAACCACGTTCTGACACACAGTGTGAACAACTCCTCACGTCGGGTGGAATTGTCGTCTGAGTATCTGTCTTCCCTCTGCATGTGAGCTTCATGAAGGACAGGGCTCATATCTTTTCTTCTTTGTAACTCTGGCCTCTGACAGATCTTCCCCGAACACTCCATCTAAAATAGCCCACCCCGCTTCTGATAACGCACACCATCAAATTGTATCATCCCACTGTATTTCTTTCAGAGCCTTTATTATTATTTTAAAGTATCTTATTCAATTATCTATTTCTTTTAACACTTTACATTCTAGCTTTCTTATTTTCTGTATTTTCACTTGAAACTAACTCACTCCACAAGAGCAGGGGCTGTCTTACTCACCGCTGTGTCCTTAGTGTCCAGAAGAGCACCTACCTCAGAGTTGGCATTCTATAATATTTGTTGATTGAATAAATGATGTAATTTTCCCCCCAGTGCTGTTGTTAGGTCATTTTATGGACGATGCTTTAACCTAAAGTTATTTATTAAAATTTGAGTTGAAATTTAAAATCCATCCAAAAACTAAAACATTGTTTTTTTGCCTGTGTGTGTATTATTTCATATATTACTTTTAGGCTTTTATGAACTTGTGTTTTTTAAAAATAATCTTTGAGTCATAACTACAATATGAATGTTAGAACTATTATCCAATTAAAACAATCTTAATGGGAGAATCTTATCAAATTCATTAGTAGTGGTAGTAATAATGGAGATGATTATAATAACATTGATAACTAGGTACTGTCTGCTGAGCACTTACTGTTAGTAGGCATTGAGCTAAGTTCTGTGTATGTATTATGTAATCCTCAGCACAGCTCTGTGAGGCAGGCACTATTATTATTTGGCAGAAGAAGAAACAAAGGTTCAGGGAGGGATCTCTGTGCTCTGGTGTAGTGCATTTTACCCTCCACCTCCCACCCCAGCACGAATTTCCAGCATCCCAAAAATGGTAAAAAAAAAAAAAAAAAAAAAATTATATTTAAGGACTTCTTTAATAAAATTTCAGCTTTATAAAAGAGGTTATAATTAATAGGCTTCAGTCATTGTGTGAGTGTTCTTTAACAGACAATTAAGCATTAGTTATAACACAGTGTTCTTAATCTTATATAAAGTATCAGCTGAAGTTAGGCAGTATAATTACTGACAAAGAACTGTTGACAGTAGAAACATGTTCCATTTGATATAAGCTATTATCCAATTTTTTAAAAAAGGTCCATACATTGTAAACATAGGAAACTCTCTAGAGTTGCCGTCTTAATTCATGGACGTTAGCATGAAGGGATTACTAAAATCTCCTTTTCACTTTACAAATAAGACCCTACGTGATCTGGCCCCCACCTGCCTACCCAGCTTCGCCTCCCATATTGCGTGTCCCCCATCCCTCCTGAGCTTTTTTTTCCCCCGGTACTGAAAGCCTTGGGGCTCATTAACACACTACATACTACTTTTTGCATCCTCATTGTGAGCTCTTCTCCACGCTGCAGCCAGTTATCTTTTTAAAACATGTATCAATCAGATCACCTCACTCCCATGGAAGAAACCCTCCAATGGTAGCACCTGCTCTGCTTAAAATAAACTCCAGTCCCCACCCCATGGCCAGTGCCTCTCACCTCCTCTCTCTGCCTCTTCTTCCTGTGCACTCCCCCCCTGCAGCCCTGGCCTTCTCGTGTGTCTCTCAACAGCCCTACCTTGTTTCTCCCCCAGGATCATTACACTTCACCTGGAACGCTCTCCTTCCACCAGATCTTGACTGCATATTTCTGTCAGCTGACTTTGCTTTATTTCTGGACCTACCTTCTGTACCTACCTTCCCCCAGGCTAAAGTAGAACTTGGGTTTAAAAGCCTCTTTCAGCAAATAAGAGACAAATGGTATATGACTACTGTTATTAAGAATAAATTACTGCCAATTCTATTTAATTGGGGCTACCCAAAAACCTTGAAACAAGATTTGTCAGGAATAAATAGTAATTCTTACACCTGAGAATTGATTTTATATAACTACATAAATGACAGTTTTCAGCATTACATCTATGTCCTAGCTTTCATTTTTTGCGTATTAATACCTCATTTGTTGTGTATTAATATTTCTGAATTTATTAGTATCTAATGTGATTTCTACTTAGAAACTATAAACCTTGGCTTGTTTTTGCCCAGTAGGCCAGTGGAAGATTTAAATTCAAGTTCTGGATACGAAGCCAGCGTGTCTGTGAGGGGTGGTTGTAAAGTTGCTTCTTCACTGACAACATCTTCTCAAAGCACATCTGTCAAGGAAACAGTAAGAAAACTGACATCTAATTTAAGGTAAAGATACTTACTAGCATATTTCTACATATGCTTTGTTGAATTTTCTAAGCAGTGACAATTCCTGATATTCTTTTCTCTGTTGGGTGGTGATATTATTGAGAAGATTCAATAGAATGACTTTATGACTTGTCTCCTAACTGCACTGATTTAGATATAACGTGGGTGACATGTCTTTTGAAAGAGAACTGTTGTCACTAACTGCCCTCTTGTTACATGGTCCAGCAATATGGTGGATGTTAATCCTCTCTCCAGTGTAATAAAGAACCAGGATTTGTAAGGATAGAAGACAGGACAGAAAGGGCTATTAAAAACAGACGAATGGTAGTGTATATATGTCCATGCCACTATCTCACTTCGTCCCAGCTTACCCTTCCCCCTCCCCATGTCCTTAAGTCCATTCTCTACGTCTGCGTCTTTATTCCTGTCCTGTCCCTAGGTTCTTCAGAACCATTTTTTTTTTTTAGATTCCATATATATGTGTTAGCATATGGTATTTTTTTTTCCCTTTCTGACTTACTGCACTCTGTATGACAGTGGGAAGCAGCCGCATAGCACAGGGAGATCAGCTCGGTGCTTTGTGTCCACCTAGAGGGGTGGGATAGGGAGGGTGGGAGGGAGACGCAAGAGGGAGGAGACATGGGGATATATGTATATGTATAGCTGATTCACTTTGTTATAAAGCAGAAACTAACAAGCCATTGTAAAGCAATGATGCTCCAATAAAGATGTTTAAAAAAAAAAACCAAAAACAAATAGGGGCCATTTATAATGAACGGGGAAAAAAAAAAAAAAGAATTCTTACTGAATTTCTTCCTTCCTTCCTTCTTCCCTCCCTCCCTTTCTTTCCATTCTTTCTCTTTTTTTTTTTTTTTTTTTTTTACTGCCTCACGAAGACCCTCATGACATTATGGCCTTCTAGAAAGTCTCTTTTTGTAGCTTTAGATACTGAACTTATTGAGAGAAACTGAGTTTTACTTTTTGGTTCAGTGTACAATCTTAACATTTGTGGGCATGGTTAATGAGGGATTTAAATGTCTGGATCTCAGTTCTCAAAGGATGGAGACAGGGATGGGGTAAAGTCCAAGGTTCACAGTTTTTCCAGGTAGGGACCAATGATAGGAGGGGGCTTTACAGTCAAGCCAAAGAAGTTAGTATACAGAAGAGTGCTCTCAAATAGGTGTCATATGAGCGGGTGGGGGACAGTAGCAGAAGCACCACTAAATTAGTACAGCCAATTGGTTTGGTTGGGCTTCACAAGCTTTGAGGGGCCTGGGTGAGGAAAGAGGCTTTCAGCAGAGAGAAATACAACATGCACTAGCTGGAATAGTATTTTCCCTTAGGATATTACTTTGACTTTCTGATCAGTGACTGACAAAATCTTCCTGAAGAAAGGAGTTGGCAAAGGATAGAAACAGGAAGGAAGAGAAAGTTAGAGGTGGGGCATATATATAGGGAGCTATGGCCCCTACGCAGGTCCAGGATAGGGCCTAGGTTCCTGTGTGTGACAGTAGACTGCAAACCACTGGAAGCCATGAATTCCATTCTGCAGTTGCCCTGGGCTTTATGGAAGTTTCTGTGTCTAGGGTTGCGGGGCTGTGCTTACATGGATGAGGGCCCCACCTACCATCCTTTAGGAACACACACCTAACATCCGTCCTGCCCTAGGAGAAAGGAGGACGCTCTTGTTATATTCAGGTGGATCCAACTTGGACTTTGCATCAGGACACATTTTCACTAATGACACTAGGGATCCAGAGACAAGTCACTGATCAAGGAGTGAAGCCAGAGTGCTGCATTCCTGAACAGTAAGTTCTGACTACCAGATCTGCACAGTGTCTGGGTTGGCAAGCTTGCACGAGCCTGGGAACGGGACAGAAGCAAGCCAGACCTCAGAGTTGTACAAATATTATGAGGTTGAAAAGGCCGTTCATCCAGTGATCTGGATGGATGTCAGTCTCATACTGCCATGGCCTACAGTATAGTCCCTAGAAAATGGGATTCTCCAACCATCTTCTTGCCTTCTATCAGTGTTAGTCCGGACGTAGTATGTAAGATCCTCATCCTTGATGTTGGGTAGCCTTAAATTTGAATCCTGGTTTCTTACTCACTAGTTCTGAGATTCAGGCATGTCAATTGGTCCCTAAGACATGGTAGTATGGAAAAAATTATATATCAATATGCCTGTGTATATCTGAATAAATGTGTGCATATTATTAAAAAATGTATGCATATGACATGTCAATGATTGGGACATTGCTTCAAGTGAACCAGGCCTTCTTGATGATAATAATAGCCACTATTTATGAGTCATTATTATATTTTACACAGTCACCTAAGTGCTTTGTATACATTAGCTCCTTAGACAAACTTACAAGGCTGGTATTATTTTTAATTTTTTTTTTTTAAATGCTAAACTGAAAAAGAGAAACTGAGTAACACTCAAAATCACAAAGACAATTACACAGCTACTAAGGACAGGGCTCCCTGATTTGGAAGCTCTTGCTTTTAATCACGGTGTATATATATACGCACACATACATATGTACATACTTACATATATACACACACACTTTTTGTAATATTCACTACATATACACACACACAGACACCCACACACGCTTTGCTACCCTCTGCACTATGAGCCTGGAGAGATTTGCCTGGTTGTGTTGCAGCAGAGTTTGGATGTACAACTGTGCATTATCATTTTCTTTATTTTTTCTTGGCTAATTTTTGTTCTGCCTCGAAGTGTATCATCATTATTAATTTTCATGAGTTACATGTGATCAAAAAGGAGATAATCTGATTGAGTGTACTAAGGCTTTAAGGTGCATCCACCTCTATAATTAGGCATCAATAGAAAATTTAAATTTCCCAGAAACCATCTCCCTAATGAACATGTAGAATCTTTAGTATTTGAAATCATCATACTGTTATCAACTGAACACTCTGAAAGCCAAATGAATTAATAAATAAGCTCCTTTCTGTACCAGCTTGAATTTTTTTGTGATGATTGTTTTATAAAAATATTCAGTGGGAAAAGAATTGTACACAACACAAGGCTTTAACTGGAACAAAAGGAGCTCCTCATTTACCAATTTTCTCTTTTGCCTTTGGCAGCATGTCATAAGTTTTCTCACATTTCACCAGTGAAAACAGATTTCTTGTCTTCTTTATGTTTTCTTCCCTGTACTGCACTATTCTATTGTCTGGTCCACATATTAGTCCTTGTGTTTACTAGACTTTAAATTCCTCCAGGCATGAAGATTGTGGCTGGCCATGTACAGTGTGGAGGGGACCATGTTCTTTACACTCACGATTGTTCACCAGACTTGCCTTGCTTGTCACAGATAAGAGAGCAGTCAGGCCCTTTGAAGTGTGTGGAGTGTTCCCTCCACTTGGTTCACTTTGAAGATGACATCATCCTTATCCCTTCCTACACTGCTAAATGGGCCTCTTCTATTAGTTTCATGTTATAAATTAATAAAAAATAGTCATTCTTATTATCCTTTTTTATCACCCGATTATGCTCAGTTTAACATTTTCCTATCTTGCATTATGTTTTGTTTTATGTGTATTAATTTATTTAATCCCCAAATGTAGTAACTCCTTTGAAAACAGATTGAATTTTCCACAGTGTCCAATGTTTATTAGTAGATTTTCAAAAATAATTTTAGTTAAATTGAAAGGGATTAATGTAAAAAGCAGTGAATAGTACTACTGGATGTTAAAGTATTTTCAAATAATGGGGTACAACTGAGTTGTGTGAATAAATCAGAGGTAAATAAGGTAAACTGAGATCCAGATTGTTAAATTTTACCAAATGGTCCTAAATATTGAAGCAGTATCAAATCTCAAATCACTTTCAACAACAACAACAACAATAATAATAATTTTTTAAATGTACTTACTATGTGCCAGGCACTGTCCTAAGGGCTCTGCATATGTTAACTCACTTAAACCTTACAACAACCCTATAAATAGATACTTTTATTATCCCCATTTTACAGATGAGAAAATTGAGGTATGCAGAGGTTAAGTAATTTGCCCAGCATTACATAACTCTTAAGTGGTAGAGCTGGGATTTGAATATTGGCAGTCTGGTCTCATAGTCCTTACTCACAAATGCTAACCTATAATGCCTTGTTTTAGTTTATCGTTGTATATGTAAACTCGATATAAGTCAGGCTTCATTTATTTCACCTCTACAAAAGTGCAAACATGCTTCATGTTATCTTAACTTTTAAAAATACCAAAAATAAATTTTAAAAAGAAAGTCACTTTTTACAGGTTGCTGCCAGTTACTGAAGCAAAAGAAAAGACCACAAAAAAAAAAAAAAAAAGAAAATTAGCAATTGAGGTCTATCAAAAACCAGGACCTGACTCCTGGTTTTAGAAAGTGGAGCCATGCCATTTCCATAGCCTTTCACTGGGTTGAAGGAGAGAGTTTCGCTCTACCTCAGGTAGGAGGCTTGCTCTTCTCCTTAGCCAAGACCAAGCTTATTATTAACTAGTTTACTCTTTAAAAAGCACAGCAGGATAACCAGGAACCTCTGTGTATCTCTGCTCATGTCTAGAAAGAGCAGAGTTATATTAACGCAAGAAAGATTTTTCTTAAGGAAAAATTACCCTGTTGAGAAAGGATATGACCACAGAATGAAAAGGAAATGGCCCTTAGCTGGAGCTTTTCAAAGCTTGGTCGTCATATATGGAGACAGAGCTGATTTAGTGTTGTAGCTCAGCTAGTTGAACTCTATAAAAATTTCCAACTCAAACTTGTAGATATGGATATGGTTTCTGTAGGAATTCAACTGAAATGGGCATTATAGCCAAGAACCTATTATAGTCCTGGGTGCAAACAATAGCTCTGGAAGATCTTCAGGTTACTTATTTCTTGAATCCCCAAGAAGAGAGATAATGTTAATAAAGACAAATTCCTGATTTTATTAGCAAGTTTGGAGGTGGAACTATGAATAAAAGCTCCAAGGGAAGAAGGGGTGTTCTTGGTAAGAAAAGACTCCCCTTGAATGGTAGCACTTGGTTCTTGAGTCCCTCCAAAATACACAGTATATATTTCGATACTCCAGACACCAGGTTATTCCTGTAGTTCTGTGCTGAGCACATCGTTGAAGGACCTTTTGTGAATTAGAGGATCACTGTTTCTGTCTTAAAGGAAACCTGAAGTTTGAGGGTGGAGAGAAGTTTGATTATATATACCCTCCTCAGGAACAAAAGAAGGTGTCATTGAAGAATTGCATCGAAGAAAGGGACTCAAGACAATAAATGAAGGAATTTTTAAAGAGTTCTTAAGCATCTACATTCAGCCCCCACATTTATGATTTTTGGTAGCTTACAGTTTTTAAGAGGATCTAACAGTTTTCCTGGATTAATTTTTCAGGAAAAGGAAAATGCAGAGGTCTGTGCGTTTGTGCTTAGAGACTACAGGAGCAGGATAATTTGTCTTCCTCTCCAGTCAGTCTCGTGGGACAGAATCCCCAAGGGAAGAGCCATTTAGCAGAAGTGAGATGGAGGAGAGAGTACAAAGATGGATACTAAGGTCTTGGAGGGAGAGGGGCAAAGGAGAGTACAGGTGGGTGTGGACATGAGGATCCTTAACAATTAGGGAACCGGAGACGTTCAAAATAGGAATAAGTCCTCAATCAAAGAGCTTCCATAAAGATGACATGAAGTTTTGTATATGAAGCCTATAGCAACACTTAGCACATTTCCAGCACTTTATAAAGAATGGATGAATTTGACCAGGGTGCTCAATACCGTCAGAAAATACTCAGTTCCCCAACATATAGTGCAGTTGGCCTGGCATTCTTTCTTCACAGGCTGTACCCGCCTGCCCCGCACAGCTAGCTGACTCCTACCCTTCCTTTGGGGCTTCCCAAATACGAATTTGGGCCCCTCCTCTAGGTAGCCATGGTGCTGCATTCCCATTCTAGCTTCTGTCACTGGAATAGTTTGCTTCCTTGTCTGCGTTCCCTACTAGGCTGAATTCAGTGTAATAAGAATGTATTGGGTTCCTAGCATGGGGCACGATGCCAGGCTCTGGAAGGTGCACTAGATAAAGGCTTTGTTTTAGTAGCATTCAGGGAATGTCTGTGGAATTAATGAGCTTGAGGATATTGAGAAAATACAACATGATGAGCCACTTGTGACAAGTGATTCCAATAAAACCTTTACATAAAGTGTTTCACTTTAAAATAATCTCTCCTTCTCTCTGTGTGCCTTTGTCTCTTTACCTGTCTTTAGAAATAATAGTACACACGTGTGAGACATTATTCAGACTATAATGGTGTTTCATGTAAATTTTGATGTAGAGATTTCACAGACTGAGAATAATCCAGAACTGATTCAGAACTTTGTCTCTCCCCAACCTGCCCCTTCACCCTTTCCCACTCCCCACCAAATGCCACCACCTCCGAATATTTGTTTTTCTAGAAATACTTCCTTGGAAGATTGCTGATTAGCTCTAAATCTAAACCCCACAGAATTTATACCCACCATGAAAAGGACCAATACTCAGGACCAGTTCAGGGGTTTCAACCCTGTATTGGAGGAAGGGAGGCTGGATTTAGGGGAGGAAAGAGGTGGTTTGTATTTAAAAATACCTCTCACCACTTCTTCTCCACGAAACCTACCGTAAACTTGACCACAGGCTTCCTTTCCCAGGGACTCCACTTGAAGCTTTTCTTTCTATGCCATCTGATTTCTGCTCAGCTCAAATACCCAGAAGCCCTTTCTCATCCTGCCTCTTCCCTACTCATCTCCTTACCAGCCAGGCAAATAATTCTGAGGACTGTGTGTGTGTGTGTGTGTGTGTGTGTGTGTGTGTGTTACATTTGATGTTGTGAAATGCTGAGGATTTTTAACTTTTTGGATTGAATCTCCTTAAAATTACAAATGAATATTGCCACAAATAATATAATTAAAATACTAGGAATGTAAATTATATAAGAAATAGCTGTCTTATCCTTTGTGTGCCATGTTATTTTATAATTGAAAAATTTTGTAAGTCCCTTGGGTAATATACATGAAGTTCTTGGAACACTTCAACATAAAACACTCTATATACTTTTAAGATGTGGTAACTGTAAATTTCTAGATTTCATATTCTCCCAGGAGTGAAATGTATGTCATCTAGGGGATTAATCCTAGAAAAGCCATCACACTAGAAGGGTGGGGTGCTCCTGCCTTTTGACAAAAGGAAGCACCTGTCAGAACAATGACCATGGCTGTCTGGAAAGAGCAGGGTCCATGTATGATTTCTAGGGGTAGTCCCGGAGGCCCCGATGAAAGAATTACTCCGAAGAGTTAAGTTCTTTGGTTTTCTTAGGGAAAAAGTCAGTAAGCCTGTAGTCAGCCTCTTTTCCTCTGGGAATTTTGCAATGCTGACTTAGCTCTCTGCCAAGGAGAAATTCAGGTAGGTGCAAGGCTTTCCTGGACTGCTTGGTTATGGATGGGCATTGTGAGCTCATGCTTGCTTGCTTTAATAAACGTTTTATTTGAAGATAAATGTAGATTCCTGTGCTGTTGTAAGAAATAATACAGAGATATCCCCTGTACCCTTTACCCAGTTTCTCCCAATGGTAACATTTTGCAAAACTATAGAACAATACGGAAATTAGGATATTGACATTGACACAGTCAAGATACAGAAGACCTCCATCACCACAAGGATTCTTCCTGTTGCCCTTTTATAGCCATGGCCTCCTCCCTCTCCCCAGTCTATGCCTTTTGAAGAACACTTTGATGCCACTTATAAAAACAAACTATTTGGCAGGCACAAATGTTCGTCTTTGCCAAGATATTTAACAAAACCCAGGAGATAGAGCCAGTTCGGACAGATGAGCGCTGCATCTCTTTTCCTGGTATATTCTCATCTCTGCTGTGCTTATATTCCTAGGGAGATTCTTCTGTATTTTTTCCCTGAGTATTGTCTACCATCAGAATTTGGCCACACGTCTCTGGAGGAACTTACAGCAAGTTTGGAGGCAAGCTGACTTTTTTTGAACTTTGAGGGAATGAGAGAACACCCTGAATTGAATCTTCAGTGAAGAAAAATGTAAAGGGTTACCAATGAGAGGACCTAGAATAGCTTAAGTGAATGAGGATGGGGATCTTGGTACTAAGTGGGTAACTCGGAATTAAAGCTGCATGGGAAACCAGCATGGCCAAGGTTTAAATAAACTCTGGGAAGATTGTACAGACTGAGAGTAGTCAGTCTCTGAGATGAAAAGAGACAGGATATAGTCCTTAACTTCTCTCCCTGCACCAAAAATAGTTCCTATCCCTTAGATACACTTCCTCAGCTACCTTTTATGAGGAACTGAGGTGAAGATTGGGTTAGAATCACTAAGACATCACAGGGAAAGATGAAGAAAATTGCATTTACCAAATCTCCTCTCAGAGGCAATACTATATATGATGGGAAGGAAAACTTTGATCAGCAGCTACCTGGGGTGCACAGGGTGAGCCTGGCACTGGCCCACAGTGGGCGGTCCCTGAGCTGCTGAGTCACAGCAGGCTGTGGGGAAGCTGAGTGAGGGGTGCAGGCCTCAGGCCGCCAGAGCTGCTCACGGGACTGGGAGAGCCCCGCCAGGTACAGGAGGGTGGGGGCCTTCTTCGCCACCCTCATGCTCGGTGTTGCTTGTGGAAGGGATGGATACACATGAAAAGCTATCAGTGAAAAGAGCACCACATGATTAAATTGCAGAGGTGCCATATGTCTTCATCTGATCCTGGATGAAGTCCTACATCATTGTTTCTGCTTCTTCACCATCTACTCTCACCTCATTCTTTCCCGTGGGGCTTCTGACTCAACAGCGTCACTGGGACTGTCTTGTCAAACCACCAGTGACCACTGTGCTGACAAGTGCAGTAGTCACTTATCTTACCTGACCTCTTCAACCCATCTGACCACTCTTTCTTTCTTGAAGCACTTTCTTTATGTGGCTTCCATGACAACACACTTCTCATTTTCCTGCTTCCCTCCCTCCCATCCTCTGCGCTGGCAGCTCCTTCTCTGTTTGGTTTCTAAATGTCGGTGTGTCTGAGGGCTTGTTCCTGGACCACTTTCTTCTCTCTATTAAATGTTGTTTCTAGGTGACCTCAGCTAGTCTCTGGCTTTAAATACTATCCCACATGCCAGTGACTCTCTATTTCTGTGGCGTCCCCATCCAAGATATCTAGACTCCAACGGCTTTATTATTTATCATTTACTTTTCCTTCACCTTGATTTTCTTTTTCATCTGAAAAATTTTAAAACCATGTTGTATAATATAATTAGACCCTGGCTTAAAAGACCCACAGCACCAATGTTGGCAAGTTCTAGGCTTTGATGCTTTTTTATGCTAGGTACTTGCATGTTATAACTCTACTGTAGACAGCTCATTCCCTAAAAGTTAATATCCTGTTCTGTTATCATTTATGAAAACAGCTGGAGCAATGCCCAGAGCAGACAAACAAGAAGCTGAAAATGTGTTTCAACCAGGTAAGCTTCCTTTCAACGTAATCATTTATATTCTAAATGATCCTGTATTCCAAAGGAGAAATAATATACATTTCCAAATGTTAGGTTTGAAAGGAAATCAAATTTGCATTTACTTATCAAGACTTAGATTAATCGGTAGCATATCAGATGCCACAAAGCAACATCTTTTTGAATTTTAAAGATGCAAATGTTTCCAAACCATAAAGGTTATGAAACACTTGGAGTAGGACTATATTTTGAACAGGAAACATGACATTCTGAGTCTTTAAGTAATAGGTTCACTGGATCCTCGAGACACTGTGCTAAATCAGAAATCTTTTGTACAAAAGTCTTTAATTATTTTGGACAATTTGATATCTCTCTGGGATTTTTAAATTCTATCAACAGTTTTTTTAAGTTTATGATTTTTCTATTTTAAAAGCAGCTATAAAATAATGCTAATAAAAGAAAGTAAAAGGAATTTTAAGAAATTCATCCATAGTCCCAAACCATTCCAAGATCACTGGTATTTTTTGGTGTGTTTCATTACAACCTTTCTCTCTCTCTGGGTAGATGGTTTTTTGTTTTTGTTGTTTGTTTGTGTTTTTTTACAGTTTTCTTATAATACTGTGTATCTAGTTCTTAAAGATTTCCTTGGTGGTGGCAGGGAAGAGTCCATAGTCTTTCAGTTCTACTAGAGAAATATCTCAAAAAATCATATGCCCTCAACTTCCTTAAATCACAGTCAAGGGAACTGAGACTCCAAGATGTGAACCTGGCCCAACTAACACAGGGCATTAGCATTGGAGCCAGTACAGCCACTGAGGTTCCCAGATACTTCATGGAGGCCACAACAGTCTAGGACTTTTCATGCCACCAGGATCAATATTGAGATGCTTAGGTCTCTGCTGACACTTCACCTGTGTTTGCTCAAACAGGTGCACCAGCTCTATCACTAGCACATATACTAGCATCTTCTTCCAAGTGCTTATGCTTACAGCCATCTTCTGGAAAACTCTCATAATAATATGCAAGACTGGGAGATGAATGATGCTCCCTGGAATTGTGCACAGCACAGCTGTAAGCACAGGCGCCGCCTCATCTCTTTTGTGGGGAATGGAATATATTTGAATACTCATGTTTTATAAATGAAATAGAATTGGGACATAAGCTCCCCAAAGCATATAACTAGGCAAACTTGAAATGAAAGTTAGAACCTAAACTAGATTTCTTCTTAGAAAGGCTGTGTCACAAAGTGTGTGGATTGTAGGGTGTGCCTAAATGTAATACCCCTGTTGATATATTTTCCTCTGATATTTCTGCCTGAGTGCCTACTGGCCTGTGATAAGCAACTGGAAATGAAGGAATATTGTGGTTCTTAATTTCTCATCATTGTTCAACTGAAAAGTGAATTTATTTTCTGAGTAGCATTTTGTTGAAAAAGCAGTAATTGAACATTTTCGGTGTGAAGACTTAGTTGTCATTTCCTAATTAGAGTAAAAGACAGCTTTTATCCAACATATTTTTGACCCTATTCTAGCACTATTATTATTATTATTTTACTAGTATTATTTTCATCAGCAAATCTAACACTGTGATTGATTAAGAGCCACTAGCTCCAGGCACTAAACTAGGCCTTTTATATATGTTACCTCATTTAATTCTCACAACTTTGGGATGTATAGGTGCCACTCTCTCCATGTTAGTAATGAGAAAATGGAGAACCAGAAAGATAACCTTCCAATGTCATGATGCAAGTAAGTAGTAGATTCAGGATTGGAACCCAGATTTGTGCCACTCCAAAGCTCTTTTCACTACCTCACTTTATTCCATCTCATTCTTATCCAGACTGTAATACTTCATCCTTATGATAAAGTTTGCAAGTATTACTTGCAGTAGGTATACTACAGCTTCTCAGCCTATTGGCATAAAAGAATTATTGTTTACTTACTAGAGACCTTGATATTACATGGTGAGATGTATATGGGGAGATGCTGACAGTAAAATACGGTGTGGGGAGGGCATGTGGTAGGCAGGTTGTTTACTGTCCCACCAGGAATTGTCCCAACTCTGTCTGTGGCAGCCAGCTTGACAAATCACCAGTAGGGTTCCTGGATCTCTTGACACATCCTTATCTTCTGGTTAGGGAACTCTGATTTAACTATTTACACTAAAAAACTTAGAAATTTGCTAAGAATTAGTTGATCATACATCTTAGCGTATCCAAGCTTATACATGTCCTTCATGTCTGATATTTTTTCAGTGTCTACACTCAGTAATGGAGCCAAGTTGTTGGGTCTTGGAGGCCAGACTGAATAAGTGTTTATTCAAGGTGTTAGCATAGATGATGAGTAGAATCCTCGTAATGTTCAGGGCAAGTGGGATTCAAAGAATCAAAGCAAGATAAACAGTCAAGAGACCATGAGTTCCTGTTGAAATGGAGATGTTGCAAGCAAAATACAGAACAATTGGAATCACGATTTTCTTCACATGAAACTGGTCTTAAGGACTTTATTAATGATTAGTGGCTTTAAGTGGATGGTTATAAAAACTATTGAAATCATTTATTGAAATCCATGTAGGGTTAACTCTATGCACCTTGCTTTAAGGTGTGTACCTTTAATAAAGGGAGGACCCTTTGTAAAGCACAGACTTTTTTGGTCACCTCGCCCTGGCCACATCAGCAGTGTCCATAACTATTAGAGTAGCAGATGAGTCATGACAGCATTGGTGGTCCTTTGCAACCCAACCTGAACCACCGTCTTTTATTCTTTCCTCTTGCAAGCCATCTGCTCCATCCAAAATGGAGTTGCTCCCACCTACTAGACTGGCCTGCCTCTGAGCGTTTCCCCGTGCTGTCCCCCCGAATACTCTTCTCCACTCTCCCAGTCCACGGTTGCCCTCTGGAAATCCTGCCCACCCTTTGTACAGCCTGATCAATGCTACCTTCTACATCAAGCCTACCTCGGTCTCTCCGTGTGAAATTAATCTTGACTTCTGTGTTCTGAGAGGACCTTAAAACTCTACTTTAGCATTAATTAAATTTTCTGCCTTGCATTACAGTAGTTTCCTGTATTTTATTTTCTCCCCAACTAGATTATCGAATCCTTGAAATTAGCAATCCTCTCATATCCTAGCAACATCAGTAAGTAGCTTTGAATGCATCTGGACTTTACTATTGTGCATTGACTCAAAGTTGATTGTTTCTGCTGTAGTGTCTCCCCACACAAACACATGCATATTCTTGTAAATAGGGTGCAAAATCTATAGATTTTGTAGTCCTGCCTTACTTTGTGCAAACTTATTAGGATTCTGGAGCTCCAGAGCTGCCAGAGCTCTGACTTTTTAAATTCAAGGCAGAAAATTAAAATCTCAGTTGAATATCCTTTCTTTCAAATCCTAATTCCATTCTGAATTAATGGGGTTTGGAAGAATTCCATTTTTGATCTGCCGCAAATACCTCTACAAGAGTGAGTTTAACCAGCAGAACTAAGCCTCTCATCCTGTTACAGTTCTATACTCACCTTAATTAAAATGTTAAAACAACCAGAAGTCCTTTTATATTGAGCTTTAAAAGTTGTCAAAAGTGTTACCTTTTATAGAAACCTCATTGAGATGTTAGCCTGAGAAAGGAAGAAGCATAAGTAAGGAAACTGGCTAAACTGGCCGCTAGTGCTTGAAGGAAATACAGTTTGCTGGTTACAAAATAGTGAACGTTGAGAGACTGAATATGATTTTGAATGTAGCATGCTGTATAAACATTCTTTTTTTCATTTTTGAATTTTATTTTATTTTCTTATACAGCAGGTTCTTATTAGTTATCTATTTTATACATATTAGTGTATACATGTCAATCCCAATCTCCCAGTTCATCCCACCAACACCACCAACACCCCCGCCGCTTTCCCCCCTTGGTGTCCATACGTTTGTTCTCTACATCTGTGTCTCAATTTCTGCCCTGCAAACTGGTGCATCTGTACTATTTTTCTAGGTTCCACAAATACGCGTTAATATACGATAATTGTTTTTCTCTTTCTGACTTACTTCACTCTGTATGACAGTCTCTGTATCCATCCACGTCTCTACAAATGATCCAATTTCATTCCTTTTTATGGCTGAGTAATATTCCATTGTATATATGTACCACATCTGCTTTATCCAGTCGTCTGTCGATGGGCATTTAGGTTGCTTCCATGACCCGGCTATTGAAAATAGTACTGCAATGAACAGTGGGGTGCATGTGTCTTTTTGGATTAGGGTTTTCTCTGGGTAGACGCCCAGTAGTGGGATTGATGGGTCATATGGTAGTTCTATTTTTAGTTTTTTAAGGAACGTCCATACTGTTCTCCATAATGGCTGTATCAATTTACATTCCCACCAACAGTGCAAGAGGGTTCCCTTTTCTCCACACCCTCTCCAGCATTTGTTGTTTGTAGATTTTCTGATGATGCCCATTCTAACTGGTGTGAGGTGATACCTCACTGTAGTTTTGATTTGCATTTCTCTAATGATTAGTGATGTTGAGCAGCTTTTCATGCGCTTCTTGGCCATCTGTATGTCTTCTTTGCAGGAATGTCTATTTAGGTCTTCTGCCCATTTTTGGATTGGGTTGTTTGTTTTTTTAATATTGAGCTGCATGAGCTGTTTATATATTTTGGAGATCAATCCTTTGTCCGTTGATTCGTTTGCAAATATTTTCTCCCATTCTAAGGGGTGTCTTTTTGTTTTGTTTATGGTTTCCTTTGCTGTGCAAAAGCTTTGAAGTTTCATTAGGTCCCATTTGTTTGTTTTTATTTCCATTACTCTAGGAGGTGGGTCAAAAAAGATTTTGCTGTGATTTATCTCAAAGAGTGTTCTTCCTATGTTTTCCTCTAAGAGTTTTATAGTGTCCGGTCTTACATTGAGGTCTCTAATCCATTTTGAGTTTATTTTTGTGTACGGCGTTAGGGAGTGTTCTAATTTCATTCCTTTACATGTAGCTGTCCGTTTTTCCCAGCACCACTTATTGAGGGATGTTATCAAAATGGTATCATACAGTAGGTGTCACTTTATGATTGGCTTTATTCACTCAACATAATGTCCTTCAGATCCATTAAGTGTATCAATCGTGTGTTTCTTTTTATTGCTGATGAGCAATACTGTTATTTTTCTAGGTAATATTGTTTTTCATATTTTATATTTTTAATTTTATTTGTTTTGGTTTGTTTTATTATTGTTGTTGCTTTTTACAAGAAAGTGTTTCCTGGCTATTGTTTAGGATGGCAAAAGCTATAAGATTCTAAATTTCTGAAAACTAAGAACTATAATTGGCTGCTGACATCTGAACTGTCCATGACTCTGTCCTCATTATTCCAGCTGTGTTGAATTATTTACCCTACCCTACCTTCAGGCCGTGGGAGAACTCACTTCCTGGGTTTGACAGAAGCCTCCACGGGAAGCACCTATGAAGCTTCTTGGAGGAGGTGGTTATTGCCTTAGTTTTAAGCCATCAACTTCTTGTAGGTTGAATTGAGCATGTTCAAAAAAGGATGCCCCTCCAAGATCTCAGAATGTAGCCTGCATTTCAAGGCAGGTTTGGCCCTCGTATTTGAAGTCCCTTTGCTGTGAATTCTGAACATCTGCTGTCCCAACTCTTCACTATTTAGTGCCATGTGGCAGGTGTTGGAAATAGAGAGGTGTACAAAACCAAAATTTTTTTTTACATTGAGGTTACATTCCCAAGGGAAAGACAGATAACAAACACTTAAATAAAACATAAATAAACATACAATGTGATGTGCCATAAAATAATTGTGCAAGGCCAGGGGATAGACAGTGATGGTGTGTTGGGGAAGGGGAGGCTATTTCAGATACAGAGAGCAAGGAATATCTGAGCCATGTTTTCATATTGGTTGAGACCAACAGTGAGCCTTGTGTATATCTGGAGCTGAATCTGCTGAACAAAGAGAGCAGCAAGGGCAAAGGGCCTGTGGCAGGAGGGAGCTTGATGTATACCTGGAAGGGCGAGGCCTAGAACTCAGGAAATGAGGTAAGAAGAGGCAGAGCCAGGTCAAGGATTTCAGAGTCTAATTCCTTGTGCCCTCACACAAACATCCAGGCAGTGTAAGTCTCAAAAGAAATCTAAGATTTCTTTACGTGGCAATCTACAGATTTCACAATTAAGTCTCACCTTTAATACAACATATGATATATATGTGTGAATGTATGTGTGTATATATATAAACGCACACATATATGGCCATTATTTACTACTGTGGAGTGGTATTTGGGTCCCTGCTCCCAAATATTCCTCTCACTTAATAGCACATGAATAGTATACATAATTGGAGGTAAATTAGTGATGTCAATCCAACTCAAATACCTTAAGTCAGGACTTTAATGCTCTTCTATTTAATGGAGACTCCACACCCACCTCTCAACTCTAATAATATCTGTGCCTTACTTGGGGCACAATACATTTTCTCCCATAAAGATACAATATTTGCATACTTGTATTATCTCATTCTGTAGACTAGAAGCTTCTTGAGGGCAAAGACTGAATCTTACATATCTCTGCATCACCCATAATAAAGTTCAGTGCCTCGAATTTAGGAAGTAGTTGGTGAACGTCTGTTAGACAGAATTCAGTATACTTAGGGGGTTTTGTTTGTTTGTTTAAAGAATTTTATAGAAGAAGGAGAAATGTGTGAGGTCAATGTGTGCTTAAAGGGGATGATGTGGCAGTGTTGGGGAAGGGCCTGCATGTATTAGTGAGTGTAGTGGAGGAGGGTGAAGGGGGACAGGGTGGACCCAGAAGACAAACGAGGCTACCTTACAATTTTCCTGGCAACCCAGCATATTAGAATACAGAAATCTTCTTATTGCTGAAACATTCAAATGTTTATCAAAACAGGATTTGCCCTGTACCTCTTTTCTCAGAATATCCCCCGGCCCTCTCAAAATGTTGATACAGGCAATTAATGTCATTTTGAAATTGAAGCATTTGGCCACTCCATTACTTCTTTCTATTCTGTGAGTGTCTCAGGCGCAACACAAGCTCTTGGAAAATAACCAAGACTCTTGAATTAGCAAAGGTTACATGCGTTAGTATATAACCGTACTCTTTACATCAGATTAGGGAACCCAAGGAGAGTGGCAGACTAGGAATTCCTCTTACTGTAGCTTCTGTGCTTTTCAGATGCTACAGACTTGAGTTATAAATCACACATTTAAAGCCCCAAGTGGCTGGACACTCTGTCGTCATCTATGAGTTACTGGTGCTGTGGCGAGTAGTCACAGGCACCTGTCCCCTTTGTGCCTTGAAGACTATGGTAGCCCTGGTAGGAGAACAAATTCAAGCATTTCTAGGTTTCTTCTTTATTCCAAAGCAAGGGTTTCTGAGCTGACCTTGGCGTGCCTCTTTATACTGTAGTTACTGGACCATTGTGCTTCTTCTCTTCTTCTCTTCCTCTTCCATCAGATCGTTAGTTCCTTAAGGGATCAACATATCTTAAATGTAGACCACCCATAGTACATACGTACAGAGTTGACACGTGGTATATATGTGTAGGATTGGAATATGATATTCTGCTATTAGGGAGGAAAGTAATATTTTAAAAATATACTAAAACTGTTTTTAAAACATTCCCAGATCCATAATGTTTACCTGGTCCAATATGAAAAAAAACTAAAGGAAACCATGCAATCCATTATCTATGATGCAAACAGAAGAGGAGTGGTTAATGAAGTATCCCTGGGACAATGTGAAAAAAAAAGAAAAATCACTGAAGACAAACTGAATAATCTTCGTGTGAAACTGACAGTATTATTGCAGAAACTTCAGCTGGTAAGAAATGAAATTTTATTTGAGTAATAGGAACACACATTGTGTAGAGAGCGCTGGGCTAGCTTCCTCTCCCAATGTCGTCATCCACTTATGACTTTGGACGAGTCACTTAACCGAGCCCTAACTCTCTCTTAATGGATATTGAAATCACAAATAAATGAACTTGGAAAGTATAAATTAGAACACTGTTTTAAAGGCCTATTATATTTTCCCTTTAAAAAATCAGAAGCTTTGCTTGTGCTGTTGGTATAGTTCGATCATGCTGTCTCCTCAGTAGCATATTTCCAGTAGGAAATCTTTTTCTAATTTTTTCAGACAACAAAATATTTTAAGTTTTATCCTAATACAGAGGTTAAAAAAACAGACTCTTCTAATCTTAGAGGAAAAGATCATGTAACTATGAATTACTGTTCTTCTTGTTTATTTATATATTTGAATGCATAAAGAATTGGGCTTCTATGATAGATTGAGCCAGTGAGGAAATACCCATCTTCTACTATAGCATATACAAATGCTGGGGAGAAAACATCAAAAATTAAAGTATATATATCCAATGTTGAAAAGTCTTTCTGTAGATGCTAGAAATAAATTGAGAAATCAACAGTGAGCCCAGGAACTATGACTGTGTTTCTCAGCTTTCCTTGGGGTATAAACGAAGGTTGTTCAGTGGGACTCCTAGGAAAGCTCCCTAAGAGGGGGTCAGAGAGCTCTCTGGGGGCCCGCAAGGGCAGGTCTGTGTCTGGAGCAACTTGGCATCATACACTCAGCACCCAGCACTTTGTGTTGCTTCCCCAGCACTGGTGATGGACACCTGGGCACTCTCTGGGCTGCCTCAAGACTAGCCTTTGGCTCAGTTTATTGTCATGGTAAACTGGAAGCTCCTTAGATATCATCTAGCCTGCTTTAAAAAAGTATATGGAAATAGGGTCTGACGGGGAGAAAATTGTCTCAGGACCCAGACAAAACTCAGACATAGGCCCTGACTCTGGAACAGGAGACAGGTCCTTCCTGGGCCATGCAGGGAGAGAGGGCAGGAGCTGTCTCCCAGAGAAACCTGCCTGGAGGCCTGGAGGACGGCTTTGCCCAGGAAGGGGGTCGCGGAGAGACAGACAGGAAACTTGCTGAGCATCAGTATTGAACATGATGAGCATGGACTTTGAAGCCGACTGTCTGGTTTTCAGTCAGTGTGAGAGTTCATTGCTCTTTCAAAAACTACACCTCTTTGGATTTGCTGGGATTTCTCTTATATAAAATACAAAATAAAAACACAGAGAGTATTTTTGATTAAGTATATAGCCAAAAGAGACGATCCCTCTCTTCTTGGGTGGTCTAGGCAACAGTTAAAATGTTTCATTATTAAAATAAAAAGGATGATTAAAGCTAACGATTTTCACATAATGGTAATCATATTTGTCCTTCTGTCAACAGTACTACCTAAGCCAATTTGTGAGAGTGGGATTTGAGTGGAGCTCCTTTGGGTTCTTGTGGCTACAGAGGGTGGTGAATGTTTTTGCATGTGAAAGGTCTGGTGGAGCCTCACACATGGTAGGGTTTCAGTGATGACTGTTGTTTCACTAACAAGAACAACTAGAGAGACCAAAGAAGTTCTTTATCATAGTAATGGAATACCACTGTCTATCAAGAAAGTTCATAAAAATTATTTGGTTCTCACAATAGCAAATCTGTTCAGCTAGGAAAAACAAAATGAAAGAATAGTAGTTTACTCTTCCTTCTGTGTCAAACCCCTGGGTTCCCTCACAGTAGCCAGAGTAATTATACTAACTTAATTTGTTTTATTCACAAACTTTAGTAAAGAGGTGAAGGGCTTTAGCCCACAGAATGTGAAATGTTTTATCCAGTGTCATTGGAGAGGTACTCAAAAGGCTCCTGCCCAGATATGTTTACTCTCATCCCCCACTTGAAATTTACATTTTCAGTGCCTTTAATTGCACCAGCAGCTACCATGGAGTAGAGCAGACACATGAGATGCGGTGGACCTGGAACAGACGGTTGGGGCAGCACATGAAGAACCTGGGAACAGGATCAACCTGGAGTCCTAGCAGGAAGTCTAGTCTGCAGGGTAGAAAGCAGGAGCCAAAGGATTAGACCAGACTGAACAGGCTGAGAGCTGTCGGTGTCAGAAAGGATCACACAGGGCATTCCTCAGGGTCAGTGAATATTTGGAAATCCTAGTGAATATCAGTATCATGGAAACCCAAACAGCGTCCTAAAGTTACAAAGCTGGGACTCAGTACAATTCAGGCTTGTTAGAAGACTGAGCAAATCTAGGGCAAAGGGAGCAAAGCAAAAACACATTTAATGGGACCAGATGAGGGATGGAGAAACTATGATAGTGCCAGACACTTATTGGAAACAATAGTAACATTGGGATTATTTCTGAAAGGTCCTTCCTAAAAATTCTCCTGTCCATCAGCGCAGTTGGAGAATGAGTTGATCCCATGGTTGGGCCTGAGGGAGTGAGACTTAGGTCAGTAAAGAGGGAGCATTTGTCCAGCTGTTCATGGAGAGGAGAGCTTGAGATTACCCCAATAGAGAACTGAGGGAAAGAGAAAAGGGGACAGATCAGGGCAGCAAGCCAAAGGTTGTGGGAAAAGATGCTGCAGAGGAAAAAGGAGAAACAGAGAAGTCAGAATTTGCCTACCCATCTGTTTTGCCTCTAAGGCTAAAAATTCATGAGAGCCTATAACAGAAAAATGAGATGAGGGCGGGGGCTTTAGGAATATGACAAGTAATTATATAGAAGGGGAAAAAAAAAACCCAAAAAGCACAGTTGAACTAATTTCCACTAAAGAAGAAGAAGAAGAAGAAGAAAAAAAAAAAAAGATTCAAGTTCCTAACCACTTGTGAGCATAAAATGGGATTAAATGCAAAAACATTTCAAAAGGTTAAAAGCATTATTCGAATGCAAGCTGGGTTTTGTTGCTACATGAATCATAGGGAAGACTGGTCCAAGGCCACCCAGATTACAGGAATAAACCCTGTAGCTTCTTCCCCTCCTATGATTGTTGCTTCTCTTTTCCAGGGCGGTCCAGCAGGAGACCTGGAGCAAATTGACAGTTATTTAGAAGCTCTGCTTAAAGAAGATAATCTCCTTTTTCAGAAGACTTTTAAATAAAATGACTGCAGGTACAGGACATAGTCTCCTTTCAGAAAAAAAGGAAAGTACTTCTCAAAATTAAAAGAAAAGACATTCCATTTTTTAAAATGCTAATAAGAAAAAAAGAAGATCCTGTAAAAATATCTCCTCTGCACTTGTTATTGTAAAGTTCATCTTGTTTAACAGTAAGAAAATTTTATGTTTTAGAAATGGAGACTGGTTTACAATTTGTATGTTTCCCAGTTCTATTCCCTAACTCTTCCTGTTCTTTCAGAAACCATTTCTAGAGTTCTCTAGTTCCCGTGAGCTGCTAAGAAAGATGGAAATGTCATTTAGGCTTAAATTTTGTTTTCACTAAAAAGATTGTAAAAACTGGAAAACAGTGGTTTTTAAGAGCCAAAGAACTACAGAATCACCTCCTTTTGAAACTTGAGTTGAAAAAGAAAGACATTATACCCCTTCTCCACTACAGCCAGTACTCAGTAAAGCAGATAATATACATCCCAAAAGAACTTTGAGATATATTTTATATGTTAATTTTATTATTGAGTTATAGTAAAAGAACCAATCTTCTAAGCATAATATGAATACATATTACATATATGTAAGAATTGTGTTTTACATTTTCCTTGACGACTGTTTGTTTTATTTGTTTAGAAATGTCTGCAACTTTGGACAAAAGCAATAAAACATTTAATGTTTGTGTAATTGTATAATTTTAATTTTTATGTACATGCACATAGTACAAAATTCAGAACATGTGAAATGGAATACAGTACAGTGAAAAGTCTTCATCCCGTTCTTGTCTTTAGTTACTTAATTACTCTTCTCAGGAGGCATGGTTTTACTAGTTACTTATGAATTCATCCAAAATCAGTCAATGTATATAAAACCATATAAATCATTATGTGGATATAAATATGGGTGTAATAGCATCCAGAATATGCTTTTGTTTTTTTCCATTTAATATATCTTCAAGATCATTCCATATCAGGATCAGTATATGTAGCGCTGTCTCATTGTCTTTAAACTGCTCTTTATTGTTCGATTCTGTAGGTATACCAAAATTTATTTTAGGTAAATATCCATCTTATGATGGACATGTACATTTTTCTTTTTTTTTCTCTTTTATAAGGCTTTTGCTTTTCTTTCTTTTTTAAAAATCTTATTTTATTAAGGTATAGTTGATTTACAGTGTTTTGTTAGTTTCTGGTGTACAGCAAAGTAATTCAGCTATACATATATATAATAGTTTGCATTTGCTAATCCCAAACTCCCGATTCATCCCTCCCTCTCCCCCCCTCCCTCTTGGCAACCATAAGTCTGTTGTCTATGTCTGTGAGTCTGTTTCTGTTTCATAGGTAAGTTCATTTGTGTCATATTTTAGATTCTACGTATAAGTGATATTATATGGTACTTCTCTTCCTCTTTCTCACTTACTTTGCTTAGTATGATAATCTCTGAGTCCATCCATGTTGCTGCAAATGGCATTATTTCACTCCTTTTTATGGCTGAATAATATTCCCTTGTGTATATATGTACCACATCTTCTTTATCCATTCATCTGTTGATGGACACTTAGGTTGTTTCCACGTCTTGGCTATTGTAAATAATGCTGCTATGAACATTGGGGTGCATATATCTTTTTGAATTATAGTTTTGTCTGGGTATATGTCCAGGAGTGGGATTGTTGGATCATATGGCAATTCAATTTTTAGTTTTTTGAGGAATCTCCATTCTGTTTTCCATAGTGGCTGCACCAATTTACATTCCCACCAACAATAGGAGGGTTCCCTTTTCTCCACACCCTCTCTAGCATTTGTTATTTGTAGACTTTTTAATGACGGCTGTTCTGACTGGTGTGAGGTGGTACCTCAGTGTAGTTTTGATTTGCATTTCTCTAATGATTAGTGACGTTGAGCATCTTTTCATGTGCATATTGGCCATATGTATTTCTTCTTTGGAGAAATGTCTATTTAGGTCTTCTGCCCATTTTTTGATTGGATTGTTTGATTTTTTTGTTATTGAGTTGTATGAGCTGTTTATATATTTTGGAAATTAAGCCCTCATTGGTCACATCATTTGCAAATAATTTCTCCCAGTCCATAGGTTTTCTTTTCATTTTGTTTATGGTTTCCTTTGCTGTGCAAAAGCTTTTAAGTATGATTAGGTCCCATTTGTTTATTTTTGCTTTATTTCTGTTGCCTTGGGAGACTGACCTAAGAAAACATTGGTATGATTTATGTCAGAGAATGTTTTGCCTGTGTTCTCTTCTAGGAGTTTTGTTGTATCATGTCTTATATTTAAGTCTTTAAGCCATTTTGAATTTATTTTTCTGTATGATGTGAGGGTATGTTCTAACTGAATTGATTGACATGCAGCTGTCCAGCTTTTCCAACACCACTTGCTGAAGAGACTGTCTTTTCTCCATTGTATATTCTTGTCTCCTTTGTCAAAGATTAATTGACTGTAGGTGTTTGGGTTTATTTCTGGGCTCTCTATTCTGTTCTGTTGATCCATATGTCTGTTTTTGTGCAAATACCATGCTGTTGTGATTACTGTAGCTTTGTAGTATCGTCTGAAGTCTGGGAGGGTTATGCCTCCTGCTTTGTTCTTTTTCCTCAGGATTTCTTGGCCAATTCTGGGACTTTTATGGTTCCACATAAACTGTAGGATTATTCTAGTTCTGTGAAAAATGTGATGGGTAATTTGATAGGGATCACATTAAGTCTGTAGATTGCTTTGGGTGGTGCGGCCATTTTAACAATGTTAATTCTTCCAATCCAAGTGCATGGAATATCTTTCCATTTCTTTGAATCATCTTCAGTTTCCTTTATTAATGTTTTAGAGTTCTCAGCATATAAGTCTTTCACCTCCTTGGTCAGGATTATTCCTAAATAATTGTTTTTTGATGCAATTTTAAAACGGATTGTTCTTTTACATTCCCTTTCGGATATTTCATTGTTAGTGCTCATTTTTTTTTTCATGTTTACATGTTCTCATCCTTTTGGATTTACATGCACACAACAGTGAACATTCTTCTAAATATGTTCATTTCACATATATGCAATTATACTTGTTAAATAAACTTCAGAAGATGCATTGCTGGGTCAAAGGGTACATACAGATATTATTAATAGATATTGCCTAATAACACTTCATAAAAATTGTACTAATAAATACCCTCCAGCAATATATTAATGTCTGTTTCTCACACCTTCACCTATCCCGTGAATTATCAAGCATTCTTATGTCATTGATCAAATAGGTGAAAAGTGGTATATACTTGTAGCTTTAATGTACATTTCTTATGAGTAGGACTGAGCACCTTTTCATGTTTAAAATTCATTTGAGGGCTTCCCTGGTAGCGCAGTGGTTGATAGTCCGCCTGCCAATGCAGGGGACACGGGTTTGTGCCCCAGTCCAGGAGGGTCCCACATGCCGCGGAGCGGCTGGGGCCATGAGCCATGGCCACTGAGCCTGCGCGTCCGGAGCCTGTACTCCACAACAGGAGAGGCCACAACAGTAAGTGGCCTGCGTACTGCAAAAAAAAAAAAAAAAATTCATTTGAATTTTCAAATTTGGCCTTTGTTCATTTTTCAACTTGGTTATATTTTCCTACTAATTTATAGGAACTATTTTCATATTAGGGAAATTATCTTCTTTATATGATTTGTGTCACAAATGTTTTCTCATAATTTTTCATTTTTTAATGTTTTTATTATGTTTTGAGCCATGTGAGATTTTCAAAAATGTTTGCTTTAATTTCCTTTCATTTATGGCTTCTGAGACTTTTAGTCATATTTAGAGAGTACTTTCCAATGCTAAAATTCTAAAGAAATTTTACACTGTTTTCTCTAATTATTTTGATAATCATATTGCTAAATCTTTGATTCATCTACAATTTATTTTGCTGTCAGGAGTAAGTTAGAGATCTGATGTTGTTGTGTGTGTGTGTTTCCACAATAATGTCCCAGAATTATCAGTTGAATAAACCTTTTCCCCAATGATCTGCAATACCACCTTATCGCAGGTTAAATTCCTATTTGTATTTGCACTGAGTTCTAAAACACAAAAAGATCTCTATTTTTTTCCATTGATTGTTTCATCTTTTCTCTTATTGAATCCATGTTGTTTTGGTAGGGCTAGCTAATAATTTTATTTTTCGAAAATTTCCTCTGTATCTTTGCGTGTATAATTCTTTTTATTTATATATATATATAATTTTACATCTTTATTGGAGTATAATGGCTTTAAAATGGTGTGTTAGTCTCTGCTTTATAACAAAGTGAATCAGTTATACATATACATATGTTCCCATATCTCTTCCCTCTTGCGTCTCCCTCCCTCCCACCCTCCCTATCCCACCCCTCCAGGCGGTTACAAAGCACCGAGCTGATCTCCCTGTGCTATGCGGCTGCTTCCCACTAGCTATCTACCATAGGTTTGGTAGTGTATAAATGTCCATGCCTCTCTCTCGCTTTGTCACAGCTTACCCTTCCCCCTCCCCATATCCTCAAGTCCATTCTCTAGTAGGTCTCTGTCTTTATTCCTGTCTTACCCCTAGGTTCTTCATGACACTTTTTTTTTCTTAAATTCCATATATATATATGTGTTAGCATACGGTATTTGTCTTTCTCTTTCTGACTTACTTCACTCTGTATGACAGACTCTAGGTCTATCCACCTCATTACAAATAGATCAATTTCATTTCTTTTTATGGCTGAGTAATATTCCATTGTATATATGTGCCACATCTTCTTTATCCATTCATCTGATGATGGACACTTAGGTTGTTTTCATCTCTGGGCTATTGTAAATAGAGCTGCAAAGAACATTTTGGTACATGACTCTTTTTGAATTATGGTTTTCTCAGGGTATATGCCCAGTAGTGGGATTGCTGGGTCATATGGTAGTTCTATTTGCAGTTTTTTTTAAGGAACCTCCATACTGTTCTCCATAGTGGCTGTATCAATTTACATTCCGACCAACAGTGCAAGAGGGTTCCCTTTTCTCCACACCCTCTCCAGCAGTTATTGTTTCTAGATTTTTTGATGATGGCCATTCTGACTGGTGTGAGGTGATATCTCATTGTAGTTTTTATTTGCATTTTTCTAATGATTAATGATGTTAAGCATTCTTCTGTGTGTTTGTTGGCGGTCTGTATATCTTCTTTGGAGAAATGTCTATTTAGGTCTTCTGCCCATTTTTGGATTGGGTTGTTTGTTTTTTTGTTATTGAGCTGCATGAGCTGCTTGTAAATTTTGGAGATTAATCCTTTGTCAGTTGCTTCATTTGCAAATATTTTCTCCCACTCTGAGGGTTGTCTTTTGGTCTTGTTTATGGTTTCCTTTGCTGTGCAAAAGCTTTGAAGTTTCATTAGGTCCCATTTGTTTATTTTTGTTTTTATTTCCATTTCTCTAGGAGGTGGGTCAAAAAGGATCTTGCTGTGATTTATGTCATCGAGTGTTCTGCCTATGTTTTCCTCTAAGAGTTTGATGGTGTCTGGCCTTACATTTAGGTCTTTAATCCATTTTGAGCTTATTTTTGTGTATGGTGTTAGGGAGTGATCTAATCTCATACTTTTACATGTACCTGTCCAGTTTTCCCAGCACCACTTATTGTAGAGGCTGTCCTTTCTGCATTGTACATTCCTGCCTCCTTTATCGAAGATAAGGTGACCATATGTGCGTGGGTTTATCTCTGGGCTTTCTATCCTGTTCCATTGATCTATCTTTCTGATTTTGTGCCAGTACAATACTGTCAAGATTACTGTAGCTTTGTAGTATAGTCTGAAGTCAGGGATCCTGATTCCTCCAGCTCCATTTTTCGTTCTCAAGATTGCTTTGGCTATTCGGGGTCTTTTGTGTTTCCATACAAATTGTGAAATTTTTTGTTCTAGTTCTGTGAAAAATGCCAGTGGTAGTTTAATACAGATTGCATTGAATCTGTAGATTGCTTTGGGTAGTAGAGTCATTTTCACAATGTTGATTCTTCCCATCCAAGAACATGGTATATCTCTCCATCTATTTGTATCATCTTTAATTTCTTTCATCAGTGTCTTATAATTTTCTGCATACAGGTCTTTCGTCTCCTTAGGTAGGTTTATTCCTAGATATTTTATTCTTTTTGTTGCAATGGTAAATGGGAGTGTTTTCTTGATTTCACTTTCAGATTTTTCATCATTAGTGTATAGGAATGCCAGAGATTTCTGTGCATTAATTTTGTATCCTGCTGCTTTACAAAATTCATGGATTAGCTCTAGTAGTTTTCTGGTAGCATCTTTAGGATTCTCTATGTATAGTATCATGTCATCTGCAAACAGTGACAGCTTTACTTCTTCTTTTCCGATTTGGATTCCTTTTATTTCCTTTCCTTCTCTGATTCCTGTGGCTATAACTTTGAAAACTATGTTGAATAAGAGTGGTGAGAGTGGGCAACCTTGTCTTGTTCCTGATCTTAGTGGAAATGCTTTCAGTTTTTCACCATTGAGGATGATGTTGGCTGTGGGTTTGTCATATATGGCCTTTATTATGTTGAGGTAAGTTCCCTCTATGCCTACTTTCTGCATGGTTTTTATCATAAATGGGTGTTGAATTTTGTCGAAAGCTTTCTCTGCATCTATTGAGATGACCATATGGTTTTTCTCCTTCAATTTGTTATATGGTGTATCACATTGATTGATTTGCGTATATTAAAGAATCCTTGCATTCCTGGAATAAACCCCACTTGATCACGGTGTATGATCCAGTTAATGTGCTCTTGGATTCTGTTTGCTAGTATTTTGTTGAGGATTTTTGCATCTATGTTCATCAGTGATATTGGCCTGTAGTTTTCTTTCTTTGTGACATCTTGTCTGGTTTTGGTATCAAGGTGATGGTGGCCTCGTAGAAGGAATTTGGGAGTGTTCCTCCCTCTGCTATATTTTGGAAGAGTTTGAGAAGGATAGGTGTTAGCTCTTCTCTAAACGTTTGATAGAATTCACCTGTGAAGCCATCTGGTCCTGGGCTTTTGTTTGTTGGAAGATTTTTAATCACAGTTTCAATTTCAGTGCTTGTGATTGGTCTGTTCATATTTTCTATTTCTTCCTGATTCAGTCTTGGCAGGTTGTGCATTTCTAAGAATTTGTCCATTTCTTCCAGATTGTCCATTTTATTGGCATAGAGTTGCTTGTGGTAATCTCTCATGATCTTTTTTATTTCTGCAGTGTGAGTTGTTACTTCTCCTTTTTCATTTCTAATTCTATTGATTTGAGTTTTCTCCCTTTTTTTCTTGACGAGTCTAGCTAATGGTTTATCAATTTTGTTTATCTTCTCAAAGAACCAGCTTTTAGTTTTATTGATCTTTGCTATCATTTCTTCATTTCTTTTTCCTTTATTTCTGATCTGATTTTTATGATTTCTTTCCTTCTGCTAACTTTGGGGTTTGTTTCTTCTTCTTTCTCTAGTTGCTTTAGGTGCAAGGTTAGGTTGTTTATTCGAGATGTTTCCTGTTTCTTAAGGTAGGATTGTACTGCTATAAACTTCCCTCTTAGAAGTGCTTTTGATGCATCCCATAGGTTTTGGATCATCGTGTCTCCATTTTCATTTGTGTCTAGGGATTTTTTGATTTCCTCTTTGATTTCTTCAGTGATCACTTCGTTATTAAGTAGTGTATTGTTTAGCCTCCATGTGTTTGTATTTTTTACAGATCTTTTCCTGTAATTGATATCTAGTCTCATAGCGTTGTAGTCAGGAAAGATACTTGATGCAATTTCAATTTTCTTAAATTTACCAAGGCTTGATTTGTGACCCAAGATATGATCTATCCTGGAGAATGTTCCATGAGCGCTTGAGAAAATGTGTATTCTGTTGTTTTTGGATGGAATGTTCTATAAATATCAATTAAGTCCATCTTGTTTAATGTATCATTTAAAGCTTGTGTTTCCTTATTTATTTTCATTTTGGATGATCTGTCCATGGGTGAAAGTGGGGTGTTAAAGTCCCCTACTATGAATGTGTTACTGTCGATCTCCCCTTTTATGGCTGTTAGCATTTGCCTTATGTATTGAGGTGCTCCTATGTTGGGTGCATAAATATTTACAATTGTTATATGTTCTTCTTGGATCAATCCCTTGATCATTATGTAGTGTCCTTCTTTGTCTCTTGTAAGTCTTCATTTTAAAGTGTATTTTGTCTGATATGAGAATTGCTACACCAGCTTTCTTTTGTTTTCCATTTGCATGAAATATCTTTTTCCATCCCCTTACTTTCAGTCTGTATGTGTCTCTAGGTCTGAAGTGGGTCTCTTGTAGACAGCATATATATGGGTCTTGTTTTTGTATCCATTCAGCCAATCTGTGTCTTTTGGTGAGAGCATTTAGTCCATTTACATTTAAGGTAATTATCCATATGTATGTTCCTATTCCCATTTTCTTAATTGTTTTGGGTTCGTTATTGGAGGTGTTTTCCTTCTCTTGTGTTTCTTGCCTAGAGAAGTTCCTTTACCATTTGTTGTAAAGCTGGTTTGGTGGTGCTGAACTCTCTCAGCTTTTGCTTGTCTGTAAAGGTTTTAATTTCTCCATCAAATCTGTATGAGATCCTTGCTGGGTAGAGTAATCTTGGTTGCAGGTTTTTCTCCTTCATCACTTTAAATATGTCCTGCGAGTCCCTTCTGGCTTGCAGAGTTTCTGCTGAAAGATCAGCTGTTAACCTTATGGGGATTCTTTTGTGTGTTATTTGTTGTTTTTCCCTTGCTGCTTTTAATATGTTTTCTTTGTATTTAATTTTTGACAGTTTGATTAATATGTGTCTTGGCGTATTTCTCCTTGGATTTATCCTGTATGGGACTCTCTGTGCTTCCTGGACTTGATTAACTATTTCCTTTCCCATATTAGGGAAGTTTTCAACTATAATCTCTTCAAATATTTTCTCAGTCCCTTTCTTTTTCTCTTCATCTTCTGGGACCCCTATAATTTGAATGTTGGTGCGTTTAATGTTGTCCCAGAGGTCTCTGAGACTGTCCTCAGTTCTTTTCATTCTTTTCTGTTTATTCTGCTCTGTAGTAGTTATTTCCACTATATTATCTTCCTCGTCACTTATCCGTTCTTCTGCCTCAGTTATTCTGCTATTGATCCCATCTAGAGTATTTTTAGTTTCATTTATTGTGTTGTTCATCGTTGTTTGTTTCATCTTTAGTTCTTCTAGGTCCTTGTTAAATGTTTCTTGCATTTTGTCTATTCTATTTCCAAGATTTTGGATCATCTTTACTATCATTATTCTGAATTCTTTTTCAGGTAGACTGCCTATTTCCTATTCATTTGTTATGTCTGGTGGGTTTTTTATCTTGCTCCTTCATCTGCTGTGTGTTTTTCTATCTTCTCATTTTGCTTATCTTACTGTGTTTGGGGTCTGCTTTTAGCAGGCTGCAGGTTCGTAGTTCCCGTTGTTTTTGGTGTCTGTCCCCAGTGGCTAAGGTTGTTTCAGTGGGTTGTATAGGCTTCCTGGTGGACGGGGGTAGTGCCTGTGTTCTGGTGGATAAGGCTGGATCTTGTCGTTCTGGTGGGCAGGTCCACGTCTGGCGGTGTGTTTTCGGATGTCTGTGGACTTATTATGATTTTAGGAAGCCTCTCTGCTAATGGGTGGGTTAGTTGTTTGGCATAGGATGTCCAGCACTGTAGCTTGCTGGTTGTTGAGTGAAGCTGGGTGCTGGTGTTGAGATGGAGATCTCTGGGAGATATTTGCCATTTGATATTATGTGAATCTGGGGGGTCTCTTGTGGACCAGTGTCCTGAAGTTGGCTCTCCCACCTCAGAGGCACAGCACTGACTCCTGGCTGAAGCACCAAGATCCTTTCATCCACACGGCTCAGAATAAAAGGGAGAAAAAGTAGAAAGAAAGAATTAGTAGAAGTAGAAAGAAAGAAAGAAAGAAAAAGAAAGGAGGGAGGGAGGGAGGAAGGAAGGAAGGAGGGAGGGAAGGAAGGAGAAAAAGAAAGAAAGAAGATAAAGTAAAATAAAATAAAGTAAGATAAAATATAATAAAGTTATTAAAATAAAAAAATAATTAAGGGAAAAAAATTTTAAACAAACAAAAAACGGACAGATAGAACCCTAGGACAAATGGTGGAAGCAAAGCCATACAGACAAAATCTCACACAGAAGCATACACATACACCGTCGCAAAATGAGGAAAAGGGGGAAAAATCATAAATCTTGCTCTCAAAGTCCACCTCCTTAATTCAGGATGATTCGTTGTCTATTCATGTATTCCACAGGTGCAGGGTACATCAAGTTGATTGTGGAGCTTTAATTCGCTGCTTCTGAGGCTGCTGGGAGAGATTTCCCTTTCTCTTCTTTGTTCTCACAGCTCCCAGGGGCTCAGCTTTGGATTTGACCCAGCCTCTGCGTGTAGGTCGCCGGAGGGCGTCTGTTCTTCGCTCAGACAGGACGGGGTTAAAAGAGCCGCTGATTCGGGTGCTCTGGCTCACTCAGGCGGGGCGGGGGGGGGGGGGGGGGGGGGGGGCACGGAGGGCGGGGCCAGCGTGCGGCGGCAGAGGCCGGCGTGACGTTGCACCAGCCTGAGGCGTGCCGTGCGTTCTCCCGGGGGAGTTGTCCCTGGATCCTGGGAACCTGGCAGTGGCGGGCTGCACAGGTTCCCCGGAAGAGGGGTGTGGATAGTGACCTGTGCTCGCACACAGGCTTGTTGGGGGCGGCAGCAGCAGCCTTAGCGTCTCCCGCCCGTCTCTGGGGTCCGCGCTTTTAGCCGCGGCTCGCACCCGTCTCTGGAGCTCCTTTAAGAAGGGCTCTTAATCCCCTCTCCTCGCGCACCAGGAAACAAAGAGGGAAGAAAAAGTCTCTTGCCTCTTCGGCAGGTCCAGACTTTCCTGGACTCCCTCCCGGCTAGTCGTGGCGCACTAACTCCCTGCAGGCTGTGTTCATGCCGCCAACCCCAGTCCTCGCCCGGCGCTCGGACCGAAGCCAGAGCCTGAACTCCAGGCCCCGCCTGCCCCGGTGGGTGAGCAGACAAGCCTCTCGGACTGGTGAGTGCCGGTCGGCCCTGATCCTATGTGCGGAAATCTCTCTGCTTTGCCCTCCGCACCCCTGTTGCTGTGCTCTCCTCCGGTGCTCCGTAGCTTTCCCCTTCCGCCACCCGCAGTCTCCGCCCGCGAAGGGGCTTCCTAGTATTTGGAAACCTTTCCTCCTTCACAGCTCCCTCCCACTGGTGCAGGTCCCGTCCCTATCCTTTTGTCTCTGTTTATTCTTTTCTTCTTTTGCCCTAACCAGGTACGTGGGGAGTTTCTTGCCTTTTGGGAGGTCTGAGGTCTTCTGCCAGCCTTCAGTCGGTGTTCTGTAGGAGTTGTTCCACGTGTAGATGTATTTCTGGTGTATCTGTGGGGAGGAAGGTGATCTCCGCGTCTTACTCTTCCGCCATCTTCCCGGAAGCTGCGTGTATAATTCTTATTCAAACTTAGAATTAGGTTTCAATTCAGCACCTACCCCTCAAGTTTTATTTGTACTTTGTTGGGTTTGTGGTTAGGGAGAATTGCATATATATGTATATATGTATAAGTCTTTCTACCCAAGACCAAAATATGCCTTTCTATATGTTCAGGGCTTCATTAGTGACCTATATTATTATTTAAAATTTTTCTTCAAATATATCTAGTATATTATAGTTATATTTTTTGTAATTAATTAGATGTACTCTATGGCCTATTAAAAATGAATCTTTTTTCCCATTATCTTATGACTAGTTAATATTTTATATAGCAAGATTTCTGATTTTGAGATATAAATATTGTATCCAGTGTAAGAATTCTCTTTATTTCAAGTAATCATTATGCAGTTTTTTTTAAAGCATAATTTATATGATCAAACAGTTTCTGGATCTCAGGGCCTTGCATTGTTGATCTATACAAAGTTTTCCTTCCACAAGGGATTTTCTTGGCCCCTTAAAAACTTTCATTATCTTCCTCTGCCAACATCAGTATCCATTCTTCCTTTAATCTAAAAATTGGTGATTAATGAATATTAATGGCGATAAGAAGTCAATGCCTCTGAGCATTCTTCTGGCAGACATTTAGAAAGAGTCTGAAGGGGGACTTCCTCAGAGAATGGTTTTTGAAGATTTTTACAGGATATTCCTCATATTTCCTAACTGAATATTCCCAAGGGCTGAGTCCTCATTATCTCATCTTCTCTCTTTTTACTCTGCATAAGAAATCTCATGTACTCTAATGGTTTCAAGTAATACTTCCAAATGAATAAGTTCTAAATTTCTATGACCTGATTGAACACTTCATTTAAATCTAGTTATGAAATAGAAATTTTCTATTGAAAGTCTATATTGGTATGTTTGACAGAAAATTAATCATAACCTCTCCGATTCCTGTCAAGGCAGTTCATTTAGGCCCCAGTGTCTCCAGTTCTTTGAGGATCTGGGGTTTTAAATAGGTAATCAGCTAGGACTAAGGAATGGGGACTAAAGTAGTAACTAGACTTATGAACTGAGTCAACATGGGAATCGGGGGGGAAAAATGGAGTAAGTTTAGGGGAGGAGAGCCATGTTGGGACCAGATGACTCCAGGAGGAAATAATATAATTCTGTTGCTCCTAAGTATGGTTGGTAGCAAGATGGCTTGGGGACAACACGGGGCAATTCATTTCCATTATTAGACCATGGATACAGTTCTTAGGCCCATTGGATCAGCTCTGAAGTCCATTGGCAATTTGGGCTTGGCTGGGACCAGATAAGCTCAGGAACTAGAGTGGGATAAAACCAGCAGGCAGAGGGTATGGCTAGATGCAGGTTTGAGAGACAAAAGACAAGAACAGAAAGCGGGGGTGGGGCGGGTGGGTGCGGGCAGTGACAGGTACAGTGCCGGAAGACACAGCCCCATATCTTCCTTTACGTGCGGTCCACACTTTACAGCCTACTACATCTACAACTCTTCTAACTACTTATTATCTAGTTACCTCTGCCTGTTTCCCTCTCGTACATAGAATTCCTTTAACAATACTCAGAATGTTTAATTTTTCCATGGCTTAAAACAATGTTCTTCATCTAAATTTATCTTCACAATATTCAGATGTGAGAAGGCAGATACTCTTAATACTATTTTACAGATGGGAAACTGAGACTTAACTGAAGTAATCGTTCAATGTAGTTATTAATAAGTGGTAAACAAAGACTAGAACCCAGACTTTCTGATTGCAACTCTAAGTTCCTTCCATTAAACCCCACTGTACCACTCAATAATGTAGGCGTAACTTATGGCTAACAGTATGGCAAGGGTTACCCTCTAAAATACTGTCTCTGTCCTTTACAGAAAACTCTCTGAATGGCAGTAAGCAACAATCCCATCAGCTAGTAAGTGACCTTGGTCTTAAAATTGTACAGGTAAATTAATCTCACTGGCTTTCTATTCTACTTAGCCTATAGCCGTAAGAGGTTTAGCGTAGTTTCTAAGTGCATATGTTAACCTCAAGTTTTAGTGAAGAGTGAGGGACTAAATCCAGAAAGACCTTACATGAAAACAGCGGGAGAAAACCTGTAGACTGTGAATCATGTTGGGGAATAGCGAATCTATAGCTGGTGGTGAGACAGCACCTCCTGCTAGAGACCTGTGTGTGGTACAGAAAACTTAAAATGCAATATCCATCCGGTCTGCAAACACTGTGTGAATTTAAGACATGCTTGCGTCTGCAAGGTCTGAATCAAAAAGCCAGTCAACGTGTTGATCAAATCTGTAATACCATTGACAAGAACAAAGTAAGAACTTTCACTTATCATTTGGCTATGATTCTCCATTTCCCTCTTTTTTCAGTAAAATAGCCTAAGGTAAAAAGTGTGTGTTCCACTGAATGTGGAGGTCTTCAGAGAACCCACAGCTTGTAGGTGAGTCATTAAACACATTTAGCACTGCCGGCATGAAAATAATTGGGAACTAGCCTCTCTGCCCTTGGAAATGTTCTGCATGTGGGGAGTTATTTTATTTATTTATTTATTTTTTGCGGTTCGCGGGCCTCTCACTGTTGTGGCCTCTCCCGTTGCGGAGCACAGGCTCCAGACACGCAGGCTCAGCAGCCATGGCTCACGGGCCCAGCCGCTCTGTGGCATGTGGGAGCTTCCTGGACCGGGGCATGAACCCATGTCCCCTGCATCGGCAGGCGGACTCTCAACAACTGCGCCACCAGGGAAGCCCGGGAGTTATTTTAAAACCAAATTAAATCTTGGCATGGAATTCTAATGCTATCCTTTAAACAAATCTAGTAAGTGCAGATTGATTTACAAAGACTGTTTTCAAAGTATTCAATGCATTGGCGACATTTTATAGAAAAGCAAATTACAGGAATCTGCTTTTAAAAGTGTGATTGCATCTAGATTGGCAGATAAAAATACAAATTAGCCAACATGTTCATACTCAAATCAAAAGTTAGAATGCTTCATAATCCTTTTTTTTTTCATATCTGACCAATTTATTTTGGGGAAAAACAAAATAATTTACAGTTTTAAATTCAGATAAATATTAGATTCTAAAGATTGTTACTCAACTGTTGTCTTGAATTTACTCATTCCTGAGCTGCAGCACGTTTTATTTCATGTCTTAAAAAAATATAAAAACGAGAAAAGAAAATATGGAATAGAAAAAAAATAAGACAAAAAAATAACAATCTGAAATACTAGGCTACTGTCTGCTTTTCCTTGTACATTTCAGTTGTTTTACCTCTAGATCTGTATATTTCAAAATGTGCTGATGCCATCTAGAATAAAAGGGAACGGGAAATACTACTGGTAGAAAAATAGATGACTTTAGAAGGCTGTGCATGATAATAGAAGATAAAGAAGGGATAATTAATTCAGTACAGTTAAAACAACTGGCTGTCCATTAGTATGTATGGAATCTAATACAGCCTTTTGAGCCCTTAGGCCAAAAAAACCAGATGACTTAAAAGGAGGTAACATCCAGGAACTGGGGAAAATTAAACCTATGCAAAATTAACAGCTATTTTAATCCTTGTAGCAATGTCAGGAACATTTCTTTTAGGACATTACTGTCCTTTGTTCTTTGTTTTAAAATATGAATTAAGGACTGCCTGCTTATCATGACTGTTTCCCTCCTCATAAATTTTTGCTTAGTGTAGTTGCAAGCAAACCCGGCTCTGCCCCCGAGGAGCTTACAAATCAGTAGAAAAATGAGGCAGATTCTGCTTTTAACTCTGAAAAAGGTTTTGGATATGCTATAGACTGAGTATTTATGTTCCCCTCTCAAATCATATGTTGAAATCCAAACCCCAATATGATGGTATTTGGAGGTGGGGGGTCTTGGGGGGGTGATTAGGTCATGAGGGCAGAGCATTCATGAATGAGATCAGTGCTTTTATAAGGAGGCCCCAAAGAGCTCCCTTGCCCCTTCCTCCATGTGAGGACACAATGAGAAGACGGCTGTCTATGGGAAATGCGTTGTCTATGGGCCCAGGAAATGGGCCCTCACCAGACACTGAATCTGCCTATGCCTTTGATCTTGGACTTCCCAGACTAAGAAATGTGAGAAATAAATGTGTTTAAACCTTCCAGTCTATGGTATTTTTGTTGTAGCAGCCTGGACTAAACAGGACGACCCTGTGTGCACACTGGCATGTTGTCTCTCTTTGTCTCTGCCTGTATATGTATCTCTCTGCTCTCTCTCCCTCTCTGTCATTCTGTGTCTCACTCATGTGGCAGCTGCTGACCCACTGTGCCTGCTGTGAGCGTCCCAATTTCACAATGGAAGTCTGTTGCTCTAGACAGCCGCTTCTTAGGCTCTGATGGTGGCATTCCTGAGAGTTTAGAAGATGAACTATCAAGTTCTTTAGTTATTCTCCAAAGGTGTTGATGTCATGTCCCAGGCCAGTAATTTTGTTGTTAGCCCAATGTTTGTGGAAGCACTGTGAGTGTCAGTGGTTCATATGCAAGAACAGGAACATGCTGTCGAGGAAGCAGGCACAGACAGTGTCCAAAGTGTCTGGGGCTTGTGTGCCACTGGAGTGAGAATCCTCTTAGTGACAGTCATGGGATGGCCAAACCCATCTCAGGAGCTCAACTGAAATGACTTGGAAGTTCTTCTCTTTATGATTTATCATAGAGATTTCATGTTTGCTTAGGGAGCAAGTGAACCTAGGCAGGCAGTGATGACTAATGCCACGAAAGGTGTGGAGATGTCAACATAAAATCAGGTCGTAAAATGAGAAGAGTAAGGATTGCTCATTATCAGGTGATAGCGAGAAATGATATGCAGTTATGCACAGGAAAACAAAAAAGCCACATGTTTAATTAGATCAATAAAACTATTGGCTGTCCAGAAACCTGGAGGATTTACTCTAAGAAGCTCCTCTGCAGTTTTACTATTCTGGATGGACATCATTCTAAAACACTTTCCTGCTTCCTCAAAGTGCTGGTAAAACATTTTCTTGATATTAGAGTCATTATTATGAACATTGGTTATTTCATTTATGAAATGCCAAGAAGCACCTATGCCTATTGAAGTTGCTGGAGCTAAGTTCCCTGATGTCAAAAACCCTGAAAGTATGCACTTTTGTTGTGTTTGCTCTTACTGTTTTTCTGTCCCTTTCCCTGCTGTCAAACACACTTTACCCATCTTTCTGGTTGTTATAATACCAAAAAGCTTCCAATCTCTTTCTACTCTGCCATTTCTAAGTGGCTTTGGCTTGTACTCAAGTTAACCAAGACTATTAGAATAGTGCTTAAAGTAAATAGATTCCAAAATTTAGAGTATAAAGTTTATAACTATTCTTTGGCTAATCACACACATTTGCAGCCTGCTCTTTGGCACTCAGTAAAAACAGCTAAGGCTTTCTGAGCACTTGTGATGTGCCTACCCCTGTTCTAGGCACAGTACATAGACTTAACACACTCAACATAATGATAATAAAACCTGCTTTACAATAGTGGCCATGATGTTAGCACCCCAGACCTCCAGGAAAGGTAATTGACCAGGGCCCCAGGTGCATCGCTTTGAAATCCATCACTGCACTTGAGCTGAGTCTGTGCCCAGGTTTAGAATATGACCAGTGATTGAGTGCAGCAGAAATAATACGGTCAGCCCGTTCCTAAGACAAGGGGACTCCTCTGTCAGCTGGCTATGGCTCAAGGATTCCCTGGCGGCTTTGTTGAACCGTAAGTTTCAGGAGTGTCAAGGACACTTCCACCCAACCTTCTCTTGCTCTCTTCACCTGGGTCAGATTAGCATCCTGGTCTGGCAGCTCGTTCAACCTTCCCTGACTTCCTTCTTGTTTCCTTCCACACAGCGTTTTTCCAAATGAAATCCTTAAATTGGGATTGATAGGTCTAATATCCTGTGAGTGAGAGTCATGGAAAAACAGCCCAGAGAAAATGTAAGACGACATAACAAACCAGAAAAATCAGACACTATCAGACACATGTTTCATAAGGGCCTGGCACAATCAAAAATAGAGATCAACCTATAGCATATGCTGAGAAATTTTGTAATTTTCATAAAAGGGGGGAAAATGGAAATCAAATTAGCATTGAGCTTCTTAACACCTACACTGGAGACTAGAAGTAAATGGAGAAAATCTTCCAAAATTTTGAGGGGGAAGGTATGAGGCCAAATCAAATGTGGGGAAAAAACAAATAACATTCAAGGACTGAAAAGTTTTACTTCACATTTATTTTTTCTTAGGAAGCTACTGGAACAGGTGCTCCAGCAAAATGAGGGACTAGATCCAACAAAGAGGGAGAAAATGAATCCAACATAGGAAAACAGATGTGGGCAGTTCAGGGTCATGGAGGAGGGCAGTGCAGATCAACAGCTATGCAGAAAGCCCAATGTGCTGCTCTCCGATTGAAAAGGAAGAAAGGGGACTCAGGGAGGAAAACCTGAAGAAATGACATTGATGGATTATCTACTATGTTTAAGGATTTCAAAAACAGTATTAATTCATTAGCTGATATTTAACCAATCTGATGTGGTACATTGGAAAAAAGTTACAAGGCTAGTAAGCACAAAGAAAACTATTGAATAGATTTAGAATGAAGCAATTACATTCTTTTATTATGAAAATTTTACACCTAAGTAGAATAATCTAGTAATCTTGCATAGACCCATCATCCATCTTCAATCAACAGTTACCAAATTTTATCACTTTGTTTCATGTCCCCCTATATTTTTCCCAGGGTTTTTTAAAAGAAAAAATTACTCAAACTTTGCAGGATTTCACCTGCAAATACTTCATTATTCACCTATTACCAATAAGGACACTTTTTAGCCATAACTACTATGCCATTATCATACATGGCAAAGACAACAATAATTCCTAATGTCATCTAATACCTGGTCTATGGGCAAATTTTCCTGATTGTCTCAAGCATACTTTTTAATTTTTCCTTGATTTGAGTTTGGGTCCAAACAAGGTCCATACATGAAAACAGGGGGTTATGACTTTTAAGTCTGATTTTTCTATAATAGTAGTTTCCTACCTCCCTGCTCCATTTATGCTATTGAGTTAGTAGGAAAAGTGAGTCGTTGGTCCTGTAGAATATCCTACATTCTAGATTTAGTTGGTTGCTTTCTTGTGTCATCTAATTTGCTTTCTATTCTTCGTATTACCCATAAACTGGTATTTAGCTGTTGAAGCTTAAATAGATTCAGATTCATTTGTTTGGCAAGAATACTTCATAAGCACATAATTACTGGTTGCCTTACTTTTTGTGGATTGTCTGTTAACTTCAGAAGGTGTCAGCACAATGAGGCAATTATTAACTCCATGTAAAATAAGGAAGTCAATAATTTTGGTATACCAATGAGCTATGCAGAGAACAAAATTTACCAGAGTTGTTAAAATCAAACTTCTGACTTTTAGATTAATCTACAATTGTGAGAGTATGCAGGAGGAACAGTGGTATGCTGGGAAATGTGTAACAACTAGTTTTCTGGGGGGAAATAGCCCTGATAACATTTGCTGGTTTCCATGGCATAAATACTCCCACCATGGCCAATTCCAAGCTAATAATCATTTAATGGTTGACTTGCAAATTTTCTGAAAATTTAACAGTCAGCTCCTATCAGCAGGTAGAATAAGCTCCAGCACACCACTGGGATATGTATAGGAGTCACAGAGTTAAATACTTGTCACTTGCTATAACAGGAAGTAAATAAAGTCTAAAATTGATCAATCAAGACATAAGCAGAATAAGCATCTCAATTGCAAACATGTAAATAAAAGAAAAAATAGCCCCAAAGTTCAAAGTTTTAAATTATAAGACTTTTAGTTTAATTTTAGATATGTATGTGTATGATGTACATGATAAAAAATTAAAACTGATTTTTAAAAATTTTATAACAAAAAAGAAATGGAAAAAATGATGGTAACACAAAAGATATTAGCAAATCTTTGTAGGTGAGGTCAGTGATGGAAACGGCTCTCCTCAAAAAAAAAAAAAAGGTCTGTCTCTGTGCAAGAAACAACATAGATTCCTTCATTTCTACAACTAGGAATTGTCCATTCCATTATGGAAATCCTATGGACTTGAAGCTGAGGGTCTAGCCTGGCCCAAACTTGGTAGTGAGTAACCTCGTCAAAACATGAAGTCTCCATTAAAAAGTACAACACGATGTTTTCTAGATTCCACATATATGCGTTAACATACGATATTTGTTTTTCTCTTTCTGACTTTCTTAGTATGGTTACCAAGAGGGGAAAGGGGGGGTGGGATTCATTGGGAGATTCGGATTGACATATATACACTACTATGTATAAAATAGATAACTAATGAGAACCAACTGTACAGCACAGGGAACTCTACTCAATGCTCTGAGGTGACCTAAATGGGAAGGAAATCCAAAAAAGAGGGGATATATGTATATGTATAGCTGATTCACTTTGCTGTACAGCAGAAACTAACACAGCATTGTAAAGCAACTATACTCCAATTAAGAAAAAAAACTGAAAAAAAAAGTACAACATGATGAAAGCGTGTGGCTCTCGTGGTCAGTATTAAACACACACAGGGTGAGACTGTGGGACTTGAAGTTAAGTGGGCTCCAAGGACTGACCAGGGCCACCTCCTCCCCCCACATTTACACCATTGATTTGCTAGGGAAAATGAGTCATTGCCTACTGACTCACTGCCAAAGGAGAAGCTGATGAAAGGCTGATGAGCATTCGAGCTGGGTCTGGGCCAGCACCAATATTCCAAAAACAAGAAACACTGTGAAATTGTAGATATTGCTGGATACTGGTTCCTAAAAGGCAGTGAAAGTGGACATGGACTACACTGTTCTCACCTAAGTATCCACATGCTTCACCTAGAGATGGATGCAAAATGCCCAGTTCCCTGGAAACTACTTACCATACTAGACATGACCCTGCACCCTGGGCTCTATGCATCCAGAGTGTATGACACTGAACTTACTTCTGCTCTGCTGAAGTTCGGGCAGAGCCTGGCAATGAAGGAGCACCTAGCACTGCTCTTCATCCTGTACTCCTTGCATTCCAGCCACACTGCTTGCTTCACACTACACCTTCAGTTTGCCCTTCTTCGTGTCTCTTTTTTCTTTTTAAATGCAAGTGGTACATGAATTCATCCTCATGAAACAGCAGTGCAGAAACTGAATAATAAAAATGAAGAATTAATCATCCCCTGTAAACCCCACGTGCTTCCGCAGACTACACACCTAGCACAGTGGCATAAAGTGGATGTTGAACAAATATATACTGAGTCATTAAATAAAATAATAAAGGACGTAACAACTCCAGTACCCTATCTTTTATACATGGACTTCTTTCCTTTCCATTCCTCTCTCTCTCCTTCACTCCCCCTTTTCCCCGTATTTATACCAAGGAAGGCTACTGTGTCTTCCAAATTTTAACCTAGTGCCCAACTGGAGTGATTATCTGAAGGGAAATTTTTAAATGTATTTTTTATTTGTGTAGTTGGTAAGAATTTCAGCTCACACACTCAGGCATTTTAAAAATGTAACTTTTGATTTTCATAATAAAATTAATTTATATTTTGAGTCCCCATTTTACCAAGGAGATTTCTCCCTCCACTTACCAGGGTTGCATATAAACCCCACGGGTGCATCTAAAACTCAAGGTATTAACACAGGTCAGAGGAGCACCCGTCCACACTGGTATTCACTGAGACAGAATCTCTCATCTCCTGCTTCACTTAGAAGGCTGCTGTCTCCGCACGGCTAGGCCTCCTGAGTCAGATTCTCTCTCAGTTACTTTATACTCCTAGGCTTGGAAGCCTGTTAGGCTGGCTCAGGGTTGTCTGACTAGATACTCCTTACAGACTTTCCTCCCAAGCGATGTTAGGTTCAGGGAAACTTGGTGAGTTTCTACCCAGTAAATCACAAGTGCTTATGCTCTTACATCTGCCAGCCACACCTGGTGTGTCTCTCTCCGCCCTGCCCCCCCCAACTAGTCTTGACCCTCACAGAGCAGTGCCCCTAACCCACTGTCTTGTAATTCTCTTTTCCTTCCCTGTTCTACACTTCCCCAGCCTATGGAATTTTTATCTAGCCTGAGAGTAGCCAGGAGAAACTGGCTCTAATTATGTGTTCTTCCAAATCTTTTGTTTGTGGCATAAACTTTATGCTGTGAATCCCAAATGGCTTAAACTATTGAAACTCAAGAGCTAAGAATGAACTCTCGATTTCTGCTTTTCTGTTACAATGACTTATCTCTCAGGCAATGAATGTCTTTACTGAATGTGGGAGGGCTGGATGATAGAAGGGATTACCAGGAACAAAGTCACATCCTTGATACACAATATTATTACCCCACTGCATTTGCAAAACTTTATTGAGCTCCTGGGAGGCATGGTGGAAGGAAGGAAGGCACAAAGATTTATAGGAATTGATCCCTGTACTCAAAGGAGTTTACAACCTAGTGAGATGACAAATGCATCCTCAAAAAATAAAAGTTAGTAAATGAAGAGTCAGATTGAAAGAGGGAAAAGCATTGTACTGACTCTCTAGCTTCAAGGTTCCAGATGAGTCTTGGATATTATAAGGCTGCTTTTAAAACCTGCCCAGTATTGTGAGTAATGATCCAGCCTATGCCTAGACAGGCAAACTGGATGGAAGGGCCAGGGGAACTCTTCAATCCCATCCCAGCAGGGCAGGTAATAGAAAAATCACACTCAAATTTTGAAGGGGTGTGGGGATGGGGGTGAGCAGGCAGGTAGAAGATATGATTTTCTGTGCCCCCAAAGAGTTTACAGTCTAGTGGATAAAAGTCATGTCGAGATTAAATGCCTTAAGAAGAAAATAAGGCAGTATAGTATAACAAACTATAGCAGGGTTGTGCTATTCAAGGTACATCTACTGGGATCAGAAGATGCAATGAAAACTAAGTTGCCGAGTTAGGAAAGGCTTTTGGAGAAGCTGAGACATTTTGAGATGTTGAAAGAAGTTAAGAGATTGAATTATTACTAAGAAAAGTAACAGTTGCTGAACATTTCTATACCAGTCACTGTCTTAAACACTTTACATTTATTATAGAATCCTCAACAATAATGTAAAAGTAGGTACTATTTTTATCATTCCCATTTTATAGATGAGGACACTGAGGCACAGAGAGGTTAAGTAAATTGCCTAAAACTACACAGCAGAATTGGAATGCTGGCAGTCTGACTCCAGGGGCTTCACTCTAAATTGCTATGGTATTCCACCTTTAACAAAATAGTTGAATATTTCAACAAAGAGAACAGCTCAAATTAAAGTACAAGGTAGGAGACAGAAGGGTCAGTGGGGACCTAACTAAGGCAGAGGGTTACTGCTAGAGCATAACTTGGAAGCACACACTCTAGGCGCCTCACCTATATCTTGATCCATGCAGACAACCAGTCTGTTGCTGAGACTACATTTATTCTTACATTGTGGCTGAGAAATGAGGCACTCAAAGAACCAAGATGCTAGGAGGAACTTGCCTGGAGAATCTCAAAGCAGAAAACCAGCCCTCGGTCCCTCTGGCTCCTGATCCACATTCTTGCTGCTGTAATAGGTGTGAAGGTCAATGCACAACCCTCAGGGCCACACCTAGGCATCTGGGGATGAAACCGTGGGTTAAATCCATTTCACCTGCCTTCACTAATCAAGGTCATTTTAAGATTTGCATGTCCTCCAAGCTGCACGTAGCCTAAATAATAAGATGTTTGCCCGAGTTGTTGTCCAGGAACTCAGAGTCAGCTGCGCCTATTTCGAGCTGAGCAGATTAAGATGAGATAGGACCACCGACCATCCAACTGGGCATGCGCGAGTGTCGCTCAGTGACCTTTTGAACGTGGAGGCCCGTAGCCTAGTTACGCCTGCGCAGAATGTCGATTACCGCACCTTTTTCCAATCACCTGTCCCCACCTCTCCATGCTCTCCACGCCTCAGACCACCCTGCTGCTTCATTCCTCATCCCATAAATACCCCCGCCCCTCGCCTTCTGCGGGGAAGATTTGTGTTCTGTTTTTCTGTCTCGTCGTTTGACTGCCGCAAATACATAACTCTTCCTCAAATCTCGGTATCTCAGCATCTTGGTTTGCTGTGGTCAGGGCAAAACAAGCCGTAACTGGTGCTCTCCAAGCAGTGCCATTGTCAGCTCTTAAACTGAGTCCAGGGTTCTCTAAGAATAATCTTTTGTTAGGTATGGACGTGCAGGAGGGCAGGGATGAGGCCATTTCCTCAGACAGAAGTGGGGTAACAGAAGTCTGATTAGCGGTCTAGAAGAAATGGTGGGGGGAAAATGGACCTAAAAGACTTGTCAGAAGCTTTGGCTCCTGTAAAACTCTGAGGGCTTACAAGGGAGGTAGAATAGTTTCTCTAAATTTGGGGGTTTGGAACTCAAACTCTTACCGAGTCCCAGCTCGTACAACTTGCTGCACGACAGGCCAATAAGTCAGGGGATAGTGTTAGGGCCAGAATACAGACTTTTTGGAAAGCCAGCAGACCAAGAAGATGGCGGGCTAATGTCCTAAAGAGCTATCTTAATTCGGGGTACAATTCAGGCCTCTCTACTGCTAAGGAAAAAGCGGGATTGCAGACTTCTTAGAGCCACTTGGCCTTGAAGGAAAGCATCACATTTCTTTCTCTGCTTGCTCAGGTGGGCTGGATCACAGAGCTCCAGCAAAAAATTCAAGTAGTTAGCAGTTACTTTTACGTTACCACTCTTATCTCTGCTTATTCAAAAGGTTTCTAGGCTAAAAGTGAATTTATCTACAAGTAATGTCTGTAACTAACCCAGGACTACGGGATGGGAACTTCCTTAAGGGGACTTAATGAGCTATTCGGTCACAATAAACATTTCTTTAATGCTTAACTTTTGACCTGAAGGGCTAAAGTAGTAAAATACATAGGCTAAAGAATGAGGGAAACAGTTTCAATGTGGTGTTCTGTTCTTTGTTACAAAACCATAAATAGAGCAGTGGTTTGAGCCAGAAAACATTGTCAACAAGGATACATTGGAACACTAGGATAAAACAAAACCGCCAACACAAATTCTCAGATTATTTAAATTAGCGACCTCAGACAAATCCTGGGAATCAAGCATGAGGGAATGGTGAGGAATTTTTAGAAGCATGGGTGATTAACCTGTTTACAGGAAGAAAAGTGAGAAGGGCAAGCTGTGGGATTTAATGATGACTACAATGTAATAGTTTACTCATAATATGTACACAAATCAAATCTTTGCTTTAACATATCAGAAGTCCTTGCTCTTTTTAAGGAGCCCTTCTGTGAATCTCTTAAATCACCGGCCAGTCACCGAAGGGCCAGCGGGGGCAGTACCTTGGGAAGAGTGGGATTGCTGGGCTCCTGGCCCACCTCTGACCCTTACTGCTGTGGACAAGGCTCATGACCTCTTTGTGTCAAAGTCTTCAATCCCCAAACTGAGGCAAAACCTATACTGCCTACATTACCACTGAGCTCATGTGAAATAATGTTGGAGAAAACTTTGAAAATATGTGTAATAAACAGCCCACAAAGGGAGGGTATGTTTATCTGTAAAATGCAGGTAACACTGACCTCAGGCCCCAACAGAGATTAACTCTCCTTGTTACCAGCTCCAGTTATACTTCCAAACGACAAGACATGCCTACATGTGCAGGGGTTGCTTTCCTGCAATTTCTTGTCTTTTATTGACCTGAGTGCATCAGACCTTCACCTTGCTGGTTGGGGCAACACTGGCCCTGTGTAATCGTTGCCAGTCACAGAACAAAATTTATTACATGGGAATCATCTTAAGAGTTTTGACTGTCTTCTTAATCTAACCCAGGACACCTGAAAGGGAGCCCCAGCTCTACTTGACATTCAGAAGTGACCTTTGGTTACCTGGTTTCTTAGCTTCTCTTTGTGTGAGAGCCCTTAAAAATTGCAGTAGGCAACCTGGCTTTTTAACTTGTGTCATAATTGTTGCTGATCATTAACCCCCTGGCTGCCCTGCAGCCTGTAATACTGTATCTGGTTGTCTGGCCTACAAGGTGACTGCAATTACTGCTATAGGACACATTTACTGGAAACAAATGACCATCTATTCGATTGTAAACAACTAGGCCAAAATCTCTTAATAAGGGTGAAAACCAAGGCTACTAACTTCAGAACTCCCAGCACAGACATTCTTAGGAAACATTTGTTGGTGATTAATAAAAATACCTCATTTGTTTAGCACTTTAGAATTTGCAAAGCCTTTTCCCATATACCACCGATTATTAACATTTTGGCCGCGTCTCTCAGGCTTTTACCTGTTAAAGATACCAACTGTACTTGCTGATGTACGGTACATTTAAACTTAAGCTGCTGTGACTCATATGTTAACAAAATCTGTTGGAATTGTGGTTCTCAATTCTGGTTGCATACTAGAGGTGCAACTGAGTAGAACCCTATGGGACCTTCCTGGGAGAGACCACCCCATGTCCTCTGCTTGCCTCTTGCTTACAGAAAACTGGAGCCTCTAAGGCCTTCCCCAGATTCCAAAGAGCAAATTTAATCAGAAAAGTGAGAAAACGCAGAAACAAAGGAAAACAGTCAAGCAAGACAAAATAATAGCTTAGCCATTCAAGTCAAGGACCTTTAGTTCCTCCTGAACCACACCCTTGAGCTCTTGGGCAGATACTGAAATGCCCACCAGGTGGAAGAAGTTAAACTGCATGCTGACCACAAGCACGTAGATCCCCAAACTGGTTGGAACTAGAAGGTTGATGTTGACTTCGGATTACCTCACCACCAGCTAACTAGAAGTATGTCCACAAGCTGATCAAGCACTCAGCAACCTTCTCTCTCACCCTGTCTTTAAAAACCTTTCCCTGAAATCCACTGGGGAGTTCAGGTCTTTTGAGCATTAGCCGCTAATACTCCTTGCTTGGCCTTGCAATCAAACCCTGCACTTTCCTTCAGCACAACCCGGTATCGGTAGATTGGACTTACTGCACGCAGCTGAGCGGACCCAAGTTTGGTTCGGTAACAGAAGCACCTGGGGGTATTACAAATACCAGGGGCTGGGTCTCCACCTCAGTCCAACTGAATCAAAATGATGTTTTGTTTTACTTGTCAGGGGGTTCAAATGGGCAGCCAGCACTGCTGTTATACCAGAAAGACCGCAGAGTGGCAGAAAACTGGGTTCTAGGCCCATTGGTACAAAGAGCTGTGTACCATGGATACATATAAAAAGGGAATTCTGAGTCGCAAACTATTAATTCAGAAACAGTCCCTCTGACTGTTCTTTTAGATACAGCCATAGTAAGAAAAAAAAGTGCTGAAGCCAGGAATTATATAGGTACACACTTTCCACCTTCTAGCCTGCTGGCGTCCACATCCCCACTTCTCCTAGTTACTAAAGAACTAGGGTCCAGGCTGCTCCATGGGAAATAATACAGTCTTAGGAGGCAGGCTGACTGAGTTAGGGTGAGGCTGGATTTTATTTTATCTGTTGCAGTATCAGTTGAAGGAGACAGGTGCTCATAAGAAGAAACCCACATTGGCTAGTTGAAGAAGTTCCTTGCGGAAGGCTGCGGTTGCTATAGTCGGGGGCAGGTCTTCTGAAGTTAGCTTGTGCACAAGTGATCAAACTCGGACGATTATCTTGCCTTCTCCCAAACGCATGCGAGACTGGCTTCTAATTCACCGTGGGCCGGGTACGTTGCTGGCTGCATTCTGGGGTCAGATGGTCAAGGCTCCCTGATACCCAGGAGACCTGTTAACAGTCAGGACCTTGTTTGACAAGGCTTTGTCCTAGAATCCTCAAATTTTGTACAGTCACGGCCAAGACAAGAACAACCATGTCTGATCTGCATAACAATCACATTATAAAACCAATTTACCAGGCCAGCATCATATTTCTCATATCACAGAGACAAGGTTCTCCTCAGGACATTCCAGCAATTCTATGGCCGAAAGAGACTATGTTTGCTGTTAGTAGAAGTGTCAGTAGGTGAAAATGAGCTAGGTCATAAATGCCAAACGTCACGTTTCCCTTAACAGGTTTTAAAAATTCACAAAAGTATTTAAAAAGTATTCACATGTATTTGATGTGACAGAGATGACCCTTATTGCCTACTTTCTTTTCAGTTCCTAAAATGTGACATAAGTATCACTGACAATTGTTGATCAACAATATAATGTGCTTATACTCGCTCTCTGGGTTTCCTTCTGACCATCTGAGTAACCATTTTCAGGCAGAAATTTCAGTTCATACGTTGCTACTGACCTGCCACAACTGGCAAAATGTCACTGAAGTGTCACATGTAAAAGAATGAAAACATCTAAATGTCTCTAGGTTAGAGGCTGTGACGATTCATGAATTTTTCACAGATAGTGATTCTGTGAAAAGTAGCAGAAAGTTAATGCTGTTGAAGGGAATAGTTTTAATCTGGGCTAAAGTTTGGATTTTTGTTGGATTTGGATTATTTCCTGAGGGTGCACTAGAACAAATGGGGTTTTATGGCTAGTTGTTGTAATAAGACTCATTTCTATTTCCACGATCTTAATGTTACTAGAACCCAGATGCCGCGCTTCATGGTTAATACTGTTAGGGCCTTGTTAGGGTTAAATGAGCTCCTATATGTAAAGCACAATGCCTGGCCCTATACGTATAGCAAAGATTACATCAACACCAACAGTTGTCACTGCCGTCATGATTATTATTATAATTGTTATTACTAGTCCAGTCCATTTTTATCTGCAAAATGAAGGACTGTTTCCACTAAAATTCTGTGATTTGAATCAATGAAATGAAGCCAAGTTTCCCTAACGATATTACCCAATTCATAAATTCATGGTTCTATCATTGGGACAAAACCCTAAAGAGAATGTCTCAAATATACTGAGATAACTTTCAATATACGTATCTCAAGGTCACTCAGGCAAACAATGATGGCGGGACCATATTGAGCCTATCAGATGATATCTGCAGTGAGATTTTACCCAAAGGTTTTATAGGGTGGGGAGAATGGAGGAGTGAGGGCTGTAATGCAGAATGTAATGCAGGTGTGAAGCCCTGAAGAGGTGGGGGGAAATGCTGAACCAAAGCAAGGACCAGCTGCACAGTAAAGGAAGGCTCTAGATTCCCAGCCAAGAGCATGGGTGAAAACTAAGAACAGGATCGGCTGAAAGAGAACCAGTTTGTGTGCTGGTTCAGCCAATCAGCTATCCTGGAGGAGCAGCTGGGAACATTTCCTAGGGGAAACTGTAAGCAGAGAGAGGCTGTTCTCTATGGGGTGCTGTAGGCTAAACCATGGGCCAGGAGAGAGGGGCTAAGGATTCCAGAATGGACAGAAATGTTCATCAAACATGGGAGCAGGAGAGGGCAAGAGGAAGGATGAACACCTTCTGTCCTGCTGAGCCAGATGCCTACGGTGGCAGGATGAGGGAAGGCCTGGCAGTGGAGGCTCACAAGTCTCCCCTAGGCTGAGTGGCTTAGAGCACATGGCCAGCTTTACCTTGGGCAACACCAGGTATGAAGGAAACAGGCCCCAAGGTGCAGCATCTTCAGACGCTCTTGAGTTAGCTCACCTTATATGATTGCACTACCAAGTAGTTCACACGTAGGAATCCACAACAACCCACTGCACTGAACATGTCCCATCTATTCAAGTCTACAAACACCTCTTCCAGAAAGAGAATTCAATTGTTATGAATTTTGAGGGCAACATTGGATGATATGAAGAGTCTTAGAGTAAGGCTGACTGGATCTTAAATCCTGGATCTACCCATACCCCAGTTTTGCTACTTTAGCTAGTTTATTTAACCTCTCTGAAAATCAGTTTTCTCTTCTGTAAGATAAGAATAAGGCTACCTATAAGGCTGCTGTCAGAATGAGAGAGATGCATGGAGAGTGACCAGCACAGTCACTGGGACGTGGGCTACTCCCGACCTTTTCTTAAAATATATTAATTTTCATTCTTATACTTAGTAATAAATAATAAAACAACTGTCTTCATATGCATATCAGCTCTATAATTTAACTTTCTACCTTCATTTCAAATTGATTATACTCTTAAAACAACTGTGATTTATGGCAGGGCATGAACATCACCTGGAGATCACACATTCACCTGTGGATTTCCTGTTGGACAAAAACACATGACTGATTTCCTTATTTTTTATTAGACTTCTAAAATTTCATCTCTTTAGTGGTAGCAAAAACTTAGTTTTTAAATCTTTAACCTTTATAGATATAAAGTATACCTTATATTTTCTGTACATTTTAGAGACCATGAGAAAGCTTAAATTTGAAGTTTCCATGCATTTTTTTCTCTTTCTCTCATTTGAACCCCCCTCTACAAAATGATAACATATTAATGGAGCCAAACTCCTTCAGGAACCTGAGAAACTGTCATGTTTCCATATTTTGACCCCTGTTTAACTCTTCCCTGTAATCTACTCCATCCTAAGAACAAGATATATAAATCTATAAACATGTTGGGAGTAAAATTATTTTTGTACATAGGCTCCCAAACTCTCCTTTCCTGAGGCTCACCAGAATGGCTTTGTCTGCACCCAATTTTCCCCTCTCCTTCAACCTCAAAGGAGGATCCTGCCCTTGCCAAACTCATTTTTTAGGATTTTGTGATGCAGAATTATGAGAGAAGTTGGTGGAAGAAAAGAATGAAATGTTCTCATGGTAGGGCTGGCAGTGAAGGAATAGGGCCGTGGAGATCGCTGAACACTGAGCAGCAGGGTGTACGTGGAGGAACAGATGGGAGAGGAAGGCGGTGTTGTGAAGAAACCCATAAATGTCTTGCAAGTTGTGTTCTTTCCAGAAATGAAAGACTTGCTGTTATTTTGAAATTAATTTTTGATGGCTGGACTGTATTCATGACTATGTCATTATTCTGAGACTGAACCATGTGGGTCATAATTTTTCTAATTAGTCTTAATAAGGTTAAATTCATGTGAGACTAAGCCACAATGATAAGAGCCACTTGGAGTGATTGGTTAGATGTTAACATCGCCTACGAAGAGCCACGGATAAGAAAAACAGCGTAGGTCCGTGGTTCGCAGATCTTAGGATACATAAGAGTCACCTGAGGATCATTTTACATCTTGGACCCCATTCCAATTAGTTTTGATGCTTTGTTGGGGTCAGAGTCTAGGAATCTGCAATATTTCATTGTCCCCACATGATTCTGACACAGAGTGTCTATGAACCCCATTCTGGCTCAAGGCCAGTAAGTGTCAGACTTCTCCAGAGTTCTGTGTGCCATGGGGGCTCCTGTAGCTCAACCACAGAAGTGTTAGCAGTGTTCCTTTGGATTGGCCCAAAGAAAAGTCTCTAGACATTTTCTATTGCATGCTTCCTAGTCATTTTTGCAGAGACATCTCGCCTTCTCTGGGGCTCTTTATCTCCCCTCACCCTTCTTTGTAATCTATAGATCAGCTGAAGACAAGAATTGTTTTTTTCTGTTTTACAGAACAAGCGTTTATCTAAAACCCTCTCCAACACGAACACAAGCTATTAAATTACATTCACCGGGGTTGTCTCACCAATGCAAATTTCTACAAAATCTTAATAGGACGATAATTGGAAAAAAGAGTAGTAGGGTGCGGATTGTAAGGATTAATTTGCCTGACTACATAACAGACTGCTGCAATGAAAACACGAAATGTTTTGCTTGCAGGAGCCTTTGAAAGAGGCTGCATCTGTCTAAGTAGAAATGTTTCCTCACCCATAATCAACTTTGGCTGTAGATTACCCAGGTTGCCCATTTGTAAACCACACAATGAAAATATTTATGCTTGTCTCCTGGTAGGGTTTGCCTAGAGCTTTCAGAGCCTTGATTGGAAGGTGTTAGGACCACCCATCATAAAATACCAAAAGTTCTAAAGACAACATTGCTCAATCTAGCCTGTCGCCATTCATCATGCAGGTGACACAGAAAATTGTGATCCCTGAAGCGGGACTCAATGTGAAATGAATCATCATGAAATATATGATTTTGTGGAAACGCTGGAATATCAACTTGCCAGCTCAGTCCTCACAGGGAAGACGCTTCTGTGACCTTTTGGTAAACATGCGCAATAACTACCCAGGAAATGGCTGTATTGATTGGTCAGCCCTGGAGACGCACGAGTAAGAAGACCTAGGAGCAGATGTACCCGTGGTTAGATGCTGTTCCACCTAGCTTATATCCTCCATACCTGTCCATCCTGTAATGATCATGTCCCACCAAATCTGGAGATGATATCTTGAAGACGATATTCATCTTAAATAATTTCAACTCTATAATAATGTATTTCCCTTGTCTCAGCCATAGCTCTGCTAGGGATTAATAAGTGAAGCAGTAGCAAGCAATAAGAAAGGCAGATGGAGAAAAGGTAAAACCACTTAATGTTTTGGATACTTGAGCCAACTTCCTTTAGGAAACCATTCTACCAGATTCCTATCTGTTAGCAGATGTCTTATCTCTTAAAAGACATATTAATTATTGATGGGCTAAAGATGCCTGTTGTAAAAATCTAATACCCAAAGGTAGTGAAATGATTTTTAAATATTTTCTTTTTTTTCTTTCTTTCCACAGTGTAGAAAATCTTAAAGTGTAATACATTTTGAAGACAATGCTATAGTGATTAACACGCTGGCTTCCAATATCTGAGATGTTGTTGTCTTAAAAAAAAAAAAAAAGCATTAACCAGCCAAACAGGCTTGCTTCACATCCAGAACTGCTGGTGGTTTCTCAGTTACTTTTCTTAGAGACTTGGTGGAACTAGACTTAAAAGCTTAAGACTCAAATCAAACACATATCACTTTACAGACCAATAAGCCTAAAGCCCTTTATTTCCAAGGGAAAGGGGTACGTTATATCACATTCTGTTTTGTAAATAGGACTTGATATCCCAAATATTCCAAAGAGAATGCAGCAGATAGCATGTTTTCCTGGGCTGAAGATGCTACCATCAGCAGCTGAAAGCACATGGAGAAACAGTGGAGAGTGAGTCAGACACCTGCCTAGAGCTGGCCACCTTTCTCAAAACAGCTGAGCCTTTGGCTGAGCAAGGTTTGAAGTATATGATTCTTAAGAATGGCACAGGCTGTTTCTGTCTTCAACTGAGAATGTTTTACAGATTTAAAACAGAACGAGGGGAACTACCTAAGCTTGCACCCCTTAAACAATCTTTTCTAAGATTGAATATAACAAAAATCATTATTAGAAAAGAGGCTGGGGACACACAGTTTTTGAAGCACAAGCCTACTGTGTCCCCCTCTGCCTGGCAAAGCAATAAAGTTATTCTTTTCTACTTCACCCAAAACTCTGCCTCTGAGATTCGATTTGGCACCGGTGCACAGAGGCCAAGATTTTGGCATCACTGGTATATGTCTGCATTATTTCCTTTCAGGTACTTTGATTGAATATGAAATGAGCTAACATGTAAAAGTGATTATCTGAGGGATACTGCTCCCTCCCCTCCCTCCCTCCTTTCCTCCCTCCCCCCCCTTCTTCCTTCCTTTCTTTCTCTTTCTCTCTCTCTCTCTCTTTCTTTCTTTCTTCCTCTTTTTCTTCTTTCCACCAGGACCAGGGGAAATTTCTTCCTATACTGCACATTAGGTCCAAGATTAAACCAAATCTGCCACGGCTTCAAGTTCAAGGCTCTTTCTGCTTCACAAACCTCTTGCTGTTACAATCTCTGAAAACCATGTCTAATACAAAAATGTTTCTGAATTTTGAATCTATTGGAGTCATAATGTCATGTTGATATGCTTTTGGAGAATTTAAGAGGCAATGCTGAATTCAACTTCTTACTGAAACCGAGCAGGACCCTGTGGGGCCCTCCTGGGCACAAAAGCCTTTCCAGGTCCCCCATTTCTTATTTCCAGGGTAAAGGTTTCAGCCTCTTAGACCTGCCCTGAGTTCCAAAGGGCCGATTCAAACAGCTACTAATCAAGGAAAGAGGGAATGCAGTAACAAAGGATGAACAATCAAGAAACTGTAGTGCAGCAGTTAAAACAGGATCCTGGTCCCTCCTCAAGAAAAAAAGAAAAAAGAAAAAAACAGAAAAAAAGAGGCTAATAAGGGGACTTCCCCGGGGGTCCAGTGGTTAAGACTCCGCCTTCCAATGCAGGGGGCACAGGTTCGATCTCCCCTGTGAGGCCAAGAATTTAAAAAAAAAAAGGAGGCTAATAAATTTTGATTCATACTGAAAATGATGCAATTAAAAGGAATCCTGGAGATTAGCAGTCCAAAAACTTCCACCAGTTTCTCTAAAACAGTACAGAATTTAGCTACTTGGTATGTTTCCCTTCAATTAAAAATTCGTTCCTGGTCTTCTTGCTGAGTGGACGACAAAACCTGAAGATATTCAGAAGACAACTACTGTAGGGTGCTCAGTGGTGAGGACTCAGCCTTCCATCATGGCATTTCAGAACCTTTTTTTTTTTTTTGTCATAAGAAGTAGACATTTTCTCTAAAAATGTACTCACCTATTTAAAGTTACTTGTTTTTGTACACTTTATACCCATTAAAAAAAATTAAGTGCCAGGGAAAAGTTTTATGCCAAAATCTTGTGGGTTGTATTAAATTGTACTGATGGTCCTGCTCATGAATGATGACTTTGCAAATAAAAAATAATTGGTCTTAAATATTTATTTCCCTTTCCACCTTGCTTTCCATAGGATGGATGTATTGCTGCTGTAAATCTAGTAGTACAAGGAAAAATGAAGCAAAACTTCTCCATGATGCAGATGGAAATGGTTCTGTTGACAAAAGGGAACTACTGAACATCTTCGTGGTAAGTGAAGTAGTAAAGTATCCTTTTCAGGACATTATATAGTTAACTCAGTTTTCTTCCCTGTGGAGTCAGTGACAGTTCCCTATGTGGTCGGCTATTCTCGGGATATACGTTTGGAATGGCTGAAGCAATGTCAGTTTCACCACCCTGTTGGTTACTGAATGTGCAATTGTGTATCAGCATTTTCTTCTGGGTGCAGTCCACTCTGAAGCTTACAAACTTAGCAGGGTATTGAGATGAAAAATAAACACGATGATGGGCTTCCCTGGTGGCGCAGTGGTTGAGAGTCCGCCTGTGGATGCAGGGGACGTGGGTTCGTGCCCCGGTCCGGGAGGATCCCACATGCCACGAAGCAGCTGGGCCCGTGAGCCATGGCCGCTGAGCCTGTGCGTCCGGAGCCCGCGTACCGCAAAAAAAAAAAAATAATAATAATAATAAAGTAAACATGATGTCCTAAAACAACTTATCATGTTTTCTCTGCCTCGGTGCAGAAAGTCTGTGGGAGCAGCTAAAATACAAGATGGTTTATACAGCAAAAAGACATGGACAAAGAATAAAGGTACCTGAGGAACTAATCTTTCTGGGAGCTTGACTAAAGTATTTTCTAATAGATAGCTCAGGGATCTCAGAGATCCTTTCCACCTCTAAAGTTCAAGGAGTCCCTTTATAAATCTTACCCCCCCACCCTCTGCCAGTGGAATGAGGATAGTGATTACCATGGTATGAGATAAAATGGATCCCAGAGTAAAAGAGTATTAAGTGGGACACTGTGCCTGAATAAAGATATGAAGTAAAATAAACATTATGAATGTAATACACTGAATTTGTAACACAGAATCAGAACTAGAATCAGATATCTTAGAAATGATCTGGTCCAAATGCTCTCATTTATAGATGGAGCTGAGTCCCAAACATGATACATAGTATAAATCTTAGCAAAAATGCGAGGAGAAATCAATGGGTAGAGCTACAATTATGACTGAATATTTTAACAAATGGACAAAGCTGTTAAAAATTTAAAACTATTTTAGCAAATGTATAGTTAACCAATATATGAAAAGAATTCAAGAGTATGATAATACTAATATTGCTTCCACTTTAATCTCATCAGAAAGAGTACTAAGATATATTTTGTAGTTGAACTTTGTAAGCATTAAAATTCAGAAATTCTGCATACATACTACATGTTGCAACACAAAATTGGGAATCTAAAATATTCTATAGAGAATTCCCAACCCCATGTAAATTTTCAAATATCCTCTTAAATATACTTATTTTAAAAACATTAAAAAAGTAATACAGCATACAAGTATTAGGGGGTGCCTCCAAAGCAGTACTCAGATCAGGGGTTTGTATTCTGGGATCTATGGATCTATGGCCTTTAGGAATCCTTGGCCACCCCCTTGGAATCAAGGGCAAAATTTTGCCTGCACGTGATCCATTTTCTTCAGGGGAGGGAGAGGGTCATCAGATTCTCAAAAGAACTAGGAAGAACAGAAGGATAAAAGTGATTATTTTCTAAATCTTATAGGAAAATTTACATAGGTTTTCATTAGTTAAAATGTATAGCTTAGTGAGTCAAGGAAAGAGAAATATTAAGTAGCTAGTTGACTTTTTCCTTAAAATGTTTAGAAAGAGAACAAAATAAAAGTAGGGAAACAAATAATAAAAGCACAGAGCAGAAATTAATTTAATAATTGGATACTATTTGTCTTTGATTAAATCAATAAAGATTAAAAACAATAAGATGTAATTCTGTCAAGGGCACTGTGAGAAGAGCGCCCTTACACACTGTAGAGGGAGCATAAATGGTTATAACATTCGTGGAAATTGGGTGGTCTGCATTAACAGGCTAAAATTTATCTTCATTTTTAGGGTCAACGTTACTTACTTTTGGTCAGGAAAAACAATAATTAATGTTGCCAAATATAAACGTTCTATGATTTTACATCACAAAATCATTTAAGATAGTAAAAATAAAAAACAACCTAAAGGAGGGTAATTTTAAAATTAATGCAATGGAATATGTACTTATAAAAAAAATCAGTGGTCTACAAACATACTCTCTATATAATGGCAAGTGAAAGAAAAACAGGGTAAAGAATAATACATACTGTATAACATAAGTTCTCTCAACATATGATACCAGGATGTTAAAATGGAATTCAGCCCAGGTATCAAGAGATTCGAAGGAAGTACTAGATTATAGGCAGAATTTACTATGGAAGTAGTTACATCTTAATCTCACTTTAAGAGTATGAAACGGTCAAGATGAGGGTTTTGGAGAAGGACTACTGGAGAGGATTTCTTGTGTGAAAGCCCCCACGTCAGTAGCATGAGGGTTTAAGGAGACCAGTGAGGTGTGGCGTGCCCTGCAGTTTGGGGAACACGATGTTCCAGTGTTTGAGTCACACGTGAGAAATCTAAAGAGCAGACCGTGGCAGCAGAGTAGCAGGATGCATTCCTGGAATCTGCTGGGACAGAGGATGCTTGGGTTTCTCCATGGATCAGCTATGGGCCACTGAGGGAAGAAGCCGGCAGAGCGCTGTCTTGGATCTTGTCCAGCTGAGCCACTTGGAGAAGTGAGGAATCCTCAGAAGAAGAAAGCTGGAGGTAGATCTGGAGAGTGGTTCTCAACCAGGAGCGACTTTCCACTCCTATTCCCCCAGGGGACACTTGGCAAAGTGTGGAGACATTTTGGTTGTCAACTGGAGAGATGGGGAGGGTGTGGTGCTACTACTATCTATTGTTTTAGGGACCAGGAATGCTGCTAAACATTCTACCATGCACAGGACAATGCAGAGCAAGAAAGAATTGTCGAGTCCAAAATGTCAGTGGTGCAGATGTTGAGAAACCCAGACTTGGAGCCTGTAGAGGGAGCCTCAAGGGATCAGCTGGATTAGGTAGAAATAGAAATACCATTCTTGCATATATGCTCAACAAAAATTTGTGTACATGATCATCAAAAGACCTGACCAGGAGTGTTCATAACAATTTTTGTAATAACCAAGAAGTGGAAATAGCTCATGTACATCAGCAGTAGAATGGCTTTAAATTGTGGTATATTTTCCCAATGATATACTATAAAACAATGAGGATAAACAAACTATTGCTATGTACAACAACATGCATGAATTCCACATACTTTAAAAGAAGTGCGTGATTCATGTCTAGGGAGTTGCAGGAGAGTCTCAGTAGTGAAAAGGGGGTGGGAGGCCTCAGAGAAATAGTGGTCTTTAAACATCTGCTATCCGGAGAGCTCTGAAACTATATGATCATGACAGTACCTGCCAAGTCAGGGCTCTCCTGGCCCCCTTTTCTCTCCTCTCTCCTGCTGTTCACACTCAGAGGGGTCAGAGAAGGGCTTAGTAAGATGCAGGAGAAAGAGTAGATGTACTAAATGAGGAAGGAAAGAAGGAAACAAACCATGCCTCCTTGCCCTACCCCCATGCTTCTCCTAGAAGAAGAGGGAAAGTATGAGGTACCCTGACATCTCCCTTCAAATTATTATCCTCTTAGGCCTCATCAATCTTCCAGTCAATCCTTCACTCTCACTTATATTGCCTGGAGTTGGGTGATGGACAAATTCTAGAAATTTCATAATCTTTTCTTACGACTTATGCATGCAGTCTAGTATCACTTCGGGATGTGGGAATACTGGATGCCTAGCCAATTTTTCAAGGCTTTCGGAACCTCTGCAAAGACACTGAGAAACCTTAAAAACTTTCATCTAATAGGCTACCTGTATCTAACCGTTACTCTTGTATTATTTGACTGTGAGATCTTAGCTTGCTAAGGCCAAGAGTGGTGCTTTGCCACTGTTAATTATGATTGATCCTTGGATTCAGGATTAGTAACGCTTGGGAAGCAGCAAGAGAGAGTTCTATTTAAGACCATGCCTCTAATTGAAATATGTTGCCAGCAGTTTTTCTAAAGATTCCTTCATGTTCAATCAGGATAGTTATGTTCAAATTCCCAGATGACTAATCCATTCTCTCTCTGTCTCTCTTTCATTTTATTAGGAATTTCTACATCAAATATGGGTCATTTAATTTAATCACCTGGGGCAAGGGTGGGGGGGGGAAGAGTGGTTGAATCGTCTCTCTAGGAAAGCTGGAAATGTCATTTTCCCTGCGTCCCCTGATAGCTTTTATGATGAAAAGTTGCTAGTGGAGTGTGAGAAATTCAGTGTCCTTCCAAGGCATGCATATCTGTCTTCCCAGTTGATCACTCTGCAAAAGGGTACAAAAAAAACCAAAGGTGCCAGTGGCAGAAGCCAGAGAGGAAGGATTAGATGCTTACAGAGCATCCTTTTATATTCATCTTAAGATCAAAGATAATTAGTCTAAAATGAGAACACTGTTTTCTGGGTCCAGAATTCTTATGACAGTTACCACTTCGATGTTTTCTCCAATGGGCTCTTAGAATCTTTTGTTACTTAATATGTTGAATGGATCCCTTTGTTCTGTAGAAGAAACCTAGACTATACTCAGTTCATTTCATTTCCAAGCCTCATTACCCAGAACTGATATACAATCTTTTTATTTGTTTTTAACAACTGAAACAGGTTGGATAGCAAAACTGACATAAACAATTGCCCCAATTCTGTCACATTGGGGTAAGAAATGTCACAAAGTGAGTTTGCTTCCAGAAGAGTTGAACTCTCTGATTTAGTTTCTTTGCAGGCACTACAAGCCCTCAATGGCCAGCAAACTCTGAATCTTAAAGAATTTACCAACTTGGTGTTCCATAAGATCGATACAAACGATGACAGCAAAGTAGCTACTCACCTTGGTCTCACTTTTCTTACCGAGCAGGAGTTAGTGGCAGTGTGCGAGATGCCCCATTTAGACAAAAGCATGAACCTTTCAAGCAAACCCCACTTGTAATATCACTGGGGCTTCATAATTTGACCGGTACAGTGTTCTCCAGTTGATACAATTGAATTGAATAAATATTTATTGACCATATTTACACTTAATGCACAGGGATTGAGACTTTGGTATATATAAAGAAGAGTAAAGGGAGATAAAAGGAAAAAAAGTTAGAGAATAGGAGATGAAGGGCCCTCTGCTGTTTGCTCTGGGAATTTCTTTCTACTAGAGGCTTCTCATCAACTTACGAATAAACTTGTTTTCCCTCCTAACTTCAATTATGCCATCTTCTATCAGATTTTTCCTTCCCTTTGGCAGTACATTTCCGGAAAGAGTTGTCCACACTTGCCTCCACTTCTGCTCTATCTTTTCTACATTTCTACTCTTTCTGCTCATTTCTTCAGCTGCGTTTTTTACCTGAAAATCTGGTCTCCTCTTTATCTCAGAGAAGGTGCGCTTCTTCAGAGGTAGGAGTGAGAAGGGAGGGTGTTTGTACCAAATGGCTTTAATCTGTAAACTGGGAGATGAGCATATTTGAGATGGAGGCATCATATCTAGGGATGATCCTTGAGAAACAGAAAGCTTGGAATTGTGGAAAATATGATGTTAGTAAGATTAAAAAGGGGTGGGGTTTCCCTGGTGGCACAGTGGTTGAGAGTCCGCCTGCCGATGCAGGGGACACGGGTTCTTGCCCCGGTCCGGGAAGATCCCACATGCCGCGGAGTGGCTGGACCCGTGAGCCATGGCCTCTGAGCCTGCGCGTCCGCAGCCTGTGCTCCGCAACGGGAGAGGCCACAACAGTGAGAGGCCCGCGTACCGCAAATAACAAACAAACAAACAAAACAAACGAACAAGTCAGTTCATGTGAAAGCTTGCAAGGAACAGATTCAGACCACCCAGAGTTGATAAGGAGGCTAAGTAAAGCTAGAAAAGAACCAGAAAAATGGAGAGAGGAAGGCCCGGTGAGGCCACTGAAAACTTTATTTGGAATATGCATCCGAAAATGGTAATCATCAAACAGGAGAAATGCCAGAGATTTTGTCGTGTTTTGTTTTCATTTTTAATCCCAGAGGGGCTGCAAGATGGCAGGGGTTGGAGTAGAGAGGATAAACCATTCAACCCAGGGTCAAAATCGTTGCTCAAAGGATGAGTATTCTGGAAGTAGACGGAACATCATGAACGTTTAAGACTTAGCATCGTAAGTGAATTTCAAAAGGACAGGTCAAGAATGTTTGAAAATATCCATGGATCCTGCTTGTAGTGCTGGCAGCGGGTGGGGGTTATTGGGGAATAGGAAAAGTGACTTCCCATAGAGAAGTATGAGGGTGGCTCAGTTTGAGGAGTTGGAAAACATGTTCCAGAAAACAGAAAATTGTGCAGGACTTTTTGTTTCCTATCTGTGCTGGTTCCTCAAGAACAAAGTATAAGGAACCAATAAAATAGGGAATGTAGTTGGAAGGGGCCTAGAAATAGAAAGAGCTAAGTTGAAAAAGGATGCGAATCTGAAAGAGAGGTGTTGGGCTCAGGCAACTGAGGTTACCTGCAATTCGGGAACTAGGATCTTTGACCTGTAAGAGTATCTCAGAAGGAAGAGGATACATTATGATTTCTGGACAGTTTAGAGATCTAATCGCACAATTCATTTCCTCTGATATAAAAACTTATATTTTAAGAAAAAATATTGGCTTTTGTAAAATGAAGATATCAAATAAACTAGTTGCACTCTGGAGTAACAATGAAACTGTTTCTTGGCAAATGCATATACGGAATTAAAACTGATAGAACTTGCTTTTACATGGAAATTATTGGAGACTGTTGTATTATCTCGTCAAGGGACAGCTGGGTCATTCCATGTATCAAGAAAAAAGATGCTAAAATTGTTTTGTTGAACACAGACAGCTCGGTGCACCAGAGGACAAGGAAGAGAAAGTAACGAAGACATAGAGGGCTGATATTTGCAGAAGTGTAAAAGGACTTTGCCAGTATTTGACAGAGGAGAATAAAGTGCTTCACTCACATGTAAAGGGAAAGTGAGCATCACAGAGAATATTTGCAGTTGTACAAGCCTAAGTGTATATACCTCAAATAAGATTTCTGTTGTTATCATTGTTATCGAAACATCAGTGTTGGGAGAAATGAGGATGTTTGATTAGGTGTACCAGAATAGCGTTGCCTATGTGCCAACTTATATCTTTTTTGATTTCTCAAAATAAAAAGCAGCAAGCACACCACTGGTATCTGGTGATCCAATGAATATTGAAACCAAAGATCCCCAGCACACCCAGATACAACCAAAACAACTTCAGGAACATATATGAAAATCCCAATTTGAATGCCAATTGTCTGCAAAAGAATGACCAACATCAAATCTGTTGGAACAGAAAAATACACAATAGCTGTAGAATTCTAGACATAATTATCATGGTCATTAGCAAATCAAAGTTAGAAGATTAATCAAAAGAGAGGTATAGGGTTAATGCTAAGATAATAAAACGATGAAGAGCCATAAGCTCCATGAGGGCAAGAGCTATTCTGTTTTACGTACTTTGGTATTTCCTGTGCTCTCACACTTTCTGGCACATAATAAATGCTCCATAAATAGTTGTAAAATGAATGAGTGTCTGATAAGATGTCATATGAAAAGCAAATGAAGAAATAAAGAAGAAACAAGAGCAATATGCAATGCTATCTGTAGGAAGAAAGGCCTCTAGGAGACAAGTTTGGAAATTAACATATACTTGAAAATGCATTGCAAATGTCAAAATATAAACACAGATTGTTTAGCAGAAGTTAATTACCAGTGGAAAGTAGCACTGGGGGGCCAGAGAGAGGTTAAAGGGAGATTCTTTCTTTTCATTACACTTTTCTGTAGGGTTAGTTGTTTTTTGTTTTTGTTACCATAAGCATGTATCATTGCTATAATTCAACAAGTTAGTTTTTATTTTTATTTTATGAACAAAAGCTTCCAGGAAGGAGATCTTGAAGAGAATCACAAGGACAGAAAATTGAAGCTCAACATTCAATATTATTGAAGAATGAAAACAGAAGGGACCTCGAGACAAGTCAGGATACATGATCAAGCATGAAATTCTGCAGACTTTACTTGGAAGTATAGCAATTGGCATGCTACCATGCGCCGCTTAGGAGTCGTTCTTGACATGATTTAGGAAGATTTATAGATACTGTTCACAACCTCAAGAGCGGAAAGTGTTCAGACAACCAAGCGCCAAATAGCCCAGGGACAAAGGAGACTTAAGTGGCTCGTAATAATAAACCATGCAAGTGAAAAGAGAGGAAATGAAAGGTTATTGAGCAGATATTTGGAGTAAAAGAAAACAGGGACAGAACATAATGGAAGACCTTTTACTGAGCGACTAACCAGAAAGGCCAGTGTTTTAGACTGGAACACCATGGAATCAAACTGGGAAACTGGGAACTACCAGGAGATAATACGGAATCAAGTTTCTTTATAGAAGAGAAAAAACTGCAGTGTTTAACACTCTGCTATAAAATACTGCTAAATGCCTCTAGTGCCACCTTGCTAATGAATACAGAGCTTGCCATTTAAAATCCTGCATCCTCCCTTGAAAACCTGGTCATTCTTATCTCCTGAGACACTCCAGTCCCACCTTTGCTAATTTCCCAGCCCCAGCACAAATTTTCATGAGGTTCTTATTTGAAAGAATTGAAAGACAATTCCTTGACACAGGTTGGCTTCTTTTCTAGGTTGACTTCTTTAGAGCAAGAAATGCTAATGTGAGCGTGTACAGTAAATTTTGACTTTTTGGAGGGAAGAGGCAATTTTTTGGTAGTGTTATAAAAACATTTAAGATATTAATGGGAAGAAATACATGATCCATAAATATCAACAAAATAACCAGATTGCAAAAACAAGACTAAAGACAATATTCGAGCAGCTGTCCTATCACCAGTTAAACTGCTGAACTTGGTAGTGAGTAATGGAAAAGCATCCATAGCACTGAACTTCAGAGTCCCCAGGAGTAGCGAATGTGTTCACCAACACAACAAACAGCCCTGAATAACGTGGATATAAATTATGTGCATATGTATATTTCAACATATAAAAACTGTGCAATTCTGAATTATGCCTGACAAAGATTGATATGTGTTTTTAAATAGAAAAAAAAAATAATGAAAACTCAGACATGATTTTAGGTCCTTCTGAGTCCCATGATCTCCAGCTCAATCATCTCTCAGCAGCTTCAGCTCTTGGCTGGTCGATCTTTTGATGGGAAGCTTCTGGATCTGCACAGGCAATCCTTTCTAGGGAGACCCAGCAACCAACCTTCTAATTTGTCTGGGCATAAATCCACAGGCAAACTGAAGAGGATTAGGAAGCAATGTGTAAGAATATCAGAAGAAGGAAAGCAATTCGTCAGCCTAGGATTTCTGAGCACCTTCCACATTCACAACCCTGGTTGGCTGTGCTGGTGGGGCCATGTAGTGAAGGAAATGGCAATTGTAGTCAGGGCTTGATAAATGTTCGGAGAATGAATGAATGAATGCTAAGACTTAGAAGGAAAAGAGCGAGGAAAACTTCAAAATAAGTATTTAGAAATAGTAAGCATCATAAATTGCTATAGGTAGAGGTCGGCTTAATTTGGAAAAGAGAAATTCTTTTTTGGTAAGTGATAACGTGGAAAAAGCAAATATGCAGAGTTCATGGTATTTTGAAAAACGTGATGAAACATCAGCGAAAAATTCCATCTTTTAAGTTGTTAAAAGAGGAAATATTAAAAGTTGTCATCACAAGAAAAATATTTGTAACTATGTGAGGTGATGGATATTGACTAAACTTACTGTGGTAATCATTTTACAATATATACATATCAAATTATTATGTTGCACCCCTTAAACTAATATGTTATGTCAAATATATTGCAATAAAAAGAATCCCCAAAAAGCATTTTCTTTCTTCTCTTTTCCACATCAGTAACCTGCATTGCTTTTCAACACAGGCAACTATCTCCCAGCACCTTCCGATACAGCTTCTTTCCTTGCCAGCAGTGAGAATGGAGAAGTGTTATTATAACTAAGTGGTCAAAACAGATTTCAGCTCCCCTGTCTCCAGTCCCACTTCTCTGTTGGTCATGCTGAGTCCCTAGAAGTTTGAAAAATCTTTCGGGTTGTGAACTTAGCAGTGTGTTTTCCCTTTGCAAAGGATGGTTATTCTTCTGTTACTTATGATTCCCTGACTTTCCCTGGGATACATAGGGAATTCTAATCCTACCTGCTGTTACCGGGGTTTTGCACAGACTTCTTTGGCATAAGGAAAACATAAGGAACAAAGATTAGATTTCTCTGTTAAAAAAAAAAAAAAAAAGACAAAACCTATATTAGTATTTTGCCATGGAAACCAAAAGGAAAGTATCTTATGAGAATGTGATGATGTATGCTTTATATTTGAGCCGCTGTTGTGGCATTTAGATAGTTGTCTTTATCCATTAAAAAGTACAGGGAGAGTATAACACTTGCTTTCACTTCCTGCTGACTTTCTGCCTCAGGGGCATGTTCCCTAGTTAGTGACTCAGTGTACTTCGCTTGTCCTTGGTTGACCTCCCACCAAGCCACAAACCCTATTACGTACAGTCTCCTTAAGATCAGAAAATTCATCTGTCCCTTTCAACTTGAATATGCCCATAATTACAATCCAAATGATTTAAATCGAGAACCCCTCATGCCCAACCCCCAAATGTTGAAAAGTTGTCTTGTGGGATGAGGGTAGTGGGAAACAAGTCAGCCAGGTGCCCATGGGTATAAGGCGATAGTTTTATAGCACTGGGCTGGTCAGCATAGACCTAAGGCTTAAGTCAAGGTGATACAATGAGAAATCAAAAAATCAGAAAAGGAGAGGAGAACTAGGGAATGAATAAACGTTTAACCTTCTGCACAGCTTTGGATGGTCCTTGAAATTATTTCCTCAGGGAGAAGAATATTGAAAACAGCCTTGCAAACAGTCATTTCCTTCTAATCTTAGAAGTCTGCAATTTTCATGCTCCTATGACTTGGTCATAGCTTCAAGATTAAAGGTCAAATAATCAATATCGTGTAGAGATGTAAATGTATATGTGAACACAGGTACATTACCTGATGTTCTCAACTCAAAATGAAAAGAGATTTTATTCGTCACCTGTATTTTCACCTAACAACCCTACCATTGAATGCTTTTCTATATAAGGACATTCAAGGAATTGAGAGTCTGGTTGAGATGAAAGGATATAAAAAGACGAATGTCGATAAAAATGCCAGTGAATATATTGTATATGCTAGTGGGTGGTATTAGACAAAGGCTCTTGCTAATTGTTCTTTTACTATTTTATGGGAGAATTGACTTTAGAAGAATTTATCAATGGCATGAAAAAAGAATAGCATCTTCTGGAGGTTGTTTCCAAGAGTTTCGACATTTCCAATGTACTGAAAGTAATCTGTGATGGGAAACAGCCAGATAGACGTAGGAGAGAGGCTTCTTCCAAACCATCTGACAAGGCTTGTCTAGGGAAGGTGAAAATGAAGTGGCTATGGGAACGCCTTAGCCAGCTTTCATTGGATACAAAACTTTCAGTGGAGAAGAAATGTGATTTTCTGTACATACATGCTATTGATTTCAGGTTTTTATTATCATTGGTATCCGCTTATGAATAACCCACTTAAGTCCCACAGAGACTGTCATAAAGATCCTAGACAGAAGCAGTGTTGCTTCTGTTTATACATTAGTCCTCTCTCCGCAGATTAGAACGGGGTGATTAAACTGAAGGATTGCCTCCATAGCTATCAGTTCAAAATAGAGCTCGCATGTATGTTTTCTTGCCCACCTAAGTTGGTCTGCATCTTGAAATAGAACTGGATTATCTGGGCAGTGTCTCCACAGTTTAGCATTCTTAGACTAAACGTGCATTTGGCACATGTGTTTGCTGCCTCGTGGCTCTTGTCGCATCTGTATATTATAAGTGACTGAGTTCTGGTCTGTTGAGAAACTTTTTTTTTTTTCTGCCCTTTTTCTCCTCCCCTACTCTGAACGCTGTCTTGAATCAGTAGTAATGTCCTGCTCCGAAGGAAAAGTCTTAAACTATGTAGTAAAAGGAGAAAATTTCCAGCTGGGCAATGAGAATGTTTCCATCTGATTTGTTAAAAATCTGGGTCCAATTGTGCATGAAAATGCGATGCATCATCTGTAATTATTATGCCAGTTGGAGGTTTGATCAGAACAGCAGACAGCCAGGCTGTGCAACAATAAGCACTTGACATTTCAAACAGTCCTGACATTATAGCTCTGACATTTCATTTTTTATATCCTTTCCCAAAAATGAAATGATGAATGGGATTTCTTGATGGGTTAGAACTTTTAAAGTTTTGGGTTCTATATCACAGGCCCATTAGTACCCCTGTCAATGCCATGCTTCTTATGGAAGCACAGTGGAGATTGAAGAGGAGATGTAAGCTGTCTTTATGTTAAAAGCTTCCTAATTACACTTTCAAATTTGGGTTAAAAACACACAACTTAAACTACAAATACAGGAGTGGACTGTCCCTATCTCCTTCATAGTTACAGATGTGGATAAACTATAGATAGAGTTATAGATGAGACACACATGGCAGTAGAAATGAAGTGTAAATGGAGGTAGGAAAGTTATAGGCAAATATATTGATGAAGATACAGATGAAGATCATATAGATGGAAGTAGAAATATTCTAGGATCTTCCAGTAGGCTTTGAGGAGATTTACAAAGTACATAATGTAATGTAAAATATGTTGAAATAAAATGATCACAGATAAAGTAAGGTGAGAAAAATCATTGCAGCCATAATGCCACAAAGTCCTGCTCATTTGGCAAAAGTGGGCTACCCACTGGACTCTGAGCTCCCTAGCAGTAGAGGTGAAAAGGAAAACATCATTACAGTCTTACCCCAGCATCAGCCCCATCCTGCAGTAGTGGTTGATTTCATTTTATTTTTCACCCACATTCCTCTGAGGCACCCAATATCCTTTCCACATAAAAATGGGTCCCAGTTCCCCCTTCCAGGCTTCTGTGTTCTAATAACCTCAACCCCTTCCCTTTGTTTTCCCAGTCTAGGATGGAAGCTGCTCCCTGCCATTTCTGTGTTACTTTAGTGTCTTCCCTGTGCTTTTCCAGTCCTCCAAGGTCTTTTAAACCATTTTTTTGTATTAAATTCTCTCTGGTAAAATAATTGGTGTGTTTCCTGTTTCCCTGACGGGATCCTGACTGATCCTGGGCCCTGACCGATTGAAGGGTCAGTCCTCTTTAGGGTGGGAAACTCACCCCTTCCTTTCCCTCTATGTACTGAGTCCTTACTCTGGAATTGTGCTGAGTGGGCTTTTTTAATACTAATAGCCCAGTGATGTGACTGTTATCCCCACTTTATGTCTGGTAGCTGAGACTCAAAGAAGTGATCATTTTCCCAGATTATTGCCTGATAGTATCACATGTTACAGGTTGAGCATAACAGGGAAACTGCTGGCAACAGAGCAATGTAGTCAGCAGGACCCCAGCCCAGCACCACAGAGAGGAATATGGAAGGATGGGTTTGGAGCTGAGGGTTTATAGCTTAATTACCAGCACAGATGGAATAGGTGGGACAAGCCCAGTAGACAACTTAAGGACACCTCCCCACCAATAGGTACCATAGTAAGAGCATCCAAGCTCTGCTTTATCCCAGGTCCCATCTACCACTTTATGCTTTGAACCCTGTAGTTCTCAGGTGGCCTCCTCAGGCTCCAGTCACCCTGTTGCCTCCTTGGATTCTCCTCCTCCATTCATCACCCGCTTTGGAATCATGACTGGTTTGTCTAATTTACCAGGCTCAGCTTCAGTTTTTTCTTGGATGCTGCCTCTTAGATTTCTAAGCTCTGTTCCATCACTATACCCAGCTCTCACTCCAGATCTACCTCTTCTCAAGTTGACCCAAGGCTTATGGAGGAGAGGTGAGAGCAGTACTCCCTTCCCTTTCCAAAGAATAGCTTTGTTCATCTGTGAGAAGGGTAGGTAAGCCCACAGGGCATACACTTGTCAGCTTCTTAGGAAAATGGGTTTGTGGGTATAGTTGAAGGATGTGAAGATACTAGCTGTCTGTTATTAGAAAACAAATCATAAAATAATGTCTACTACATAGTTTTGCTGAGGATGGTCCTAAGAAGGAGATGAGCTGCAGTTCAGGTACAAAAGAATTTAGATTAAATCATGGATAGGTGAGGTCAAAAAAAAAAAAGCTGGAAAAACAGAACCATATTCTTTCCTTCCAGTCTCCATCTCTTAAGACCATATCTCCCCAAAGTCATGTTCTTCTCTATGGTTTCTTCTGTAACTTAGCATTGTGACGCTCAGTCCAAGGAAATAGTCCTAATTGAAATATGAGGTCATGTTACTTTAATGAACTGAATATTTTAAAGTAAATTTAAATTCCTCCTTTAGATGATAAGCTTTAATCAGAGCCTCTGCCCAGTGATTTTTTTTTGAATTTTGAATTTTTATTGTATTTATCAGAATTCCATGTGTTTCCCCACTAATGGTTTTACAGTAAAATTTCAGGCAAGGGATCCATGACAAGTAGGGACTGGTGTGTGAAGAACCTCAACAACTTTAACTTCTGAGACTGTCACTCCCATTTATCAAAGGGCAGTAGAATTATAGCATCTAACGAGATCCTAGATCTTCCAATGTATTTTCCTCTTTTTAAAAAATAATTCTTTGATGTTTTGAAGGAAAGTGACTCTATTTTAAGAAGAGAAAAAGATAAAAGGGAAGGTATTAAAGGAGCTAATAATCTTTACCTTTATAAAAATACCCCCCCCTTAAAAAAGAAGGCTGAAATCCTATCACTCACATCTCTCTACATAAAGATGCAGCAGAAGGAATATGGCCTGTTTCTTTGGCCCAAATATCCACAGAGAAAGGAAATAAGAAGGGAAAAGAGATGAGTGGCAGCTGGCGCAGGATGAGAATGAGCTCTCTAATGCAATTTCTCTTCTTTCTCCTCAAGTCAGAGACTGGTGTGTAGTTGTTGCTTGCCTTGGTTCTTTCTGGCACAGAGAGGGGACACTTCCCCTAGAGAAGAGTCTACTGACATAGAACTGTGGTTTAAAGCAGAAGAGTATGCTTGTGGGGACAGCAGAATGGTTTAGGTGGGGCAAATATTTCCTTCATTTTTCTTTCCAAAATGTATTGGCATAAGTGTAATGGGAAAAGAAATGAGAAAATATGGTTTGTTTAAAATTAAGTATATGTCTGAGAGGCAAATGAAGAGGCCTAAAGGAAGGGTTACTGCATTAAAGAAACAAGATGAGTGCTGGAAAGAACCTGCCTCCTCTGCTCCCTCCCTCACCCACCAAATTTATATTAGAGTAACCTTTAAAATGAAAATGAAATACAGAAAATTCCTGACATTTAAAACCAAGCTACGGTCTTATGCTTGCTGAAGAAACCTAAATCGTTAAAACAGTGTGGACAGGGAGTAGCTTTTTCAATACTCAGAGTCTGTGGGGACAGCTGTAGGTAGGCAAAATTGGACATCCAGACTAAACCCAGGGAATACAAAGTTTTATCAGTAGGATGACTGACAAGATTGAGAAAAATACTTGGGGAGGCAGAATTGCTTGGTGGAAAGAGCAGTGGCCCGGATTCTTGTGACCTTTGACAAGCCATTTACCCCTCTGAGTCTCGGTCTGCTCAGCTCACAAAGCAGTGTGGGTGTGGGGAAAATCTCTGAGGTCCCTTCCACCTTTAGTTTTCTATGATTCCATGACACATTCATAATGCAGGGAATGACACCTCAGTACCTCAAAAAGATTAGTTGCTTAGAAACAAAATTTAAGAGAAAACTTGTTTGACACAAATTGCATGAAGCCCAGATTTCTTTAGACTCATGGCCAGTGAGTTTCAGGTTGCTCCCTGTGGGCTCTATGTTTCCGTTTGTTACTTTGGGGCCTAACCCCTCAATCTGAGTTGCTCCCCATCCTGAATGGAAGGGAAGATAATTGACAGGCTTCCTACAGAGAAGTCACCTGAAAGTCTTTTTCAAAATAAATGTTTTGATATCCCCGATATCCCTGGTGATTCTAATGCATGACCAGGTGTTGAAACCACAACTGCCCACATCTCCTCTCTGAGATACCCACCCCCGCGGTCATCCATCCACACTGTCTCCCAGCATTGATCTTTTTAAGTTCTTTGGAGCCATGGAGTCCTGCATACTTCATTTATAACATACAACAAAAAGATCCGTCTTGCATGTAGGCCTGCAGACTAATTTAAATCCTACCTCCCTCACTCACGAACTGTATTACCCTTTAAGTCATTTTCCCTCAATGTGTCTGAGTTTCCACACTCATGAAATGAGATTAAAAATACTCCAATGAATTGTTATGAAGATGGCAGGAGAGAACATATATAAGCACCTACCACAGAGCTTGGCCTAGTATACGCTTAGTACATGCTGTTTCTCTAACTTTTAGAATATTTAAGGCCTTAGATACATGGAGCTAAGCCTACTTCTTAGGGAATAGATTCCATTCTGGCCTAGAGAGAGACTATATGCTTGTCCCAGACACTTTAATCCCTAGCTTCTCAAGCCATATTTAATTGGCTCTTCTAATGATATCTGAGAAAAGAGTCATCGATAAACTATTATCTCTAGGTGGGCAAAACCTTTAACATGCCCACAGGGAATGGGCCATCTAACTGTCAGCTGCAGACTTTTACTATTTTGCCCATGTTCTTCAAATGACAATGAACCCTCATATGCATTTACAGACAAGAGTCTTACAATCAGACTGTACACTTGGTCCCTGCTCCAGTACATACGATCATTCCTTCTGATCACGCACTTTACATTTCTATAACGTTTTATACTTTTATGAGCATCTTAAGAAACATAATATCAAAACTATTCACAATTTATTAAGATAATTTAGATATTGCGATTATCATATTATGAGCAATCCATATGAGAATATTGAATAAAAAATATATCCAGAACTTGACCCCATTCTCTACCAAGCTATCACCTCCCACACAACCAGAAGCTCTAGGCTGCCATCGTCCCTCACCTGGATTATCATAGCAACCTCCTGACTAGACTCCCTGCTCCCACCCTCTTCCCTCCACAACCTGTTCTCAGCAGAGCGCCACAGTGCTCCAGCTAAAGCAAAAGGCAGATCACGTCAATCCAAACGTCGTGTGGCTCCTAGTTTCTCTCGAAATAAAAGCCAGAGTTCTTGGACTGATCTGCCCTCCCCATTCCCCGTATCTTTCTCAGCTCCTCTGCTGCGACTCTTCCCCTCATTCACCTCACCTCAGCCATAGTAGCCGCTTTCTCTTCCTAAAATATCCCTGGCACCAGTCCACCTCAGGGACTTTCTTCTTCTCTCTGCCTAGGATGCTTCTCCCCAGATAGCAACCTGGCTTTTTCTCTCACCTCCTTCAAGCTGTATGCTTAACTTCTCACCTTCTCAATGAGGTCTTCCCTGACTACCTACTTAAAATTGCAAATGTCCCTTCTCTCCACCCTCATGCTCCCTATGGCCCTTCTCTACTTAACTAGTGCTACGGAATAAATTTCGAATAAATTTATCTTCTAATCTACTATTTCACTGCTTGTTTTGTTTATTCTTTGCCACTTCCCATTAGAATACAAATTCTACAAAGCAAAGTTGTTGGCTGTTTGGTTTATTAACATATCTCCAGTGCTTAAGACAGAGCCCAGCATGCAGTAAACACTCAACAAGTATTTGGTTTTTTTGTTTTGTTTATTTTTTTAATTGTTAATTAATTTATTTATTTTGCTTATTTTTATTTATTTTTTCTTATTAGTCATCCATTTTATACACATCAGTGTATACATGTCAATCCCAATCTCCCAATTCATCCCACCACCACCCCACCTGCCGCCACTTTCTCCCCTTGGTGTCCAAACGTCTTTTCTCAACTTCTGTGTCTCAATATCTGCCCTGCAAACCGGTTCATCTGTACCATTTTCTAGGTTCCACATGCATGTGTTAATAAACAATATTTGTTTTTCTCTTTCTGACTTACTTCACTCTGTATGACATTCTCTGGATCCATCCATGTCTCTACAAATAACCCAATTTCATTCCTTTTTATGGCTGAGTAATATTCCATTGTATATATGTACCACGTCTGCTTTATCCAGTCGTCTGTCGATGGGCATTTAGGTTGCTTCCATGACCTGGCTATTGTAAATAGTACTGCAATGAACATTGGGGTGCATGTGTCTTTTTGAATTATGGTTTTCTCTGGGTATATGCCCAGTAGTGGGATTGCTGGATCATATGGTAATTCTGTATTTAGTTCTTTAAGGAATCTCCATACTGTTCTCCATAGTGGCTGTATCGATTTACATTCCCACCAACAGTGCAAGAGGGTTCCCTTTTCTCCACACCCTCTCCAGCATTTATTGTTTCTAGATTTTTTGATGATGGCCATTCTAACTGGTGTGAGGTGATACCTCATTGTAGTTTTGATTTACATTTCTCTAATAATTAGTAATGTTGAGAGCATTTCATGTGCTTCGTGGCCATCTGTATGTCTTCTTTGGAGAAATGTCTATTTAGGTTTTCTGCCCATTTTTGGATTGGGTTGTTTGTTTTATTAATATTGAGCTGCATGAGCTGTTTATATATTTTGGAGATTAATCCTTTGTCCAATGGTTCATTTGCAAATATTTTCTCCCATTCAGAGGGTTGTCTTTTTGTCTTGTTTATGGTTTCCTTTGCTGTGCAAAAGCTTTGAAGTTTCATTAGGTCCCATTTGTTTATTTTTGTTTTTATTTCCATTACTCTAGGAGGTGGGTCAAAAAAGTTCTTGCTGTGATTTCTGTCAAAGAGTGTCCTTCCTATGTTTTCCTCTAAGAGTTTTATAGTGTCTGGTCTTACGTTTAGGTCTCTACTCAATTTTGAATTTATTTTTGTGTATGGTGTTAGGGAGTGTTCTAATTTCATTCTTTTACATGTAGCTCTCCAGTTTTCCCAGCACCACTTATTGAAGAGACTGTCTTTTCTCCATTGTATGTCCTTGCCTCCTTTCTCATAGATTAGTGGACCATAGGTGCATGGGTTTATCTCTGGGCTTTCTATCATGTTCCATTGATCTATATTTCTGTTTTTGTGCCAGTACCATATTGTCTTGATTACTGTAGCTTTGTAGTAAAGTCTGAAGTCAGGGAGTCAGATTCCTCCGCTCCGTTTTTTTCCCTCAAGACTGCTTTGACTATTCAGGGTCTTTTGTGTCTCCATACAAATTTGGATACAAATTTGTGTCTCCATACAAAGATTTTTTGTTCTAGTTCTGTAAAAAATGCCATTGGCAATTTGATAGGGATTACATTGAATCTGTAGATTGCTTAGGGTAGTACAGTCATTTTCACATTATTGATTCTTCCCATCCTAGAACATGGTATATCTCTCCATCTGTTGGTAACATCTTTAATTTCTTTCATCAATGTCTTATAGTTTTCTGCATACAGGTCTTTTCTCTCCCTAAGTAGGTTTATTCCAAGGTATTTTATTCTTTTTGTTACAATGGTAAATGGGACTGATTCCTTAATTTCTCTTTCAGATTTTTCATCATTAGTGTATAGGAATGCAAGAGATTTCTGTGCATTAATTTTGTATCCTGCAACTTTACCAAATTCATTGATTAACTCTAGTAGTTTTCTGGTGGCATCTTTAGGATTCTCTATGTATAGTATCATGTCATCTGCAAACAGTGACTGTTTTACTTCTTCTTTTCCAATTTGTATTCCTTTTATTTCTTTTTCTTCTCTGATTGCCATCGCTAGGACTTTCAAAAGTATGTTGAATAATAGTGGTGAGAGTGGACATCCTTGTCTTGTTCCTGATCTTAGAGCAAATGCTTTCCATTTTTCACCATTGAGAATGATGTTTGCTGTGGATTTGTCATATATGGCCTTTATTATGTTGAGGTAGGTTCCCTCTATGCCCACTTTCTGGAGAGTTTTTATCATAAATGGGTGTTGAATTTTGTCAAAAGCTTTCTCTGCATCTATTGAGATGATCCTATGGTTTTTATTTTTCAATTTGTTAATATGGTGTATCACATTGATTGATTTGCATATATTGAAGAATCCTTGCAACCCTGTGATAAATTCCACTTGATCACAGTGTATGATCCTTTTAATGTGTTGTTGGATTCTGTTTGCTAGTATTTTGTTGAGGATTTTTGCATCTATATTCACCAGTGATATCGGTCTGTGATTTTCTTTTTATGTAGTATCTTTGTCTGATTTTGGTATCAGGGTGATGGTGGACTCATAGAATGAGTTTGAGAGTATTCTTTCATCTGCAATTTTTTGGAAGAGTTTGAGAAGGATGGGTGTTAGCTCTTCTCTAAATGTTTGATAGAATTCACCTGTGAAGCCATCTTGTCCTGGACTTTTGTTTGTTGGAAGATTTTTAATCACAGTTTCAATTTCATTACTTATGATTGGTCTGTTCATATTTTCTATTTCTTCCTGGTTCAGTCTTGGAAGGTTATACCTTTCTAAGAATTTGTCCATTTCTTCCAGGTTGTCCATTTTATTGGCATAGAGTTGCTTGTAATAGTCTCTTAGGATGCTTTGTATTTCTGTGGTGTCTGTTGTAACTTCTCCTTTTTCATTTCTGCTTTTATTGATTTGAGTCCTCTCCCTCTTTTTCTTGATCAGTTTGGCTCATGGTTTATCAATTTTGTTTATCTTCTCAAACAACCAGCTTTTAGTTTTATTAATCTTTGCTATTGTTTTCTTTGTTTCTATTTCATTTATTTCTGTTCTGATCTTTATGATTTCTTTCCTTCTGCTAACTTTGGAGTTTGTTTGCTCTTCTCTCTCTAGTTCCTTTAGGCGTAACGTTAGATTGTTTATTTGAGATCTTTCTTGTTTCTTGAGGTACGCTTGTATAGCTATAAATTTCCCTCTTAGGACTGCTTTTGCTACATCCCATAGGTTTTGGATTGTTGTGTTTTCATTGTCATTTGTCTCTAGGTATTTTTTGATTTCCTCTTTGATTTCTTCAGTGATCTCTTGGTTATTTAGTAATGTATTGTTTAGCTGCCATGTGTTGTGTTTTTTACGTTTTTTTTCCCTGTAATTCATTTCTAATCTCATAACGTTGTGGTCAGAAAAGATGCTTAATATGATTTCAATTTTCTTAAATTTACTGAGGCTTGGTTTGGGACCCAAGATGTGATCTGTCCTGGAGAGTGTTCTGTGAGCACTTGAGAAGAAAGTGTGATCTGCAGTTTTGGGATTGAATGTCCTCTAAATATCAGTTATATCTATCTGGTCTACTGTGCCATTTAAAGCTTATGTTTCCTTATTAATTTTCTGTTTGGATGATCTGTCCATTGGTGTAAGTGAGGTGTTAAAGGCCCCCACTATTATTGTGTTACTGTCGATTTCCTCTTTTATAGCTGTTAGCAGTTGCCTTAGGTATTGAGGTGCTCCTGTGTTGGGTGCATATATATTTATAAGTGTTATATCTTCTTCTTGGATTGATCCCTTGATTATTATGTAGTGTCCTTCCTTGTCTCTTGTAACATTCTTTCTTTTAAATTCTATTTTATCTGATATGAATATTGCTACTCCAGCTTTCTTCTGAATTCCATTTGCATGAATTATTCTTTTCCATCCCCTCACTTTCAGTCTGTATGTGTCCCTAGGTCTGAAGTGTGTCTCTTGTAGACAGCATATATATGGGTCTTGTTTTTGTATCCATTCAGCAAGCCTGTGTCTTTTGGTTGGCACATTTAATCCATTCACGTTTAAGGTAATTATTGATATGTTTGTTCCTATTACCATTTTCTTAATTGATTTGGGTTTGTTTTTGTAGGTCATTTTCTTCTCTTGTGTTTCCCACTTAGAGAATTTCCATTAGCGTTTGTGTAGAGCTGGTTTGGTGGTGCTGAATTCTCTTAGCTTTTGCTTATCTGTAAAGCTTTTGATTTCTCCATCGAA